>NC_073723.1:72136064-73336064 GCF_023634155.1 Falco peregrinus
GTGCCTGGTCAATGAGCTCAGATGTGTCTTCACACACCAAGATACCTCCTGGCTCCCTGGCTTTCCTTTGTAGCACTGAGTTCACCAGGAGAAGTGATGAACAATAGTTGTCCTATGACTGTCTCACCATTATCCAGCACTTTCTGGACTCCACCCCCCCACCCCGCAGCCCCCCTCTTCTCTATTGGGTAAATCACTCCCTGTCAATGGCCTGGCAGCAGAAGCACCATTGTTCCATCTAGTGGAGAGCTATTCAGTGTTGATGGCCTTTGATTTCTCTTTCCAAACATAGGCCTTGCCTCTGCCAGATAGGATTTTGCTGGTAGGGTTATGCTGGCAAATCCTCCTAACATAAGCACAGTCTGTAGTCCCCAAAGATTTATGGTGGCCCAAATCGGTCTAACTTACATCAATTCTGTGAATATAGTAAGTGTAGACAATACCAAAGCCTCTCAGAATATGTCCGATATAAAATAGATACACTAATTTACTGTGAAGGTTACAATCCTAAACAACATTCAGAAGAAAAGTAAATAACGGCATTCATAGTTTGGCACAGACACGTTGCTAGTGTGTCACATCCTGACGGATTGGGGATATGTCTGTGTCAAACTATGAATTCCGTTTTTGCCTTTTGAATGCCGTTTACAATTGCAACTGTCCATGTGGATTATTGCATCTATTTTTATAGCCAAGGCTCTGTCTGGGAAGATGTAACAGAGCAATCAACAACACTGACTGGTTCTATTTTGCTGGAACAATAGTGTTCCTGTGAGCTGGGCTCTTCCATCTTCATGCACAGGACAGGAGGGCTGGGGTCCGGACTTCCCCTCATCTTAAAGAACATGGGCAAAAGAGGGATGGAAGCTTATTATGCGGGTACATTTGTCAAAGTGAAGGCTCTCTGCTAAAAGCAAGACAAGAGCGGTCAAGCCAAAGACTTAACAGCGATCGTGAGGTCAGGCAGTGGGGCACTGCAGAGAGATACAGCTCTGAACAGCTGGGAAAGCTGGGAAGCCAGACAAGTGCAACCATGCAGGCCACCCATGAAGCTGGTGCCACCCTCCTCACTGCTGTCCAGGGCGAGAGGGGAGAAGGGAAGGCTCAGGCACTCTTTCTAACACTCCTGTTCCTCGCCACTCCTTCCTCAGTAAATTCATGCCTAGGCAGTACATTTTCATTCTGTCTGTACCACAAGCAACCTAAGAGTAAAGCTTTGTACGGATAAAAGATCTATTGGATGATTCAGACTAGATGTAAGGAGGAAATTTTTTACAATGAGGGTGGTGAAACACTGGCACAGGTTGCCCAGAGAGGTGGTAGATGCCCCATTCCTGGAAACATCCAAGGTCAGGTTGGATGGGGCTCTGAGCAACCTGATCTAGCTGAAGATGGCCCTGCTCATTGCAGGGGGGTTGGACTGGGTGACATTTAAAGGTCCCTTCCAACCCAAACCATTCTGTGATTCTGTGATTAGCAAAAGGTGGAGTTCTTTGCTTTACTATACATTATTCCTGCCACCTGCTTTTTGATAATTGGGCTTTCCTAAAAGGATTGCCTGTGGATATAAAGCTCAGCCAGCTGGGGCCCGAGAAGCTGCAGCACTGCGGTGCAGGGTGCTGCTGTCCGAAGGGTGTTACCTGCCACAGCACCTGCATCTGAGGGGATGCTGCGGCAGGCCAAGGCTGCGGAGCAGTAGACAGTTCCTCCCCACAGCAACCACTCCCAGAAGTCTGCTGGAGTTTCACCGTTTGGATCCCCTTGCTAAGGACCGGCATCCCACCAGGGAGAGGGTTGTTTGTCGGTTTGTTACCTTGGACTTTCCGCATCAGCCTGCTCTGGTTTGGTCTGTCCTGTCCTGCCGCCTCCCGTGCGAGAGCCGCTTTAGGTACCTACCAAAACCAGCATCTAACATCACTTGCAAAAGGCCCCGCTGCTTGCCGGGGATCCCCTGCCACTTCCAGGACAAACCAGCAATCCGTTGGCAAAATGTTCCGGGGGAGGGCGGGGGTGTGTGAATGAGAGAAAACCTCCCAGCTGTTACTGCGCTTCCTGGCGAAGCCGGTAAATGCGGTGCTGCACCGCGGTGCCGGTGCGGTACGCAGCGATGTGCCTCTGCCCCGCACGGCGACAAGTGCAAAGAAACCGGCACCGGGCAGAGACCGGGGCAGGCGGCGGGGCAGTGTGGGGCAGGGGCAGCCCCCGCCGGAGGCGGCGATGCCGGGGGGGCTGAGGCGGCTCCAGGTAGCGCGGGGGCGGACGCGGACGCGCACGGTACTTTCTCCTTTCCAACTTGCGGGGAGCGCCGGGCCCGGCGGCGGCGCGGGCAGGTGCACGGCTCCGGGGGCAGCAGGGGGCCCGGCTCGGCCCCCCGGCCCGCGGCGGAGCGGCGGGCAGCTCCGGCGGAGGCGCGCGCTGAAGGTCCGCGGCCCCGTCCGGCGGCGCACGGTGGCCCGGTCCCCGCCGCGCCGGCCGCCGCCCGCCCCCGGCCGCCGGTGCCGCCGCGCCGCCGCAGCGCCCTCTGCCGCCGGCCAGGGGTGGCGGCGGCGGGCCGGGGATCGCGTGCGAGCGGAGAGCCGGCGGCTCGCCCTGTCACTCGGCCGCCAGCCCGCCACCTGAATCACGAGGAAGCGGCGGCCGAGCATCCTCCCCACCCCCGGCGCCCTCCGGGCCGCTCCCGCCGCCCGCTCCCGCACCGCCGCCCCGGCACCGCCGCCGCGCCTGGGCCGGCCGCTCCGCGCCGCGGCCGGGGGCTGCTCCTCGCCCGCAGAAACTTTGCACCCGCGGGTGGCGGCGGGGACCGTGCGGTAAGTCGTTGCATCCCCAGAGCTCGCGGCGGGCAGGCGAGGCTTCAGCCCGGGCTTTGCAGGGGGCCCGGGGGCCCGCCGGCTCCGGCCACCTCCCCTCCCCGGCCGCCCCCCCGCCCGCCCTGGGGTGTCGGGGCTCCCCACCGGCCGTTTCGGTGGCGGCGGGACCGCAGCCGCGCCGGACGCGCCCCGCAGCTGCCACCCGGGCGCCGGCGCCGGCCGCAGCTCCCAGGCGAGAGCGCCGGGAGGTACCGGGTGCCCGCTGGCCACCGGGTGATGCCCGGGGCGCTGCCTCGCTGTCCCCAGGGCTGTGAGCCGGGCGGCGAAGGGCTCAGCCGTGCCACCTTGGCCACGTCTGGCTTCGCCCATCCTTGCCACTGATGCCTCGAGAGACATGCCGAGGGGAAAGCAAGTGACATAAAGTTTCACGTCGCCTCCTCCGAGCCCCAAGTGCGGTCGCTTGGCGCTGGACAGGGTGAGTATCCTTTGGGGTCAGGCAGCGCTTCCCCTGAAGACCTTCATTTTCAGCGGTTTCTAACTTCAGAGGTACAAATTCTTGTTGCGTTTCGGTTTGACACAGCAAAGGGGGAGAAATCAGTGAGGGAAGGGCAAAGCATGTGTATGGGCTCTGCCGCTTTTTCTGACTTTGCTTTACTTTGTTTAGTAAACAAGAATTTTGTATGTCTTCGGGTGAAGCTGTAGTTTTATGTCTTTATTAAAGAATAATATAAATAGCATAAATCCAAATTCTATCACATAAAAAACTTCTTTCTTTTTCTGAAGACGGGCACAAACAATGTTTGTGCGTCATTAGTGAGTTTCTAGGAGATAGACTCTGAAGACCAAAAAAAAAAAAAAAAGAAAAAGAAACAAAAACCACCAGAAAACCCCAAGAATATGCTTGACGTTGTTTGGTAGTTGGAGGTTTCAAAAAGACGACCGGGACTGGATTTAAATAAAACTGAATGATCTGGTTGGGCTCAGAAGTAGTCTGTTGAGAAGAATGTTGATGCACATATGTTTGCAGTAGATAAAATAAAACAGTTCTCCTTTATGAACCGTAGAGAGTGTTATTATCCAGGGCTAAGACTAAATCGTTGCATTTAAGCGAGAGACTTAATGACTGACAAGATCGAATTCACTGGCAAGACACTCGGTTAATTTGCAACCAAGAGCAAGAATTTATTTCCTTGAAAAACAACGTACCTAATACCGCAGATATTAAGATCCAGAGTGAGTTACCGGTTAAGGTTTTGACAGTAACTTTAATGCTGTTGCTCCTGCCCGCACCCCTGAGCACAGGCTGAGGCAGTCCTCACTTTTCACTGCCGCATCCACCACATCTCTGTGTCACTATATATGTTTGTGACAACCTGGTTTTTTCTGTAGTTGACCGTAAAAGCGTGTTCGAGTGTTCTCTGGTCTCGAGGAGAGGACTGGGCTTTGAGGGGCTGCGTTGGGCTGGTCTGTGGACACCTCCAGCCTTCAGCTCTGGAAGCACAAGGCTCTGGAGTCCCCAGAGTGAAGGTGTTCCGAGGGGGACCGTTTCAGCAAAGAGTGGCAGGGACTGAACGCTCGTATGTGGAAAAGCTGGGTTGTTGTCATTTCAGGATTTTCATTCCAAATGAGCTGTGGGAGGGGAAGGTATGTTATTACCTCAACTTCCCATCGATTCAGATTTCTGTCCAGGAATCGTAAGGAGGAAATGCATTGCTAGGCCCGCTTTGCAGCGCGGATGCTTACAAAAACCAGGCAGCCGCTTTAATATTGATTCGTCGGCTTCAGCGTGTAAACAGGTTTAAACTCCACCGTGGAGGATTTAGTAGTCAGAAATTATTTTACCATTAGATTTGCCTTTCTGTAGGTATATCTAAAAATGCAGTAAAGACACTTTTGGTATCAGGAACTGCCCATAAGTAGTTGAACTAGACTGAGAACTTGGTACAGCTTTTGCTGTCGTGTTTTCAAGGGGTTTGATTCAACCCAAGACCCCACTAAACGTGGGGGCTCTGCTGTTGAATAACCAAGGTCCGGTGCCAAATCTTTCTTTAATATTCCTGGTAATTACTGCTGACTCATGCTGACATGTGAGTTCAATTAGCCCCAACTGGAATGTAAAGGATGTGGGAGTGTCTCTTTGTGCCCAGAGACAGCTAGGACAAAGCAGATTTTGGAGGAAAATTTAAGGAATTGCCAAGTTTGGGTAGGAAGTGTCAGCCAGGATTTTTTTTTTCAGTAATGTTTGAATAACCAATAAAGCTGAGTCCCGGGAAGGGGGTGAATTTGGATAACATGGGCTTGTCTTCACTGTGGAGTAACTGGTGTCCTAACTCAGACATTGCTTCTAATTTGACTCATGTCCACACACAAACCCGTTTCTGAAGAGTGGTGATGTTTTCAATTTGAGTTGGCTTACCCATGAGGAATAAGCTATAGCTCAGATAACCACAATTCATCAACTGCTAACACGATCTGCCTGAATGACACAAGTGCGACTTTGCTGAGCTCCGGCTGCTCCCACTTGAACGGGGTTACCTGGACCGCAGGCAGTGCCCGCCTGCTTCCCTGGTATGGGCAAAGACATGGTCAAGGGGAGCCTTGTCAATGTGAATGTTCCCGCATAGTTACTGCCTAACTGCCCCGCTTGTGGCAGCTCACTGCTGGTGGTCACTGTCACCACATGGCCGTGGCAAGCAGGACAGGAGGACTTTGCAGCCATGCAGTGCTCACTGATGCTCAGAATGGGCCATCGCTGCAACAAGATGTGAAAAGCAAAAAATTGTCTTTGCTCCAGAAATTAATTTCCTGTCAGCTACCTGCTGGTATGAGAAGGTCAGTTATATGTCAGAGGTATATGCTAATATATATGTGAATAAATCTGGCTGTACTTGGCTAGCAGAAGCAAGAGCTGCAGCTCTGGGAGAAGCAGTTTTGTTGTTGGCCCTCTATGCAAATTGCTGCTAGCAAATGCAGACCAGGATTTATACAAACATTTTGAGGTCAAAGCAAAGAAAGTGGATACAAGGGCAAATATGCAGCCTTAAGTGTACTGAGTAGATGCTTTCTTTACGAGGAAGAGGACCCTAAAGCAGACTCCTGTGTCTGCATGAAGAATGAAAATTTCAAGGTGCTTTCCAAGGAATTTGACTCAGTGTTAAGGACCAGCTGAACATCCTGAGACAGAAATGCTTTAGTAGTATGTCTCTGTCAGTCTGGAGCTCCCTGTTGGCAATTTTGGATTTCGTTCAACTTACCTTCAGAGTCATGATCTTTGAGGTTTCTGTAGCAGTTGTGGCTGTGTTGTGCTGTTGTCAACATAACAGATATGACATGGGTAACTGCAGAATTTGAATGGATGGTCTTCCGGGATTGCGCAGGTGGGGTGGACAAAATGATGCCAACATAATGCTAACTGGGATGCACCCCAAATACTCACGATCCCCCGAGGTCCGTAGGGCCGGTGTGTGATACCACCATTGCAGTGTAGACAAGGTAGGATCTGTTCACTCAAGTGCAATCCTCAGGTACGCAGGCACGCAGCTACAATTGCAAGAAACCCCAGCGTGTCTCTTTTACCTTTGTTTTTGAAACCTTATGCTGGATCTTACCCTTTCCCTCTGATAGGTGCCTTCTGGTATGCAGCAGCAGGGCAAGTGTAGGAAGATGGTGTAAAATTGTGCAAGACAGCAGTGCTTAGCAGCCTGTGTCAGTGGAACACCTTTAATACGAGTGTCTCTGAGCAAAGCATTTAGTCTACCCAGGTACCTGTCACATGATGAGATTGCTTTGGGCTGGGCCGTACTGTCTATGGTTTTGAATCAAGGCTGCATCTGTAGGCAATGAATAAATTTGCATGATGCAGTCTTATTAAGCTGGGGCTGCAAACCACGTTGTTTGTAATCATGTATTTGACCTGTCCTGTGACTGCAGCGGTGCCTGGTGCACCAGAGCTATGGCTCTGTATTCAACAGCAATCCCTGTCAATGCATTAAAGGTATTAAATATTTATTCCTTACTCTTAAACTTGATTTGTATTGATGCTAAATGGTGGTCATTTTGGTAGGTTTAGCTTGTGGAAAACGTGCTAACAACATAAAATCAAATTTTGTTACTTGTTAGGACTGTAAAAATCCACCATTAGTGGATTTCTCCTTGTTCTGTTAACGCTGGAGCTGAGACAGAGTGAAGTTGAATACGTGGCAGTTTTGGGGTCATTGCCTTGCTTTCCCAGGAGCTGTTTGCTACATTTGGTAGTGTACTGATCCCTGGAAGTCATGATGCTGAGTAGCCTCTTGAACTTTTTCCTTTGCTGAAATTCCAAATATTATGCTCTCACCTCACAGTCAGGGCAGCATTGTTTGGAAAGTGGCTCTTCTTGGCCTCGTCTTTCACAGGGGTTTGCTTCTCCAAAATGTGTTTTTCTGATGTCTGAGCACTGCTGGTGCACTTGTCAGATTGAGTCTTCCTCTCCTTGCCCTCAAATGAGGAATCCTTCCACAAACACAGTGTCTTCTAGGGAAGCAAAATTTGCTGAGGTTGTTCTGTGGGCGAAGGATAAAGGTACTAGAGATTTTGGAGGGGTATGTTGGGAAGACTGTCATTCAGGTTGGGACTCTGCAGGGGTCGGTCAGAGCTGTTCCCGGTTTCATGAATGGTTTGAATGATGTGGGCATTCAGCCTGCAGAGGTCACCAAGCTGAAACAGGTTTCAGGCACCCTGGAAGATGAGAATCAAGTTCAGAGTGATTTTTGACAGTCACAACTTCCAGAAAACCAAGGAGGATGCGATTCTGTAAGGTTTTGTGCAAACGCTTACCTTCAGTCAGCAGTAAATCACATACGCAAACACAGCACGGAGAATAGCTGGCTAGGCAACACAAGCTGAGGCAAAAAGGATGTGGACATTTGGTGGATCACAAACTAAATATGAGTCAGTAGCATTGCACTGTTGTGAAAACAGTGTGTAAAAATGGGAGTGTAAAAATAGGAGTGTTTTTTCTAAGATAATGAATAATCTTTTCATGTTACTCGTAGGTCCTTAGCTGGAGTATTGTGATCATTTGAGAGCTTGAGAAAAAGTACAGACCAAATTAAGAGTCCAGAGGAAAGAGCAGGAATGATCAGATACCTAGAAAACATCACTTACAAGAAAAGATTAAAATAATTGTTTAGTCTAGAGATGGGAAGAGTAAAGGGGAAAAAGTTAAAAATCTTTAGAAATATAGGGTTAGCTGCAAAATTAATTGAGCTTAAACTGTTGTTTAAGTTCATTTCAGCTAGGGCAAGAAATTATGATAGAATCATATCTTACATCACAGTAAGGAAAATTTAGGTTAAGATGCTTGGGAAAAAAATTGTGATTTTAGTAATAGTTAAATGCTGGAATAAAATCTCTGGGGTACTCATAGAAACTATACTTCTTCAGTATAAGCAGCTTTTGGGAGTGGTTCAGCAGCTGTGTCATTACAGCTATGATGGCCTAAGCATGTAAAAGACTAGAAAGATGTGGCGCTTTTTTATTATATCAATTGATTTAGCTACAAAAAAAACCAGACAAGGCTTTCATGCTTGCAAGCCATTTCTCTGATCTGAAACCTCTGAATAGTTTTGGTACAGCTGCTTCTGTATGAAGCAGGGAAGGATGTTCTGTATGATCTCTTGAGGGTCCTTTCAGCCCCATTTGCAAAGATGAAATGATTAACAAAATCCTTCTGTCTTGGGATAGATGGGTGTTCAGGGACTGGGGAGGGAAACCATGCTATAAAAGCAGCTAAAAGAGCTCTCCCCTACCCTGCAAGTGGGGGTATTCCCTAAGATT
Organism: Falco peregrinus; assembly: GCF_023634155.1. Classification (NCBI taxonomy): domain Eukaryota; kingdom Metazoa; phylum Chordata; class Aves; order Falconiformes; family Falconidae; genus Falco; species Falco peregrinus. The sequence goes on from NC_073723.1 coordinate 72,144,689, forward strand.
TTCACTCAGTGAAAAATTACTGTTTATTGCTGCTTTTCAGGAGTAGGTGAGAATCAGTCAATGTTAAACTAGCTCCTTCATTAGTGTCAGGTGGTTTTGGATGGTAGCAATGCTTTATAACAAATTATACTGTGGTAGGATGTACCCATAAAACATTTGCTTTTTCATCTTAGAGACTAAAAAAAGTTCTGGGAGTTTTGAAGGCAAAAGATTAAATTTCCTTCCACGTCTTACACTGATTATATAAAGTGAAATACTTGCAGTCATTACTTGTTTATGAAAGTTTAATTTAATTAGTTTTTAAAAATCTAAAAATATATGATGAATAATTTAAGGAGTACATAGGAAATACTACTGCTGGGGTTAATAATGAGAATAAATTTTTATATATTGATTAGTATGGGGTAGTAACAGATATAAACAGAAGACAGAGTTGTACTGCAGACAACTTGCAAATGTATTTAAATGTATTTTTTCCTCTGGAGATGTGTCTTTAAAAGAGTAAAATTATTTGCAATAGAAAGTGCCAAAAATTGTCAAATAACAAACAAAAATGTAGATATGTCCATAGATCTCTGAAACAGAATAGGAATAGATATGTTATACTGTTTACAAAGGAGAAATTTGTGTTCCTGGGGAAGAAATCGTACACTTAATACAGCCATAGTTAATGACCTGCAGTAATACTTGAGTACGTATCCGAACCAAGGTGCTGGAGTAGTGCCTTGTCAGCACAGCAGACAAAACTAGCCAGCCTTTCAACCAGTAGAACTTGTTTAGCTACATTTGTAATCTCAAAAATAATAGCTACATCAGGTTTTATTTTTACTTTTGTCTTCAGATTCTATTATCTGAAAGAACAGGAACTTTTAAGTTTTCATTCTGATTTTCATGTACTTCATGAAACTGAACACTTGCAAGAACTGAGCAAAATCTTGACAACTCGTACGCCAGCCTGGCTCTCAGTCTGCCTTTCTAAACTGTGACCTGCTTCTTTCAAATGCTGCAGTGTTTCTTACACTTGTAGCAAAAACATTTTAAAAGACTGAATTGCAGCGATAACAATAATAGCAATGTCAATTTAGGCATCAAGTTAACATAACTTGCTCAGTTCTAGGAGAAAATATTTCAAGTTACATTTCAATTTTTCTTTGCATTCCCATGTCAAGCTTTGAGGAAAACACCTTATTTTTGTCCTGAAAGTTTTTGGCTTTTTTTCTGTGGTTCTTCATATATCTAAGCTCTGCTGAACCTCTGTTATGGGAGTCTTGGCATTTCATCGTCTGCTTCTCCTTTTCTCTGACTGAATATCACTGAGAAGGAGGAACACAGAAGAGCAAAGCCAGAAGAATGGGATTGCATCTTCCCAACAAGCTGATGTTACATCTAGGTTTATAAGGCATTTTTCTCCCTGCTCTCCCACTCCTACACACACACAGACGTTTCATAAGAAGTTTTATAATAATAAAGATGTCAGTCCCCATTTTGTTTGCCTTAGATCCAGTCCTTTTTTTTTTTTTTTTTTTTCTCTTTTCTTGGGCAAAACGCTGTGCTGTGTTCTCCTGGTGTCACAGAGGCTCCTTTGAGGACACACTATGTCTCTGAGCCAGAGATGGCCACTTCTTTCTCTTTCCACACTGTCTCTAGTGATACAGAAATATATGAATATATGATACATATGCGACATATGTATCATATATATAAACATGAAAAACTAGATAGACGACATGTATGAGATGTCACATATTTTGACTTCTGTTCTGCGCTGGAGTGCAACTAAAACCTTTTAAGAAACCTTTTATGGACAAGAAGAGAGGAGTCAGGGAAATGAGAGAGCAATTATGGTGTGTTCAAAAAACTTGGAGCTGTGTCTTGGCCCACTTGCAGGAGGCGATCACCAGCTTACTGGCTACCATGAAGAGTCTCCCTGATTTGGGTAAGCAATCCTTTCCTGACAAAAATTCTATTTCAATTAGTTCCATTTTGGCTTTACAGTAGAAAACTCCTAAAAACAGTTCCTAGTATATCTCTCTTTGTCTGTCATCTGTTGAATCCTCTCATCTATCTGCAGCCTCCCTTTGTATAACTCGGAGTTTCTCATCACATTGTTAGTGTTTGCTCCAAAATTGCACCACACTTCTAGTTTGTCCTGGTGGATGTAGGGTGATAAATAGTCTTACTGAAGATCATTCATCTAGTATTCCAAAGAGAGTCCCAAAGCCCAGACAGCCAGCATCTGATGAAATGACAAGCAGAGTATTAAAACATAGGTGGTTGGGAGGGTAACACCAGGAATGCTAGTGAACTTAGAAGAGCGTTTGGAGGACCAGCGTAGCTTTGTAGTTCATAGTTGCATTTGCAACCTGTGGCTAGTTCTGTGACTCAGAGTGACATGTCTAGTTCACCCCATCGTGGTGGTGGATGGGTGCTGGAACATGTACAACCTTATGGTGGAACAGGGGAGTGGAGCAACACACAGTGGGGTGAGGATAAACCAACCCAAAACGCAGCCAATGCAAGGCCATGTGTGTCCTGTGAAAACAAATTGTTATTCTTTTATCTAAGGGTATTTATCCCTCACTTGCAACTGCAGAGTAGCGTAGACAAGTCAGTGAACTAGGCAAACCTGATAAACTATCAGCACAAAGCTAAATTGGGGCAGAAGTTATCTGAAAAGTTAAATATACACTAGATAAATATACTTAAGTTGTTAGCTTGTACTGAGCTGTCTTGCCAGCATGAAGCTGCTCCCAGAACCTGAACTAGCTATAGGTTGGAGACAGCTGAACTACGGCCCTGCCACACTACACATTCATGGCAGAAATATTTCATTGACCTATCTTACTGGTTTTATTCAAATTTGCTATGGAAATGATATTTAGGCTTTCACAGCATCTGCTTTTCATTCTCCAGAAGTTACTTCTTTTGACCTGTTAGTCTGGTACCAGGAAAATAACAGGGATATTGATCTCAAAGATGTAATGTTCCTGAGAATTTAAAGGTGAAACATGCTACACTAATATCTCTACTGAGGGCAAGATTGCGATGTGAGACTTAATGTCTTGTTAATCATCATGTAATCCATATGGGTCAGACAATACCTTAACTGCCCCAGCTGTAGCAAACTTTTCATCACTGCTCACACCTTACGGTGGAAAGGACAGTTCTGCTGCTGCGGCAGCCCCGTGTTGTCCTCAGATGATCTGTGGCAAAGACAGTAGAGAACCACAGTCAAGCTTGGTATAGAGATGCCACTCCACTAACTATAAAGTATTGTACCAGATTTATGGCCAATCTGATTTTTTCTGTGGTTTTTTTTTACATGCTATGGTCTGTATCCTTTCTGAAGTGACACAGTGCACGTGTTAAAAGTTCTAAAACCAGCTTAATTTGTAAAACATGACTTAAAAAAAACCCCACCTCCATCTAAACTTTTTTAGAAGTTAGCTATTTACATCCTCAAGGCTCAAAAAAAGTGTCCTTGAACTTATTTTCAGGTTTTCTTATATAAACAAATAAAGAAAGGAGGGCTGATGAGATAATTTAGTCCCCAAATGAACTCATTTGCGAGGGAAGAATAGTGATTGAATTTATTGTTCTACTAAAGATTCCTGAAGAGTGTAGCTGCGTATCCACCCTGTAGCAAAGGGCTGCCATGTTTCAGAGTCTTGCACTTGCAAATTAGGAAACCTGGGAGTTAAAGATGAAATGTGAATTACTCAGCTATGTGGACAGGCACTAAACTTAATCTCATACTAAACCGAGAAATTGCGTATTTTGTTTCTATTGTCCTCATTCACCTTGTGGTCCCAGTTCCATACTACGCACTGTTCAAATCCCATGCAAACACAGTGCTATTAATTTTGTCACAGACAGTTCTGTGATAATTGTGACTCTAATATCTAAGTACATTGAAACCACTTAATTTAATCTTTTTCAATTAATCTTTATTATACTGCTGAGACGTATGGTCTTATTAGGAGAGATAAATCTGAAAGATGTATTCTCATTTATGCAATGCCAGGCACTCGGAAGGTGATTTTCCAGCAGGTGCAGCCTTTGGTGTCCGTTCCTTCAGAGAGCAGTTCTGAGCACCTTCAGCTGCAGCGCTGAGAGCTCATCACCATTGGAAATCAGACCAAGGCTCCCAGAAAACGAGGGCTGATGCCTCTGATGTCACGGGCTGTAATCGCGTGCCGTGCCTCACGCAGCCCTCATTCCTACACTCACGCAGCCCTCATTCCTACAGCCGCAGCACAGCCCTGATTCCTCCCCAAAGCTCTGTGAGCTGGGCAGGGTCTGCCTCCATCTGCTCACACTTCTCCCTCGAACGCAAGCAGTGATGGCAAAGGAGCACGCAGGAGACCTGGGTGGGAGACTCCAGCTGGGAGGCGCAGGCCACCCGATTTCTGGCAAAAATCCTGGATTTTTGATGGTTACTTTGAAGTCCTAGTGATAATTCAAAAGCAGTCGTCCCTTTCTGAGTGTTATGAGGCACAGCGTCTGTCTGCAGGTTTTAGGGATGCTGAGATTCAGGACCACAAGCAGCCTGCTTCTGTCCCCTCCCTGCCTCGCCTCGTCTGCCTCCCAGCCCTTCCCATGCCGACTCCTCATCCCATGCCTGGTGTTTGGAGTCCTTTGCTTCTGGGCGCAGCGGCTGGAGCAGGGAGAGCACACCAGGATGGGGAGGAACAGCGAGAGGGAAAGTCTGGCTCTGCCTTTGCTGCTCTGAGGGGAGGCATGTAAAGCGCATGGGGATGCATATGTGTAGTGCAGATGCCTGTAGGAGGAATGAAGGGGATGACGTGTGCTCAGCTCAGGCAGAAACTATAGATAACTGTCAGACCACCACAAGTCTCCTGAGCACATGCAAACTGTTTTTTGGTTCGGAAGCTCTGAATGTAGCAAAACTTGTACATATTTTCTTTAAAGGAAACTAAAGAAAGTTTATATATATATGCTATGTCAGACAACCTTAGCTGTGCTGGAACCCAACATATGATTCCCAGTACTTGCAGAACACCCTTTGTAAGTCAAGTGCTATATGCCTTTTTATTAGTCAATTAATATTTCTGGCAACTCTTCGGGTTTGTGAATTAACCTTCTTCCTTTTTCACTGGAGAGAAGATTGAGGCAGAAAAGTAAGTTATAGGGCCAGAAGGAGCCACCATGGGCTTGTTTTGATCTCATGTAAAACATGGACCATCAGATATCCTTAGAAAAATTCTGCGCCACAGAGGTCTGATAGTTTTCTTCAGAAAAAAAAAATCTTGATTAAAAAAAAGGCTCAGTGATGAAGAGGCCTCTATAGTCCTAGGTAAATTATTTTAATAGATATCCTCATTTATTTGTAATTTGAATTTAATTAGCCTCAAATTCTGTAAATTGGATCTTGCTAGAATTAGCTTGATCTCTGTCACGAAATGTTTGTTTCTTACATCATGTAGTTACTTACTGTGAGGAAATTCTCTGTTGCTGTTCTCCTTGATAACCCAAACAGTTTGAGCTCCTGGACTCTTACTGTGGGGCTCGTTTTCTCAAGCTTTAATCATTTTTGTGACTCTCTGCTCTGTTTTTTTTTTATTGAAGTGGGGCTGCTTCAGCTGGAAAGAGTACTGCATGCTGTTTGCAAAGATATATCCAAAGCCGTTATCATATTTTCTCTAAAACGTGGCCGTTCATCAGAGGCAAAGCATTTGGCAGAAACGTGCTAATCACAATTAATTTAGTGACAGCAGGAAGGTAGATTTCGATTTTGATGATTAGCCATTGCGAGTGGAAGTCTTTTTCCAGAGTTGCTCCTCCCAAGGTAGAAAGGCAACCCTGTGAAAAGCCAAGCTGTACTCCAGCACCATCCCCTGCTGGCTTTCCTGTTGAAGCTGTGCCACAGTTGTGTGGTGTGGTGGGGATGGGAACGGGAACGCAACTTCCTTACTCCCAGGCTGCCTCTTCGAATCCTGCACTGCTTTGAAGCTGTGGTTTGCACAGCCCTTTTAGGTAGTTCTGGCATTGAATGCATGGTATGTGATCACATTCGGGAAGGAAATTATTAATAAAATTTAATGAAAGGGGAGATGATCAGATAATATAATTTGACCTCCTACAGCTACCAAAGCTACCAAACTTTTTTTTATGAGTATGTCTGTGTTCAGCCCAACTGCTTCTATTTAATTTAAGCCTAACTTCTGTTAGGGTGAAGTGTACATTACAGAAAGACATCTAACAGTCATTTCAAGACAAAGAATCCATTAAATCCTTTGTAGCTTGCCCCACTGTTTAAATGCTCATGATGTTAGAGATCAATGCCTTATTTCTTACTTGGATGTATCTGGCTTCAGCTTCACTAAGTGCTTGCTATGTTTCAGATGAAAATAATTCAGCACCCGTATCTTCCCCATGAAAGTACTTCGCTTTACTCAAGTCACCAAATTCTTTTTTCTATGCAAAGCAGTTTCTTCAGCCTGCAAGTATTTCTTCTAGCTTCTTTCCTCACCCTTTCCAATTTCTATCATTTGAAAAACACTTACATGGGAACTGTACACACTGTTCCAAGCATCAGTCTCATCGTATCTGTAAACAGAGGTAAAATCACTTCACTTAGGTCAGCAACTGCATTAGCTGCCTTTGCAGCAGCTCCTTCCTGGGAGCTCAGGGGATGAATTGTATTCATTTTTCACTCTGATCCCTAGTTCCTTTCAAGAATCACTGGCATTTCAGGATGCAGTCCCCATTCAGTAGCAATGACTTGCATACCATATTCTGAGATGCCAGTGTTTGCATTTGGCTGTGTTAAAATGCATTGTGGATAAACAGAATCAGCCTACAGGGCACTCCAGATTGCTCCATTTCACTGTCTTCAGCATTATTTACCAGTCTTCTAAATTTTTATAACTTTGCAAATGTTATCACCAATGGCTTTGTATTGAACCTTGTTGCCTGTCAAGATCTTTATAAAAACCTTTATATTTAGCAGTGATTTTTCTAGAATTACTCTTTTTTTTTTATCATCACTTGACAAGTTCTTTACTTACAGAAACTCTGCACTACCATATTTCGTTGTGGCTTTTTAAAATCAGAATGTTGTGCTGCTAAGTTAAATGAATTACTAATACAAGTGAATTCCAGCTAAAGGTGGTAACTTCTCAGTGAGCTAGTCTCACTCCAAAGAGCATGATATTCCATAGAACGCTGCTAAGTGATGTAATTCATCTTTCTGATCAGCTTTTCTGGTATTTTGCTTGGGATGGATGTCAGTCTTGCCATCCAGTGGTTAGCTGGACCATTATGTTTCCCTTCTCTGAAGACTGTCATATAGCAGCTGTCTTTCAGTCGCTTGGATTTCCCCAATGTTCAGAGATTCCTTACGACTTAATGTCAGCAGTGATTAAAAGCGTCTGACATAAGAAAGTGAATGATCATGGTCCACATCTGCCCTTTCCCAGCAATTCTGTTCCTTTCAGTCCCAGTTCTCCTCCTCCTGCAGTTCCTCAGCCTTGTAAGCCCCCTCTTCTGCTGCTGGAGGGGTGGAAGGTTGCTGCTTTTAGGTTTATCTTTGTCCTCACTCAAAGACGGAGAGAGCATGTGAGGACTCTCATTCATGTTACAGAGAGAAAGAGCACAACTGTTCTGAGCAGCTGAGTGCCATCCCCCCCATTTTCTTCCTGTTTCCCATTCCCACGTGAGGCTGGTGGGCTGGCAGGGGCAGGAGCCCCCAGCCTCCTGCCACAGTGGTGACGGGCTGTTCTGCCCCAGCGGTGCAAAGCAGAACTCACAGATGATCAGAAGAGGGCACAGTCCAGATGGGACCATGAATGTGTGCTCTTCTCCAATTTCTAAAAGAAATGCTTTCTTGGGGTATGGTTCTGTGCAGCTCAACAATTTCAAGTGCTATTTTCAACCATATTTTTAGGACCATTAGCTATGGTTCTTCTGATTTTGTCTTTATTCCCCTATGTAGAGGAATGAAGGCAGTGGGTTGATCGGCATTGATAACATGCAGCTGTGGCCTTGCTACGTAGGCAGTGGGTTGATTGACATAGATGATGTGCAGCTGTAGCTCGTTCCTGCAAAGTGGTTAAATAGCTCTGAGGACTGGGGGGATAGGTGGGGTAGTGTGGTCTTGCCTTTGGAGGAAGGAGAAATAGTCCAGGCAGTTGAATCTGACTGATGGTAAAAACTTTGTTGTAGCCTATTAGTTTGTGCTAAAACAACTGGTGCCCAACATAGCTGAGACAAGTGGGAGAACCTGTGACCCATAACAGATGCTGTGAGAGGTGAGCTGTTGATGACTAATCAATATGGGTGTATTGAAATATTTGTTGTCCATCTTACCTCAAATGGCAACTTTTGGTGCCTAGTGTAGATGGGGCCTAATTGATATGGGTGCAGAAGAAGAAAATTCTATGTTAATAATGCTTATAGATCTATTTGAAAAAAGAAGCATAAAGTATAACAAGAAGGCAATAAAAACTTTGCTAGGATGGTGCAAAGTAAATGATGTGTTAGTTATGCTGAAAAATGTCTCTAGTGTTCAGACATAGCAAAATGCTGGAAAAATACTTATTGAGGCTGCCTCAAGGGGGGATAAAATTGCAACAACATTGCTAACAACATGGAGATTAGTCTTAGACTTACTAGAACAATTAAAAGTGGACAGGGAGACAAATTCTGTATTTGCAATGCTTATGGATATATCTGAAAAAAGGGGTAAAATATGATAAAATGGCAGTAAGAATTCTGCTGGTATGGTGTAAAAGTATGATTTGCCAGTTACAGTGAAAAAGGTTTTCAGCATTCAGAAATGGCAAAGCATTGGAAAGGTACTTTTTGAGGCTGCCTTGAGGGGAGACAAAATTCTTACAGCCTCGTTAACAACATGGAGATTGATCATGGATTTTCTAGAGCAATCAGAAGTGGACAGAGAGACAAACCCTATATTAACAATGCTAATCAACCCACTGCCTTCATTCCTCTACACCTGTACGTTCATTCTCAAACTCATTTTATCTGCATGCCATTATTGGCATTAGCGGTAGCAGCAGAAGCACCTCTTGGCTGCACGCAGATCTGGGGTGCTGGTGTGCAGTTGCTGAGGCAGTGCTTCATACCATGTTGCTGTGGTAACCCCTTGTCCTAATTCTGTAGAAAGTTCCTGTAGAAAGCCTGAAGAGTGCACGGTTTATTCTTACTTGATGCAAGTGCATGATTCTCTTTCTTTTCAGAGAATAGAAATAAATCTGTTCAACGCTCTTAAATTTTACAGAGTTCTGATGTACAGCCATCTCTATCTAATAAGCACTGTACACATTTTTTAGACTTTTGTTCATAATGTTCTAAAAAGCATACTATCTTTTCTCTTTAGCGCTGCAACTTGTGAATTTTCCTTTGGGCCTTTATCTTTCTCAACCAGCATTTTACACGTCATAAATTCTAGCTCGTATTGTTTTCTGTTTATTTCCTGGTTTTCAGTTGTTTGAATACTGAGGCCTTTTTATTTATTTCTATTTGCTGTCACATATTCATCAATTGAACCAGAATGAGTTTTAAAACAAAGTGGTCCTTCTGGGAAATTGAATGAACTCTTAACTTCCAGTTTTCAGTTGAATTATGCTGTCCAAGTCTTTTTCCTCCTTGTAATTTTGCTCATGAAGACAAGAGAAGGGAAGTCTAGCATGTGACACAGTTCTGAAACATGAACTATGAGTCATGGATTCATATTATGGATGGGAAGGACTCAGAACACAAGTATTACAGTATTGTATTGGGTTTGTGTGGTGAAGTTTTGGGGGTGGGGTAGGGGCTGCAGGGGTGGCTTCTCTGAGAAGCTTCTAGAAGCTTCCCCCATGCCCAAGGGAGCCAATGTCAGCAGCTCCAAGGCAGATGTACTGCTGGCCAAGGCTGAGCCCCATTGGTGAGGTGGTAGTGCCTCTGGGGTAACGTATTTAACAAGGGTGGGTGGGTGGGAAATTGCTGCAGCAACTGCAACTCAAGAGAGGAGTGAGAGTATGTGAGAAACAACTCTGCAGACACCCAGGTCAGTGCAGAAGGGGGAGGAGATGCTCCAGGCACAGGAGCAGAGATTCCCCTGCAGCCCCAGGTGAAGACCCTGGTGAGGCAGGCTGTCCCCCTGCAGCCCGTGGGGGTTAGTGGTGGAGCAGATATCACTGCAGCCCATGGAGGACCCCACATGGGAGCAGGGGGATGCCCAAGGGAGGCTGCGACCGCTGGGAAGCCTGTGCTGGAGCAGGCTCCTGGTAGGAGCTGTGGACCCACAGGTCTCCTGTGGTGGAGTACTCTGTTCCTGAAGGGCTGCACCCCGTGGGAGGGACCCGTGCTGGAGCAGGGGAAGAGCGTGAGGGGTCAGTGTGTGATGGACTGACTGCAGCCCCCATTCCCTGTCCCTCTGTGCCACAGCAGGGGAGGAGGTAGAGAATTCACAGGTAAAGTTAAGCCTGGGAAGAAGGGAGGAGTGGGGGGAAGGTGTCTTTAAGATTTGGTTTTGTTTCTCATTATCCTATTCTGATTTGATGGGTAATAATTTAGACTTTCCCAAGTCCAGTCTGTTCTTCCTGTGATGGCAGCTGCTGAGTGATCTCCTGCTCCCATCTCGACCCACAAGCCTTTCATTATATTTTCTCTACCGTGTCCAGTCAAAGAGGGGGGAATGGTAGAGCAGCTTGGTGGGCACCTCGCATCCAGCCAGAATCAACCCGCCATAAATATAAAGAAAATACCTTTTAATGTAAGGTCTCACAAGAAACTTCAGCAATTCTTTTATCATCTTCACACCACTTCAGCTTCCCCCTGCAGCAGAAAACCCACCCAGGGTAGATGAAATCTTAAAAACTCTCGGACTGTTGCAAAAAAATGAGCTTGTAGACTAGACTAACCTGACAAGGTCTTTGAAGGTGGCAAGAAGGCTTTAAGTGAAGGCTGTGGGATACACAAACTTTCTTAACCTGGAGTGGTAGTTATTGCACTGTGTCATATCCCTCATAGACTTTAGCCAGACAGTTCACCCATCTGATGTCATATGAAATCATCCTAGTAATAGTGAAAAAAATGGTTTTGTTTATTTCTGGAAGAACTTTATACCTGACGCTGCACCAATGGAGAATGACTGGTGTTTCCACTATCAGCTACAATTGAGAGAAGGCGACTACTGACCTATTTGTCTGCTCTCTGTACTATGCATCATTTTTAAAAGAATTCTCAAGGAAGGAACCATTAATGGCTGTGGTTAGTTGTGTAATGGAGTAAAAATGGAGATGATTTTGACAAAGTAACCTGATAACTTTCTATTGATACGATAACTGATTTTCCAGATGAGGGAAATACAGTGGACCTAATCTATCTCAGTTTAGTGAAGGCTGCTGTGCTGCTGAGGACTAGTAAAGAATTAAAAGGGTTAGGGGAAGGAACTGGGTCAACAGCATGTGCTGAAAGAAAAATGACTGATCAGGGAGGAAACTGCATGCAGAGTTCCTCAACTATCAGTTTGGAGACAATCATATTTTTACTAAGAAATTTCATGCAAAACCAGAAGCATACTGATAAATTTAGATGCTTGTGCCATCAATAGAGAAGAGGATACAATTCTCACGTAACAAAAATGAACTGGAGATTAACTGTATGAATGAGATGGTTAGGCACTTTGGCACTAAAAAGTTAATTTCCTCCATAAACTGTGCATTGGAAGTTATACATGAAAACAGAGAACTGTGTATTAGGTGACCACAGGATGACTGTGAATTGTGAATTTGGTAACAGTTATGAAAAAGGAAAATTCAGTCAAACAAGAATCAAGTGAAATAATTCCCATAAAGAATTAGTCTTTTCAATAAATATGTATATATATCTGCACGTATGAAATACTTTTAGATTTTACTTGGTATGCTGTGCATTACTATGTTTATCCATGCTTTAGACAGATTGACTGACGTGAGAAAATAAAGGTTCTTAAGGTGAGAGGAAGAATAGAGTTTGTAACATGAGAAGGGAATAAAAGAGTTTGGGTTGTCCTAGAATAGAAAAATGAAGGCTGACCGAAGATATGACAGCTATTTAAAAATATGCCAATGAGTAAACACAATGGAGGAGGAAGAGCTATTTAAACTAAAAGACAATGTTGGCAGAAGAACAAATGAGCATAAAATGACCATGAACAATTTTAAGCTGGAAAGTAAAAGGTTTCTAGTTATCAGAAATCTGTCTTTCAATGAAAAGCAAAGCTCCTCTAAAGTTTTTAAATCAAGTTCACCAAGTTTATGATTTGTATTAGATGATGTATGTCTTTAGTAGCATGGGATTTGATTCAGTGACATAGAAGTTTCCCTTAATTTTACGATCTTGCACAAAGCAGCGAATACTCTTAAGATAGAGTAACCTCTTGGGCAGGGTGCACCCACCACTCAACAGCACACAGCAGGACTAAAATACTCTTTTAGACAGAAAAGCAAGAGACTTCAATATTCAGCTAGTCTCCAGAAAATTTAAACAGGCCGAATGCAAAGACTTGTTTCAGAGCTTGCAACGTCTCTAAGGCTAACTTGCTTAAATAGAGCAATAATAAGGTGAAATTTTGTCTGAAAATTGTCACCTGCATTAGGTCCTAGTGCTAGCCACAATACTGTGTGAGTTGCCAGCAGTTATACCCTTCAGCCTTTGAAAATTGGGATTTGAGGACCTGGAAAAATGCAGATTTAAATAATTGCATCCTACTTATCACAGTGTCAGTAATGGAAGACAATATTCCTGTGTATTAAAGCTGTGAAATCCTCCCTACAGAAGATGATGGGTAGTATTATTCATTCTTATTTGCTTAGCTGAATTTAAAAGTGAATATACAAGGAAAAAAGTATTTTGGATTCCAGCAAACAGGATGTATTTTATACCCATTTTTATACCGTGTATTGTATAGTAGGCTTAATTTGAAAAAATGAAAATTGAATATAAACATCAATATACTAATAATATTAAGGTAGGAAATTAGAGTAAGCTTTCAGCTTCTATATTAACTAATGCCACCGTGCTTTTTAGTGTTGTTGAATGTGACACTCCAAGAACGTTTTCTTCAGTTGAACTTTCTTGGTGCTGTCATCTTGAGCAGCTGTATGACACACAGAACCCTCTAAACTAAGAAACCTATTCCTTTTGTTTTTCAGCATCAAAACAATGATTCCTCCAGGGGAATGCCTATATGCTGGGAGGAAAAGGAGGAAACCCATTCAGAAACAGTTAAGTATCATATTCATTAGGAGGCGTCTCCCTCTGAATGTGCTACAAATGAGGTACAAGAAAGACTCCCTTCCTTCCGTGGACCACTGACACAGGAGAGACCTAATCTCTTTCTCTGCAGTGAGAAACCCCTGGCTGCGGGGCTCACTCTTCAAGACCAGCTGTAGGAAGGATGCTGAGCATGGGTCAACCCATCCTTAACCATCTCTAGGTGTCCCAGGAGGAGCCCACTGGTGGCTGTGGCGTGTAGCATGGTGTACTGCAGGGTGTGCCGCTGTGAGAAGCGGAGGACAGCGCTTTTTCTCAGGCAGAAGATCCTGGTGGACTAAATGTCAGCTGGGCAACAGGCCAGAGGGGTGGCTGCCACCTCTGTGCCTCTGTTCCCTGCCACCTGGTCAAGGAGCCTTTTGAGAAGCTGTGTGTTGAGTGGCACCAGTGCGCTGGCATGGTGCTCCCCTGTTCCTTGGCTTAGCCTTGCTTGGGGCATCGCAAAGTCCAACATGTGCGAGCCTGGAAAGTGGGTCAGTTCAGCCAACTGAAAAGCAGGCTGGTGACTCACTTTCTGCAGAAAGAACGCATCATTTTCAAACCACTATTTACTATGGGATCACTTTCATTAGGAGAAAAGTGGGAGAAAGGAATTGTATGTGTGAAGGCAAAGCAGAAAATGAAAAAGAGCAATGGGAATTTGTTACTACAAGATCCTTGAAATGGAAGGGAGATGTTGAAATGGGAGGGGGAAAAGGTTGCTATCACTCAAATATAAAATGTTTTCCAGATGCTATAAACCACGCTGTGAAATGAAGCTTTTGAATATAATCATCCCACATATTCTGTGTTACACTTGATTATATGGTTATGAAACACACATTTTTACTGTGTTAAAATTATGAACTAGCACTGGTGGCCTTCACAGACAATTTAAGGATGAGAAGGTAACTAAAATAGATTTCCCTATTTTCAGTTGTTCAGAACTTCTAAAAATAACCCACTTGGCTTAAAATTGTATATATTGGTCTAAAGTCAAAAGGGAGTTTCTCTGAGTGAAATCTGTTGATTTTGTTTGGACTTTGGAGAATATTTGCACATGAACCACTTGTTCCCACTTAAAATATTTCTTTTAGTGTGAAATACATCATAGGTGATGATTTCAATAGACAAAAATAATGACATAAGAAAATTGTTCTTCCTGCAAAACCTCAAGTGTTAAATCCAAAACGTATGTAACATTTCTGCATTACTGTGCAGGTAAGGGATGTGAGCGTTTAACTTTAAAACTGCATGAGGTATGGAACCGCTCCAGTACATGAAATTACCTCTGTGCAGAACTGTTTATGGCTTGTAACTTTTTTGAGAAAGAAGCGAGAGTTGCAGTTACTTTGAGGAACATATGTGCTAGCTAGAACTCTCAAACATGACTTCTACATAAATGCAATGGTTAAGAAAACTACTTGCTAACAAAGGATGGAACTGTCCCTGTTAGCCCTTCTGGAGTTCTGCCTTCAAATCAGTTCAGAACCAAATTCTCCCTTACTTTGACCTTGGGAGGCACTGCAGCTAATCCTACCTTGAAATTAGCTTTGCTGTGAGATTGCAGTACAGGTTCCTGTGCATAAGCTTATCCAGCCAGGACATAGACAATTTTGATCAAGAAACCTTGTTTTGGTTAAAGGGAATCATTTGGATTATTAGAACACTGAGCTCCCCCACTGAAGACAGCCTCTATTTTCTGTGGTTAGTTACTTACTGCTTGCTGAGGATGATTTCTCAGTTCTTAGCAACACTGGTCTCTTCCTCAAACCTTATCTGTTTGTGGGCTTGGTCTCTGGTAAGCCTTTCCTGTGCTCATTCCCTCACTCGGGGACTTCCTAACTCTCATCTAAAGAGGCTCCAAATGTCCAAGACAGACAGGCTGACAGAGCTCCTTTCATGGTCTATCCTTCAGTCCTACAGAACTTACATTTCAGGACTCTGAGGTATCCTTGCTATTATGTTGCCTCAAATCATTTATCTTGAATTTAGAAGGGTAGACAAAGCCTATTAACTAAACAGTATATTTAACTGTGATTTTGATCTGTCGTACCATTTTTGTTACAGCTTTTTTTCTTGTTTGATAGCACAGTGCATTTTCCTCCACAGCCTTGCTCTACTTTTTCTCCTGTCATTCTGATAATAAATCATGGTAGATGCCCCCCACCTGTTCTGGGTGGGCTATTTATTCAGTTGAGAAAACCTAATTTTTCACCCGAAAAATGTTGATGGGAATTCTTTGGCCAGTTCTAGTGAGGATTCCTCTCTTCTTAACTTTAATAGCCTCTAGATTTTAACTTTCTTTTGACACAGGAAAAAGTCAGCTCAGGTGCCAGCCTGAGCAGGATACTTGAATTTTTGTAGGAATTCATGAATTAGTCCTTTTGAAGGTCAGGATTTAAAGGAGAGAGTTGCACCTTTGCCCTCTGCAGAGGGCAACTGGGATGTTCACATCTACCCATACTCCGTACATGCCAGGAAGCCAGCTCTCTGCCTTTCTGTCAGATTTTTGTCATCAGGCTGTCAAGCCAGGTGGTGAACCTGCAGCTGGCTTTTAATCCAGGATATCGCAGAACAATATTGCTCATTATGTTCATGGTTTTCCAGACACAGAAATTCTATTCTGAGGTAGTTCTACAGAACAGTGATGAAAATCTATGGAAAAGCTCCATGGAAGAATGCAGATATCCACAAGACCATGGAAGAATATGTGGAAAACTTGTTTTACTGTGAGGAGCTAATATGTTTCGGTAGTCTTCTCTATGCAGAACTAGGAGAGTCTATCTTCATTAGGTTGCCGTTCTTCAAACAATACATTGGGTTCAAGTTCTACTTTTATACGTGCATGTAAATAAATCCCTCAAGCTGTTCTCCTTTTGCCCCAGAAAGCTTCCAAACAAGTCCCATTAGATGTGGTCTACACCAAAGAATTTTAGCTTTTATGGACTCAATTCAAACACCTGGAGCTTGGACAGATGGAAAAATTTCCATCAGATATGCTTTTCAGCCAGAGAACCTGAGTTTTGACTAAAGGAAATGTTTTCTACCAAGTGTTTGTTTCCTGTGGAAATCTAACATTTTACTGGCAATACAAGCATCTGAAAGCTAAAGAGGTCTTGTTTTTAACCTCAAACTAATATCACTGTGCTAAAATGAATACTTATACTAGAAACGCTGAGGCAATGCTTCAATAGAATTACCGTTTGAGAGCTTCAGCCACTTCTTTGTCTGAAACCCTGGCATCTTATAAAACTCTCTCCCTCCACAAAACATTTCTTGTAATGTTTTACAGCTCTTTACAGGCAAGCTACAGCTGCCCTAGCTCTGAGTGTGTCTGTAACTGCTTCAAACTGCCCACTTCAGCCAGAACTGTACCAGTGCCAGGGTAAACAGAGACCTCAGGAGGTGCAGCTCTCTCCTGATTCCTAGTTCTCACTTCAAGGCCCTCTGTGGCACAGCCCTTTCTCCTGCTTGGTATCACACTATCCCACCTCTCATCTGCTCTGCTGGTGTGATGTCTTCTTGACTGTTAGTTCTGTTTTCACCTTTCCTTGCGGCGAAGACCCAGAAGAGGTAGAAGGAGGCAAAGGCCCCCCTTTCTCTCAAATAGCTTTCTCTTGTTCAGTCCTTTTGGTTTGTGGGAGATGGTGAACATCTGCACATATACAGCGGGCACTGGAGCTCAGCTCTGCCAGGGTACCTGTGCAATTCCCAAGCACAGCTCGGTGGCTATGGGTGCTGGTCAGTAAGGTCATCATCATCATTTTGCTGTTATGTTGCATTTATCCTATCTGTTGCATCTCATGGTCTCTTTCTTCTCTTCTTACTGAAAGCTTGCCATCATAATAAATGATTAGATTTTTCTCAGGTTAGGTCATCTGCTGGTTGAACACTTCAGCATACTTTAAAAACTTACTCAGAGCGAACTTTTTGTTAACAGGGTAGGGCTCCCACAGAGGGTAGTGAACAGCCGGCGGAGCAGTAGCTGCAGGAAATTCCTCTGCAAGCTCACCAAACTGGTTTACACTAGTGGTGGTCTGTGTGTCATGGGCACACTGAATCATTACCGTGCAAATGGCTCAATGCCTTACGTTCTACCGAAACAGAAAATATTCTCTGCACTAGCTCCCACACTCAGTTCCTGCTGAATGGGGACTGGTGGTAAGCATCTTGTACAAGTGCAAATACTTGTTACTGCTGAGCAGAATTTGGACTGTTTAATGATGCAAAGAAGGAAATGCCAACTTCATTAATTGCTACTTTTCTGTAGTAAGTGTTGTATGAAAAGCAGGGTAAAAGGTATAATAGAGTGAGTGCTGCGTCTGTGTTCCGACCTAGTTTACACAGATTGAGAATCCAGAGTTTAACACAAACACAACAAGCACCATCCACTTTCAGCTCAAAATAAGGGCTAAAATCGCCATTTGCCTCAAAACAGCCCATGGAAGATTTTCCTTGCCTGCCCTTTTCTGTTTATGGATAGCTAAGCTAGCCTTTCCATGGAACTTGCATTGTTTTAAATTGCATCCACTTGGCACCTAATTACCATTTACATCAAACCCCTGTTTGTTTGGATTCACTCCCTTACTGAATCATTTCCTTGAATTTTCAGGAAGACTCTGTTCTGAACTTTCTCTTGTAGTCTTTTTACACCGTTCCCTGCAATCTCCAGAAAATTGTTCCTTGTGCTCAGTACAAATGCAATCCCCATAACTGCCTCAAACCATTCCGTTCTGGTACACAACAGTCACTATTTTGTGTAGTAAATAGGCTTGAGTAATTTCTATTTCTCTTCCATGTTGGTATTGACAGTTTTTACCCCTTGAACTCATCAGTCTAACTTTCCTCATGGGAATTATTTTTTTTTTCTGTCACGAATTGCTTCCTTGCTTCAGCTGGTTTGTCAGATGTAAAGAGCAATTAGTAAAAGCTTATGTTCTATAGCTTCTGCTCAACTACAGACTATGTTCCCATAAAATTACTCCTCTCCACAGGTCACATACCCTTTTGCTGCCGCAGTGAGGGTGGCTGAGCTTCACAGTTTTCTTCAAGGAATTAGTGCCCAATATGTACGCCCTTTTTTGAAAAACAGTTAACTCTGGAAAAGTGAAGAGTATT
Source organism: Falco peregrinus (assembly GCF_023634155.1). NCBI lineage: Eukaryota > Metazoa > Chordata > Aves > Falconiformes > Falconidae > Falco > Falco peregrinus. The sequence goes on from NC_073723.1 coordinate 72,163,073, forward strand.
CCTTCTTCGTTGATTACGTTATTTGTTCCATATTTGTTCTCTCTAATAGGGGAAAGTTATTTATTGATCCAAATCAACAAAACCTCCCCCATGTCTTTGAAAGCAACTCATTGTGTTATTGAAGGGCCATGTATTGGTAATTCTGAGTGAAAAAGCAGATATTATGTTTTTTCACTGATACCTGCCTCAAACGTTTTTTCATTCATTCTGTCCATAACTTTGTCCTGTTAAAATGAAGTGAGGCTCTCAAAAGTAGCAATGAATTTTTCAAACCTAATGTACAAAACATTGATCTTTTTAAAACTAATTCCTAAAGCACAGGATTTTTTTTTAATAACACTTACAATGATAAATTAATATTGCACTTTTAGGAAGGGGACATGTAAATGTTGTAATTTAACCCTTTAACCACCTTGTGAAATACTAATGCTCAAAAATTAAAATTATGACTGAAAAATACAGTAAATATGTGGAGCCTGGAAATGTAGTAGTAAAGTGCTACCAATACTTATTTTTACCCAGATTCTTCACTGGAGCACTAGCTAAGCTACATAAGTTTATGATCCTTGCCTTAATGAGGGAAAAGTGGGAACTGTTAGCACGCCCATATTTCCCTTGCCTACCATTTCCCATTCTTGAGTATTTTTCCATCTTTTCATCCTTGATTTGTCTCAATGTCTCTTATTCTGGAGAAGGTGCCTCAGGAGGAATGTTTTGGGAGGAATATCAATGTTCTTAAGACAGAAACCAAATTATCCTTGTTATTACTAGTGTATGCAGGAAAATATTAGAATGTTCACAGGACTTCTGAACTTGAGGAAAGAACATCTCTTCACCCTGCTTCCCATACTTTTTAAAATCATATAGAAAGACAGGCTCTTTTTCTTAATTATCTCCTAACCCACAGGTTAACTGAGTCTTTGAATGGAGGGAACTAAGATGCTTTGAATTAACACAGTGGGTATTGAATGGGTTCATGCATTAGTCACGGTAATTCTCCTCTGTTGTTCTGACCCTAACTTGTACAACATAGATGAGAAATTGTGTTTCCTGGTATTGACTAGAACATGAAGATAGTACCCATTTCCCTAAGGTGAGAGTGTTCCGAGTAAGAGATCTCAGTTCTTCATCTGTTTTTCACTGGGCAGATGTGAAAAGAGAGGCTGATGTCCATGTCTTTGCACTATGGGTAATACTACAGGACAATAAATCTCTTTTTGACAAGGAACAGAAACTTTAAGGGTTTTCATAGAAGCTAGGTTAAATATGACTGTTATAAAGTAATTTCACATAGCACCTCAGTCTGCAGTTGTACTGTCTGGAGGTAAAACAGGTAATTGAAAATGTGTTCTCCACCACAGAAGGCCTGCAGTTGGGAATGAAAAATCAAATCCTTCGAAGAGACACAGGGACCGTCTGAACGCAGAGCTGGACCACCTGGCCAGCCTCCTGCCTTTTCCACCTGACATCATATCGAAGTTGGACAAACTTTCCATCTTGCGCCTTAGTGTCAGCTATCTCAGAGTCAAAAGTTTCTTCCAAGGTAGGTCTCTTTATTGCTGCTTTGTACTAAACCTAAAGTGAAATTAAGAAGTCATATTGGTAAAGAAAGAAAAAAAAAGTTCTATTAAACTTATTTTGTGCACAGGATGTTGCATTGGAAATTTTGTGCATTTCTTCCTATGCTGTTTGCGTGTTTTTCGGCAAATAATGGGATAACTCCTGCCCTTCCTCAGCAGGCTCTAGGAAACAGGGAAACATGACCGCAAAAGCCCTAAACCAGCAAAGAGGCTGGGGACAGGTGTAGTACCTGTAGATACTTTGAACTCCCTTTTTGAAGCTATCGTCGTGCATGTTCACAATGCCTGTTTAAATGTGATGTGGAAGTCAAGCAGCTACTGTATTACCTGTATTTGCTGTATGCCAAGGGGACATAAAAGGGCTTGCTTGGAAGGCCAAAAAGGTCACTGTCTTTCAGGATAAGTGAGACCCAGAGTTTGAAGTGTTGACTAAGGCTGTGCTAGGCTATGCTTTGGTTTTGTAGCTGTCTGGCACACGGCACAATGAAAGCCAAATGTGCATGTTCAGATGTACATAATAAAAATTCTTCCAAATTTGCAGACAGTTTTAGTTTCTTCTGTTGCTGAAGAGTTCACAAGAGCAAAATCCAGATTAGGGATTTAACAATTAAAATTCTCTCTGCATTTATTTAAAAAAAAGAAGAAGAAAGAAGCCTATTTGAAGGAGTATAATTGACCAAAACTTATAGGTGGACTGCAGAAATAAACAGAAGTATGATTTTATGAACGTTATTTTTCCTTTACTACTCCTGCCTGTTACTGTTCCTTATTATGCACAGTGTATACAAGGGAGGCCTATATTTTTTTTGGTTTTGACTGCAGAATAGTATCTGTTGCTTGGCTTCTTGCTTAGAAAAAATATCTTGGTATAAAAGAAATGCCAATTTGAAGAGGCTTTGGCAGACTGCGGGGCATTTTACAAGCTGACATCAGATTACAGATGGTGATATTACTGATAGCAGGAGCCTCCCATGTCAACTGTGGCAGCTGGTTGCCCAGCCTCCAGCATCCTGCAGTGTACAGAGTGCCTCTCTTTCCCTTTGAACACATACCTGAGTGTAAGGTCCTCTTCCTCTGAGCTCTACTTTCATTTCTCTTGGATTCACAAGCAATAAGCTGTCTTCAGCTGCCTTTACTGCTCTTCTGCCAGAGTCTCTAAGATTCATCATCCCTTTCTTTTAAATGATGGGATGAAAGGAAAACGAGTAAAGTCAGACTTCGTTACTCTGAAATGTTCCATGTTTTGAGAGATTTCGTTTAATTTAATCCCCAAATTGCCTAATTGAACACATAGTTGGTGTTCCCATCATTCTTATTTTTAAGTGTTTACATCATGAAACTAAGGTTACAGAAAACATTGTTTATAGTAAAGGAAGGAAACTACGTGCCATTTTAAGACGAGAGCAGGCTGGAGCTTCAGAAGGGTGGAGTGGAGGAGGGTCGATCCATGGAAATAACTGGGTGAGGAATAGGTGCTAATGTTTGGGTAAGAGCAGGAGCTGCAGCCTCCTTCATGGACGTCACAATCTACTTCCTTGTAGTTGTGGAGAAATAAGGCAGAATCTGTAAAACAAAAACTTTGGTAGGAAGTCACCAAAAAAAGCAAACAAAAATATCCATCTCAGTGTTTCAGTCTTTGTTGTGATGAAAGAGGATAGAAGAGCAGAAATGGCTTGTTTGTGGCTTTTTAAATTAAAGGATGGTACTAAGTTGGGAGCTGTTATAAACATTGTGAGGACAGAGAACAGACCAGTGGCATACAGAGTTGTTACGTTTTTTTTTTTAATCCAATTTTATATCTGGAAAAAATGACCTAGCAAATCCGTATGAATTCACTCAGGGAAAATTAATCCAAAGGAACTAGTGTTCAATAGAAAAGAGAAACCTGGGAAAGAGAACATAAAAACCATAATCAAAGAGGGACAGTGGTCAGAAAATTGTTCTATGCTTGTAATACGATATGTTGACATGAACAAGAAAGCCAAGGGTGGATTTTGGTCTGTTTGCCTAGAGGCAGCATGTCACTACGCAGGAAGGTTGTAATCCCTCCCTGCATGAGACCAGCATGACTCCATCTGGAATACAGCTTTCTGTTGTGGGCATCTCCTGGTCACAAGGCTGTTAGTACATATTAAGGGGTTTGGAATAAGCACGGGCAAGAAGTGGCTGTAAAGTTGGATGGACAAAAAAAAAAAGAAAGAGTAAAATTAGCTCAAATGTGTAGAATTTATATGCTTTGACTGTTTGCCTTCATAGGAGAGAAAGTTGAGAAGGGAAGGAATAGCTTAGGATATTGTGGAGTGGCAAAATGGAGGACCCAAGGAATGATGATGAGCAAGCTGAAATTTGGCTGGAATATCAAGCAAAACCATAGCTGTAATGAGTTCTCTTCAGCTGATACTCCTAAAATGGATGCAGTGGAGATTCAGGAGACTCAAATTGGTGTATCTACGATACACAGGAATGCGCATCTTTTGTTTAAAAGACTGTTCTGCGAATTTTAAGGAAATTAAGCTTAAATTCCAGGCTTTTAAAAGGTGCTTGTAAGAATGCCATTTTTTAAGAACCATGAACAGTGCTATTGGGCACATAAGTTCATAGATGACATTGCAGATTCAACCCATAATAGTTCAGCAATTCCCATGACAATTGCACACCTTCAACAGTCCCTGTGATTTCTAGACATACTCATTTACTTACCACTAGATGTCCTTTCAGTAGCTACTCTGCAATACTCAGTGTGTAGCACAAATATTGTATTTATAAAGATCAATAACCAATTAAAGGGTGTGGAGTGACCTCACCATATTGATTTTGAGTATGAAAATAATTTTTCAGAGAATTAGGTATTAGGGATAGAGACTATTCATCAGTGATTTATTCCCTCTTTGGTGATCGTTACAGGTTAGTACCTCAAAGCATATGGCCAATTCATCTTCGTTAAATTGTTTAAGCAAAGGCCTGGTTCTTTTCCAAATTTAGATCTGGTTGTTGAGACAGATTGTTCTAGTATTCAGTTTAAGTCAGTGTGGTGGATACCCTCCCTCATTCTTAGAAATGTTTTCCTTTGGCTTCAGAACAATTCTTCTGTCTACTTGGTTTACAGTCTTTGTATCTCTGTTATCAGTTGACAGTGGTTCTATTAATAGCCCCGGTCCCCCCAAGCCATATGCATTTAGTCATTTTCCATTTTTCTGATAGGCACTTCAAAATGGCTTGCAGCAATAATGTTCCAGTCCCACTAGGTTTCTTGTATAAGGCAGCGTGGATCTGAACCACTGCTTAGACGGAGAGGCATCCGACTGCTACAGGAAAGCTGTGCTGGCCATTTGGCCCTGATGAAAATTTGCCTTGGGTGGAGCTCCTGTGGGAGTGGAGTGGCACTTAGTAGCTGTGACCACTTGAGCTTGCTGGGCCTCTGTCTTGGCCATGTTCCACCTTGGTTAATTGTTGCCTCTCTTCCTTTACCACTCTTGACAATACATCCTTTAGTGCCTCTTCTCACTTTTTCCACTGACGGAAAAATGGTGGTCTCACTCCACTTCAAAACAGACTCTTTTGTCAATTGTTTAAATTTTTCCCTTCTAGTACAGGTATTAATTCTGTAAATAAATGTAAAAAGAATAGCACCTTGTTCTTTTAGCACCTCAGATCCTTTCTGAGAGATGGCTAACTTAAGCTTCCCATCACCTGTAAGGAAAACCAGTTATGCCAATGTAGATAGACCAATAGTTACAACTAGGGCTTAGAGCTCCTCGTTGTTCAGTTCTTAGTGACTAAACTTGTATCAGTAGGCCACTCAAACTTTCCTTCAATGTACCATCCGCTAACGTTAATCCTTTTAGCCATGAGCATTCCTAATATATGATAACATGTTGTTGAGTACAGTCTTAGGTGGCAAATGTAGAGACCTAAATATGGAGCAATTTTTTGATTATTCAAGACATGGGGGTATTTTAAGTCCTTCATTATGTAATTTGTATGAAAAGTAATATAATTCAATAGCTTGTTATTTTTCCCATCTGGACATTTTATGCATGCACAAATGTGTGTTTTGCGTTTATGCACACATGCACATATGCAGAGAAATGCAAACACACAAAAACCAGCGTCATCGCAACAAAAATCTCCCTTGCAGTATAATTTTGACTCTTTGTGTTTGTTTCAGACTTCAGTGCCTTCTCTGTATTTACTTCCAGCTTCATTTCATTTTGAAAGCTGAAAATCTGATACCTTTATGGATGACTAAATAAGGAATATAGGGAGTTATAGATTAACACTGTGAATAAATATAAAATTTACAGAAACTTTGAATATATTTAAATTGTAATCCAGGTCATTCCAAAATTAGTGACAGCCAAGTATGGGGACAAGTTGTTTGACCTGCCTTAGACTAAAGTTATATATGGATTTTAAACTGAATTACAGTAGAGTCTGAGAAATTTGTCTACAAATGTTAGTTCATCTGCTTCCACACAGAACTTAAGACTTCAGGAAACAGGCCTGTAATGGACTTTCCTGAGTAAAGAACCAGCCATGCCTAAACTCGGGGGTCACTTGTCTAATGTTTTCCTAAATTTGCAATGTGAGTGATTCCACATCTTCCTTGGCAATTCCTAATATCCAAGCTGGAGCTCTCTGACTGCAGTTTAAGCCCTTCTTTTGGAGAAGAACAATTTATTCCCTTTTCTCATGGCACCTCAGCTTTTACAGCCATGAAGGTATCCCATGTTTCCCTCAGTCCTTTCTTCTTTAGACAAACCAGCCCTACCCTGCTCCTTTGTTTTTCCTGCAAGGGCTATATTTTCTTTAATCGTTCCTGTTGCTCTGCTTGTCTTTTTTCAAGATTAATCTAGGGTATGTGCAATCCATCCTACCATTTTACAGCAAATGATTGATAACTTCTCTCAGCTTATGGTTTCCTAAGTAAGCTTGGACTCCCTTCCAACAAGATTCTTCAGTTTACTTATGAAAAGATTGAGACAGTAGGAATAGCCATTTTAAAGTTATGAAGACATGTAATAGCTATTCTTTCCATCCATATGTCCACCTTGTAGAAGGTAATTAATTTAGTGTAACATGGCAACATATCCTTGACAGATCTGTTGATTTCTACTTACTACCTATAAGTGTTTACAAATAAGTTGTTTGATATTTTTGTCCAGTATTTGTCTGGGGATTGAAGCTCAGCTTAGTGGTCCTAATATCTTTGGTTTTCTCTCCCCATGCTTTCTAAAGAAAAGCTCCATGTTTGTCCTCTTTGCATCTTTCAAAATCCCCCCTTTCCATCGTGATTTCTCATAGATTAATAGCTAGTACAGCAGAATATGCTTCAGCTCACTCTCAGAATACACTGCAATGAGTCTCACCAGGTGCAACTAAACTTGTCCAAGTACCTGAGGTGCTAACCTTGTTGCTAGTGTTTAGTGGCAGTATCTGCCTGATCCTAGCTGACGGAAGCAAAAAGAGGCAATATACACTTAAACTTCTTTTTTTTGCATTATCTGTTAGTCCCTCTTTGCTGAGTAGCAGAAAACTTTTCCCAACCTTGTATGTTTGAAGGACTTCCAGCATGCTTTTCATAATCTTTGCTTTCTTGCTACATCTTATGCTATACATTGGGTTTTTTGTTTCTCCATATACACTTGTGCTTTATTTAATTCATTTTTTAAAATATTTTCTGAGCTTCCAGTCATTGAAGAACTGAGGATTTTAAGATGGTCTTTGTTTGTATTTCTCACTCTTCACTGCCACTGAGATAGTTTCCACTTATCTGCTTCATAGTGGTTTGCTGAAAGAACATCCAGCTCCTCCTTCCCTTAGATATCTGTTCTCTGAGATTTTTCCTTCCAGTTCTCCAGGAGCACTGAAGTCTCCTTTCTTTGGGTTCATTGTCTTCATGTTGCTGTGCCTTGGATTGCTGCTGCTGAAGAACCATTGGTTCCAGGATTTCCCAGCCACTTTCACCAAGCTGCCCTTCTACCTTCTAACCCATTTATCCCCTTCAATTAAATCTTTTATATATAATTCTTTTCAGTTCTGGCAGCATAGCACACACTGTGTGGTTTCTGTCTGTCTTCTGATTTAGCATTTATATTAGTGGATCATTTCCTTTTACTCATTTGTGTGTTTGGTGTGATCCAATCCCCACCAATGTTTATCTTTAATGGAAATTGGATTTATGCCTTTTAAGAAGAAAGCAACAAAGGACTCCTCCCAGCCAGCCTGATTTTTCCTCAATTACTTGTAGTCTGTTCCAGCTTTCTTCTACTACTGTGTCCATGGTTGTTGATCTCCTAGCTCAATAACATACATGGACTTTTTATTACTTTGATTCAGATTCCTTAGATTCATTCATTAAATTCTTTAGACTAGGCTGTACAGGACAGACTGTTATTATAGTATTTGAGTGGTGCGGCAGTCCCCACTGCATAGCTTACAGACCTGTTTCTGATGTGACGTGCATGTCTCCAGTGACGCAGAAAATTACAGTTGTGATACAAGAAATTAAAACTTGAGATGGATAAGGAAGCAAAGAACGATCTTGCTTTCAGTGCATTATCTGCACTGTAATGCTATTGAACACTGCTGTATGAGTACTGCTTACCTGAACCAAAGCTTCTGGTCTGAGGAGCCAAGATTCTACTGCAGTGCATGTACCAGGACTCTCAGGCATCCCTTTTCCCCCCACTGTCTCTCCTGAACATTTCCATTTTCCCAGAGTTTTCTTTTCAAAATCTCTCAGCTACAGCTTTGTTCTGGATTGACAAGTTCCGCTTTTTGGGTTTAAATATGTTGTTTAGATTTTACTTTACATAAGCAAGGAAAAATTTTCCACAACAAGATTTAACTGATTTTGAAACTAAAGTCATATGTTTGATTTCATTGTTACAATTATGGCCTATGCTGGTTACATTTCCATGGGAAAATGTCTTCTTTCATTTGTTAGCTGGTTCCAGTAGCCTGAAGCTTTCCCTTAAACTTAAACCATAGTCTCATTGAATCACAGGAGGGTTGAAGTTGGAAGGGACCTCTGGAGGTCATCTGGTTCCACACACCTGCTCAAGCAGGGCCACCGAGAGCCGGTTTCCTAGGGCCATGTCCAGACAGCTTCTGACTGTCTCCAAGGATGGAGACTCCACAACATCCCTGGGCAACCTCTGCCAGCGTTTGGTCACTCTCACAGTGAAAAAATGTTTCCTGATGATCAGGCAGAACCTCCTGTGTTTCAGTTTGTGACCATTGCCTCTGATCCTGCCACTGGACACCACTGAAAAGGGCTGGCTTCATCTTCTTTACACCCTTCATTCAGGTATTTATACACACTGATGAGATCCCCCCTTGAGCTTTCTCTTCTCTAGGCTGAACAGCCCCAGCTCTCTCAGCTTTAACTCTGAGAGATGCTCCAGTGCCTTCGTCATCTTTGTATCTTTTCATTGGACTCACCAGGTCCTTTGTACTGGATATATTTAGAACAGATATAGGAAAAGTAAAATAAAATATTTGAATTACTGATAAAAATTGAGAGGCTACGTTGAGAACAGGATAAAATGCCTAAATCAACAGTCATGGAATTATACTTCCTTGACTCAGTCTCTTCACTCCCACCACTTTTCTTGGTATGATGTATATATTGATTTCCAGTATGGAAATAGTGAGAAGCTTTCAAATTATCCTCAAGCCTCTAGTTTGTGATGAAACCTGTATCTTGAGTTACAAATATAATGGGGTTTAAGCTGTGGTTTTCTGCTTAACTAGGGTTGAAGCTGATGCCTTGAGTTGAGAAGTCCCGAACATATTTTGAATATTTTAACAATTACAAGTTTGTTTTTTAAAGACATATTCTGCTGATTTAGAGCACTCCTAGTCCTGTCCTCTGAAAATGAATGCTTGAATGACTTCTTTCTTGAAAAAGCAGTAAGAACTTCTTATTTTTGAAAACATACAAAATGTCTTTAGGGTATCTATTGCTGTAGTTCAGTCATGGCTTATTAGATTGTCAATAAGCATTTGGCTTGTTTAGGTTTCTTAGGGCAGCATATTCAGTGGCTTGCACTGAGAAGGAAACTTCATGGGCATAGTGGGTAACAGGTAAGTTTGTGTCTGTGGCTGTACTGAGCTGTCATATTCAAATTACTACAGCAGTCAGAGTGTTTCAGCCAAAAAGGAACTGTTCATGAAATAAATGTTTTCTACTCTCTACTGCTCTGTAATTTTACCATCTTCATAACAATATAGCAATTGAAAAAAGGAAAAAGAGATCTGCTGCTTAAGTCTGACATAAGTAAATCTCTGAAGGAAGACCTGCTGTCTGCAAGTCATTATTTAACCAAGTGCTAAAATACTGCATCAGTGGAATTTTAGTGGAAGTGTCAAGACTTCAAGCAAGCTACCTGCATATATTCATTCCTGAGATCCTGCAGAACTCATTTTTGGAGAAACAGCTGCACATTGACTCTCCTCCACATTACCTGTTCTCACAGTGGATTATTTTGAATAGATTTTTTGACATTTTGAATTGCCAGAAAGACCATTTCATTGTGATGTATTGCTTATACCAATGCTTCACTTTTTTCTTTTCCCCTTGTTTCCTTGGGACTCCATTCATTCCCTCTAGCAAATACCTCAGGCTGTTTTGTGCTTTATGTCCTCTTGGATAACCTGGAGATCTCTCTGACCCTTGGGAGACCTTTGCTGAGTCTTGAAGGAGGACTGTATCTCCTCTTTATGCCTTGTTGTGAGAGGACGGACCTTCTTGTGCTAGCTAGTTTTCTCTTTAGTTTCCTGCAAACAAGATGGGGTTTGTAAGAGAAGGAGAGTAGCTGATTTACTTCAGGATAAGCCTATACTCAGGAAAAACAAAAGGACTCTTAAATTGTTTGAATTCCTGACACCTTTGAAGATCAAGGGAACCTTCCAGTGCAACACTGTGTTAAGCGTTAATTCTGAGACTGGCTCTAAATTCCATACCTATTTTTTTGAGTAATGGCAAATAAAGGGACCTTAGTTATAAATGTTTCATATCTTGTCTGATACTCCTTGGGTACTTACGCCATGTGTTGTGGGTTGTTTGTATTGTCAGACCTCACAATGTCAGAGCCATTAGGCTGAGTCAGTCACCTGCACAAAGAGGGCTGGACTCTATAGACTTTGTGCTGCTTTCAGGAACTATATCTTATATGGCTTTTCTATTGCTGGATGCCATTCAAGTGAACATCCCTCTAGGAGTCAATGTTTCTCCTGATCTAAGCAAAACTGATTAGAAAACCAGGGAGCTGGTGATGACAAGTGACATGAGGGGAATTTTTTGAGTGGTAGATTTCTCCTGAAGGCATTTGGCACTGGAAGAGTTCCACTGTTTCCAGTGATAGTGGAGGTACACTCAGAACCAGACAACATGGTCACAGACACACACAGTGGCTGGTTTTGTAGGTGTTCCCACAAACCACAGCTGACATATTGGTCCAATGCTAGGGGAAGTCCCAGAGTACTTTGAGCCATTAAGTGTGGATCTTCATCTTTCTCCAGCTTGCTTAGTCATTTTTAATCATTCTGATTTGGTAGGCTTTTCTGCTTGGTTGCATTTGGTTAGCTCACATGATAAATCTCATGTAGCATCACTGTAAATATAGGCATGTGGCAGGGAAGAAGCTGGGCCCATCTAATCCAGTAGACTGATATGTGCATCGTCTTTTGCATTCAGTGATGTTAATCTTGCTTGTGCACTGTGCTTGCTCAATCCTCACTCTGCAGCAAAGAATTTCCTCAGCCCAGCCTGGTACCAGCTGTTGAAATACCCTCATAGTCCCCAATGGATCAAATTCTATTATCCTACGCTAAAATGAATGGACTTTCATTGACCTCATTTTCTTGAGTTAAATTGTGTTTGGATGTTGGAGACTGAGAAAGAAATTAGTATAAGTTTAGCTCCACGTTAACCCAAGTTTTCCATGGATATGGAAATAAGATTGGTTTTCATCATAGGAAAGATGGCATTTTTACTTCAGAAGTTGCTAGCAATTGCAGTGACCGTAGAAGGTACTAGCAGTAATGTTGTGCTAGTCACTGCTGCAGTGAATGGGAGGTAGGAACGCATTCCCTCAGGCATGAACTTTGGCTTGGTTTACACTTGTTCTCGGCTTCATGAGTGATTACCATCTCTGAGAGGAAGCATGTTCCTTTACTGTCAAGAAAATGATTTACTTTCTTATTTTTAAACACAGATATGTTTTAAAGGAAAGACAATACCTCTTATCCAACAGAATGAGGAATTTAGCTTGGCATAATATAATTGCATAGGGCTTTGAAGACAAATAGTTTTAGGCTAGAGAACAGTGTGGGAGACTTCTAGTTTCTCTTCTCAGTTTGCTACCACCTCACTGCTGGGTTACAGCACAGGGTGAAGCTCTCTGCAGAGAACTCTGAAACAACACAGATGTTAAAGCGGGTCCTGTAGCAATAAGCAGAGTGGCTATGCCACTTTGTGGGTAAGCCCATGTGAATTAGTCCTTCTGAGAGGCACAGCTTACTAGAGTTCGTGCCTTGACATCCCTATACAACTACACTTTTTTTCAGGGTCCTGTTAGCTCTGTGTAGCAGCATAAGACACTGTGCACCCATACCCAACACCCTTAGAGCTAGCTCAAAGATCTCAGCACTAGACAATATCATGTCCAGTGCAGACATACCTCTCTGGTGCTTGCCAGACCAGGTAACTCCAGTTTTTTTGTGTCTGCGCAATTATATTGGCCAAAGGAGACCTCAGAATGAGACTTGTGGTCCATGGAGATGGAAAGCTGCAAGTGTAGGCTCAGGCCAAGCCAGAACATGTTTTAGTGCTTATAGAGCCACCCTCATTTAGTGTTCCTTGTCATTTATCACATCATCAGGCAAAACTCTGCAAGCTGTCCTTAGATGGTTTGCCAGATAGCAGCATGGATGGAGATGGGTGAGAACCATATGACAGTATCATCATAGCTCCTTTGAAGACAACTCTTTCAGAGTAGTGTAAATATAGTCAGAAATTATTTCTGATGAGACTTTCAGGAAGGCAAACCCATTAATATCTTGACTTAAGAGCCTGCCATTCAGATGTAAATCTAAAACACTACTTCCTTTCTAAGACTTTTTAAAAATAATTTGGATTACCATTTAGCTTTCAGACTTTGTAGTACTTTTATAGAGTCAGGTCATTGAGTTCTGAAATGCTGTCTCATATGCCTCACTAGCAAGCATGCTGGTTGCTGGAACCCTGAGAAGTTCATGAAATGCAGTGTGAAGGCTAAACATGGGGGAGAGGAAATGTGGAGGTTGCAAAGATGTGTCAAGAGTAGGCCAAATGTTATTATTACAAATTGTACTTACCAGCACACTTTACTATTTTCCTTTCAACTGGAATCCATAGCTAATATGAAGTCATGTGTAAAGATAGGTTTACAGGTTGTAGTCTAGCTGGGTGGGTGGAGGGGGTAGGAAGGTGCAGGGTAGGCTGGAGGGTAGAGAATAAAGATTAATAGCTAGATCCTTAACTGGCTTCCATCATCTACTTACTAGATTTTCATATAAATGTTGTGTTGCTTCTATCATCCACTCACAGATGTGTTTTATTGTCTACTTTCAAGAGTTTTATTTTTAAAAACCCTCTTTCTGGCTCTGTTCCCCAAAGTCCTGCTAATGGTTGGGCCACTGAAACTCTGAGGCCATTGCCAGTCATGTGCATCAGTATTGTCTGATTGGGTTTTTGTATTGCTCCCTCTGCGCTTCCGTATGTGTCTATTGTTTCCTCTCTTATACTGGTTATATGCACGCTCTGTCAGTGAGTGACCAGGTTTTTATTCTGTGGTGGCAACTGTGTTTCCATTTCTAATAGCCCTAAAGGTCCACTGGAATGACTTAACCCAGGGACAAAAGGATACCAAGACATGGAAGATGGGAAGGCTAAGTGGCCTGAGTGTTTTCTGCAATTAATTTTGTTTTTTAAATATTTTACATAGTTTCTGATTTATTCAGTTTAAATTTTGTTTACTGATAGCATTTTATTGACTTTTTTGAATGTACTTAAGGCGTGTGGTGAGGTTTTTTTGCATACTGTGCTTGGACTTTAAAAGGCATATAAAATGAGCAAATGACATCTAAATTAAATATTAGCAGTAAAAAACCCACCTTGCTAGACTTCAGGTAGGCAACCCTGGTTAACCTAGTTACTGCTTCAGAAAATGTGTGTCAATGACTGGAAACTCTTATTTTATGTCATGCTACACTCAGTGGTGACATCAGAGTAGCAGCCTGAGCCATTTGCTCAGTGTTGACATGGAGGAAAGGACACTATCACGTGACCGGCAGACCTTGTTTCTCAGGATTCGTTTAATAATTGTTTTTCCACATTCTGAACAGTCCTCACAGTCTTGGAAAAGACTAGAATCTCTTCAGATCATGCCTTTCAGTCTTCCTTGTTGTATAGCTTCCAAAACAGTTTGGGATATCTTTGAATGCTGACCATGGACAAGAGGGGCCCTTCCTTCCTTTTCTCCCAAACCCCTCTCCGTTTGGTTGCCAATATTGCTGCTGCTCCAGCATCTGCTGTCAGAAACACCTGTCAGGGTGCTGTGAGGGCTGGCTGCTCCCTAAGGGATGGAGGGGTCCCCGTGGTGTCCATCAGGGCCCATGCTACCACCACAGCCAGGAGCAGGGTAGCTGCAGGGCTCAGGGACAGCCCCAGCGCTGGGCATCAGGCACCTCCCTGGGGACCAGCCAGTGCCACACTCTCTCTATCTTGCCTCTATATCCTGGGCACGTCTTGTCCCCCTCCACCATTTCTGGACTGCGACTTCCTCTCTGAACACAATGCAAAGACTGTTGAACAAATCTCGTATCCTTCTCATTGTGTAACCCTTGTATCGCAGGCCTTCCTGACACCACTGGCGTTTGTGCCCTGCAGAAATCATAGCTAGTCATTTCTCTTTGTTGCCCATTTCTCTGAATGAGCAACTTGCTCTGCCACCTCAGTGGGCATCTCTATGCCTGGCTTTTTCCCATTAAGGCCATGTAATTGTAATAATCCTTGCATGTCAAGTCTTTATACTTATCAACCCTCTCTCTGCTTTCCGTAGTTTTGACTCTTTCTCCTACAGCCGTTGCTCATTTTCCTCACATTGCCCTTTATGGATGAAATACCCTTCCTGAAGTCAGGCTCAGGTCACCCACCAGTTCCTCCTGCATAAAAATATTCTTAGTTATAAGCAGAGCTATGGGTGGCTGGGAGGCTTATAGAAGTATGAAAGTAAATAAATAGACCGATGATTTAGTCAAACACAAAAGTTTGATATGTCACATGATTTATATTGCTGAATCTGTGCAAGACACCTTTCTAAGCTGTGACTAGATATCATTTAGATACTTGGAAAGCATAAAACATGAGATGGGAGCTGGTGTCTGCTGCAAAGCTTACCTCGTTTGGTGTAGGATTAGTCCTACAGTTTGCCTCAATGGATTACTCTGAAGGGCTTGTTTTCATTTAATTGTATTTGGTCTAGTATCTTTTTTTATGTTATTGGAAAGAAAATCCCAAGTGATTAACACAGATGCTTTTCTGCTGTATCTAATGTAGCAGTAACATATTAGTCAGTGCTCTGAACATTCCCCACCATGTAATGAAATAATTTTTTAGATGAAGCACAGCAGATTTCCCTTTATAAATCCAGTTTTAATTTGATTATAATTTTTGGTGCAATCATGTAGATAATGCAACTGACGTTTTCTAAAACCTTGACATCTATATGAGTAGAAGTGGAAGCAGAATGCAGATCAGTAAACTAAATTAAATGCTTGCTAAGAGAAGTTAAAACAGACTTTAAAAATTCCTTCAAAGAAGCTCATAATTTCTTTTCTGAAAGTTCGATGCTATATAATGGTCTTGCCATAAATCCACATGGATTTACCATGTCCCTAAAAGTCCATTGAGATCCCTTCAGTACACTCCTTTTTCATATCTGCATGGAATATATCAAGTTGAAGGTATATATTGGAACTAAATCTCTGCCTATAGTATTGTTGTAATAAATAAAGCATCTGCTATTCCCATTTACCTCTGAACCTGCAACATGAATTGGCTACTTACATACTGGAAACAGCTGAAAAAAGTTGAGAGAAAAGGATTGAAAACAAGTAAAGATCAGATCTAAATCACAACCCAATATATTTTATATTTTTTTAGTCCATTAACAACTTCATACCACTTTACTAATTGTGTAGTTGCAAAATGTATGTCACCTTCTACTAATTTTGCATAGTCCCCTGAGTGTTTCCACATCTGTGCAGAAAATGCTATCTTCTGTGTGTTAGTATTGTTGTGTATCAGTGTCACTGAAATCTTGTTACGAGAACTCTGTATTTTGTTCCAAATAATTTATTAAAATGATATTGTGCCATCAAATGACCTCTGTAAGCCTTGTGTGGGAAAATGGCTCAATAAATAATAGTTTGTTTCTCCTCTCAATAAATGTTTTCATAATCTAACCTAGATAATACATCTTGAACTGATGAATATAAGGATTTATGTGGAACGTATTCCAATATGTTATTATGAGGGCTGAGACAGTAAAGTGGAGAAAAATGGAACTGCATTTTCTTCTTTCCATACTTTTTAATGTCACTGCATATAGACAAAGGCTGTACATCTCAAAACAAGTAATATTTGTGTGATGAAAGTAGAGCTGTTTAAAATTACAGGAATTACTTTAATAGCTGTTAAATGCTCAGTCATGCAAGGTGCAGAGCGATCTCAGATTACTGTGCGTTCAACACAATTGATTTCAATACTTCTCCAGAACCATCAGGACCGTGTAATTACATACTAGTAAAATTGCTCTATATACTTGTTTAAGGGAAGAGTTCTTTCTTGTGAGCCTTATACTAGATGCCATGTCAGAGAGTTTGAAGGTATTGCACATTGCAATATTCAGTCCTCACTGTTATTAATGCTAACAAGCAATTTAGAAATATTTAATAAACATGGTAGGAAGTGCCATATTACTTGGGGACAGCGATCCACCCTACATTTGTTGCTGCAGACTTATGGCTAGGAAGGCAGACAATGTCAGTTTGAAGGTTTGCTTCATTATCGCACTTTATAAACATCGTGATGGTAACTGATAACGTTTTTAAAACCAGTGACATGACGGAGATAGCCACCGCTGGCATGATGAGGTGGGAGGAGAGGTCGGTGTTGGGACAGAAGACATGCTCCTCACAGCAACGCTACAGGGCGCTAAGTTCCAAGAGGTCATTTGGAAAAGAGGAGTTTATTGTTTCTTGTCTTTATCAAGTCAAGTCACAATTTCCAGACAGGAGTCAGCGTGTTTACTTTAGCTATTCTAGCATCAGCAGATATTCCATCTTCTGAATCTCTGAAGATAATGTCCAGCTAGCTTAGTTTTAATTCAGGAAATAAAGTGGAACAGTTTCTTCAGCTAGAGAAAAGCTGCAATGGCAAAATACAATTTTGTGACTCTTCATCACTCTCTTGCCAAATGATACATACAGCAGCATGTGAAAAACATGTTGCGGAAGGCTTTTAAGCTGTATATTCATGTGCCCTGAAATGCCTGTAGTGGAGACTGTGAAATGTAACAGAAAGTTTCCAGGGATGAAGATGACAGTGAGAAACCTAATCTTCTTCCCACCAAGGCAATCTGCCAGGGAAGACCTACTGTAGGCAAAATTCAGGCAAAAAACCTCTTCTCAGAAAACAGCACGTTTGGCTGGGGAGGAAACTTAAATACAACTGGTCAAGTCCTTAAGTCCTTGTTATGTTTTGCTTAACTTTGGCATTAGTGGACTAATGCAAGTCAGGCCTTCAAAATCTGGCCCAGCGTTTTGAAAACTGCATTGCCTGAAATTGCATGTATTTTTAGGAATGAAAGCAAAAATGCCGTTGAGAAGGTTGGAGCCTGGGAGGGGTGAGCTCACACCTTCACCACTCCAGTAATTTGGCTGGGGAGGTTTCGTGCTAGGTAAATTGGGGACCCGCTAACCATATTGCAGCCAGATTCACAGTGGCGGCAGGCTGCTGGAGGGAGAGAACACTGGAAAGTGAACTCAGATCTAGGCAGAGATAATGGGATACATGTGAACAATTTGGGGGATTTTATCAGTGTACTTTCATGTCAAGCTTTTAATTAAATCTGCCAATTTTATTTTTTCTGTATGTGCTTTTGCTGTTTACCTTGGTGACTTTCCTTCCCTATTTCAGTGTCTGTAGTTTGTTAATCTGTTTTCTTCTGAAATCTTTGAGAAATATTTTCCACCCCTTTTTCTCTAAGGTCTTTCTAGAGATAATCCACCTCACCTTTTTTCAAAATGCTTTTCTTTTTTGCATCTTCCTCATCTGCAGATTTTCTGTTTTCTTCATATAGGTTTTTTTCCCATCTTTGCTACAACATTCTCTCTTTCCCTTATATTTCTTGTTTTGTCCCTAAGAGTTTTTTCTTATATCTGCCCTCTGCCATTCCAGAACTGGATATCCATCTACTAACAGACTGACACTTGTGGGAAAGCGATGCGCACTTTTTTTTTTTTTTTTCCCCCCTGCTAGTAAGACATTTTTCTCATCTCCTGTTGGGTAAAGGAAGGATCAGGCAAACTTCTTTTCTATTCTACTCCATGAGGGCCTTTTGCCCTATGTGGTCTGGGTGTGGTGAGCTCAGATAGCCTGCTGATGCTTTCATTGCATGGGCCACAGGGAGGGGATGTACCTTTCATTCCCTCCCCTACACAGAGCCCTACCACAGCGTCAAAATTATGAGAATCACTGCAGCAGAGGGATGAAGCCTTAGGGCGGGAGGGGGGAATAAAAAATGAATTGTTGTCAACCCTCCCTACTGCATTAGGCTGCCAGATGATTGCTTATTCCTTGCTCCCACCCACATGCTTCATGCCACCACCAGCATTCTCGGTCCTTTGTGGCTGATGTTGTGGCTAGTCAGCTGATGAGTCAGCTCTGCTAACCAGTGCTTTTCCAGCTCCCTATGGCAGGGATGGCTTTGGCCTAAGAGTTTCAGCCAGGACTATCTGCCCAGAAGGGGAGGGGGGCGCTTGGGCATGTTAATCGATTCATTTAGAGGTTTATCATTCTGTGTATAAGGAGCAGGTTTCCAGGGGTGTGCATTTCAGCTCATCTTGTTCTCTTTGCATACACTCCGATGCAGGGAATTTTGAAACTGCACCCTGTATACCATCTGTTAGTATGGGAGTGTAGAGTTAATGGGAAATTCAAACTTTGAATAGGTCAGGAAATTCAAAGTTTTGTTCTCACAGCAATTAACTACATGTTGGTCTCAGATGGTATTTTAACTCATCGGGTTAATGTACAAAATGAATCTTGCGCCACAGCTGAGTTCCCGCTCCACAGCTGAACTTGGTACAGGGACCGAGTGGGAGAAGAGACAAACGGAGCTTCAAAATACCTTTGTGCCTCCTCGATGCCGGGCAGGCCTGTGCCTCTTTAGTGCTTCCCAGGGGTCAGAACACCCTCCGGGACTGGCACATCCAGTGTCTCACAGCTCATGTCAACTGGGGAACATCTGGGCAGTGGAAAATGCATAAGGCATAAGAATGTTCCAGCTGCCCCATTCCCAGTCTGCCCTGTCCTGCCTTGACTCCATCAACTCCTGGCTGTGATGCCTTGGCTGGGGTGCTATGCTTAGGCATTCCAGCTCCATTTCTTATGCTGCACATCAGGCAAAGGCTGTGCTGTGCTAGGACAGGTTATATGCACCACCATGTGCAGAAGGTTCAGTCACAACAACTTGCATTAAACTGATCTCTGCAGCTGCACTATGTGTTGTCCTCTTTTGCCTGCTACTTGGATAGTAGGAGGCATCCTTCAGCAGTTCAGGCCAAGCTAGAACTTCATTTATGTTGCTGTAACAGGACGCTTTTTTTCCTTCCACTTCCACAAAAACTGTCTGGAAAGCACTGGGCCACAGTGGAAAGGTAGCTGAGTATCAAGTATGTACAGTGTGTTGGGGCAACAGGAAGGAGGGTGAGGGCAGAAGCTTTTTTTTGAGCATGCTTGCTATAATTTTTGTAATCGAGTTACTCAGAAATCCTTAAAGCTTGATCGTAATGACTGTAATTTCTCACAGTACTTAAACTTATTTCTAATGAAAGAATACCTCTTAGTGGCTATTAAAAGTAAATTTATTAAATAAAAATTTATATTACACTAATCTGAAATGGTTTGATTTTGGATTATTAGTTGGAGTATAAGTGAGCTGGTTTACATTTCTCTGAATAATTTTCAAATCAAATAAACTTCACAAGAGGATTAAAAAAAATAATGTAAAGGCAGATTTGCAGCTAATCCAAATTACTGTCTGCATGATCCCTTAGATATATAGGTGGTGTACAGATCTTTCACTGCTGGGTGCAAGTTTATAGAGCTGAGAAGGGACTGAGGAAAGCTTACAGTAATTATTTGGAAACTGGCATATCAGAGGTCATTGCTTATCCTAATCTCACTATAATAAATTACTGACCAATTCTTTCTCTAGAATTGCAGATCGAATGAGACTTAGGCACATGTATTAGATGCCTTCTTGCATCTACTTAGAAAATGGAGCAATTGACCACATGGTCTTTGAATAGAAGAGGTCATATTCTTGAGAAAAGATTGCAAATATTTTATTTTCATATAATAAGGAATAGAAAAAGGACTCTCAGTAAGGCAGGATGTTTTAAGTACCAGCTCTGTGGCCAGACTGTCGTGCAGAACAGAGCTGAGCAGCAAGTATTCTAGCAGCTGTTTACCCTGAAATACCCATATGTAAACTAATTCCTGCTGTTACCAATGATTTTTTTGCCAACTGTCTCCAGAAGAACAGTATAATTTATTTCTGTAGGTAAAGTAGCACAACAGTACTCTGGTGTATCTCTCGCCATAACTAGAAAGGAAAATTGCTGTGTTAAATACTTGCATTAGTATCCAATGGTCTTTCACTTTATCTAAATTTCTTGTGGTTTAGCTGAAGTTCATAAACAGGGACAAAGTCACATCTCTTTGTTTGGGCAGGAGCTGACCTTCTATATTTTTCATTTCCGTGGGAAGTTGTTGTAGTGGTAAGTGAACGGGCACAAATCAGTAACATAAGACTCAGGGCAACATCTTCACAAGTTTCAGAAACCTTTGAAACTATGGCCTGTCTTCAGAAATGCCTGCAGCCTGGTCTGCACTAGTCCGGTTACCATCCAGGTCACTCTGGAGGCTGGCAACACCCTCTTGTTACAGACCAGCATCTCTGTCTCATCACCTCCACCAGCACTTTCTCTGAGCTGAGAAACTGGTGATGCTTGGTGCCTGAGGTTGAGCCTGCCTTGGTGCCCTGACTTCCCGCCCATGACGTGAGTGCACCAGGCTCTGACAGTGAGGTCCACCAGCAGTAAGCGCACAATCCCCTGTCCAGTTTCCAGCCTAATTCCCCTCCATAAATATAGGTGGCACCTGGAGCAGAGACGAGGCTGATTTTGGGGTGTCATTAGTTTCATATAAAAGCTAGAACAGGAGGTCAACTTTTGTGTAAAAGGCAAACTGCGGTGCAGATGGGAGGGGACCTGACCCCCTGCCTGAGCTGGGTGAAGATACACATCAAGGTCAAGACTGCATATTACTTTGGATGAAGCCAAGGCCACTTCACAACCAGTGGGTGCATCTCCAGAATCCCTGAATCAGTCTGTAGCATGTGTGGGTGCACCTGAATGAGTTTTCACCTGGCTAACATGGCTAAGAATAGCAATGAACTTGCGGGACAGTGTGCGAACGAGTCATCTCAGCCCACACTGAGTCCTCAACAGGCTTAGTGCTGTGCCCTCATTACTATTGTTACTTATTTAAGCTGGATTATAAAGCTGGTTTGGGCAAGCCTATTTGTGCTGCCTTTAAATGAAATGTGTCTGCATACTAATCCTCATAAAATGTCAATGAGCAATACATCCAACTTAATTTTTTAAATTGTAGGCTCCAAAGTAATTTAACAGCTTTTGAAAACTTTATTTCAGGTAATTAGTGCAAATAATTTCATGATGGAACAACAACGGTTGCTTTCATAGCGCTGCTTGTGAAAATAGGCCACCACCCCCCTTCAATGGGTAGAGTTGACTTCCCATAAAAGGAAAAGTATTTTTAACGTTTCTTTAAATTCCCACCTGCCCCCATCACCCAAAGGCCATTCCAGCTACCACCTACAAGGCATGTCCCTACAGTAGTCTGTTGGTCATTTGTGGGATGTTGTCAGCTAAAATATAAAACAGGCTTTTCTGTCCTAGAAACAAGCTCTAACTAGTACTCATTGCATATTCACAGTATTTCTCCAGAATAAATTTTTTATAGTAAACCCATGTCCTGATCTACCATTTCTGTATTGTTGGTGTCCCTAACACTGCAGTAGTGCAGTGTTTAATTCAGGGCAATTGTATCTGTTGTTTGTTGAATCTAATATTTGTTTGACTGTTTACCATGGCTTTTAGATATCTTAATGAACATAATTCACATTAGCACATGGTTGGCAGACATGGACCTTTAAGATAATAAAGAGGAACAGGCTGAATAAATATTTGAAAAAGGTGCCAGTGTAGTTTAAAAGAATTTTAGAGCTATTTATTTTAACCTTTTACTTAATTCTACTGGGGCAACATGACTCCATTCAGATAAAACTCCAAGCTATACATTTCTTCCCTGCTCAAATTCAAATAAAATAGTCCTGTGACATAGCTGGGGGAAGCCAGTAAGATAATATGCATGTACCTTGTATCTGCATGGGTCGAAAGGATGGGCTGCCTCTTTAAAAGGTTTCCGTGAACCTGCATTGTTATAGTAAGCTCTGGTAGGCGAGGGGTTGCGTGACTGCAGCAGCCTCATTTGTGACCTCAGAAAAGTGGTTATGAAAGTGATCTCTTGATCAGAGGAATAGAGCTCTGCTGCCTGCCAGACCAGCACGGCAGAAATGAGCCTCCTCCCTGCAAATCTGCCCCGGCAGGAGAAAAAATGTTACTCCTTTGGATGCAGCTTTTTTTTGCTCTGAAAAATAGTTGGCTTAAAACAAAATAGGCTCTAGACGATGCATTTTCTCCAGTTAACTTTCACATTTCTAAAGAAACATGCAAGAGCATCTTTGCTTTTCCTTTTTGCAATTTGCAAGGTTCATTTTCTGCCTTAAACCTGTTCACGTTCTTAGCATAGTACTAATTTGTTTCAGTGGTTATTGGACTGACTCTGGCAGCGAGTTGCAGCGCGTATCCCATGAAGTTCATATAAGAATTGATGAAAAACCAATATAAACTGATGTCTATGTTACATAATGAGTGTGATGCAGATCTGATGAGACAATAGGAAAGAAATCACCAGTTTTCATCCAGAAGACCTTGACAGAATAAGCACTAAAAGTAATTTATGGATCATAATTCTCTTTATACGTACTATTCACCTAGTATTGATCACTCAGTGAAAGCTGTAATTAACTATAACTGTCTTGAAAGTTGAGGTCCCCATCCTATATGTTTCATGAGTGGGAGTCGAGTTTCCTGTCTATCCCATAGGGAACACTTGCTGTTGCTTTGGTTCTGGCTATGAGTCAAGGTAGTGGGCACCTTCACAGGAGTCAGACTTGCCTGTTCAAGTTAATGACACATATGCAGAATAGTTGAAACTGGAGAAAAGGTTATGTTTTATTAGCTAGAACTTTGTTTCTGAAATACAGAACTTGGGTTGGTTGTTCCTTGTCTTCACACGAGACGAGTCTGATAAGAACATTGTGACTGTCTTTTAATTTTATCACTATATCCAAGTATTCTCTGTTTTTAAAAAGTGAAAGGCAAATCAAAGTAGGGCCACAATTTACATTTGTAGAGTGTTCAAATATTACTTATTCTGCCTTTTTTAAAGACAGTATTTTTCATTATGCTTAGAAAATTTGAATGTCCTAATTTTAGTCATTGACCTAGGGACTGGCATTTTTTTAAAAAAACTTGATTTCTCTAACTCTAAGGGGGAGAGAACAGGTAAGCCCACTACTGGCCTGCTTAGGGTCTTTAGGATCTGCTTAGGATCATTTTCTGAGCATGGAACCTGGCTGTGGAAAAAGGCAAAGCAAAACTTTTGTGAGGAAGTGAAAAATGAAGGTTCTTGTAGTAATTAAACACATCATGTGCATGCGTTTTCTACTTCTGCAGAAGGTTCCTGTTTTGCAAAGCAATTTATTTTTGGACAAACCATAATGTCTTCTCTCCAGGCCCTCTGACTAACAAGGGATTCCAGTTGGAAGCAAGGTCCATCTGTTTGGATAGCTTTTCAGGACTACTCTTTAAATGCATGCATTAAAATATTAATGTGTCTAAAACTACATTAAACATCTCCAGGGATTGTAACCTTACCAGTTTAGGGTTCTGGTGGTTCAGTTTTTGACTTTTGTTGTTGGATTGTTCTTCATCCTGAGCTTTTATGTAAGATTTTCATGTTACTGGTTTCAGCATTCTAAGAAGTTCTGGAATACAGTTCAGTGTTTAAAAATTATCCTGAAAATTGATTCTGAAAGAATTTTTAAAACTTTTATTGTTCCTGATGCTTCATTTGCCTGTATCTTGTCTCAGCACGTTCTTTTACTTCCTAAAGTAGAAAAGCCAAAGCTCAAGGACCTGCTTTCAGGCACCTTTTCCCCACAGCTCGTTAGGTTCATTTAACCTCTCAAGGCTTCACACAGTCAATCTCATCCTGGCAGTCTCCACAGATGGCAGAAAAGGCCAGAGTCTTTAGACTCTTTCTGCCTTAGAAAGAGGTGCTGCGTTCCGTGGTGTGTGTGTGTTTATCGGTGATAGTGCAGCAGTGTACTGTGGTATCCAGCTGACTTAAAGGTGGGGATTCTTGCATTTCTTCTCTCAAGTGTGTTTGCTTATTTAAAGTACACTGGAAAGCAAATGTGTCTTTGCCTTTAATATTGGATACAGTATGACAGCTATATAAAGCAGATATTAAGGAATGGCTTCTATGATGTTTCTGACTCTGAAACTGATGAAGCCAGATTTGGTTTTCTGGGTAACATATGCACATCCTGTGCACTGAGGGCTCAGTGTGAATATTTTAGATGCAATGTTTATTTCATCTTAAAGGTTTCCTTTATCCTCTCCAGATCATGTGCTTTGGCTATTTTTAAACAGCCTCTTGGGTGATATACTGGCCTACTGACACATGCTTTTTCAACTCCCTTCTAAGAGATACTGACTTAAATTCCCTCTTGGGGGTAGCAGGTATGAATTTAGCCCATGCCTTTCCATGCAGAGTGGTGCAAACACAATTATAAAGGGAAAAGAATGTTATAAAAGCAGTAGAAATTGAGGAGTGGAAGCTCAGGAGATAGTCTGTTTGAAACATAGGCCTGGAAAAGAGGATATCAAATCCAAAAAGGCTAACAAAGATCATGTAAATCTCACGTAAGTCAGCCAATGTCAGGTGATTTAATCAGGAAGGGGGGAGAGATGCTTTCTCATGCACTTTCCTAGTTGCGTTTATTTTCATGCTTGGTCTTTGATTTGATTTCATTTTCCAGTGATTGATTTACAAAATATTCTAAACTGTAGAGCTAAACTGAAGAGGGTAAAATGGTGCATATTTTCTGCAGCCAATAAAGACTACAAATCTTCTGATATTCTCAAGATAAATCTGTTATCAGATCTTCATTGTGTTTCTTCTGTAAGATGCAATTGTTACAGTCTCCTTTTTTAAAATGGGGAAGATTCCAGTAGACTGTAGTTGTTTACTTATGAACACACATAGCTTTTCTTTTAGCTGTCATTTCAGCAAAAACGGATTTTGGTCTCGATACTTATGTTTCTCAAAAATATTTCAGACTCAAATTTATTTCAATAGGCTGTTTATCATAAAAGAAGTATTTTCTTGTTTGTTTGGATGCCGTGATTAGTCACAAGCTGGTCTTTCATCATATGCTGAAATTTAGTCACATACAGGCTTTCTCATAAGGTTCTGATTTTTGTTATTGTTGCTTCTGTGATATACTTTGTTTTGCATCACAGATGCTGCTCTTGTTCATCTGTTGTTTATTTTCTGTCTGAAACAAATTTTGTGGACAAGGTTGTGGCATTGCAGTGAGATTATAACAACATAAGAAATGCACTACTGTGTCACACCAGTGGTCCATCTAGTCTGGTATTCTCATCTCCAAAATTGCTGTCTATTACCTGCTTTAAAGCAGTCTTGTGCTACTGTCACTGAGCACTTCACAGTCCTTATATGGTGGGGTTGGGTGAACAGCAGTTCTGCATTCAGTTTATCCACTGCCTTTACAATTTTGTAAACTTCTGTTACCTCTCCCCTCATCCTTCTCAGTAAACAGTCACAGGTGTTTTTGCCTCTCCTGAGAGGATAGCTGCCTCTGCTGTGGACCCCAATGTCCACTGTTGGATTATTTGGGAGAATCCAACCAGTGAAAAAACCTTGGGATAAAAATAATATGAGCCACATCAAAAGAGGACTACATTCTTCAACCACAGAGAGAGAAAGTGCTGGGAATTCAGAGGATATAGAGAACGTAGATTTTATTTTTCCTTGTACAGTTTTTTTAAAATACCCGGAAAAGAGAAAAGACGGCAGCTCTTTGGCCAATAAACCATCATGAAGGACACTTAGAAGAACTGGGAAACTCTGCAAGTTGTTTTGATAGGCCATCTGCTCCATAGAGCCTAGAATAAATGTGTCTTGATGTGCCATTCCTCCCAATATGTATGTATACCATGATAGGTGGGATTTACTGAGATCCCACTCAAGCAATCAACATGTGGCAGGTCAGAACACACTGCAGTACACTTAAGACTAATTTAGATTAGTTTGGTGGGGTCTGAATCCCTCAGCATAGGTGTAACATGCAGTGTTTCAGTATAGTACAGAGGAAAATGGAAACTAGAGTAAAACACACATGAAACTACATTGACTGTACATTCTGAGGCCCAACGCTAAGCAAGTTTTCTAAATACAGAATAGTTATCTTAAATTTATTTTTTTCTACATTAAACTCATGCTCTATATCTCAGTTCTCATTAATGGACATGTAATTTACAAACTTATGCTTTAAGGGATAAGGAATTTTTTGGAATCATCTTAATTTTTATGAGGGATGTGGGTATTGATTTGAAAGTGGGCTAAGTGGTTTTCAGATTTCTCACTCGAGGTTGCTGACAACTCACGATTGTGTTCCGTTTTGTAGTTTGACAGAATAACTCATTTGTATGCGTTTTTTTAAAATCTTTTAATGGATTTTTTTAAAAGGGCGTGCAAGCAAACACACACTCAGAGAAGCTATCATGTTACAGCTTAATTAAACTAAGAATGGAATAATACAGGGACAAAATTAAGGCCTCAGAACTGAACCTATAAATCAATAAGTTTTCATCATCAAATCATCGTATTTAAAGTAGTAGGTAATCAAATGGAATTAGGAAGATGAAGCAGAAGACAATTACTTGGAACAAGTCTTATATCCTGGGATAATTTAGGAGGACTGCATGTCTTTGGCAGTCTTATAGCCAATATAGTCTACCAGAGCCACTGATAACAAATATTGACTCACAGTGATGCAAACAGATCTCTAAAATACCTTCTTTGCCAATGCACAACATGGGGTTGTTTGCTGGGGAGATCATCTGTTGAGTCATATGAAGAGAGAAAGGTTGCAACAGTAAGCTGCAGAGAGGAAATGTGCTTTCTAGACAAGTTCTTTTGAGCCTGTTGCTTGTACAGTTAGCACTCATGTATAGTTTTCACATGGAGGCACAGCTTTTCTTTGGATCTGTGATCCCTCAGAAGTTATGGAATAAGGGAGATGTTACAGTCCCGGACTACATAAAAACATGACATACAAGTGTGGTGGCATACGGTTTTGTGAGATACAGATAGAATAAAGCATCAAAAACATCCTAAGAATAGCTATAACTTAACATACTTCACATATTCTCCATATACACACACTTCTCATAACACCCACTTAGCATTCCCAGCATTTCTTAAATTATTCTACACACTTTACAGCCTTAGAATTGTGGAAACAGGAAGTGTCCATCCGGAACATCCTAATGCTCATTCACCTAAAACCGTAAGCAGTTCTTACCTTACAAATTTAATGCTGTTTATAATTAACCTATGAAAGTTTTCCTGAAGGGAAAGTGAAATGTCCATTACTGAGGATACTCAACAAAAATCCAGAGCAACCTGCCTGCCTGAAGTTAGCTCTGTTTTGATCAGGGTGGGGTAGACCAGATGACCTTCAAAGGTCCCTTCCAGCCTCCAGCCTCCTGAGTTTCCGTGATTGTCTATCCCAACACAATAAATAGGCCAGGGTTCCCCACTGGTAAAAAACTTCCCTAAAGCTTCGCAGAACTCTTTGCACCACAGCACAACTGAACATAAGCAAGTAATTGTTTTCAGCTTCTCGGCTTGCCTCATCTAAATTGTATTCCCCAAAGGCACACAGACCTCTTTTTTACATGCAAGAAAAAAATACCCTGACTTGGTCATCTCCCCAAGAAGTCCTCGGTTTGCGGTTCTTCTCTTTCACCTGCACCCTGACTCTGGTGCTGCCTTTTCACTGGACTCCCCAGTACTGCTGGCCCTGGCATCCCGCCAGCTCTGTCCCAAAGACTCCATCTGTTGATCACGGACTCCTGCCTGAAACTGATTCCCTTCATGACACAACCTTGCTCAACAGTTAGGTCAAGTAAGAAAAGATAGGACTGATAGGTTTTAGAGGGCAGTGTGAAAAGAGGGAGTATTTTGCCTGGGAACTGGAGGAGAGCACACCAGGACTTGCCCAAGGCAAGAGGCTCACCCTTTTCCCTTTCTTGCCTGCTAGAAACCCTCCCTGAGATCTCATCCTGAACATCTTGTCTGATCACCACTACATCTTCTAACGAGCAAGATCTCTCAGGGCTGATGTTTGTAGAAAAACTATAGGAATCCGAGCCTTCTCCCTCTTTTCTATGTTTTCCTGTAGAAATAATTTCCATGTGTATGCTTACATACACAGACAGCAGTGGCAGCTGGGTCACCATTTTAGAAAGCTCATGTCGTCTGCAATAATTTCTAAAAACACAAAACCATCCGGTGGAATACACCAAAACCAGCTATTCTGATAATCGCTCCAGAAGCATTTTTTACTGTTTGCAAAAGGATTTGACTCTTTGGGGAAACACTCCTCACCGTTTGCGCTGCCTGTTTTCTCCCCTCTCCCTGCTGCACGAGTTCTTTTTCTGCTCCTTCACTTTAAGCCCCTTTGCTTCTTTTAGGCAGCTTCCAGATATCTGATACAGTATATAATGAGGAATTAGGTTCCATTACACGAAGGCTTAACCTTCTCGAAAAGCATTCAGCGCTTGCCAGGAGTCATCAATATTTAACAGCTGTTGTTATTATGAAATACTTCATAGGGTAACGCGGCTTGTCTGCTCGCACGCAAGGGTTTGAACGGGCGCCAGGCCCCTGTCAGAGCTGCTGAGAGATTGACAGGCGGCGAGGCTTGCGTGACAGCGGGGCTGGGGTTAGTCAGCAGTCTGCCTCCTCCGCAGCAGGGACTTCTCCTCCCCCTCGCCTCCCTTCAAAAAGGCTCCTCTGGACGGGGGTGAGACATGGGCTGGGGTCTCAGGGGGGCGAGGTGGCCCCACCAGCTCCGTGCAAAGGCTGGGGGGAGAGGAGGGCTGCTGGGCGGTGGCATCTCTTTGATGCCCCTCTTGCATGGGGAAAAAATGGATGAGGCTTGCTGGGGAAGGGGAAAAGTGGTTCGGAAAAAAAAGAGGGGACGGGATCTGGAAAGCAAACAGTTTGGTTCATACCTTAAATAAATGTCATGCTGTACTTGAGAAACTTCAAAGGGCAGTCAGATTTCAAAGCATCTCTTAAGAAGAAGCAGACTGAGAAAACCGCTAAGTTGGGAAGAAAAAGTTTGCATTATTGCTAGCATAATTTCATCTGGCGTTCTGGTAGCCTCCGCGACGGGACTGAGCACCATACATCTTTTATCCAGAGGGTGTGTTTTGGTGCTGATTTCTTCTTTCCCAAAGCGTTTGTGCAACCTGTATGTTGTGGCATTTCAAAATGCAAGCACCCCTTTCATATTGTTTGGCAACGCATGATAACTGTTCTTTACGGTTTATATTGTTTAATTTCAGTGTGTATCTAATGAGCCCTTATTGTCACTCGATGTTCTTTGTAATGCAGCAAGAGGAAACAGATCGTTTCATTTCATGACTGTAGGTTTGTTAAGCAGAATTGCTCACACCAAGTGTTTCCTAGTTCTGTTGTTTTGTTTTCTAAGCATTCACGGTAACACGCATAGCTGCTTCTTCCTGCAGCTAGAAGATCCAGGAAGAAAGACCCCGTCTTCACTTCCTTTCAAGTACGTAGTTACCAAAAGTAAGATTTGTATGCATAAAGCAGTATCTCTGAACCTGCCAGCTAGATTTGGGTATTTTCCTCTGCTCATTTTAAGAAACAATTTATCCCCTGAGCATCACTGGAGAGAAGGGATCTCACAGGTACTCCTTGTAAAAAAGCTTGACACTGATACGCCTGCATCATACCAAGTCTGAAGAAGACAGTACTGTCCCCTCCTTACATCTCAAATGAACCCAGGCAAGGTGTTCAGATAAGAAATTACATCCCTTCACTGCTGTTTTCTCACCTGTACTGCTGTTGCTTGGTGCAGGTGGCCTGAGCAGTGCAAGGCCCCTGGGCCAGCGGGCATAAGGTTTGACCATGCTTTAGTTTGTTACAGAGCTTAGCTTGGCAGGTAGTTTTGCTGATTATTTTCTGAAGAAGGAAGGGTGTGCTTGTGCGGGAAGAGGTACAGAAACACTCAGGAGAATGTAATCCCATGAATTTAAAAAGTACGCTTTTATGAGTCCTGAAATTTCCATCTCTCCGAACTAAGGAGTATTCTGCAATGAATAAATGTTCTGTTATTTCTGGGGGGAAGGGAATGGCTGGTTTCGTAATGCTTCTATAGTCTTTAAAGTGTCAGGCAGCTTTCCTCTTCTTTACCATATTCCAGTTTTTGTTTTCAAGCCAAGGGGTTTGCAAATGCAGATAGTGATGCTTGTATCAGACTGGAGGCTCAAGAGATCTCAGATTTTTACAATGTTCTGGGGAGAAACAGTGCAGCTGTGAAAGGCTCAGCAGCACTGCCAGAGACAGTCCCATACTCCTTAAGCCAAACTTATCATCCCTTTTGTGGACTTCTTTTTGTCCATTCATTAACTGTCAATTCTAACGGTATATTAGTTTTTGGTTTCCACTCCTTTCAGTGCTTTCAGATCAGAAATTGGAACAACGTCCTCAGATCTTTGACCTTTCCTTCAGGAAATTGTGTTAGCCATTTTTCTTCATTTTTTCTCCCTCCTCTCCCTCCTCCTAACCCCCTCCCCCCGCGCCCTGTATATTTCCACAGTGTTGTCCTTCTATAGGACCCAGCATTTCCAAACATGTGAGCTTTTAATGTTGTCTGGGATTGCACCATGCTCACTAGATTGCATGACCTTGCAAAACTGTCAGCCCTGGTACATGTATATCTTTATTTATCACCCTATGGTATCAATACGCTCATTCATCTTCTTTGGCAGAACAGCTCCATCTTCTGTTTTATTTTGTGTTCTGGAAGTGCAGGCTAGATAAGCTGTGCTCAGAAAAAAGTCTCTGCTGTTCCTGATTCCCACCTCTTCACTTTGCCAGTTTTGAACCTAGCAGTAGGTGAGTGCTCTACGCTGAATTGCTGACAGTCTCGTCTAAAGAGTTGCCTCTCCCAGAGAACGCAGTCCAAAGCTCCGTAAAGATAAAACTTTCCATTTTTTTACAGCCAGCAGAATCCACCAGTCTGCCTGCAATATCAGCTTTTTTCTTGCCCCATTCTTGATGTATGGGAACTCTAGCAGCCAGTTTTCCCCTCAGGTCCTGGAGCCATCCTTTGCTGTTTGTTATTTTTTAGCCTTGCACAGTTGCTCCTCCCTGCCTGCTAGAAACAGTACTCCTGCATTCTCCAATCTTTCATTTGTTTTTGTCATCGCAGGCTTCACCGTTGCTCCAGAGGGCCACCATTTTATATAATGTCCAAGCTTGATCACAGCTGTACTGGCATCAGGCCCTTTGCTACCAAGCCACCCATCATAACTTTGCTGACTTTCCTTCAGTTCTCCCTCGTGATTCCTGGTGGTGACAGGGGCGTTGTTAGGCTGCTCTGTTTTCTTTTCTCTATTTTTCTGCCTGGTTAGATAACATCTTGCAGTTTTCCCTCCTCATCCTGTCATGTCTTGCTTTTCCTCCTCCTCATTAATTTGGGGGTTCTGTGTAGTTTTCTGCCTGTCTTGCTCTGCTTTCTCCAGGTGACAGGCTATTTCCCGGTACAGTATCTCTTCGGAGCTCTCACTGCAGTACCAGCCAAGCCCTGGGTGGATTAATCCAGTATTTCCAGTGCAGGGAGGCAGAACAGGAGTGAACAGCCAGCAACAGCTCCGCTGCCTCAGGTGCGAGGAACAAACATCCCTCTCTGAGGAGCCTCTTGGCGCCAAGGGTGTCCTTCGTCTTTGATGGTGCAATGGGTCTCCTCGCAGTCCGGGCCAGCGGGTAGGGTATGTTATGAAACGGATGTGTGTGGCCTAGCATATGGGTAACTCTAGCCGGCAAAATAACATTAAAATACTTTCCATTTGGAGATGGAATTTATAGTAGCCAGATGAGCTACGGAACAAACATCTCTTGTGCTTCTGCTGCTGTGTTTGTGTGAGCCTGAAGGCTAACAAACAGGCAGGGAGCTCTGGCCCGCTCAGCTGGGTAAAATAATAGTTTCCACTAACGATGAAGTTTGAACTGGTGGAATTTTCGCAATGCCAAAAGAGCGCATCAGAAAAAAAATCTTAGTTTTGTCTCGCCCCTCCCTGTCTGTCCTTTAACCTGCAAACCACAGTGTCAGTAATTATAAAAACATCTTTTCTGAGGGTGGAAACTCTGGAAGAGGCCATTGGAATAGGGGCTGGACTTTTAAAAATTATTGTCGTGAGTGTCCGTATGTCGGTTCTTATGGACAGGCGTGGCAGAAGGCTTGGCTGATTGGGGGTGAAAAAAAGCAACCGTTTCAAATAAGTCCAAGAGGTATACCAAAATGAAAATGCAGAGTGAAGAATCTGCATGTCCTGTTCATAGCAGCCTAGCTTACAAATCTGAAATCACAAAATTGTTTTGGCTGGAATACGTGGGTAAGGAACTGTTTTAGGCAGCTTGGGATTTTCCTGATGTGTTTTCCCATGCCCAGGGGAGGGATTTATTACATCTAATTATACGTTTGAGATGATTGCTTTGGGGTAATGACCGACATTATGACTGGCAGCAAATATTTACAATGTAAGCTAAAAAACATCACGAATATTCAGTCAGCGTGGTTCTGTGTTGCCATCATCTGTTGTAAAACGCTGATGTATCTTACAACAGTCCCTCACTAGGCTGTTAAATTGATAAGGGGCTCTTGCACAGCTGTTTGGAAAGGAAGTAACTCCATTTAGATATCCTTAATCATTTGCAACAAGTATTATTCAAGCCATTTAAAAATGTAGACCTTTTTCTTGATTTGGTATCTTACTAAAAATTTAAATCTAATTTTTTTTTTTACTAAAAATTTAAATTGTCATGGCTTTTAGCAACAAGCTCAGAAGTATTAGAGGCTTGCTGTCTGGCTCCTCTTTTTATTCTCATTTGGTATGAACTATTCCTGTCCATCTCAACCCTTCTTTTTTTGGATTATTAAGCATCTCTGGCTGTGGCTGCTCCAGCTCTCCTTTAGCTGGAAGGGACAATGTGTATCAAATGTCCCAGCTAATCTCACTGGTATGCTCTCCTCTCTCATTTTCTCCATGGAAAGGAGAACAAACAGAAAACTGAATCTCTGTTTGCTACCCAGATATTTGTATGACTCTTCTCTGGGATGGGACAGTAGTACTGAAGCTGACTCCTTAATTCTTACTGACCAAATGATAAAGACAGCTTCCTGTCATACTCCCCAGATGAAGCAGAATCCCAGTGTGTCAAGTGATGTCATCCTTCTCAGAAATTCTTTCATTACCCCCAGAAATGGGATTGTATTTAAGGGATTTTTCTGTGGGATGTATTGACATGAAGACTTTAATCTGAGTATTCAAAGATATTTCAGATCAGGCAGTGGTAACCCATGTGGGGGAAGAGCACTCACCAGTTTTGACTCCCATTAAGGTTTTCATTATTATTAGGGAAAATATATGCGATTTAATCTATTGTGAGAGATATTAATAAATTTCATACAGTAAACGACCAGCTTAAAACAAATCTTAAACCTCTGTTTAAAAATTAAGGAACTTTCCCTTGAGTCTTACAGTCAGCCTCAGACTCATAGAAGCAAATAGGGTACAGTGAGACTGAAAATAATCTGATGCCAAGAAGGTCAACACTGAAAATAAGAAACTTATTTCAGTCCCTTGTCTTCTGAGCTATATAGGCATTTCTTTATATTGTCATAATACATATTTTTATAAACAAAACAATTTGCTAACTTTCTTTTGTTTCTTTCCTGTGGGTTTTCATTGTTGCTTTATGTAGAATACACTAATGGAAAAAATATGTTCAATAAAATTGTGATAGATATTTCATATAAAAAACATCTGGACTGCCAAATATGCATCTATCTCTTTCACAGCAAAAGAAAGTTGTCAGTAACTGACATCCAGACCACAAAGACAAGAACTCCCAATTAAATCAATGCACGTTAAGTGCCTAAATAAGAATTTTAATCTAGCAGCCCTAATCATTATGGTATCTAAATTGATAATAACTCTTTCCAACAGCCATTCAAGAAAAGCACTTTAAGAAGCAAGTTGGCCAAATGATAAAAGAAGACAATATATCTAACAAGACCGCTGTACAAGAAGGTGGACTTCTACTAGAAGTGAGTGAAAGAATGCTGTCTTTTCTGGCTCTAATCTATTCCGTTTGATGAATTATTTGGGTTAATGCTTTGTGGCAACTCAGGACAAATGGTCACTCTTGGTGTCAGTCATTCAAGAATCACACTTGTGAGTGCTTCTTGCAAGAGCAAAGCTGGCAGTTGTGATAGTCCCGGTCAGTCTCTGTTTGGGCAACTGTACCTTACACCCTTACATCCTCGAAATGACCAGTGAACTCCAGTGGGCCAGCTCACAGTTCTTTTTCACTTGGAGTGATAGCAGAAGTTTGGTTTACTTGGCCCATATTTTGAGGCTGTCAGAAGGAACTTGCTTGGTTTCTGATCTGAGTTGAGATTATTCTGGGATATTTTAATTTATCCTACTTCCTTAACCCTGTGCTCTGAGGGAAGCTGTGTGTGTAGAAGTTACTCCTTCCATGTATTTTTATCCCCTTTAGGATGTTTTTATATTGGCAGAGCAGCATAAAGGGGCCATACTGTTTCTGAGAATTGGATCCATTAATCTAGAGGAAGAATTAATACTGCTGTGAACTACTGAACCAGCTAGAGCACAGCGGTCCATCCCAGATACATCTGCATTTCAAACTCATGATGTAATAATGCCTTTTATACACTGAGGTCCTTGGAAATTCCTGTGTGATTAGGACTACATATGTATAGTTGTTTTGGATAGGATAATATTCATGATATAAAAACTGTGTTTTAATGACAGCTCTGAGATTCATGTAAATGTAAATTAAATAGTAGCCTCAAGCAAATAAATGCGGTATACTATTAAAGTAAAAAGACATTTTATCGTGGGATCCAATATCGTAAGTTTGTCAAGTCTGTGGAATGGAAACTGGCACCCTGATTTCCTTCCTCTCAATACTTTAGAAGATTTTAATTTTATATTTCAAAGCAAGTAACACAGAAGCATCTGATTAGTTAGTGCTAGTGCCAAAATGAAATGTTTGGCTGTCAGCTATTGCTTGCAACCATTTCCATTCTCAATGAACAAGGAGTACAGGGCTTACAACAAATGATAAATATGGTGAGTATATAACTTTTAATGAGGCTCTCCTCTTTAGTCTATGTTTTGTTGGGTGCATATTGCATGACCACAAGTTACAGTCATTAAGACTCTTCAAACAGTAGCCCTACTGCTACAAGCACATGGAGAGAACACAGATGTGTAATTTCAGGTAGGTTACAAGAGACTAATACTACTGGACATGGTAATGGTCTGCTTAATACAGGGTATATAGGAGTCATATTCCTTTTGAATATATGGGAGATATTTTATCCTGGGTCATACTTAATGAGGATCATTAACTGGATGATTAAGTGCCTGTTAATATGAATGTATTTGCCAGGCTTCATTTATGGGCATGTCTGACCTAGAATAAGAGCATTAATTTTCCTTTGGGCTTGCCAGGAATATTCCCTGGGGACTGATTTTGGCTTAGATGCTCATTCAGTGGCCATGGCATGTGAAGAAAAGTGGGGTTTTTTGTTGTTCAAACAAATTCACCATGTTGTTTATTAGGGACAGTGGGGTTTTAACTGAATAGTTGCATTTGTGATTCCTTCGAAGGAGAAGCAAACAGTCTTGCTGGTAGTTGCTTTGCTTTGTATATTGGCTTATGAATCTGGCCGCTTTATCAGGTCTCGAAAGATATTTTTCAGCTGTTAAAAGCCACTTTCTTTCTCGTGACACCACCTTGCACTGTGCAACTTCTCCTAGATGCTTATATAATACAAACAAGAATAATCTGAATTGCCAAAATATGTGTGAATAATCCCTGGGTGCAATGTTAATGGAAAACCAGGGATAATGGCTTATTTTTTTCCTAGCGCGGGTATCATCGCACTGCTCTATGCATAGACAGAAATATGAAATAGCAACAGCCCTAATTACTGGTAAATGATGTATCTGTGACTCTGGAGTCTTGGAAAAATGCAGTACTTCCCTTTCAGCTTGAAAGAAAACAATGGAATTAGACTGTCTTCAAAGTATGTTTAAAATGTTTTTTATTTCTGAAGGCCTCTGCCACAACATGTGTTTTTTATTTAAGATTTTATAGAGATTTTTTACAGCTATAATCAAATAGCTTTCATCAGCAATAACAGAATAAACAATGATACCAGTTTATCAAAGACTTTTTAGTGGATCACAGCAGGTACCTAAATAAATAATTTCTTCCAGTGTTTTAAGATCGCTTCTTCTGGATAAGAGAATCTTTTCTTGCTGTTTTTGTTTCCCTTTGGAGGGAAGACAGGCAAAGCTCTAAGAACCAAACTCCAATCTTATTAACGGACTTTTTGACTATACCCCATTCTTGCAATCTTTGCTCTCCTTGGAGACTTGAGACTCCAACTGTTTGACTGCAGTAATGACTTTTAACTTTGCACTTTCAAAATACTTTCCAAGACAGGTGGTATTGCAACCCTTGTGCCAC
Source organism: Falco peregrinus (assembly GCF_023634155.1). Classification (NCBI taxonomy): domain Eukaryota; kingdom Metazoa; phylum Chordata; class Aves; order Falconiformes; family Falconidae; genus Falco; species Falco peregrinus. The sequence continues at coordinate 72,200,117 of NC_073723.1, forward strand.
ATGCCTTCTGGCAGAAAAGGGCCACATTCAGTTGCTGAAGCCTGTTACTGAATACTTAAGGAACACCGGGCCAAACCCATAACCGGAAAAGTGTGAAAATAAATTGGATTGGCAGTCAATAAATCCAGATAGAATTTATGGGGTGATGGGGTGGAGAAACACAATAAAATGGTGACTTGGAAAAATAAGAATGAATCACTGGTGGGTATCTAGGCAATAGCCTTGATTGCAATAATCATCTCAGGGCTGTTAGCCACCTCCTGCTCTTCCCCCCAGCTACGCTGCACTCACAGTCTCAAGTCCAGACTCAGAGTCTACACTGTTGTTCAGGTAATTCCTCATCCAAATGCGTGTTTAATTTTCACATGTTATACTATCCTAGCAGATGATTTAAATGTCCATTGTCAAAAGGGACACCCTATCCGCACTTGTTTTCTCAATGACATGCAGTCAGGCAGTGGCCCCATCATCACCACTGACATTGCTTCTTGCCTAATGGTCACCCATATACTAAGCAGCACCCTGCTAACGTTGTCACTTGGACTTTACTGACCACCTCACAGTTGCTCCTACAGTTTTTCTGCTCATTATGGAAGGATCGTTAATATTCATGTTTCTGTCTCAACCCTTGCTGCTGAAGGAGATATCTTGTATCTTGATGGGCTTTCTGCCCCTCTTTATAATGTCTGTTGGTCTTCTATTCCGCTGTTGTAGGCTGCAGCATATGGTATCCCTGTCTCCAGATGTACTGGACATAATTCTTTTCAGGTGTGAAAATAGTGTTTTATATCCAAAATGTCACAAAAATTAAAAAAGAAATCCGTATGATCCAGGCAGCTCCCAAACAGATGCTAATGGAGTAAGACCGCCTGGCTCCGTCATGCCCCATCTCACTGATGAATACCGATAAAGGCCAGACCTGGCTTGTTCTGCCATTACCGTGGTCACCAACAGCTGACATTCTTTCAGTGAAGGCCCATGTTGTTTTCAGGATGTTCCAAGCCACTCTTTTGCCCAGTTTGCAGAGAGATTTCCACGAGTCCTCTAGTTTTAAGGCTTCAGGGCACAAGAATCACATTTCTGTGGTTTTGTCTCATGTTTTTTTTTTATGGCTGCACTGAAGATGCCAGTCATCATACTGTCCTGGTATTTCTTATTCAGTGACACTGTATGCTCTGTTTAATATCTTTATTGGCAATCTGGATGGGGGGATTGAGTCCACCCTCAGTAAGTTCGCAGATGACACCAAGTTGGGTTGGAATGTTGATCTGCTTGAGGGTAGGAAGGCTCTGCAGAGGGGTCTGGTCAGGCTTAGAACTTACTTAAATTTTTAGACAAAGACTCTCAGATGCCTGACATCTTAAAAAACATCTTAAAATCATAGACATATAGCCTTTTATGTAAAAAAAAAAAGAAAAATAACTTCTTCAAAATCATGTCAGTCTTCAGAAGTCAAGAAAAACAGTGAAAGGTAGTTTTGGTGGTGTGGGCGTTATATCAATCACTGGTCCACTGGTATCAATAATCTTAGCTTTATTACATTAACTACTTAACCAGATAAAGCTGGGTTTTTCAAACTGAGCATCCATATTTTGTAGGCATGCTTTTGTTCTACCATTTAGCGATTAATTTTACTGATTTGAGTTGTAAGTGACATAATTAGTGAGGCAATTCAGGTATCTGGCTACTGAACCAGTGGCATTTGTGCTTGGAATTGACTGTTGGTGCAACGTGGTAGCATGATCAGGTATAGGCACTTTATCACACAGACAAGTCATTTATGTATTATTTCTTAATTCCATATCACAGGTTTGGGCATTATTGTGAATAAGAAATGTTGGTTCTTGCTTGGTAGTTCCCACAGAAGTCAGTGAGGCTTTTTTTCATTAGCTTTAATACCCAATGGAGTCCAAGTCTTAATCAAAACCAATGAAAGTTAGACCTTTTATCTAGGTAAAGGATTCAGAATTCGAGACAATATAATCTTGAAGCGTATTATTTAACATTATGTCATTACCTTAAAAGTAGCTGCAGATAATAAGCTTTCTGGGAGTCTCTTTGAACGGAGAGGTGTATGTGCATATTTTGGCACTGAGAGGTATTTCCAGGTGGCCTCTACTAACAGCTTGAATTAGGGTTCAAGTTTCATTCCAAGGGAGTTAGAAAATGATACATTAAAAAACACCCTATTGGTGCTGTTCTTCACTCTGCATAAGGAAATAACATAGGAAACCCTTTTTCCACTTGCTTTCCTGTAATTTTTTTAAACTTGTTAGTGTAATTCCACTTCCTCCTTCCAAACTGATTTATGTAATCAGTACTTGATAAAACTGTGCTCTTGAAAAAAGTACTCCAGTTTGAATTTCAGTCTGAGAGCAAGATATTTTTCTCTTCCTGTTATTTTTTAATTTAAACTTGAAAAGGAAAGCTGGGAATCAGACAAAAGTGCATGGTTATTATGCTGGGCTATGACCAAGGCACGGACTTCAGAAATCAAAAACTGGTAAAGAGAGACTTGATTTATTCTGGTCTTGAATTCCTTTTCAGTTTCCTATGGTGCTGACTCTCTTAGCACAGTCCTTCTAAAGTAAGTCCTGTTAGATGATGATACAGTGCTTCACCTTTTAATCTACTAGTTTAAAATGGGGCCATCAAAATAGGAAGTTCTCATAAAAAGCTCGTAGTCTCAGTGCATTTTGTTTTCCAGCTAATACAACTCTTAAAAGTTACCCAAACAACCCTTTTGCTTTGCTTTGTTTTCAAACATGAACCTTCTCCCAGTAATTCAGATGACATGATTTAAGCTGACATTAGTCACTTGGGTGACTTACAGAGAATTTATCCATGAAAAAAAAGGCTATAAATGGGGTCAGGAGTAACTTGCCATTTTATCACATGTGTACATTCACTTTCTTCTTGCCAGACACAGGCAAAACACAAAGGAACATTTCAGAAGCCCTGGTCCCTTTTTTTTCTTTGCAAATAGGCATATTTCTAAAATCCAGACTTGAAATCTGGCATGGCCACAACTTTGTGCAAAAAATATCCTTTCTGTTGCCCTTTAAACAAATAACTAATGTTCTCGCTTATTCCTTTCTTCTTTTTTTTCCTTCTCAAACAAATCAGGACAAAAAAGCCTCTGACCTCTAAATACCATTAGTATTATATCTCCTCCAGTCCTTAGTGCTACTGTTACGACTGTAATGACCATGATGCCGCCACAGCACTGAGGTTTCAGAAATATAGGCGGTGGCACCCTCCAGCTTGACAGGGAGGCAGAGCAAAACAAAAAGACGTGATCCCCTTCAGATTTGTAGCCTAAATACAAGACAAGTGATGAAAGATGAATTTTTATGGGTAACACAGCGTGTGGAAATAATGAACAAAGGGGTAAACACGATTGCCGGTACTCATAGTGCATGAGCAGCTTGACCTTTGTCAGGACTTTTGCAAGAGTTTTAAGGAGGGATTTGAAGGAGAAAAATCAGGTGCCCCTGCAGAGGCTTGTGTGGTGCCTTTTAGCAAAGTGGGAAACATCATTAAGTGCTTGTTCTGGAATCTTGCATGTGAGTAAGGGTAACATGTTGGACTGATGAGGGTTAGTACTTAGCTTCACCAACACAAAATGAAGATTTTAATTGAGGAGGGAGCAAGCTGTGAGCAGATCAGAAAATCAGGACAAGCAGCTTATGTTTAATGTGATAGAGCAGGAGGAGTGGGCAGCCAGTGCAGGTGTGCAGTGAGGAGGGACGGTTAGCATCCTCTCTGGTTTGAACCAGCATCGGTAAAGTTGGGTTCCATTTGTCAGAGCAGAGGCAAACCTGCTGTCATAGGAGAAGGCCTGGCTAAGAAATGTTAGTCATGCTGGTGAATGGAGAAGCTGTCCGTCAGCAGCGTTAAGGTAAGAATCAATAAGCTTTGGGCACAGGCCAGATGTGGATCCGAACTTCAGGCCACTGTTGCTGTCTCCAGATGGTTGATCACAGCACGCTCCACCCGAGCTCACTTTTCACAGCCGCTTCCTCTCTGTTTCTGCCCAGGCTATTTCGGTGCCTCTGGAGACAGTCCAGTGGCCATGTGACTTCCTCCCCAACAAAACATATTCTCCCATTTCAGCTCAGTTAGGGCTTCTTTCTCTCACCGACTTCAAAGCTAATCCTTGGCAACTGTTCTCACTAATTGATAGGTTCAATATTTGTACATGAGCACTGTGTTGTATAGATGCACTGGGACTTAGTCTGCTACTAGAACTGGACTTCATGCATTTAAGTAACAAAAGCAATCATAACACTCTGTTCCTCGCATACAAATTTCTGCATGAGCATTTGCTTTTGAGGAAGTGCCTTGTTTTTAAAGATGGAAAAGTCACGTATTGTAAAAAAAAGCAAAAAAACCCCAACTTTAAATAACGCCTGTTTATTATCAGAGATAATTGCAATCTTACATTGTTTAACTGGTCTTCAACTGGTTGAAGTGAAATTATAAATTATTAGCCTAATCTGTACAGCTGACACTTCCAGTATATTCCTCGTTCTCAACTCAGAAAAGCGAACGGGCTGCAACTTTGCTATCTTCTCAGTAAAGTGAAGTGAGGAGCAAGACAGTGGTTCCAGGCAAGATTATGTGTTGTCTTAAGAATTTTTGCAAATTTGCATTGATTTTTTTTTGTGGTCATGAAGGTTTCCAAAGAAAAGCTTATGTGTTTTTCTAGAAATATTGACTACATTTCTATTTGACTTTTTGCCTACCTCAATTGATAAAACTTGAATATGCCATTTGATGATTTGAACTGAAAACCACTATTAAAAAGCATGACGTTGACTGTTAAATGTACTGTATCCTATTAGCAAGGATGCAGTATTGATTCAGAGACAGGAGGACAGATAGGCACCCCTCAAATAGTTCTGCTGCTACTCCAAGAACTTCAAAAGAAATCACTATCATTCTGGTTTTAACTGTCCCTGACATTTTATGAGTAGAAAAAAGAAAAAATAGATAGTTTTTATATCCCATTGTAATTGCAGTTCTTCTAGGAATTCCTAGCTGCAAAAGCCGATGGTGGCCAACAGCAGGCATTTCTCTAACATGTTCTACATCTTCCCTCCTCCTTCCAGTACAGCAATGTCCCCAGAATTTTCCAGTAACTGAGACTGGGCTTTTTTTAGCAATAAGAAAAGAAGTGCCTGCTCAGACTAAAGCAAGGTCTTAGGGAAGGGCCTTGGGGAAGGGTTCCTCCTCCTCAGCTTAAGATTTGCAGTCGTCGCTGCTGGTTAGAGGAGTTGTCTCTAACTTTCCATCCTTACCTCTTTCCAGACGATCAATTGTCATTCAGTTGGTATCTAGATTAGAGAAAGTATTGCTTGCCTTTCTGGGTCAGTGAAAAACATTAACAGCATTATTCACCCCTGCTGCCAGTGTGGGACAGGGTGTGTTTTATACGGGATACTTACAGGATACAAAACATACTCAAGATGATAATTTGTGCAGTAAGACAGTTCCCAGAGTCAAATTCAGGAATGCCACATTCCCTAAAAACTCCACTGACCTGAAATGGTGTTTAAAAAAGCTGATTTACCATATATTATTGAACAGAATATTGAAATACAGATTGTTTTGCTCTTCTCCCCACCCCCTGAAACAGTTCTGTGTTGTAAAATGTGATATATAGTGCTAAATACGCAGAAAAATAGTGCTTTGAAATTAGGACATCACATTCTGTTCACAGTGTATAGGCTGCAACATTGTCTCTTTTAGGTTTTGATTCCTTACAGAAAGAGATGCCTTCCATTCATGCTTCTTAACAGTTTGCAAGTAGGAGTAAAAGTCAGCTGTGGATGGAATATTGTGACGGCTTCTTCCCTTCAGGACTTGATGCACTTACATGTAAATAGCACTGGAAAAAAAAAATCCAGACATTTGGCACTTACATATGTCTAATTGTCCAACATGTTGGATAAATATTAGTTGAGACTCTTTTCAGTAAGTTATTTCTGTGGAAGATAATGGGTAATCTTACTACATTTGTTACTGCAAAGGCTACCTAACTAAATTTGTTATTACAAGTGTAGAGTAGTGAGCAATTAATGCTTCATTTTGAGTCTTCTCAAATGGAATTAATCAGGCTTGCATTTTCTATATAGAAATTGTTGAAGGGAAGAGTGAAAAGCTCAGAGCAGCTGCAGAACTCAGAAAGAATGAAAGGCTGAACTTGCACTGAAGATACGATATTGCCCCAGCTTTGCTTCCATCTGTGAATACAACATCTGCTTTTGAGGAAGTGAAATGAGAAACTGCATAAATCAATATAAAGATTGTTTCTGTTTCCAAGTGTAGTTCAGGGCATAGTATTGTGAAAGAGCATTGACAGTAGGGTTCCATTACTGGTAGAGCACAACTTTAAATTCAACATCATGACTAATAAGGAGGCTAAAGGAAAAGATATAAAACATTATGTCATACTTTAGTATCCTTTCATGATAATTGCTAAGGTAAATGACATGTTACTCATCCAGGTACTCACTAGCATATCCAGTAATCATGATGCATATATCTATGTAATAATAAAATGTGCTTTTCCCCAGCAATTTTAGAATTAATGATTTGAATATTATTCTTCTTTAGATTACAATAAATAGTCTCCAATACTTGTATAATGTCCCTTAATCTCAAGTAGTATTCATATAGTCACTTCCCATATGAAATACTAATTGATAAGGCAAAGAAAAGAATCACGGATTTTTTACAATTAGACATGGAACAATCCACCAAACCTTGTCATCAATAGAAAGCATTATTGGTGTTAATAATTTATTCTAAATAAACATGCCATATAACAAATTTGTACTGAGGTGGAGTCACCCATGATTTCACTTTTGCGGCAACAAAACCTTCCCTAACCTGTCTTTAAGCTACTAGTCTTTAGTACTGCTCCACTCTGGAAGCCCAGTCAGTGTTCTCATTTCCAGTGTTTAGTACTTGTGAAAACAATGGGATTCAGTTGGGATGTATGTCTTTCTAGCAGGCACCACATCAGCTTTCTGCACAAAGTCAAACGATGCTTTAGCTCTTGTTTTCTAAGTACCATTGTGGACAGAGGGGTTGGTTTTGAGGTGCCGCGCTCATCGAGGGCCAGCGGTTCCTGCATATAGTAAAGAAGAGAGGCCCTACCCTGAGAACTTGACAGAGACTAAGCAAGCTTTGTTACAGAAGCTTAACTTAAAAGGAAACTATAGGGGAAGAAAAACTACGTTTACAATTTTGCATTGTGCAATCAAAACAACTTTAAAGGCAAAGTTGTTCTTGGTTGTGTCCAATGCTTATTGCATATCAAGCATATAAAAACCAACATCACCATGGTTTAATATGTGTTTACATGTGTGCACATATTACAGTCTCACTCTCCAGAGAACTACTATGTTTTCTTGAAAGTTTATAGCTCACAATTACCAGAGCTCAATGACTTACATTTTCCTAACTGATTTCCAGGAGGCCAGTTGTCTGCTGCCTCCGAGCCACTGTGTTCCAGCTCCCTTGTTAGACTGGAGACACATATATAAACAAGTATCTTCAAAGTTGCCCTAATTCCTCAGTGGAAGTGATGGGATACCGAAAAATGGAACAACAAGAAATTTCATCAGCTGAATGGTTCACAGTCATCCGTGCCTTTGAGATGGCACAGCTGTTCCCTCCAACAGTAAATGAGGGGGCCAGGGCTCAAATTCTTCTGGCAATGTGAACAATCTTTGCAAATTTTGCCAGGCCCCACTCTGAGCAGCGCAGCACTAGATGCTGAATTTCCATACTGTGTTTAAGGAGCCTGAAGTGATATCTAGGCTCAAGGAGATAGGAACATGAACTTCATTTTGTCTGGGAAGACAAGAAAAGTGAAAGGGGAACAATGATCATACGTACGTATTTCTTTGTAGAAAACCAATCAGTCTGATCGAGCACTTTGCCTCCGAAAGGCTTGCCATATAAACGCGTGGCTGTAGGCTTCAGTCTGTAGGATTTACTTCCTCCCCTGGCTCAAATGATGGAAATTCATTTTCTGTTTTGTTTCTTTTGCCTGAAAACTAAGCAGTACACGCAAGCCTTTGATCAACACTGAATGCTAAAAACAGTGCTGCCACTCCCCCTTTGCACGAAATAGTGCTTACTCACAGAAATACTCCTTTTGAAGTTGCTTTGTAGATACCAGAGAAATACATAAGAGTCTGGAAGGCTAAGAGATACTGTACTTGTTGAGCAAAGGCCATATTCTGATGTCACCAGATACGGTATTTCTGAATAGTCTTTTATGCGGGGTTTTATTTCAAGGTTCTGTAAGAGTTCCTTTTTTTCCCCTGGGTTTATAAAGAGAACCTCAGGGATTCCAGAGGGATTTTTGAGAAGAGCAATTATGAGTCCTAAAAACACCAGTGGAAAGAAATACTGATTCACTAAACAATACAGTTAAAGACAGAAGGCACATTAACTGTCTGCATTTTCCTGCTAATATTCATAAGACAAGAAGGAGTATATCATTTCCAGAGTTTTTAAATAGCTGCTTATTTAGATCACCAGAAAATGGCCCCATCCCACATAGGATGCAAAAACCCAGCGATCCACTATTAAAATGAAGCTGTTCCAGATAAACTGCGAGCCAACTGACCCTGGAAATTTAGTACCCAAGTTGCGTGACTCGAAAATCTGTTCAAAGCAAGGCATGGCTGCAGGCCTTGACTGTTGTACTTTAGTAACCATAGTAACATGGTCTCTGGAGACCTAATGCTAGTGAATTTTCCTTTATTTCAAGGAAGAGTAATAAGAGAAATGTGGATTGGAACTTGTTCTTGCTTTTCCCTCCCCCCCCTTATTTTTACTACGCCATGACCTTGACCAAAATATCTTTGAAGTATTTGCTGGCTGATTTTCTGCCATGGGACCAGAAAAAAATACCAGGATATATAAAGGATCTTGCCAAAGGAAGTCCTATCTTCCTCAAAATATTTGCCTTCATTCCCAAAGAGAACCTCTTGACTAATAATGTTTCAAAAACTTCTTAATGGAAGAAACTGGTAACTTTCATCTCACAGCTACTGTGGGCACCAGAATAATGTTGTACTTTCTTTGAACTGAGAGATTAATTGTTTTTTTGTTTCAGTAGCAGGTGCAGCTTTTCGTGAGTGCATAATTGGATGTACATGTTTTTTTCAAAAGAACACAGGCCTCTGGTGCCAAGCTTTTTTTTTTTCTTTCTTTTTTTCCATTTGGGAAAAAACCCCATGATTTCATTTTTAAAGTACAATGTAGAAAACTCATGTAAGTGTTTTTAAAAAGCCAAATACAAACAAACAAATGTTCACAATACATACTTAAGTCTGTCTCACATGTTTCAGCTATTATCCTGGATTAGAAATTCCATCTGTCATTGAATCCATATGGTTTACCAAATGGTAGTTTACAACCGTGTATTTTTTGCAGATTTGAAGTTAGTTGTTTCTGTTGCAAAAGTTTTCATGTCCATGCTAATATCTTTGTGTGTGTCCCTCTGTGCATGTGTAAGTATATGCAAAGCTGCTAAAAACTGCAGTAGGATGCAAGTGGACTTTACTGATTAAAACACACCAGTTGTACACAAAGCAAAGACCATTAACATTGAGCTGTAGAATTCGGTTATTTCCTCCTCTAAATCAAGAGCCCTATTTTAGGCTTTCCATTATTTCTACTGAAAGAAATCAAGTGAAATGAGGAAATCTGCCCTTACTTCTCTGTGCTGTCCCCTCTGTGTTTTGGGCAGATATGTCCTTACATTAGGGAGCGTGAACTGCACAGGTAAGACGCTCATTCGCATCCTCTTTCCCTTTTCTTTCCTGTAGGTTATCAATTACCCAGCCAGACAGCTGCTGTGCTTCTGACACAGCACAGCAGTGCAGCCTCCCGTTCACTGGGAATGAGAGAAAGCTATTGCTGAGGATTTTATTTCAGTAACTAAGAATGTTTAAAATCTTAAGTGGAGCCATATACTTTGTTGTCCTGTTTAATGTGAGACCCATTAACTTACAACAAAAAAGCTGGGAATAGTTTTTGTCGTTCTCATGGACTGAAGCCGTCTCTCTCTTCCACTCAGTCTAACAAATCACTAGGCTTCTGGCCAGAATAATGGAAAATCTCTATGCAGTGTTACTGTAAAGGGCTTGAGTATGGAGTTGTATATGATAACCAAGAGATTTATCTGAGAGGTCAGAAGAAGTCTTTTCCTACTAATTTGCAATCAGTATTACCCACTCCTGGGTTACCAGACCTGTGCTAGCAAACACCCTCCTTGTCCTCCCCAGTGTGGTAAGTAGGTAAGAAAAATAAAAATCTCAGCCCAGCTCCAAGCCCATTCAGAGTCCTCTGTGCTACAGATGTCAGGTTTCACACTGAACTGCACTTCAGGGTAATTTTAAGAAAACAGAAAAACTTGCCGTCATGGGTAAGACTCACTGGTTATGAAGTTTTACTCCATATCCAGCTTGTCTCTCTTTAATGTGGCTGAAGCCACACCAGGTTTCCTAGCTAAAATGAGGTTTATACACATGGAATTTGTGTTAATCCTCAATAGCCTCGTGTGACTTACATAAAAGTTGTTGTTGCACCGAAGTGGGTTTTGCTTTTCCTTCCTGCAGGGCAGAGCATCTGATGTCTGCGTTTGCGGTCATGAAAACCAGGCAATGCTTCATTAAGAGATCTTCACTCAGGAGAGGACATCAGCATTTTGAGAACAAAACAAAAACAAAGTGGGGGAAGCTTGTAATTCTCTTCATTTACATACTTCCCTCAAAGCCACGCTTGTTTCTGGCTTAGTTTAAACACATGGCCTCTTGAACTTTTCCTCCACTACTTCTTTCCTCTTGCTCCCTCCCACCCTTCCTTAATACCTCCTCCAACCTCACAGAGGTAGTTGCCAGTTCACTGATCTCAACCTTAGAAACACATGTGGTCCCATTTCCCTTTCCCATCTTTACAAACTCCTGCACCTGGTCCAGCCCAGTTCTGGCTCTGTGGAAGAAAAAACCTGCTCACCTTTCATTGTAGGGGAGCAAGTTTCATATTTTAAAGGTAGAGCCTGGTCTCTTAGGGTATGTGTCTAAGCCTAAAGATTATGTACTAATATGTTAGATGAAGAAGATTAATTTTTTAATAGGGGTATTTATTTCTTGATTCATAAAAGCAATCCTTGCCAAAGGCAGGTGGTCCCTGGCTATTTCCTACAGGGGCTGAAAGAATCCAGCTTGCCTGCAGGGCAATGGAAGGCACATTTTAAAGATGTACAGCATGTATGAGATTCTTTAATCATATCAATCCTGTGGTCATTTTTTAAGCCTTCCCGGTTAGGTCTTGGTGCGTTAATATGCATAGGTTAAGAACATTTCTTTAATTAACACCACTTCTTTAATGCTTTTAATTTCTACCTCCCCCAGCTGCATGGGCAGGACTGGAGGTCTTTTGTAATGTGCATGGTAACAGCCACAGACACGAAGGAGCTCCCTTAAATGTCCTGCAGTTATCTTTGTGGAAATTTTTAGTATGTCCAAATTAAAAGGCCTGCCAGATGTTCAAAATGTAATAAAATTCCTAACATCACATCACTGATGGGTGCATTGCTGTGAAGATGAGTCCAAAGAGACAAGATGCCAAAAATGCTTTCTGGCCTCCACTTGTCATTGGAAATGGATATGACAGATACCATCTATGGAGGCTCCACTCAGTGCAGTGAAAGGCACCGAAGTTGTAGAACTCTTCTTACATCGTCTTCTGGTTGGTGAGGTGCTGGGATGAATTTGGACATTATTTAGAGCAGAAAATAGTACCAGTCCAGCAACTCCTTGTGCTTGAAGGGTCAGCAGGGATATCTAGTGTTCAACGCAAACCCAGCTAGGCTGAGATAGCACTTATTCTGGAAAGGATCTGCAGAGCTGACCTGGAGGTGAACACAATTTGCCCTTGACTGTTCTTGACAGTGGCTCATGGTTAGCATTGACTTGGTTGTATCAGCTGCTGCTACAGCTCTTTTCAAACGTAGGTGAGCCGTTGCAGTCTCTCCATTACATTTCTCCAGCCACTGTTCCACCGGTTCTTCAAGGCACAGAGCCCCTGGCCGTGTGTAGTCCCACGGGGCCACATTTCCAAAGGTGCTCCACATCTGTGATTGGGGCCAAATCTTCTGAGGAGGTCAGCCTATTGTGAACTGAACTCTTGAAATTCTGCCACCATTGTCACAGTGGGAACAGGCTTCAAGCAGTCTTGGAAATCTGGTCCTTATTTAGGAACCAAAAAGAGAACCAAGCTCACAAAAATATGTCAGTGTATCTGGTTACTGAGCAATTGAAAATTTTCCCTCATTGTGCTTCAGGATTAACTGAGGATTAATAGGCACATCACTACAACAGTAAACTGAGAGAAAGGTGAGGTAAAGCAAGGAGAATAATAATAATAATCAGAATTTCATCGGCAGCTATTTGAAGTATAATCTCAAAAGACCTCAAAACCATCACACGAAAGGATCATCTAGACTACCATGGAATGCAAGCCTGCTGGAGTGAAGACACGCTACGGAATCTTTATCAGGGGAAGAGAGGCAAAATTAGTTAGTCTGAATGCAGCATGGTGGCTCTTAATGTTTACGTCATGTATTTCATTTAATCCTTACTTTTATTTTTGGATTTCTCTGGTTGCTTTCCTTGCATCATTGAGTCTATGAGAATTAGTTTAGCTTTTTCTAGACTAAATATTGGTCTATATCAGTGAAGTATTTATTGCCTGCTTTTTTTATTCATTGCATTTATGCTACTATGCTATGTATATATTTTTATAGAAGCTTAAAAAAATAGCCATACTTTAAAATACATGTCCAGTTTTAAAGTCATAGCTACAACAGCACATGCGTTTAATTTCCTTATTGGAGATTATTATGTTATCGATATGTATAAATGCATATAAATTCAAAGCAATTATTATGGAATGTGATATTTTAAATTAAAAGCAAAAAAAGTAGTTGATGGTTGCTATTACACTTTTAATTATGAATTAATGACAAAATACAATTTAAAGCAGATAATAAACTAGTAATGTAATATGGTTACACTGTAATTAGCTATCCTAACTTTTTTTTAAGAGAAAAACATGTTCCAGATTGTTACTAATTTTTCATGTTAGGTAAAAAAGGCTTTTCTGCAAAAATTTGCTGTCCAACTTTTTGCAGAGTGATTTTTTTTATATATCTGGAATATTCTTAAAATTATTTTGTTTTATACCCTTTTTACTCTTTACTTTCTGATTATCTTTTAAATTGTTTTATTTTCCCTTCTTTAGTCACTGAACGGTTTTGCATTGGTGGTGAGTGCAGATGGAATGATATTTTATGCATCATCGACGATTGTGGACTATCTAGGGTTTCATCAGGTAAATATATGAACAAATATTTAGAATACTTAGTCACTGTCATTGTAATGACTTTCTTGTAGTTACTTCTGCTAACTGGCTTTTTAAAATGCAGCACTCTATGTTGTTTCACCTTGTCCTTCTGCTGCTGATTAGACATACACTATTACTGAAATGAAGTTATTTTCTATGCCATTTCAGACTAATTTTCTGTTTGTTTGGGTTTTTTTGTTGGGGTTTTTTTTTTTTTTTGAGGTCTGACAGATGAAGATGAATTCCTTGTAATGTTGTTCCTTTTGTAAAGCTTTTGTTAACAAAATCACAATCCATTATAAAAGCTAAAAGTTTCCTTTCAGTTTTGGTATACAATGCTGCTGTCTAGGCTACTTGCCTGTGTATAATAAATGTACTGTAAGGTCACAGAATAACAGAACCGTGTAGTTGGAAAGAACCTCTGGAGGTCATCTAGTCCAACCTTCTGCTCAAAGCAGACCCAGTTAGAGCGGGTTGATCTGGGACTCATCTAGCCAAGTTTTGAGTTTCTGTGACCCCTCTGGAAGACATGTTCCAGTGTTTAACCACCCTGACTGTAATTTTTTTTCCACTTATATCAAGTGCCAGTTTCCCATGTTGCAACTTGTGTCTGTTGCTTCTTGTCCTCCCACTTTGTTCTTCTGAGAAGAGTCAGGCGTTGCCTTCTTTGCAACCTTTCATTCAGTTGATGTGGAGAGTAGTAAGTTCTTCCTGAAGTTTTTTCTTCTTAAGGCTGAACAACCCCTGTTCTCTCCTCTCCTGGTATGTCATGTCTTTCAGCCCTCTGAAGTGTCTTGGTAGCACTCCCCTGCTTACTTCGGTATGCTAATGTCTTTCTTTTCCTGGGGTGCCCAAAGTTAGAGAGAACTTTGCCTTTGCTGAACTTTCTGAGGTTCCTGTCAGCCCACTTTTACAGCTCATCAAGGTCTGAGTAGCCACCCTACTCTCCCCAGCTGGTACCCTCTGCAAACCTGCTGAGAGTGCACTCTGCCCCATCATTCACTAATCACGAAACTAAACATCAATCCCTGGGGGATGCCATTTGCCACCGGCTGCCAGGTGGACTATTTTGTGACTCACATTTGCAGGTGCACAAGAGTTAAGAATAAAAAGAATCATCTTAGAATATGAAGTCAAAAAGCAGATGCTGAAAAACAGGGCCTCCTGAAATAACTTCCTTCAATTGGTCTTTGCTCTGAAGGTATCCTACAGCAGTCATTATTTTAAGGAAAGCATCAACCTGAACATAAGTGTCTGCCCCACTACGCTTACAAATTAAACATTCCTTGTAATTGTTTCAGACTGATGTAATGCACCAAAACATATATGATTACATTCACGTGGATGATCGCCAGGATTTCTGTAGACAACTGCACTGGGCCATGAATCCTCCCCAGATGTTGTCTGGACAGCAACTACAGACAGAAACAGGTGGGATTGTATGTGTTGATTGGAAATATAGGTATCACTGTACAGAGGTAGAACTGCACCCCACCTACTCCCATGTCTGTTCCTTGTCAAGTCAGATTCTTCACTGAGAAGCTGCATAGTGGCCAGTTGTAATGTTACTGTCCCACAGATGATGTTTCTTCCTGGTCCTTGACATTTATAAGGTAGTGTGCGCCACTGAGGCTACAAAGTTGGTGTTTCCTTTATTTTTCTCTGACTATTGTACCTACAGATATTCTTATCCATGCAGAATGAACAGCACCAGTCTTCATCCTACTTAGCCTTTTGTTCACGCTGATCAGGACATTAGTATCCCTCTCATTAATGCAAATACATCCCATGCAAAATGTTTCTGTATGGTACCACAGTGGCAATATAATTTTCTGCTGTTTGTTTTCTCATGGAAAATCATGTAGTCAGGAGTCTTCAGAAGAACAAGCAGGTTTAGCACTGCACTTTTTCCCCTGAGGGTCTATTTCCCTAGGATGGCAGGTGGATACGTGTGCTCAAGGTTTCTCCTACACAAAGCGTTAAGCTGAAATCACAACACCAGAACATACAATGGGGTTGAAATTATTAACTTTATAAAGATTTATTGATCTCAGCAAAATGTATGCGTTTCACCAGAAGGTGAGGAAGTAATTGAGGAAAGAAACTGAGGAAGCACAGTCTCCACCTGGATGAGGAGAAACTTGCAAGAAATCCTTCAGCAGCCTTTTTGAAATCCTGGGGTACAGTCACAAAACTTCAGTAGAATTTCTTGCAGTTTCTATGTTTTGCAAGATTCTTGGGTATCTGAGGAACTTTGCAAGATTTTGTAGGAGGTACAAGAAAACAAACTAAACAGTGTGCACAAATATTTCAAAGTATAAAAAGTTACAAGTATTTGGAATTTGTGTCCTAATATATACAGTGGAGAATTCAGTTCTGGAGTTCATACTTCTGTACAAATACTTGTGTCTTTTGGGAAATAAGTGCTTCAAAAGCTACACACTTGTAGTCCAAAACTAGGAAATGCTTCATTAAAAAACAAGGAGGCGACAGCTGAACTGCCACTGTTCATTTGGTTTTTTCTCGCATTAGCATTTTTCCTTATTTTCTTTCCTTTTTCTAATGTATTTTCTGTGATCTCTGATCTCAAAACCAGCAACATCTGTTGCCCTGCTTTGCATCATTAAAAATCACAAAAACTCAGGAAATAAAAAAGTCAAAGTTTCTGAATAAATTCACCTGACTCCCATTGTAAAGCTTTTATTTTTCCTTTTGGTAGAGCATGTGCAGATGTATCTATGCATGATACAATGTAATATTCGCCCTTCCGTAAAGTAATTTTTAGCAATTTCCATAACAGCTTCTTCAATTGGCAACAGAACATTTTCATTCTTTCTTAGTGTGATCTGATATATATTGCCTCCACTGTTGTTCCTAGGAGAAGAATATATTCTCAGTAAATTGTTTAAAGCACAGGAGAACGACAGCATGACAACAGATTATTCTCCCTTCTTAACTCGCTGTTTCATCTGTCGAGTTCGCTGCTTGTTGGACAGTACTTCTGGCTTCCTTGTAAGTATAACTTCACTGAGAGAACTGTAGTCACGACATAGTAGATCCTGATTACTTCATATGAAAAGAACTTCAACATAAATATTGAACATAAATATTGTGGAAAGTCACAGACAGGATACGCTTTTCATTTACTGCGCACTAACAAGAAACACCTAAAGACATTTGTTAATGTGTATAAAGATATGTATAAAATGGGAGAAAAGGAAGTTGTAATATTTGAAATTGGAAAATATCTTTAAACTTTTATGTTTTAAGCTCTTTTGGACAACATCTGTCCTCACTTTGTACTGGACCTAGCACAAGTGTGACAAGCCTGGGGTTTGATGATTAACGTTTAAGCACAAAGTATTTGCTTTATGGGACAGGAATAATAGTGATCTATTTTCCCCTTTTGTAAAGGGTCCTTTAATAATAAAAAACAGAATTAGAAAGTCTCTCACATGATCCTTAAATACCCCTCTAGGAGTGGCTCATTTCTAGAAATCACTTCCCCATTTGCTTAGTAAAGACCAGTGCTGTTTCTCCTTACGGCAAATTAAGACACATGGGAGGAGAATGAGAGGATCGGCATGAGACAGGGAGATGCAGCTTCTGTCTCAGATGCTTGTTTGCTGGAAGGCTATGGGTCTGAACAGCCAGACCAGTTAAGTCATTTCCGCATCCCATTTTTAATCTTGTAGCTCTGGAAAATGCCCAACTCAAATGGACAGATTTTTCTCTGATCATTTTCTGGTAGGTAGTATTTTACCAAGAGGCAGCAGCTTGCTATTAACTTGATCTCTTTCTTCTGATTATATGGAGATTTGAGGCAGGGATGGATGGTTTCTTCCAAGCTATGTACTTCGTATCTGGCTGTCTTGGGCATATCTTTTCCCTTGGCATGTGCCTGCAAAGCCCTTGGCTTGTGCCAGTCCATATACTTCCCAGGGGAG
Organism: Falco peregrinus; assembly: GCF_023634155.1. Classification (NCBI taxonomy): domain Eukaryota; kingdom Metazoa; phylum Chordata; class Aves; order Falconiformes; family Falconidae; genus Falco; species Falco peregrinus. Next base: position 72,217,501 of record NC_073723.1, read on the forward strand.
GTGCTGAGCAAGAGGAAAGAAACTCAGCAACCATCTCACTGGAGAGAACAGAGCATAGAAAAATAATAGTTCCAGCTTCAGACTGAGGCACAGAGGAAATAGCTGTTTGCACCACCATATGCTGCCCATCTTGGTGAATAGAACATCACACAGAACTTCCACTTTAAGTACACAGGAGAGAAAAAAAAAAAACGAAAGCAGCCTCAAATGTCTCATTTTACCATTGATAGTACCTCCACTCACCAAGCCTCTGAAATGGCATGGTTTAAATTGTATGAACGTGATGAAGGTCCTAGTTTTTCTCCCTGTTTCAAAACTGGTTTTGGTGTTAAGCAGCACAATCCGTAGGTTGTGCTAGCATTTTAAATGTTTATACACTAAATGCTTAAGATAATTCTTTTGTTGGTTGTTTGGTTTTTTTTTTATAACAGACAATGCAGTTCCAAGGCAAACTAAAGTTTCTTTTTGGACAAAGGAAGAAATCCTCATCAGGAACAGTACTGCCACCTCAGCTGTCCTTATTCTGTATAGTGGTACCACTTCTGCTCCCTTCTGTGACAGAGATGAAGATGAAAAGTCTGCTTGTGAAAGCAAAACACAAAGCTGATGATGCAGCAGCCGTGAATACAAAGTATTTTCAAATTAATATTTTAGCAGTTAATAAAGTACACTATGGGCTTTGTGTTTATTAAGCATGTAAAAGCACAAATCAGGCTAAATAACTCTCCATTTTAAAACTGTTCTTAGAAAAGGGAGTAATCTACCTGGATTTAACTATATAATGCATAACAACAATGTTATCATATCATATCAAATACTTCATAATACATATAAAGTATTATATTCCTATATATATATAAATTTATATAAAACCTGGAAAGTTAGAATATCTTCCTAACTTTCAGAAGTTACCAACACAATAAGTTACTCTGCTAATTATAAAAGTGGAAAAAAAAGTATTTTTACTGAGACTTTTCAAATTTCAGCATTTTCTAGTAGCACAGTTATTTGGACTTGGGCATTTTGGTAGTAAACAAAGGAAAAGGAAAACTTCAGAAAGCTGAATGTGCGTGTGTGTGTTTGTTCACATAGAGTGAAATGAGATGTATTTGGTGTATGCATTTATCTTACAACAGAAGGCTTATGAACACATAAGTCTACAATTGCACTAAAAGGCCTGGGGCTGATCGCTCGGTAGCAATCACAGAAGATCAGGACAGATTGTGTTCAGACTCATTTCCTTCCTAACACTTATTTTCGTTACTCTTCTATGATTGAATTTTAGTTGATGTTTTTAGGCTGGGATTATGTTTTCCTTTATTTGGTTACATATAACCTTACAGTAATGAGGTCCATTGCTGTGAAGCAAAATGCTCATCAGTGTGACTGACAGCATCATAATTTGGCTTTTAATTAGAATATGCTTGTGTATGTACAGATTTACTGTCCAGACATGTAATGTGGTTCTAACACATACATCCTTTTGACAAGAATTAAATTACTGGAAGGCTGATCTGATGGATTATGCAGGGTTTTGGAGTAGAGTTGGAAAGTTATTTCCACTTACTAGTTTTTCAGTGGCCCAGGTGACATTAATTGATGATCAGAATTCAGCTCCTAGAAGAGAGGAACTTTACTTAAGTTTTGCTAACTGACTGGACAGTGGCCAAGGATTTGACAAGAATGAAGTGGGCATTTAACTTCTGTGTTTCCTTTGGTTCATGCCTGGAGCAAGCTAGCCAGGGACGGTGGGCAAATTTATATAGTAATTTTTTTTTCTGATGATCTTAATAAGGGGTAAAATTTGTAAAGCAGTGTTACGGACTTTGCACCCTTTCCATGCCCTTTGCATTTTGAACTAAAGAGTGGAAGGAATCCGTTCAAATCATGTGATGATTATTGCAATTGAAGTCATGCTAACTCTTAAGTGCATTGCTGGTCAGTGTGATGTATGTAACTTGAACGTACTTTGAATAGGCAGAGCAGAATATACACAGCATTTGTCTCAATTCAAGCTGAAATTTATTATTCCAGATATAGTAAGTCGTGAGCAGAATATTCCTAAATAGAACTATTCCTCTTAATTGAATACAGAATTCCACTCATACACTACTTTGAGCAATTGAATGATGCAGGAAACAGATAATTGTTTAATGTTGGTTACTATATACTTAAACCATGATTCTTCACTAATGGTCAACAGCTTTAAGATCACATCTTTCAGAGTCTGTGATTCTACTGCGTTGTCATTCACTGACAAGGTATTTTCCACATTTTCTGTCCTCTACAGCTCCAGTGCCAAAGGTAATTCAGGGCTGTGTGAAGCAGCAGAAATGTATGGAAGAAACAGTCATCATGAAGGTGCCGCTTTCACTAATGTGTTACAGATTGCTGAGAACCAAATCAAAGGTGTGTCTGCTAAGTACTTCTGGATTATATACAGTTTATGGAGAAAGAGCCTGGTCTTTTCTCCTGTTAGGTTTTTCAAATTTTGTTCCCAATACTCTCTTTTTTCCTCTCCCTAAAATCCCTTTAAAAAAATGCAGATGAGTTCTCTGCCTCAAAAGATAGTACTGAATCAGTCTGCTGTTGCAGAGTGGGCAGAAATACTGTGATGCCAAGTTTACAGATACATAAACAATCATAGTAAATAAGAATACTCAACATACGCTTTCCTAAAATTTGCAGCACTGAATTTAATAAGATTATGTGAAGACCTTCATAATTAGTGACAATATCTATCCCTCTTCGAGGAAAACTGAGTATGTTACAAATGCTTCTATTGCCCAAAGATCAGAAAACAGAGGAAAATTAGAATGTATTGCCTTTAAACTCATTATTTGTTTGCAGCTTTGACTCATGCTTTTCCAGTGTTTGGCTGTGGCAATATGAGAGTCTATGCTGTATTTCAGATTTTACAATGGATAAAATTTTGATGGTGAGTCAAATGGGCAACTTCTCCTTGAATAGAGTTGTATTCAGCCATCTGTCATAGCTGCTGGAAACCTTTGACTTCTTTAAAACCATTCCTCTGTCATAGCCCCATTTTTCATAAACATTTTCTTGTTGGTATAGTACTACTACTGAGAGGGAGAAACTATAATGAACTAATAATACTGAAAAATCCTTGGTTACAGTTTAAGTGCCCATTAGGCTTTTCAGATTTTATTTTTAAAATCTGATTTGCCTAGCTTTGTGACATACTTTAGCTTGTACTTTCCCATGCTGATAATTTCAGGGCAGCAAACAAACCTGTGAACATTCATGTGTAGTTTAAGTAAAAAAAAATACTAAATACTGCCTGTATTAAAATTGATTTTCTTTTAAATTGTATAGCAAAGAATAATGGAGAAAATGGCATTTCACTAGTCAAAGTACAAACAAATGAAGATCACTGGGTCTGGGTTCAAGCTAACACTCAACTTCTGTATCGAAATGGTTGTTCAGAATATGTCCTTGCCCAACAGCAAATGTTAAAGTAAGTATATTTTCCAATACTAAAAAAATCTGTATTTCAGGAAAAAAATGTATTCTTTATGTATGAGACCTTTAAAAGGACTGTAGTGTCCTAAGGGAAGAGCTGAATGAGAAGGATTTAGTTTACTTATGAAATGGAAATCCATTTTTGTCTTGGATCGTATGAAATGGCTGCTATAATCCTAAACAATATTTATTTCTTTTCTTCAGTCTTTTTTCCTTCTGAAGTTGAGTGTACATACATAGAAATCAGAATACTTCAAAATAAAAATGTTTGATAATTAAAATGTTTTTACTTTCTTGCACAAAAATTTGTTGTGGTTTGTTTTTTTTTTTTACTTTGAAGCTGAAATGCTTTGCTGATTTAGTATCCAGGTTTTTCTACTTTTTAACATTTGATTAGGTCAAGCTTTCTGTTTTGGTTTTTTTCTTCGTTTTTCTTTATGGATGACAGTTGAGCTTAAGGTTTTAGTTGTGGATGCTCAACAGAATCTAAACAAGGATGCTCATATTGATTGTATGTTTGTAGATAGATGCATCTAGCTGGCTGAAGGGTCAGCCTTGGAATGGAAGCTGATCTCATGGATTTGTATTCAAAGAGGACCACTCCACTGGGTTTTACCCCTTCCTCCCAAGCAGGCTTTTCTGCCTTCCCCCATGGGATTGTCTGTTCCAGTTCCTCTAGGCTTTGTTAAGGCATCCCTTAAAGCTGGTCTGAGGGAAGAGATAGCAGAGTGGACTGAATAAGCAGGGGCCAGTAGGTGTACACAGCCACCATCTGGCCCAGTGGAAAAAAATGTGGCTGTTATCACTGTGTTTTTCCTTTAGGATGCCTTGCAGGTGGAAGAAATAAATGAAAAAGTCCTTGAACATTTAGAGTAGATAAACCTTGCAGGCAGCATATCTCCCAGGATCCATGTGAATAGCAGAGGAGCTCCCACCTGAGGGTGATGGAACTCTTCACCTTTACTGGATTAGCACAAACATCATCATGCTGTCTGAGGGAATGGATTTCTATTAAGAAACAGATTAAAAGTGGCTGTTTCTTGTATTCAGTTCTCTACTTCCAAATTTATTTAATTTTTTTTGTAATTAAGCATGCTTTTTGATGTTTATTTAGTTACATTTTTACCCTCTGAGTGGTTAAAGTCCTTCCTTTGTGCTTGGTAGTACCTGCAGACTGAAGTGTTACAAGAATTGGCCTTGGAGATTATATTCAGTTCTGTGGTCCTGGTAGGCTGCAATAGACTTCATCCTTACTACTACTTTTTTTTTTTTTTTTTTTTTTTTTTTTGTTCAAATGTATGCTGCCTTCCTGGAAATATACATTCTTTTGCAGAATTTTCACTAGATACTATTTCACTGTAAAATTCTTCATTTAACGGTCTAAGCTTTTGTGACAATATTGCATTCCCAGTTGTGACATGCTTCCCAATTAGCCCATTTCCAGAGAAGCTAGTTCTGCAGCAAACTTGTGTCATACCATTTGCATCTCAAGACTAACAATAATAACAATATTTATCAGAGGACTGAAAATATTGAATACCTCATGGAAAAAAAGAGAGAAAACGTTCCCCGTTCTTGGTGTACGTTTACTGCAGCGGGACATTCTCTCTTTGCAGCAACATGGACTCCCTCTACTGGAAAACTCCTGTACTTGCACATTGAGTCCAAACCCAAGGAAAAAGTTAATAGCACGCTAAGAAAAAGCCTTATAAAACCCTTTCTAGGTCTCCAGGTTTTCATGCACTTGTTTATTACTGAGATGTCCACTTCTTCTTCGGAGAGGTGGGGGTGGTTTTGTAGCACTGGTCCTGCCTGGTCGGGAATCAGCATATTAGTGAATTCAGGATAGATCCTGAACCTAAAGATTTTGACCCCAAGTTCTGAAAACTGTTGCAGCAGGCATATAAATCTCTTTGCTAATGTTGAGTACTTCAGCTGGAGGTCATGGAAAATGAATTCACTGGCCATCTTAGAAAACGAAAGAACATAAATTAGATTAGACATGTAAACCAAACCTACGCCCAATATGAACATCTGTGACTATTCTGGGCACTTAATTCGGGCATTTTATTTCCTCTCAGCTAACTTTGCATTCTCAAAATATACAATCCTCATGGTTCTCCCTCAAACCACTTTGATCAGAAAGTTCTTAAGTGTCTAAATAATTCCTTATAAAGATTAAGATTTCAGATTCTCTTTGCTTTTTTTCTCTGGATTTTTCCACACACAAATATTGTTTAGATGTATTTCAAAGGAAAAACAAAATTGTAAAGTAGTTACCATAATGTACTACAATATTTAAGGTTTTTTGTGAACTGTGGGCCTGAAATGGAAGTCTAAATGCATGTCAGAATTCAAATGAAACAGTGTGACAGAAAGGTAGCTGTGCACATACATTGATGCCCAGATGCATGCACACACTTTTTTTCTCTCAAACAAATGCAAAGGTTATATGAACAAGGGTGTGAGAGTCCCATATTAAGTTAAGGACAAAGTATCGCTTGTATTGTATGCTGAACCACTCTGTATCCCAGAAAACATACATTTAGAAACCTCTGAGTGACTGATCTTTTTTCTACTGTTATTGAAAGGGAAGAAGATGAACAACTGAAGATACTAAGCGGTTTTGCCAGTTTGAAAGGGAACCTGGAAGGACTTCCCTATAACAGTGCCATTGAAACTCTGGGCCAGTGGAAACACCTTAACTGGACAGCAGTAAAAAACGAACAAGATAATGTAAAAGTGAAGTTTGAGCCTCATACAAACAGTGAGTGTTTTATGCAAGAGGAACCTCTCAGTTCCAACACATCAGTTTCAGGTGTTCAAAACAACTGCACCACAAACAGTAGCTGGACTTTAAGAAACTCAAGCTCTTGTTCTATGAGCCAGCGAATGAGCACGTGTTCAAACAGGAGAGCTGGATCATTCTACAACAGAGACCAAAGTTTCTTAAATTTAGCATCAACTTGCCCTTCCCACTGGGGGAGCACAGAAAACTGCCAGTCTTACTCGAGTGTGCAACAGCGTTGTGTGGAGAACTATGCAACGGACCATCCGAAATCGCAGAGACCATTGATATCCTCAGAGTCTGCCTATGACGCAGCCTTTCCCTTAGAGATGCCTATCAAAACAGAATACGATTCTGACTCGGAAAACATTGCCCATAACTACCTGATGTCGCAAAACCGAGCCTGGCTGGATGAGAATGGCTCGGTGAGAAAGCAGGTGTTTAGCTACCCCAGTAGAGTGCACCTCAAAACAGAACCGGACCTCTGTGAGCCAGCCTCACCTTGTCAGAAGCCAAGGCACTGCCTCTACACGCCACATAACTGGCAATGCATCGTAGCAAATCACCCCAGCAACCTAAACCAGAACAGATCTTGCAAGGGTTCACATAGCAAGGAGGTGGCCCCGTTTTGCCCTCAGAACTCATCTGCGTGTTCGGAAAGCATGCCCAGCCTGCCGCACACAGCATGCTACGGCCACTTCTACAGCCCCAGCCCAGGGGAGGAGAAAGAGCACAATAATGAAGTGTTCAAAATGCCGTGCGAATTTAAAATGCCCTGCTTGGTTCAAGCAATCAAGCGTGAGCCCCGGGATTCTCCACCGTTGTCCAACAGTGGACAGAACAGAGTACACACGAGCTTCCCTGAAAATACATTAGCAGGTCCCGTGCCTCATAAAACCACTGAATGTACATTTTTACAATAGATTTTGTAACATTTGGAGTATTTATAATGTTAAAAGCAAGAAGTTGTAGATTCTCTTCCAGCTGGGTTAAATGAGTTACTAAAATTAAAAGCCAGTGGAAAGATTTTGTGCGTGTGTGTGTGTGTGTGTGTGCATCTGTGTATGAGAAAAAGCAGACACAGACACACACACATCCTACGCTCCCTACTCCCCCTACTGCCCTTCTCTTAGTGATCTGTGGAAAGAAAGAAAGATAAAACCTTAGGCACAGAAAAATAATCTTTACCCACTGCACAGGTGTACCTGCTAATTTGTCTTTAGCGTCTTTGCTCTCTTGTCTACAGTTTATTACCAAGGTCTAGCTATTTCTGTTTCCTGCCTTTGTTCTGTTTATTTTTCTCAAGCTGGTGTGACACCTCTATGCAAAGACAAAACCTTTATGGTTTTCAGTGTGGCCAGTTTACCTTAGGAGTTTTTGCATTTTTATTTTTTTGCTACTCTAATGAGAAGCATCAGCTATTCCTTTATCTCAACATTAAATAGATGGCAACAGGCAAGGGCTTCCCAACACAACTTCTTAATATAAAAGGTTAGCATTAATTAAAACAAATTAATTTCATAAAATGCATTAAAAATTATTGCACTTCAAACTGAAGTTCTTCCCAGGTTTCCTTGATAATACTAATGTCTTAGTACTCATATTTATTTTTCCCTTTTAAAGCCATCAGCCTTTCATGTTCCTGTTTGAAAGACTGAACAATGGGATGTTATCCACTCCTAGAAATGAGTTACAAAGTGCTGTTAAATGTACATGAGAAGAAAATATTGCCCTGATTATTTTCCTTGCTGTTACTTGTAACATTAACAAAGGAAATCCATTTTTTGATAGTATTTCTTTGACTGATAGCAGCTTGTTAGACATCATCACCTAACATCAAAACAAAATCCTACACTAAGACAAGATATGTTATTTTCAAAAGCATCCTAGTTCCATTCCCAAAAGAAAATCTTAATCTCACCAAGAGCTAATCGGAGGATGTATACCTTCAGAAGCACTTTGATGCACTTTGGTGCTTTTGAAAGCAGATCCGTATGCTTTCCTTTGTACCCAGGCAGTAACTTTTATTTTCACAAAAAAACCCAAACCAACCTACAATTTCTGTTTTGGTTTTTGTTGTTGTTGTAGTTTGACTCCTGCACTAACTTTTGTTGTAAAATTGCACTATTTCAACTCTATATCAACTTCACCTATATAAAAAACACATCATTTTAAAAAAGCTTAGATGTATATGTGCTTTTTGAAGGAAGGCCTATAATGAATGTTTTCTTTTTCAAAATGTTATAAATAATTATAATGTCTTCAATTCTAGAGGTATTAGTCGCTAAGGGCATGGCTTTACATGCCAGAAAAGTGGCATAAACTTCTCCCAAATACTATAAATATGTGGGATAAGTGTCGTTTTCAGGTAGGGGAATGGTTCTGCACCTGGGAGGCTGCTCTTCTCCAAGACTGTCTGTCTTCTCTGACAGAAATTACTGCCTGTATGTTAAAGTTGGCAGATGTAAACATATACATTCTCTGCATGTCAGTTAAGTTTGATCTGAAATAGTACCTTTTGATGACTGTCCTGCAGAAGACAGTATTCCCAGAGGAAAGGCAAGAGTGGACAGTAAAGAGAGGCAATAACGTCTTACTGTAGCTCAAGTTAAATCTGCGTTAAAGTGAGGTCCAGCGGACCATACCCAAGCCATAAGAACATCACATCACCTTTTTTGATGTCTGAGGTAAATCAGCTCCTCGTCAGCTACATGCTGCCTCTTATTGAGACAGTCTTGATATCCTTGCCTTAATACTTCTGCCAGTGAGTGCAATGCAACATCAGACCCCATTCTGAAGTGAGACCACAGTGCTGGAATTTATACTGCTCTCTGGTACGTCACTGTTCCCATCACAAAAATTCAAGCCAAATTGCAAAAATACTTCTGGGCAAGGAAACTGGTTACTCATGTAGAGTGAGACTGCCATAAATCCATGGGGCTGCACGACCTCTGCCTCATTGATTCACTGTCTGCAAAAATAAGAGCAGCAGTTCTTTCAGACTCTCTCAGAGTTGCTCTCACAGCCCTTTGCTTGGGGTGTAGTAGTGGCACCGCTTATGACCTGGTGCCAGACACTGTGCATTGACTGCACAGCTACTGGTAGGGTTGTGCTATGAGACGTGTAATGTTCTCCAGTCCATCTTCTTGTGCAGCTGCCTGGCAGAAATGGGACAGTGTGGAGACAGGGTAAGTGGGAATAGATGGCTGGGGGCAAGTGGAGGACGTGACAGCGTGATTGCTGAAAAGCTGCTCATCTAATTCCAGGCTTGGACTCACTGTCACACCCTTCTGAACGGGACTACCTGGACCTGGTTTCGCACTACCTTGCATCTTCTCTCATCACTTACATTGATGCAACATGACTGTAAAGCACTGTTATCCTCATCTGGACATGCTGGTGCCATTTTGCATGGTGTAAGCGGTTACACCAGGTGCAACTCTGTAGAGGACTGTGCCACTGAATGCCTTGTCTGTGCTCAGAAATATCTCTTGGCATGACTACAGTGGGAGAAAGATACCAGCCAGATTTCTCTCTTTAATGCAGAAGCAGTTTATATTAACAACAGCAGTTCTCTACATATTTCTCCATTACAGAATAAATGTTATTTTGTCGACATTATCTACTCTAAGGCTTTACTGCTTTATTTCAGTTGGGATGATTTTTCTTATATTTCCAACAAACCCAGACACATTTTACACATCTTAATCGATATTATACAGGTAGATGAAGCTTCTGCATGTAGGAGAATTCAATCTGATATCAGAGATGTAACAGATGCCTTCTAGAAGGATGGATGAACGTGTGACTCAGAAGTGAGTTGTCATCTTCTGACTCCCTCCTGTGTAAATGCAGTCAGGTTTGCTTCCTTATCACTCCATAAAGTGTGAACCCAAGAAAAACACACTTATCCTGCAAATCATATTTGAATTTGGCCCACTTAATTTGTGGCCAAGTTGTTATTCCAGGTATCACATGAAAAAATGTGGTATCAGTGGAATTCTTTCTAGTCTAAGTTATTACACACATTCAGCAATTTCCTAAGAAGTGCTTATTACAGACCAGCAGTTTATCCTCTTTTTGGACAATCACTAAGTACTGTTGATAGTAAGCAAAGACCAGTTCCTTCTAAGTACTTGGTATATTGCACCATTTGGAAAGAACAAAGGAAATAAATGCTAAAAGAACCATGAAAGACAAAGCAGTTCTTTTAAATGGTTACCTTTTCATAGGGATTGCTGTTGCTTTGGATTATTTTAAAAGCTAGCACTGAGAAGTAGTGTTTAAAATATTTTCAATCACTGGTGTTTAGCTTTTATCCTTAATGAGCTGGTATTTGTATCCCTCAAGCACAACCCTAAAGTCTGTTTTAGGACCCTCCCAATCCATTTGTTGTAACAACAATTAAAAAAATCTTCCTGTAGAAGAAATGCCTAGACAAACGCTCGCCTGAAAGGGACTTGGAGCATTCAGACTGAAAGAAATGCCTTTCTTTTTCCATTGCTTGCGTCAAACACCTGACTGATGATAGCATTCAAATTTATTCAGCCATAAACTCTCCAGAGGTTGAGCCAGAATAAACTCATGAATTCTGGGGGAGAGGTGGTTTTGGGGTTTTCTTCCTTTTTTTTTTTTTTTTTTTTTTTTTGGTAAGCTCTAAGAACTCGAAGAATGTGCCTCAGTCTGAGATGTTACTGGGTCCACAGATAGCATAAGATTATTATCAATGCTAAAGCTGCTGATCAAGGTCTTGTCTCTGCCGAGAATGTGGCCTGATTTTGGCAGTCAGCAGACAGCTGCTGAGCACCGTACAAATGCTAGTCCAACTTAATTACACCATTGTAAGCCACTATTTTTTCTGAAAACCAACCTGATTTGAGTGAGGGGTAAACTTACACAGCAAAAAGAGTGGATTTTCCTGCTGCTTCTAAGGTTTGCTGGGATGCAGTTACACGAGAGGCTGAAACTGGGGCAGACCTTGCACTGTAGATAACACCATCGTTAATTTCTATTCACTTTAGACTCTTTGAATACCAAAGTAGAGCTTTGTTTTGAAAATCTGAGTGAGGGCAGCAGTGTGCAAGGGATAAGCTGGTTTCAGTTGGTCCTCGGTTTGGAGATTTAACTAGTGAAATGAAAGATCAAGGGCCTGTACCTAAATTCTCTGCAGGAAAGACTGACTTCCTACTCCTTGATTGTAATATGGTAATGTGAAGTATATCTCTATGGTTTATTCACCCTTCATTAGAACACAGTGATGTATTCTTAAAATCTTTAGAACTGATTCTCCTCTGGATAACATGGAAGCCTGACATTTGTGCATCAGCCAGTTCAGTAAGACTTTAGGTGCTGATCCTTTGATACGGGGCCACAGGGCATGTGCAATTCTTCTGGAAATTGCCAGTACTTAAAATACTTAAGTGTGAGACAACAAGCCTGAGGCAAGGAATATTCTGTGGGATAAGATCAGCCTCTGCTGCCTAAGAGGCCTTTCTTAACTCTTCATGTTGAAGCCATGCAGCCTCACCCGCTGTAGTTATTTCAGAAAAGCCATTAATTTGTCTTAACAGTGTGTGATGTTTTAACTGAAATAGTTAAAAGACACCATTTCCTCTACCCCATTGCCTTAGGTAGTGGGGAAAAAGTTAATGTACTCCTTTTCTTCCACCAGAGTGTCAGGTAACTAAAAAAACCCAACCCCAGAACCATGGGGGTATAAGAGCCATTGTTCTATTCTTCATGTCTTTTCTTTCTGCTCTCTTCTTCTCTTTTTCTGTCTTAGTGTAAACATTCAAATTGGAAAGACTCTTCTGATTATATTGAGACAAAACCCCTAAACCTAAACCAAACTGTAGAAAATTTCTTGTTAGAAAAGGAGTTTCTTTCCCTGGAGTTTCTTCCTCTCTTTTAAATCTTGCAGTGTCTGATATGAAATCATGTGTCACAACAGAAGCAGACTTCTGTCACATGCGTAGTGAGCAAAGAGATTCTGCAGGTGGCCATGCTCACGTTGTAGTCACAAGGTTTTTATCTAGCTGAAGGAGATTCATGCAAGAGGACTGCCAGTAGCCTATGTTCATAGACACTACCAACCCTGACAAATACGTCTTTGTTGTGTTTGAATACGTGGCATGTGTTCGTGTCATTATAAATACATTTCCCTATCATGGTATCAGAAATGCTTCTGAACAAAATCATCAGTGACAGGCTGAAAAACATACTAAACCCACTAAGTACTTCTTTTAAAAAAACACATATGGAAATCCAAGCACTTGCCTGTGCTTATGCAAAGACTTTCTTTGGGTGGAATTTTGGAGGGAAAGTAAAAAAAGATTGTTAAGAAAAATTTTGGGGAGAAAAAAGATCACCTTGATTGATATATTGCTCTCAAGGTGTAATTATTCTGTGACTACAGCACTAATTCTCCACCCACTGCTAATAACTTTGTGCTCTGAAATCATGTCCTCATTTTTGCTGTAGAACTGAATTTGTAATGGTTCAGGCTGGAAATAACTTCTCAAGAACAAGGATCGAGGTAATTCAGTGCTAAGGTATGCTTCTCAATCAGACTGAAAACATAATTCTAGGAGGCATGGAGTGCTCCTGTTCCTTTCCTGGGGTTAGTCTTTGAAACACTGGCAAATTCAGTGTCTGCATTAACTCTCTTGCTGCCGGTAATTGTAGCTCTGTTATGCAGCTGGTGCTCTAACTGTGCAGGCTGAAGACTCTCAGAATTTCCTCGATGCAACAGGGGTCCAGGGACAGCCGTACAACAGCCAAAACTTCCAGTTTCACATTTGTATTGGTAGAATTATGGTATTACAATGACTAATAGAACAGAAGGGAATGCAAAGAACATCAGCTGCTTAGCTGTTCTCAGTAATTGTATTTAACTAACTAAAAGGCCATGTTGCAAAAATCACATGAAGCTCTGGTCTACAGCTCCCCATTTTGCACAGGGGGTTGTCGTAGGAATTAACACTCCTGTTCTGCCTCTTAGGTCACACCTTGATCTCTGCCTTGTTTATCCCACTACTCTCCGTTCTGAACCTCTTTTTTTATTAGTTTTTTTTTTTTTACTTTTTGACCGTATGTATCCTCCCTTTGTTCATTTAAAATGTGAGATAAGGATATGCTAGCATCAACTGTTGAGTGTTTTTTAAAAATTTTGTCTTTCTAAGGAAGAACTTCAAAAAGGCAAAAGTTATCTCAGTTCTAAGTAACAGTATTCAGTGTTCTTCCTTTCTTCCTACTCTTAATCATAGCCAAGAAGATTCTTCCTCTACATGGTCAATAAATGTCCGTCTTCTGGTCTTCTGAAATGGTCCTTCCCCATACCCCTCCCCCCCCCCCCCCCCCTTCTTAACAAAACCAAAGAACAGTTTCTTCCTTAAAGGCAGTGTCCATCAAGAAAAAGTTTTCCTTTTTCTTCCTCTAGCTTTTCTACGTTTTTGATTTTATAGGATGGTACATTGTGGCCTCGACCATTTGTGTTTTCTGCATCTGTAGCTTTATTTCCATTTTAGGCATACTTCAAAAGTTCTGCCAAAAGTGTTAGGCAGAAGTGCAATCCTCCATTTTCCCCCTGCCCTCTTTAATAAGACAGAGGTACTCACTAATTACGGCTGTACTCCTAAAACAGAAGAAAGATCACTTTGCTGGTGAAACATCCTCTCTTCAGGAGGCTGTGCTGCTGAGAAGCTCTGAGCTACCACCAATAGTTTAGTTCTGCAAATATATATACCACCAAATCCTTCTCTGTGCAGACCTTGTCTCTCTTTCAAGAAATCAAGGAACCTATTTTCTCCTTTTTTGCTTCTCTCTCTTTTTTTTTTTTCTATATGTGTTTATACTTTCACTGTGTAATTGCACTATTAATTTGTAATTTTTTAAAAAAGGAGGGTATGGAAGCATTACACAACATGTGCAGTGCCGCATTCTCAATTAGTCCATTTTAGATTTGGAGATTAGAACCAAAAATAATTATCAAGTGTTTAAATGTGACTCCATGTAAAGGCCTCTGACTGTTACAGAAACTCCAATGAAAAGTACCGGTACAAATAATCTCATTCATCTTGAAGAGGGGTATGATCTGCCATCACACTCTGCTCGCAACTCTGTATTACAAGTGCTGTTCCTGCTCCTGAAGAAACCCAGTGGAGGGCAAGATCAAAAAAAAGGCGCGTGGAGATCTACCAGCAGTTGATCCCCAAAATTACGGCCACATTTCTGGAGAGAACACCACACCCGCCCCAGGATTATTGGGAAACATCCCGTCTGTGCACGTGACGCCTGCGATGGGCGCCATTGGGGAGCACACGCTGGCGACTCCGCCAGCCGCAGGACCGGGCCGGGGGGTGGTGGGCAGGCACAGCCCCAGCCCCAGCGGCCCCCAGGAATGTCAGCGTGGCAACTCCGGTGAGAGCAAGGCCGGCGAAGGAACACGCCGTCGGGAACACGCAACCCAACCAGTGCCAGCTGCGCTGCGTCGTGTGCCGGTACAACAGCCCTCCCATGTCACCGGCGGGCAGTGAAACGTGGGTTTGACATTTTGGCATTTTGTTAAAACCGGTGCACTTTTCTGTGTGCTTTTTTTTTTTTTTTTCTACTGTTTTCTCAGTCTGCTTTTAGAAGGAACTTTCAAGTGTATTTCTTAAATTATATTTTATGTTTATTACCAGTCAGAAGTGTAAAGTTATGACATTTTAAAATAAAGATTTGCATTTAAATTCAGACCGTTGCCAAGCGCGTTTCCTGCCTCCTTTCGGAGGCCCCGAGGCTGCAAACACCGGGGCCCCGGCCGTTAGCTTCCGTTACTCCGCGTGCCGCGCGGGCCGCCAGGGGTCGCCCAGAGGCCGCCGGGGAGGGCGGGGCTGCCGCCCTCCGAGTGAGGGGAGGGCTCCGGCGCTCGGCCGCGCGAGGCGGCGCTGGCTTCCCATTGGTCGAGGCGATCGGCTTCTTGCCTATTGGCTGCTCGCCTACCGGCGGGGGCGTGGCGCCGGGGCTGGCTCTGGTTTCGGCCCTTGGGTGCCTCCCGGTGGCTGTGGAGCGGCGGAAGTGACGAGCGGCGGGCTCGCGCTGCCGGATGCCGTTGGGCGCGCGCGCTCGGCGGTGTTGCCGTCGGTACCGGCCCGCCCGGGGACGCGCCGGCAGGGCGGCGGGGGCGGCGCCGGGGGGCAGCGGGGGAGAGCGGCGCTGAGGTACCGCCGTGCGTTCGGCGGCTGGCGGGGGAGGCGGGGGCGTGCGCGGCCGGAGCGCGGCGCTCGCGGGGGCCGGCTTCTCTGTGAGACCGCTCCAGAGGGGCCGGCGGGGAGGGTGCCTTCGCCGCAAGGCTGAAGGCTGTGAAGGTGTCCCAGCGATGAAAGAGGTGGTTTTATCTAGAAATGCATTGAAACGAAATAATCAACTTAATTCTTCCGACTGACGCTTCCCTCCCGCCCCCGATTGTTTGCCGAAAAGTGCCGTATGAACAAGAGTTGGATTTTTTTTTTTTTCGTTGTGTGCAGTGAACCGGTTTTACAGGATGAGCACTGTGGCTGAAGAAGTTAAGCCAGACGATGGCAAACCGGAATCTGAAAAAAAAATATTTTATTGTGAAGTGAGTGCGTTTCTTGATGGCTTTTCAGACTGTATGCTAAAATGCAGGCCTAAGGCATCGGAAGACCATGCTCGTAGGGTGGCAGACTTAACCTGGATGTAGCGTGGCAAACTTGTGAGAGAAGCTGATAAGGTGGAGAGTAATGGTTTTGGCCCCTGGAACAGCTGCTTGTCTTAGGATTCAGCAAATTCAGTTTGTTCTTGAGCAGTCACAGGTGCAATGTAATGGTCCTTAGTTGTAGTCTTTCAGATCTTGTTAAGTATTTCTCATAGGTGACTGTAAAGGTTCACATATCTGTAAAGGCTGCAACTCTTGGTCAGAACGTTTTGAACTTCAGTCATGTATTGTTCTAGCAGTGAAATTTTCTGGTGCGTTAAACTGGTGGGACAGCCCGTCAAGTGAATAGACAGTGTTAGCATATATTAGTCATTGGTTTTTTTTTAGCTGACAATAGTAAGAAATAATTGTAGATCTGTATTGTCTTCTATTAATTAATATATACGTGTCTGTGGATGTTGATGAAATGCAGATGTCTTCCTCCTCTCTTTTTCCAATCCCTTTGATGTAACAATGAAGGGAGTTGCAGTTATTTTAGGGCATAATTTTGTTCCTTTCTAGTCACTGTATGATCATCCCATTTTTGGCTTTCCAGCCTGGAGAAGTTTAGAAAACTAAGAATCCAGAAAGTGGTGGTAGGAGGGAGGGGGAAGGCTTTTAAAAGATTTTTTACCACCTGGTATAAGTGTTTTAAGTGTCATTTGAACAAGTTTGCACGCTATTTCTGGTCGCTTTAGCAGAGTACTGCTCTCCTAAATGTTGTGCAGGTTGTACTGTTTAAGCCAAAGATGACCTTGAGAACTGTGCTGTAGAAATGGATGTATTTCCAGTTCTTGTAACTCGCCAACTACAGAATATCCATAGCATAACTGAAGATGTGTTTTCAATTTTTCTTTTTAGGTTTGTAAAGTTCCGTGTATGAGCTCTATAAGTCTTCAGTCACACTATCGTGGTGCAAAGCATAGAAAGGTAACCTTTTTCCATATTAAATGTATATGCAAATTTAATCATAAATTTGGGATTCTTGTAAAGTTCAGTAATTAACTTCACAATGCTTCAAGTGCTTATCCAACTTACTGGTGGATCTGTAACAGTAATTTTCTTGAAAAGTCCCGTGAAAAAGATGAGGTGGCAATCTCACAAGTCTGTTTTGTACAGCATATAGTTTGAAACATCAACTGCACCGAAAGGTAAATCTGTGTTAATTGTGAAATTAACACTTGAATTACACGGGGGTCACAGATGGTGAAAGAATGCAAACTTCTGGGTTTTGATACAGTTGGTAAAAGTACTGCTCTGTTTTCCAAGTCTACATAACTCACCTGTACTTTGAATAAAACTAGCTTACTTGTTGGTTTGAGACCAATATAAATTCAGATTTCCTGCAGGGGTTACAGGCTTAACTACCAAGTCCTATGGTTCTGTTTGAAGCATCTCAATAGCGACTTTCTGGTTTACTGCCTTTGCTTGTTTTATACTTTACTTATTAGACTAATGTTCTTGCTTATGTGAGGCATTCCTTTGGTTTTGTGATTGTTTTTTATTCCCTAGCTAACTTCTATAGCAATTGCTGCTGTTTCTCCCTTTTAAAGTGGAAAAACTAGTGATTATTGTCTTGGAAAAATCTACACGTAGTTTTCATTCTGTTTTGCTCTTGGAAATCAGCGTATGCTAGGCTAAATCTGTCAAACTTGATTGAATTAATGAAGAAATGCAAACTGAGAGGGAACAAGAGTCAGGCTGGTTGAAAACTGGATGCTTGTTAGATGTTAAATGTTAGTGGTAGTGTGTGGAGTTCTTGTAAGTCACATGACTGCATTTCTGTAGTGGTAACTCCAAGATTGTCATCATTATTTTCAGTTACTTCTAACTCCTCACTTTAAATATGAAGTGTATTGTGTTTTGGCAGAAGATCAGAATTCATTGAGTTATCTCAAGAAGGTTTTGTGTCACTGAGTTTGAAGTAACTGTAAAAGTCGTGAGCTTATGTTCCATTTTGATACAGGCTAGGTGTTGATGGTGAATAGTTCTTGGGTTGTTCTTTATTAGAGGAATTCTTGTTCAGAATAGTACCAAAGGATGTCCTGACAACATAACAAAATGAAGAGGACATGGTAGTTCTTTACCTAAATTGCAATGTTGGCCAACCCACCAGCCATTTTTTTTAATGACTTGAGTCAGACGACTTTTTTTTTTTTCGTTCAGCTACCCATTTGTTTTTAAAATGGTATTGGTAAAGATACTTTGTGCTTGTTCTCCACCAGAGGAAGTTTCAAAACCACAAGAAATAACCCTTCATCATCAAGAGAAAGACAGTCACTGGGAAAATTCCATGTAAACACTAGGTACACGTGTGAAATGGTTCTCATTTCACATGTGTGCATTTCCCATAGCTATTCAAAGTAAAATGCATTATTTTGAGTAGTGCACTAGTAAAGCTTGACTATCTGGCAGACTTGTAGGAGTACTTCGGTTGACTTTGTGTATATGGTTATTGTATCACCTGGGTAGTTTGTTTATTCTGGATTTTAGATAGGTACCTAAGATACTTATCTAGGTTACTTCTGCATATCTTTGTTTCATCTCTGTAAGTTGATTGGTTTGGTGCCTTTGACTCCTAACAATGGCATCAGAATGCATAATTTCTTTGAAAGAGGCCACTTCCCAAACATCTAAGCATACTTCTTAGGTAAATCATATCAAATGCATAGCTTCCATAAAACTAGGGAGACTTATTAGTGACCTACGTATAAGAAAAGAATTAAGATTACTTTTTTTTTCCCCTGAGGAAATCTAGTTCATATGTGCTATACTTCTCAGGCTCCATAAATACTGCTTTTGATGAATATGGGATTTTTTTAGGATGTTTTTCCTCTATTAACAGTCAGTCTGGGTATTTGAGCTGACAGCGACTAAATAATTTGCTGCTAGAGTGGGAAATGTAAATATCTGTCTCTTCATGGAAGCTTAGGCAGACTACCCAGATTTGTTATAAATTGGACTGAAGTTTTACCTAGAATATGTTGTTACTTCCTAAATTAAAAGAGAATAAGCCTGTACCTAAAGCATTGTGGAATTCCTGTGTTGGAGGCTGACTATCTGGTGCATAAAGGTAAAGATCTTTGAGTCTGTGTTCTTACAAGAAAGTGAGTCCCGAGTTGTTCATTTGTATTTTCATCTGTATATTTGCAAGCTTAATGCTCTAACCCACTGGATTGATGTTTGATTGATTTCAAGGGATAGAAATAGACTAGATGTCATATTGCATCATGAAATAAAGTAATTTAAAAATATTTAAAGCAAAGGATTAGTCAGTGCAATGACTTTCTTCGTAATTTGTTGATGGATTAGGTTCTGCTTATTTGAAGCCTTTTCCATTTGCACTTTCAAATTTATGGCAATATTTTTTTTCCAAATGGCTCAGAGTAGCTGCTGTAGTCAAATAATAGATGATCAGCTAACTAACTAGATAAAATTACTGCTGCTTGCATTCTTTGATACATGAAGCTTAAACATGTTTTCGAGTCTTTGAATGCTTAATTTACAAAATACTAGGTAATATTTTAATTCTATATGGTGTACCTTTCTAGAATTCATTTAGTTTCTGTTCCTGAGAGTGGATTCTTTGTTATGACGACTTTGTATTTCTCAGTGATTTCAGTGCTCATGACAGATGCTTTCTGTGTCCTTGAACTGGAGCTTGAGTAATAAGCAGAATACAAATCTCCATTTTTTTCTAGTGCTGATAGCTCCTGAGGCCAAACCTCTGTAAAAAGTAGTGATGGACAAAAGATTGTGGGGTTGGGGTGACTACAGTGCAAGGTTCATTAAGTGCCTTATGGCATCTGCATAGTTGCACGGCGAAGGGTTTTGTGGTTTTGTTGCTGACTAGCTATTGATGGAGCAGAGGGTATGTGGAAAATGACTTGGACAAAATGGAATTTGTACACGTGCATTTAGTTCTTAGCTTTTTGGAAGTTGGAATTGCCTTGTATTACATACTTTGGAAAAAAAAGTTGAATGTTACTTTGAGCCATTATGGTAAAATGGTTGGGAAACAATGTTTATATCAGTTTACTCATGCTTTTCATTGAACCAAGTCTATAAGAGTAATGGGGGATGTTATGCATGGAAGGTGGTTTGGTTTGGTGGTTTTTTTGTTTTTTTTTTTTTTTGGACAGCCAAGGAAAAAGCTAGTCCCTTTGGAGGGAGCAGTTGACAGATAAAATATATCTGCTGTGCGTGTACCTGGAATACTGTGGTATGTGATCAGTTTTATTCTGGTTTTACAAATATACATTAGCTTTATTGCTCAGTTTACTAGAGAGGAAATCCTAAAGTGGAATGTCTTTTCCACGTGTTCTGAACAGCCCTTTGCAGGTATGAAATCAGCAGAAGAGTGTTGTCTCTTCTGGGAACTGTATCTAGAGCACAGATGAAGTTGGCTCTGGTTATGTCAACTACTCAGGGTTCCTTGCCCTCCCTTCATATCTGGCGATAGACAGGGTAGAAACGCCTACTGTGTTCCAAACGGAGAGGAATCTGCATTCGAGACTCTGCAGCCTCATTAAAAACAAGGAATGTTTAGATCTGTGAAGAGTTGTTATTTTTTTGTCTTCACCATTTCAGTGTTCGCATTTCTGCTATACCTCATGCCCCTGGCTGGTGTGCATCAGAACCTATGGTTGAAAATACCTGATGTACAGGCAACTTTTCTGTCCTTTTGTATGACATTAAAATCAGCTGTGCTGGAAAAACATTTTAATTGGACTTTTTTTATGTTGATACTTGGAATGTTAACATGGCTAGGTTTCAGTTCCAGGAAAAGTGCTTTGCTGTTGTGTTGTTTATATTTGCTCTCAGTAGTATGCTGCTCAGCAGCTTATCTTCATGATCCCAAGAGACAAACTGTAGAGCTTTTCTTTTGGGGAAAAAAACCCACCTTGATTTGCTTAGTATGAGCTTGGAGAATTAAAATAAATATGAGCTGCTAACATCTAGCTGGTATGATTTTAAGAACATATGTTTAGGATCAACCAAATTATGTTTACATAATAAACTATGCATGTGAAGCTGTTTGATAACCTGTGAACCTGAATTGTGTGGAAAACTAATTTATGCTAGTGCTTACAGATGACAGTGTGTGTGTGAGGTTTCAATCCTAAAAACCAGAAATTTTTGAGTTTTGGCTTCTCAAAGTTAGACACTTTGTTAAAAGTTACTTAAATTTTTCATAGTCTTAGCTCAAAAACAGCTGTTGCAGCTTGCTTGCAGCACATGACACAGGACAGAGAATAAGTTTCTTACCTAATGTGTGAGAATCTTAATTCCTGATGTAGTTTTCTTTTGTTTTCTTAAAGAAGCCTCAGGGAGGGTTCACAAGTAAAATGGGCCCATCTTCAGTTCCAGAATTCCATTTCTAATATTAACAGAAGCAGTAATCCTAGTGCAATCAAAGTCAAAGTTGATTTTTCCAAAAATGGTCAGGAAGAAATTCTCTTTGAGCAACAGCTCACAGTTACTAATGTTTTCTACACTTGTCTGAAAAGTGAGGTATTAGTAGCTGTAGAATGGCAAGTAACGAAAACTTGCGGCAGCATAAGGGAGACTGTGTCTGTATTCTATGCTTATAAAATCCTGCTGAGTTTATACAGCACCACCCACTATCTGTGGCAATACTGGGACTTGGGTAACTTCCTTTTTTTAATAACTGCTGTGAAAGAACAGCTATTTGGCTTCTTAAACAATTAACTATTGTGTCAGTCTTATTTCCTACTGAATTGTCACACTGACGTGCAGCATCTTTTCCATGCCACTGAATACTGAAAATACAGCATTCAGATTGATGGACAGCTCTGGACAGACAGCTGCTTTACTGGTGGAATGACCACACTTATTGTTTCATTACTGTAAATGGCAAGTTTGTGTTTATTCGCCAAAAAGTTCTCAAAATTAGTCAGGATCATTTTAGCCATGTTCTGAATTGGAAATTTAAGTTCCTCTTTTCCATAGATTCTGCCAAAAAAGCGATCTGTTCTGGATTCGGCTGATGAAAACCACTTTTCCTCTTCTTCATTATATGAATGAACTTTCATACCCACTCAAAATGGTGGGGATGCTGCTTTTTCGTAGGTTTTTTCCTTTTGGGGTGAGGTTTTTTTTCTTTTTTGTTGGTACTACAGCTTTTGAGAACTTAAGAGTTGCGATCATGCAGACCCTCAAGGTTTTGTCTGGCATTCTTGAGATGTGTTTCAAGCCATAATCATCAGGAATAACAGGGTTTTCTTGAAATTAACCTTGTATTAACTGTAAGTATGCTTTTGAAGACAGTCATAAAGGCTGTATTTTTTTCCTATCTGATAATGGAAACTTTGGTCTGTAGTATAATTCATCTACAAAGGTTTTGGAGGAAGCATAGGGTTTTTCCTTCAAATGGTGCAGCACATTAATTTCTTTTTCTTATTTTATTTTGGGATGACCTGCATTTTCATAATTAAAGAAAGAGAAGGCCCTGAGACCCAAGACACTGTATTGTAAGTATTAACACTTTTTTCTTTCCAGCCTCCTAGGTTAGATATTGCTTGGGGATTTTAATGTTTGTTGTTTTTCTAGTAGTTCAGATATTTACATTTGTGAGATTTGTGTCTATTACTGTTTCTCTTTATATGCTGAACATTCTTCTGAGATTTCGATCTAGCGAACTGCTGAGCAAAGAAATAATTTGGAGCATGAAACCTTAATTATGCCTTTCCACATAAATATTTGTATACCTGTTTAGTAGAGGGATGGATAGTCAGTATTTTAGTTTCTTACCTTCCCAGGCTAAGCTGTCTCCCACTTGTCTGTCAGCTTTATGCACTCACTTCTAAGCTTCAGGCAGTATGCTAAGAAGCTAAATCAGCAGGCTGGCACAGAACTGTTGCAGATGCAGCTCTACCAGTGCTGGAGTCTGCTTAGCTGCATCACAGGAATGTTCTGCCTTTCTTTATTGTAGTGGACTTGAAGTAGCAAAGGCCTTTCAAGGTAGAATCAGTTGCTGGGATATCTTTTCCCCCAGAAACTAAGAACGTGAATCCAGACTGTCATATGTCAATGATAGTAAGAGTTGTGGTTGAAAACGTGGCATATAAATAGCTCACAGTGAAAATGGAAATCTTGTTGTAAAGGCACTGATGATGATGTATCAGATTTTTAAAATACAGGAAGCAGAGAACATTGAGAGGTATGGGAATACTGATTAAAAAAAAAACAATGAGAAGATTAAAACCCAGAATGGTTATACAGTCAGTCATCGCAAGGAATAAGCCTTTCACTTCTGCTTTATCTTCTTAGCCCATTCTCCTAAGAAACAAGGCTTACATTCTGGCTTTGTCATCTGTTTCCCAGTATCTTTTGAACCTCCCAGACTTTTTGAACCAAGTTGATCAAGGGTTCATGAAAATGCACATCTGCACAGAGAAGAGCGATGGTGTCAGTCCTCTACTGAGGGGAGTGCTTGCTGCAGGCTGAGCTCACCACTTACTGGACCCTGAAGAATCAACACAAGAGAAAGATTTAGAAAAGCACTGGTCAGAGTCGATTTTCTAAGAGACTGGGCTTCATTAATGGTTCTCATTGATCGGTGTTGACAGGAGACTGTCGGTGCAAGACGTATCATTCAAGTGTGTGAATAATTGTGAGATGTTTTGCCTCAGCAAACATGGGGACTTCATACAGATCGCTCCTCAGAAATACTGCTAGTGAAGCTCATTGACAGAATTTGTGCAAAAGTTCTGAAAACATAGAGGTCTCCTCAAAATCCAATGGATTTGATCAGTCCAGAATTGTATTTATACCTCAGCAACAACAACAGATTTATTTGGCTATGGGCTAGTGTTTTTAGTGGAAGACACTTTCTAGAAATTTCTTTGTATTTCTTGTCAGAAACAGTCATTAAAAGTAATACTAACTGAAGAGGTTTTTGCTTCATGACTATAAAATTCTGTGTTGGAGGAGTAATGTAAAGAATGCAAGGGACGGAAAGCGAGACTTGAATGAGAGGACAGAAGGTGTGGCGGCAAGACTGTAAAGAGAGTGGTGGAATACAGGAGCCCGTTGCAAAGACCTGTGCCTTTAGAAAACAATAGTGCTTAATGTGCTACAAGCTCAGTATTCCATGGAGAATTCGGGTTAAGAACTGCTCGTTATAAACACTGCATCTGTCATTGTCATAGGTTAGAATCTTTCAACTGTGATGTATCTTACAGAATGAGAAAAGATAGGTTAAAATGTGATTATTAAAGTGAAGAATCTAGATGTGAAACTTTGCCAAACGAGTTAGAGCTAGCTTCTGAGGGAGTCCCAGCATCACAGGGTACTGCATATCAGAAGCATTGCAAGATATGCTTTAATCCAGAAAGTTTTGTGCCTCAGTAATTGTTTTGAAGAACCCAGCATCTTTTACTTCTAATATGAAATTATTATTCAAACTGTTGAAGTCTCCTTTATTCTACTTTATCCATATTAAATTCTGCTTCATTGAGGATCCAGACATTGGAGGCCAATTTTCCAGCCACTGTTAGGGTTTATTTGTCCAAAAGAGGCTGAAATTTTGTAACAGGTAGAAAAGTTTTCCATCTGAGTAACTTTTCAAAGATGGCAATTCATATTTCATTTTGGGAACTGTAATGCAGAATTATATATCCAGTATGTATGCAGAACTTCTCTAAACTCTCCCGTGGACGTATTACCAATTATGCAAATAATTCTCCCTCAAGAGTCAGCAGATTCAGGATATTCATTATACTCGGTCACTGAGATAGAATAATAAATTCTGAATTTGCTTGGCCTTTGTTTTTTCATTTTAAATAGCTGATGACTTTTTTTTTTCTACAGTTCGCAGACATATGTACTAAGCATGAACAGAATTACACTGCGTTTTTGGAGTTAAGCAGTGAAGTCTTGTGAATGAGCATGGAAAGTATGGATATTCTTAAATTAGGTACACTATGTAAAGTATGAATCTAGGATTATTTCAGGATATAAATTAATGAGATGCTGCTGAATCTGCAGTCTTGTTCTCATGTTCACGTTGTCAGATACTGCAGTGAGAATGAAATGCGGCAGCATGTTCACAGAGCTGGAGTTCAAAGAGCCAGGAACAAAAATGTATGGATGTTGTCAAATTGAAGGATGAGTTTTCTTGGAAGTCACTTGTACACTTCAGCTGTTGTCCCACTGTCTAAAAAAGAACAGGACTCAGAGGATGAGGTTTGACATATTCATAATGTTTTACCCCAGCATCTGCAGTTTCTTCCTTGATGCAGAATTAAAGCAAGTTCCTTTGTCACTGGGGAGACCACCACCAATGCTGCTATCATTTTTAAACCAAAATTTGAAAAGACAAATTATTTGGATTCTGAGTGTTTTCAAATGGGACGTGCCATGTACGGTATCCTCTTTGAACTCATCAGAAGTAACTGTTCATAATCCAGAAGCGATGAGCAAGAGTAACCTGTTTAACTGTACAATCTTGTTGGCTCTGAAGTGAGTTAAGTCAGAAAATGCATCTGTTTCCAGATGATTGTGTTTGGAATAGTACTGTTTTCTGTAAGACAGACATCTGGATACCATGCAAGTTTCCATGCAGCACAACTAACAAGTTATTTTTGTGGTAATGGCAGAACTGGATAGCTGGAGTGGCTTTTTGCCTGCTCTCCAGCAGTTCAGAGGAGAGAACTTAATGGAAGATGTGGGAAGAGAAGATGCTGAAGTTCTAAGACTTTACTAAGGGAGTTAAATCAAAGCTCAGTTATGTATATACATTTCAGTCATGTGATTTCTTTGTACAATGGTATAATTGGACAGATGGAAGACTTCTTTCAGCTGTAGTTTAGACAGATGCACGCATGTGTTCAGGGATAAGGAGGGGAGGAGATCGAACATTGCTGCTTTTCTTTTTTTCCTGGGACCTTTTGGCCAAAGCAGACAGAAGTTTGGAAAGCTTTGCTTTGAACAAGAGTAATTAAATGATGGGGGAATGCCAATATAAATGTTAAGCAAATGTTTCCTGGGCAATAGCAAAATCCAGTGGTTTACTACTAAAATGAGGCAGTTTAGGCAGGAGGCATAGTATAGAGTGTGGGCCCTGTTAAAGCTATTCCTGGGCTGCCTAGCTTTATGGGTGAAATTAATTTGACACACAAAGAGTTGGATTAATGGAATTTTTTTGCACAGCCTGTGGAATTTATCTTGCATTACAGGAAGATGCAGAGTTAGCTTGCAGGACTTCTTTTGCAATGATACAAATTAAAAGTGTAATAAGGGGTGTTATGGGTGTGTAGATGCGGGTCGCCTCATCCAGCAACTACATTCTTCGTTCTGTGAGGCACGGTGTCAAGGGGAGGAATCGGATCTGAAGATAAGCTGCATTTATTTAACAGCACTGACTACAAGTTCTTCCTTCAGTGAAAGCACAAACGCTATGTGTTCTGCCTTGGGTTCGCCAATGACCACCTTATCAGTATCCTGATGAGCATTTCTGCTTTGTGATAGAAGCTAAGTTTATTTAACATGTCTCTCTGTGCTCAGTGTCTGCCAAGCATTGATTAGTATGCATAAGGTTTTGGGGTGTAAAACTACTGTGTTTTCAAAGAAAAGAAACCTGGAAGTTCTCTTCTGAGTCACAGACTGGAAAATAAAATGCTTCAGAAACCATAATCATAGAAGTGCGAAGACTGAACGCTACTCCAGCTCCCTTACTACCTCTCTTCGGGAGTTCCCAAGAATATAGAGTCTTTGTGCGCTTCCTCTTGTATTCAAAAGTGAATCGGCAATGCTGAGCCTGGTACCTCTTTGTTGCTGCTGAGTAACTGAATTGACAGTGTTGGAAACTGTCCTTAAATTTTGAAACAGCTGTTTTATTTCTGGCAATTGTTATGCATGTGTGTGCATTACGTATACGTGTATTGATGTAAAAGATGGAGAACAAAGAAATATGTTCAGAACTGTGGCATTGAATAATGGGGAAATATTCAGAAATTTGGAGAAGGGTTTTTTTTAGTTATTTTATATAACTAGTACCTGGAAAACAAATATTGCTTATTAAATTATTAGTTGGAAGGGATTTCCTGAGACTGATTAGGTGATTTCCTAACTTCCTGACTGAAGCATGACTGCTGCCAGTGCTGGATCATCACTTGGTTACTGAAGCCATGAACATCTAGGGCAGAGTGTCTGCTACCTGTGTTTAATCACAGCGGTGGTTGCTCCTCTGTTTTAAAGAGGAGTTTTATCTGGACATCTAATCTGTGCTTCCTAAGCAACTATTTCTGGCTGCTGCTTGTTATGCTATTGTCAGTCTCCAAAGGTTTTGACTCATTTTTGTAGCTGCTGTACAGGTATCCATGCTATTAGGTCTTCTCTTAGCCTCCAAGTTACCAAACTAAACAAGTCCAGCTCCCAAACTTGTTCTCATAGATTATTTGCCCTGGGTTGTTTGTCTTAGTAGCCCTTCTGCTGGACTGTCTCTGGTTTCTCCACATCCCACTTGAACTGGAGAAGGATGGAACTAGATAGCCTTACAAGTCCCAAACGGTGGAGGACAAGATACTTGGAAGTATGCCGCCTGTGCGGTATCTCAGGATAGAGTTTGCCTAGTTTATGGGAGACATGCTTTTGGCTGGTATTCAGCTTAGCATTCATCATAACTCTGAGGTTCTTTTTGACAGTGCAGCTGCTCAGTCAGACGAATCCCAGCCTGTACTCATGAATGGGATTTTCAGCTGCAGAACTCTACACGTACCATGTTTCTTAAGGTTTCTTTGATCTTAAATGTTCCCAAGGGTCTGGTCAACTGAAGCTGCGACATCGGTTGTATTCCCTAAATTATCTTGTCTGTGTATTTGCCAAGGGTATTCTATGCATCCTCATTTCTGTTATTGATGATGATGTTAATCATTGTGGGCCCTGGAATCAGTCTTTGGGGTACTGTACTGCTTACTGAATGCCAAGAGGCTGGGCTGTTGATCATTGCCCTTTGAGCCTGGCACTCCAACTGATATTCAGCAAATTGGTCAGTCTGATGTGCTTTAAGGGAAAATACTGTTGCATTTTGGTTTTGAGATGCTTAAGAAATATAACTTACATTATTAATATAATTCCAAAGCCATGTGGCTAGTAAATGTGAATTAAATGTTAGCCTGGAAACCTACTGTTGCTGAATATGAGAGTGTCTTCAAGATCATAATTGCTTTGTTGAACTCTTGCAGGCAGCAATGATAGTATTTGCTAAATGCCTTTTTAAAAAAACAAAAAATCTCCAACCCCCAAACTGCTACCTTTGGTAATAGTAGCAGCTACAACTTGACTTTTTAACTTGATCGTATTTGTAAATCTCAACCATGTTAAGACAGACTGCACTGTGAACTGCTTCTGGTGCAGTTCCCTGCAAATGTGGTTAGTTCATAGAAGTAAACAGAAAATAAAGCACTAAAAATCTTATTTCACAGGTACCTATTCATGTCACTTAGTATTTGGTCATGTTGTCAGTCTCCAGATACTGGAATATGACCTGGGCTTCCGGCACTACCTGAACAACTCTGGAATGAAGTAATTTTCGTAATTGCAGAGTACCTGGAGATCTTATTTTGTTCATGCTACCAGAGACTTTGAGGCTTTTTACTGATAAAAGATGGATAATTGATTATGAGAAGTCAGTGGAGAGATGTTTTTTCATACCCCTCACTTATGATAATGGTGCAGAGTTGTTTGCAAAATGTTTACAATGTTGATTTGATTTACAGCTTTCATACATGTCTTTTAACTGCCTGGCTTATGCAGAAAGAGGAGAAAACCATTGATGTGTAAAAAATGTATTTGCCATGACTGTGGAAAACTTTTTGCCTTCAAAAATAGGAATTATGTGGGCAAATACATAGTTTAACTTAAGCTTTCACTTTTTCCATTTAATGAGGACTGTGTGTCATCTTGTTTTAATCTTGAATTCTGAAACTTAAGAAACCTCTGAGAACATCATTAAAGCATGCTTGTGATGTGTCTGTGGATTTGGGGGAAGAGGGGGGCAAGGGAAGGAAGTTTCAAAGGAAGGAAGTGGAAGTACCTTTAAAAAACATGTCTCAAAATTCACTCCAAAGCTCTGAGTGATAAGAATATATACAGAATCCTATGTAAAAGAAGATGCGGTTTAATGACTTTATGATTTGTATTTGGGACTGTGTTAAGGCTCTCTGTGTTTAGACCAGAAGTTTTCTGTTAGGTACCTGTAGCAGAGATTGACTGTCATGAACAATACTGAATAGTTAAAATAGTTACTTTAATTAACTAAGTAGTATGAAAAGCACTTAAAATAAAAATTGAATAGTTCATGCTTCTGTGACATACATGTATTTGGTGTATTGTGTTGGTGGGGAAAGGGAGTGGAAATGAAGAGTTTCTCTTAAAGCAGTAAAGTTACAAAAGGGAGGTGTACCACAATGGAATAGTGCTATTACCGAGCCTATATTAAACTGTAAAATGAAGATAATTGTTCAGTTCTCTGACTTGTTTGGATGATCTACTAGGCACTTAATAAAAGTAAGTGAGAAGAACTAGTCTGACTGTCAAACTATTATCCTAGGTCCTTCAGCTGCAGTCCGAGCTCCGATGAAGTACGAAACACAGAGACCAGGTAGCTGAATATAAATGAGCTAATGCCCTTTGTTGGTGCAATTATGAAAACAGTGGTTTTATTTTAATGATTACCAAAGCAGGTAGTTGATTATGGTTTAGGAAGAAGTAATGCAAGTTACCAAACATTTGAACCGTTGCTTTTCTTCTGTGCTCTAGTTAATTTATGTAAGAAAAGATCGTAGGAGAATATGAAGTTACAAGTATTTTCACAGAAAGACTTTCAGTCTTGAGACATAGTTTCTGTCATCCTCATTATCAGATAACATCTGATATCAATTATTTTAGCTAATGTCTTTTATAGCTGGTGAAGTTTCAACAGAAAATTTTGCAGGACGTGTGTGTGTATACATATGCAGTGAAAGTTTGACAAAACAAACACGTGTAAGCCAAGGACAGTATGCGTTGTTCTTCTCAAGATGGTACTAAACCAAGAGTATTTAGTTAGCAATATTAGGAAGCAAGAAGAAAATGGCCATTACTTTGTAGAGAACTTTTAACTTTTTTCTGTGTGGATCTTTCCATATTAAGTCCAAAAGATGACATGCATTTCACTGTCAGCTCGGGAACAGCCATCTCACACTGAGAGCTATTGCACAGACACACAAATGCATGAAAACTGCATAATACACTTAAATGTTGGTAAAAAATCTGTTCATGGAGATTAATTACATTGCACCAACTTGTATGGGTCAACCCTCTCACACTGTGCTACTGCTGCATGTCACTTCAGACAAAAAATAACAGAGATTTTTTGGCAAGACTGTGAAGTTTTGGTGGGAATGGGACACACTGTTCCCATGGCCGGAGGTGTCCTATGAGGTGTTTTTTACCGCAATTAAATTGCAAGAGGTTTTCTATATAAATTAATGCTGAAACTTCGTGATTTTTTTTTTTTTGTGTGTGTGTGCAGCCGTGGGGTTTGACTTTATGGTAGCGCAAGTATATTCCTAATGGAATGAATATTTAAAAACAAGCATGGAATTCCCTATCCTGAAATTTTGTTTGGGTGATTGTTATTTTTTTTTAACCATAACCTGGCATCCGAGGGGGGAAGAATATAGTAACAGTTCAGTGTTTGTGGTATTTCTACTTGTTTGCCCCAGTGTGAAGAAACGAGCAGCATTTATGACACTGAAGAAATTCATCAGTCTGTTAAAATACAGCTGTATGTAATTAGGAAGATCTGTTTCTGCACATTTTTTTTCTCACATTAAAAATATGCGTTTTAACACTTTAATGTGCTTTTTTTATAATGGCCAGCACTTGAATATACTTAATGCCTCTGAGATTCTTTTGCACATACATTTAGCGAAACTCTGCAGGTGCTCCAAGTTGACCAGTAATACTTCAAAAGTGGTTTAGGCAGTGCAAAACCCAAGCTATTAAAACTTAATAAAACCTGCTCAGTGAGGAGCAGGATACAGCCATGATGGAAATACTGCTAGTTCAGGGTCAGGAATATACTAACTGATTGTGCAGCTTCTGCTCCGCCCAGACAACAAGAAGCATTTGCTGTATAAGTGAAGATGATGTTTTCTTTATTAGACTGAAGGCAGTGTGATTCCTGAACTTGAGGCTCCACACAAGCAGTCTCAATATGCTATATAAGTATCAGGGGTTTAGGGGAAGGAAGAGATTGGTGGCCTGGCTATTTTTTTTTTTCTTTTAATGAGAACTGATGGGGCCTGGAGCATGCTATGAATGTGAACTTGTTATCTTTCCTCAGTAAATTGGATCATGTTAGAAGGTCTGTTGCTTATTTGGTTCTCCTCTTGAAGACGCTAATTCCTTGTGTGTGAAATTGTTATAGAAAACAGTCTTGGAACCTTTTTGTGAGTGACTGAAATCTTGCACATTTTTCTTATGCATTTCAGAGCGCAAATTAATTTTGCCACCCTTAAGTCTCCACTAGAAACTCCTTTAAGATCATAGAAATTATATGCAGACTGTTTAATGTGTAATATCTCTTCATGTGTATATTTTTTACTTTAGTGAAGAGAGGACTCGCAAAGGACATAACCTGTCTGAAGGATTTTATGAATGATCCCAAAAGAGAAGAACCTCTAGTTGGTATGTTTTTTTATTTTCTGAATGGTATGTCTTTGAACTTGTGACCAGATGGCTTTTGTTTTAAAATGGAAGGTGAAATTTTAGGTACAGTTTCATTTTCTGTAAATGTATTGAATAATTTATAGGATATATCTTATTTCTAACACCTTTTAAAGATTAGTTTATTTAACTTACTTCTGTAAAGGCCACTTCTTTTATACACCTTAATTGTTAACACAGTTCATTCCTGAAGGAGCAATCTTAGTAAAGAAGCTTTTCACAGAATGGTTGAGGTTGGAAGGGATCTCTGGAGGTCATCTGGTCTTAAGTCTCTGCTTAAGCAGAGTCATCCAGGGCAGGTTGCCCAGGACCATGTCCAGATGGCTTTTGAGTATCTCCAAGGTGGGAGACACCACAACTTCTCAGGGGAACCTGTGCCAGTGCTCAGTCATCCTCTCAAAGGTGTTTCCTGATGTTCAGACAGCATCTCCTGTATTTCAGGTTGTGGTTATTGCCTCTTGTCCTGTCACTGGGCGCCACTGAAAAGAGCCTGGCTCCCTCTTCTTTACACCTTCCCTTTGGTTATTTATACATGCTGATGAGATCTCCTCTGAGCCTTCTCTAGGCTAAATAGTCCCAGCTCTCTCAGCCTTTCCACATAGGAGAGATGCCCTAGTACCTTCATAATCTTCATGGCCCTTCATATGTCCGTGTCTCTTGTGCTGGAAAGCCCAGAAGTCGACACAGCACTACAGGCATGGCCCTGCTGGTGCTGAGTGCAGAGGGTGGATCATCTCCTTCAGCCTGCTGGTAACACTCCTCCTTGTGCAGCCCACGATCCCATTAGCCATTTTGGCCACAAGGGCACATTTCTGGCTCATCTTCAGCTTGGTGTCCCCTCAGGTCCTTTCCTGCCAATCTGCTTTCCAGCTGGTCAGCCCCCAGCATGTACTGGTACCTGGGCGTGTTTCTCCTCAGGGACAGGAATTTGCACTTCCTCAGGCTGAACTGCCTGAAGTTCCTGTCAGCCCAGCCCACCAGCTTGTTGGGGTCCTTCTGGATGGCAGCACAAGCGGTTGGTGTGTCAGCCATCTTGCCCTGTTTGGTGTCATCAGCAAACTTGTTGAGAGTATGCTGTGCTCCATCATCTGATCATTAATGGAGATGTTGAACATGACTAGACCCAGTGTTGACGCGTGGGGTACACCACTACCTACTGGCCTCCAACTAGACTTCACACCGCTGCTGACTTGTCATTTGGGGATTCTTTTTGGTTTTCCATTTGGTGGGATGTGCAGGCATTTCGGTTCAGTGAGATACATTTCCTCATTATCTTTGGGAATGCTAAAAGTAGTGAGATGATTTTAAGGTTTTCGTCTTTCTAAACTGGAGTAGGCAGCCCTTAGGAGAGGATGAGCAAGGATGTTTGTTGGCAGCCTTAGTGTTCCGAGTATGTGCTGGTGACCTGGAGAAATCTGTTCCCTGATGAAGAGCTAAGTAGCATGTTTCCTATTATGGAGAGCAGAGAATTTCCCTTAGTGAATTATCTTGCTGTCACTCTACATACAGTATTAATATTAAAAAGCATAGCAGTTTATTATTATAAGCATTTTTAATAGAAAAAGGTGACTAGCAAAGTGTTACTTTTGTGTATACTCAGTTCATCTGGTTATAGTTTATTTTCAGAACTAAGATTTAGAAGTACAATACTCTAGTGGGTCTGAGATGGAGTTGGATTTCTTCATAGCAGCCTGTGTATTTTGGATTTGTGACTAAAACAGTGTTGGTAACACCCTGGTTTTTTGGCTGCTGCTAAGCACTGCACAGCCTCAAGACTCTTTTTTTCCCTCTGGGTCATCACCCCTCACCTCTTGAGTAGGCTTGGGGTGGGCAAGAGACTTGGGGAGGATGCAGCCGGGACAGTTGACTCAGACTGGCCAAAAGGGCATTCTGTACTGCATAATGTCAATGCTCGGCTATCGCAGCTGGGGTAAAGAAATAAAAAAGGTGATGGTGGTGGGGAGGGGGTAAGCTTCCAAGGTAGCTGTTCAGAGACTGACTGGGTATAGGTCTGCTTGTGGGGAGGTGAGGGACTGGTTTTTGCATGTTTGTGGTTTTTTTTCTCTCTTTCCATCATCTGTTAAACTGTTTATAAGCCCATGAGTTTTCCCATTTTTGCTCTTCCTGCTGAGGGGTGTGTATGTGAGCGAGCAAGCAGCTATGTGGTGTTTGGCTGCTAGCTGGGGTCAACCCATCATCACAAATAACACAGTATTGGAAATTATGATAATGGGGAACAGCTGCTGGTTTTCCCTATTTGTTTTAAGCTGCTTCTAAAGTTGTTACATTTAAGCTCTTCAGAGTAAAACTTCTCATGCAAGGTGTAAGTCTCAAACTTAAGAGATTTCTCAATACTTCTAAGGCGTAGTCTTTCAGTCATTTCTAAGAAAAAGGGAAGAAAAATCCCATTTTCCCTCCAATAATTCTTAAAAGTTTATAGAAGAGTTTTAGATTATGAAGGAATCGATTTTGTGAAGGGATTATTGTCTTTCTTACGTGTGCTTTGTGCTACTCAGACACTATCCAAAGTATGTTTGACCAAATAGTTCACATGCAGTTTATTTGCATGGCATTTCCTATTCTCATTCTCTTACTTATATGCACTTCCCTATGAATTCTCTTACATGACTTTATATTGAATGTCTTAGTTTCTTGGAAATGTCCAAATGTCCGTTTCTTGGAAATGTTTTATTTTGGTGGGCTTGCAGATCTGCCAGAGACACCGTTTCTCCTTTCAGAATAAAGCATTGTAAAGAGATAAATTTAACTGATGTGGATAATAAGTCCAAAGAACTGCTGAAGTGATCCTGAAGATGCATTGAAATTCTGAAAATGGAATACTTTTATTTATTCATTCTGGCTTTTCATGAGCAACATTGAAGAGAACACATTTGTTTATAGTAGTCTGTACTAAACCACAGATACTTGTAATTCTTGCTTTTACAGGTTTAGAACATGTGGTTGAAATCAGATTTGAAGGAAGAAAAGAGCCACATTATGAGTGCAAGCTGTGTGGGTTTAATACAGAGATGGCACCTATGATAGAACATCTTAGTGGATATAAACACAGAAGAGCATACATTGTGAGTAATTTTGATGCGTTTTGATCACAATTTCTCTATGATATACCCCCCTCCCCTTTTTTTTTATTTCTATAAATACTTACATGAAGTTTGAAGTTTAAACCCCTATGTGGCAAATCGGTAATACTTGTATGGTTGACTCTGGGGGTCAGATCAACATGAACAGCTATGAAGCTGTGAGCTGTTGAGGAAGTGCAGTCCAGAGATGTGTGTCTGTATCTGCTCAAGTCTGTTCCTAAGTGTTTTGATTGCTTCCAGGATCAGGTTCCTAGAACACTGTGGTCTTTCTTACTCCTCAGCATGCCCATAGTGGTGTTGGATATGGTGCAGAGCATAATACCTTTTGGTAGCAAGCTTTGCATAATATCCAGTTTTTGGTTTGAAGACCACTTAAGCAACTTTGACATTAAAATTTAATTAGTTGTGTTACAGAGAAAAAACGAGCTAACAGTGTTCAAAATTATGTTTTGCTGGTCTTTTGGAAGCTTGTCCAAAAGGTGAAATATGTCAGGTTTTTTAATATTGTGATGAATTTTAATATTGACCAATTCAAGCTGTGTTTGTCAACAGTCTAAAGAATTTCCAGATAAAATGAAGAGAAAGACAACAGATGTAAAAGAATGCAAAGTCTCATTTCTCAGACGGATAGCAGGAGAGCTAGAGAAGGCGGAAGGATTAAAAATGTATAAGGTAATTGGAAGTAAATCTGAAGTATCCAGTAATGTGTCTTTTATCTGTGCATTTATGTTTGACCTAGTAAATTTTAAAAGTACTGCTAACAAAGCTTGTTAAATTTCTGTGTGTTTCTAGGAAGTGTAGTATTAAATTGAACTAAGGCTTCACTTAAAGCTGCCCTAAAAAGTCTGGGGAGAAGAACAGTAGTATTGAAATTCATCTGGAAAACCAAAGTTGTTTATTTTCAAGATGTTAATTTTTTTTAGATAAGATGTCCAATCTGAATTCAGTCATTCAGAAATTTTACTGCTTTACTTCAATGATTCTTGATTTTTGCAACTTAAATTTTCTCAAATGTAAACAGATTTTCTCCCAAATTTCATTTATATTTACAAGATGATGTATCTATAAAATTATGGACTATGATGGGATAAATAAAAGTACTGGTTCCATTTCTAACTGTTGTTATGAAATTTTAATTGGAAAATCTAATGTGAATCTGTTTCTATTCCCAGATTGAAGGTTATGTAAGACTGAGTACCTCACGTAAGTTTATGAATTACTTGACTATAATAGATGTGATACAAAATTGCCATTTGGCCTGATTTGAATTAGTAGTTGAACTCAAATGGTTTGACTGATATAAAATGTTCAAGTTGTAATAGCACAAAATGTTTTCAGAGATTTTCCCAGTTTTTGTGGTTTTGAAATGAGGGAAGAAGGGAATTGCCAAACTTGCAGTGTTTCTTAGACATTTATTTGACTACTTGGTTCTTAAGTATTTAAGATAACTACAGTAATTTGCTAATCAAGGAAAGTGAAAAAGTATGGAAAAATGGTATTTGGTGGGTTTCTCTGAATAAATTGGTAAAGCCTTCACCTCATTTCAGTCATGAAAAGCTGTACATGCTGAATCACTGGTGACAGTGGAACTTACAGTTTTTTAGCAAGTCCATTGGAACAAGCAATGGAAAACAAACCCTCAAACAGAAAAACAGCATCTTCCCCTATACAATATGTTTATGTTCTTCATTACTGTAGATGTGCTGTTGATGCTTAACGGTGCCAACCTGAAGTAATACCTACTTGCTACCTTTTGATTCTAGTACTAGTGTAAGAGGGAAGGTAGGTTTGATTGAAAAGGGTGAAAGTTGCATAGATCAACAGTTTGTCAGTATGAATGGTGCTGTAGGTGCCCACCATAGCAGTGCTTTTTTTTTTTGGATTGATCATTAGTGGCTTCTGTGGGCTGTGCCTTTTAATGTTGGTCTGCAAAACAAGGTGGCAGAGACCCTTTCTGAGCTCTGTTAGTCTGTCTTGTGAAGGAGAGGGAAAGTGACCCAGTAATTTAGCTCAGTTCAGAGTAAATTGACAGCAATACTTACTGACTTCTGTAGAACTGGGAGACAG
Organism: Falco peregrinus; assembly: GCF_023634155.1. Classification (NCBI taxonomy): domain Eukaryota; kingdom Metazoa; phylum Chordata; class Aves; order Falconiformes; family Falconidae; genus Falco; species Falco peregrinus. Next base: position 72,254,372 of record NC_073723.1, read on the forward strand.
TCTCAGATATCAAGGGTAAGATGGAGAAATTGGAGAGGATCCAGCAGAGGATTATGAAGATTTTCAGGGGTCAAGCGCCTGTACCCAGAATGAGGGTTAGAGGGAGTAAGGCTTGTTTAGAATGGGAAAGAGGAGGGTAAGGGGTGATCTTATAACTGCCCTTCAAGCAATCTGTAGGCTGCTACAAAGATGACAAAGCCAAAATTTTGGTAATTGCAGCAGTGTAACAAGAGGTGGCAACTTGAGAGGCTGAACTTAGGAGAGGGGGGGAACTTCTTTCCTAGAGGGTAGTACAACACTGGAACAGGTAACGAACACTTCATCCTTAGAGGTTTTCAAGAGGTTTTCTGGCTATACAAAACTAGAATCTTATGTTGATAGTAGTCCTGCTTCAAGTGGGAGGTTGAACTTGATGGTGGAACTGGACGTTACTGTGTGGCCACAGAATTCTGATTTCATCAGAATTGCATTGATGTAATGCAACAGCTTGTATGACTGGAACGCCTTATTGGGTGGATATAGGCTCCTTATGAAAGACAACAGAAGATGACAGTAGAAGTTGTGCTGGATGCAGGAGTACCTTTTCTATATAGAGCCATGGCTGGTGGTTGTTGAGATCTTATGGGTCAGGACTAGGGGGAAGGCTAAAAAGAACGACATCATGGTAGATGTCTGCCCCTCTCAGACAGGCAGTCTGTAGCACGGCTGTCTTTATATAATGGGAAGAAATCTCCCACCTGCAGGTCCCAGTTATCTTGGGGGTACTGACTTTTGCTGGAAAAGCAGCATGGCAAGTTGCAAATAATCCAAAAGTGAGTCGAGGCTAGTTCTTCATGCAGGTGCCGGATGAGTCAACAAGAGGAGGTGTTTTACAAAGGAGAAGAAGAGTCAGGAATGTGATGGTCAACGGGAGCCTCAATTGGAGTCATCATGAGATGATACAGCTTAAAACCCTTGGGGAATGAGGAAGTTACATATCAGACCAATGACTTTGGGCTTCAGGAGAACAGACCTCAGCTTCTTCAGAAAACTAGTAGTCAGGATCCCTTGAGAGGTTGCTTTGAAAGGAAAAGAAGCCCAAAAGAGTTAATCAGTCTTCAAGGAAAACCTCAAAGAGCAGAAACGATCCATTTTGCTGTCCAGAAATAATGGGCAGGCATAGCAAGTGGCTACTATGTTTGAGCGGGGAGCTCCTGGCTGATCTTAGGTGCTAAAAAGGTGCACAGAGAACAGAAGGAGAGGCAAGATGCCAAGAAGAGATGTATAACAACTGCAGATGCATAAGAACTGCAGATATATTTGGGGTGAAATTAAGAAGGCAAAGCTTGTCTGAAGGTGAAAGGACTATGAAGGATAACAGGAAGGCTTCTGCAGGTATGACAGCAGCAAAAGAAGGTGTGGGCCCACTGCTGAGCAAGTAGCCTGGTGATGAAGGACCTGGAAGAGGCTGAGACACTTCTAGCTTTCTTTGCTTTAGTTTTTACTGAGACGGTCTGGTCTCAGATATTTGTGCGTAGTTATAAAGCTTAGGAGAGAATGGCATTACCCACTGGAGAGAAGGATTAGTTTAAGGAAGATCAAATTGAGCATGTGCAAGGCCATAAGACAAAAAGGGATGCTTCTGGTATTGAGGGAGCTGTCTTCTCCTTCAGAAGTCTTTGAAAGGTCATGGTGACCAGAGTAGTTCCTTGGATACCTGAAAAAAAACCCAAATGTGTTTATCTTTGAAAGTAATGGCTACAGCCTGTCCCAGACTTATAAAAAATTATGGAGCAAGTCCTTGTGGACATCATTTACTGGCATGTGAAGGTCAAGAAAGGTGACTGGGACTAGCCAGTGGATTTACCAAGGACAAATTGGGTTTGACCAGCCTGGTTGCATTTTGCAGTGACATAAGCTGGCTCTGTGGACAGGGGAAGAAGGACAGATGTCATTTTAGCTTTAGCAAATCTTTCAGCCTCCTATGTTATACTTCTAGCCAAACTGAGGAGATGAGGTATGTCTAGATCAGGGGTCCTCAAACTGTTTAACCAGGGGGCTGGCGCGCGGATGCAGTGGCAGGCAGCCATCTGCGGCTGCTGGGTTTCCCCCCCCCAACCCCCAGCGGGGGGGGTGGTCTGTAAATACCGGGGGCCGGATTGAGGACCCTGGGGGGCTGTAGTTTGAGGACCCCTGGTCTATAGGGTGGATGAAGGCTGGCTGAACTGTTAGGCTCAAAGAATAGTTGTCGGTGATTTTAAGTGTGTTGGTCAGCCACTAGTGGCATTCCTCAGTGGTTTCTGCTGGGGACAGCACTGTTTATCACGTTCATTCACGACTTGGAAAATGGGATAGAATACACCACTGTCAAATCTGACATTTCTGTCAAATTGAGGGAATGCCTGGTATGTGGTAGAGCAAGACTGCCATTTAGAGGGATCTCCACAAGCTGATGAAATGGGCTGTCAGAAACGTGAAGTGGAGCAAAGCTACATGTGAAATCTTACACCTGGGATGGAGCAGCACCCGGCTGGACACAGACTGGATGCTGTTGGGCTAGGGAGCCGATAATACGAGCCTGCAGGCTTTGATATACAACAGCATGAACATGCTGAATGTGCTTGATGTCATGAAGGCTAACACCGTACTGAACTACATTAGTGGACGTGTAGCCAGCAGATTAGGGAAATGCTTATTTCTTTCTGTTAAAGACTCATTAAGCTGCTTCTGGAATATTGTGTCCTGTGTCTATGAGAAATTTTGGTGAACTTTGTCAAAGTGAGCAGAACTTCAGTCACTAGCTTGAGTAGGGTGAAGTTTTCAGCCACTGAGTAGCACTCCTTGTCTCCACCTATCTTCTTTTCAAACAGGGAGGATTTTGGAGGCTTACTGGAAAGATGGCACAAATTGGGTAATTCAAGGAAAATTATTCTAATTACCAGTGTCCTCACCTTATATTAACTTGTTTGGTTTCTGGTACTTACCACCTCTGTGGTACTTTTACCTCCCAGGCTGCCCTAGATGACCTCCAGAGGTCCCTTCCAACGTAAACTTTTTTATGATTCTGTGATTCTGCCTGCAGAGGTCCCTCCTATCCTACATTTTCATGGTTCTTATCTTTCATGGTTGGATATCTTCTGTGAAATGGTAGCAGTCCTTTTCTTTCCTGACATTTGGAAAACTTTGGGACTTACAGTGCAGCATCTTGTTGCAACTCATCAGCATGTGTTCAGCACTGGGTGGTTAAAACAGTAACACAAGTCTTTCGGCCCCATATTGTAGGGGCAAAGATGTCATTTGTCCTGAGTATTATTACTTGTCCTGTTGCTTAGTGTGGAACACCTGTGCTGGTAAATGCTTAAGTCAAGAGATAGTAAGTTATGTACCATGCAGCAGCCGATTCTTTGAAGCATAGCTACTGTCTTCAGCTACCTTGTGGTACTTGAGCTTTCCCTCCCTGCTCATGCTTATGCATTATACTGGCAAGCGAGATGATGTTCTAATCCCCATAACTTCTTTTTGGAGACTGAACTATTACATGTGCAGCTTTTGAGGTTCACTGGTATGTTCACAGAAAAAAACCCAAACAAACCTTTTCACTTTTTGCACACAGGAGGCATGCCCACCTTAGCTCAATCCGTACTGACTTCTTGCTTGTGTGGGATTCACCTGCCTGAACATGGATGCTGTAGGGTACCCTGCGAATTGGTTAGGGCACAAGCCTCCCATAGACCTTTCATCAAGGATGCCTGGTGGTTGCTAAAATGGCATGTGCCTAGGTTTCGGCTGCTAAATCCTGCCCTTTAAAGAAGCTGCAGCCACTTCAGGGCCTGTAACTGTTCTGTTTGTGTGATGCTTCTGTTGCAGCAATACGGTGGAAACCCTATGAAGTTGCTAATAATTCTTTTTACTTTTCTAGCCTCATCAAAGAAGAAAGCAAGGTGAGAGTACTAACCCCACAGGGGAATCAGAAGAGGGTTTTTTTTTTGAGATCTCTTTACTTAATAAATAGATTTACTTTTCTGTAACAAACATCATAATGTATAGGGAAAATATTTTCTTTCCACTGTACTTTGTGTAAATTGTTCCTTTTTGTCTGTAAGGAAATAGTAGCTATGGCTGAGGAAATATTATACTGGTTACGCAGTTAGATAGCAGTCTGATATAAATAGAGAAATTGCAATTCAAATTTTAAGCTGTTACCATTTTAATTTAGGATGCCATTGGCTGAGTAAATTGTATAAAAGGCACCGCTGTTCATACAGGAGGATAAAACCCCCATTACTTTGGTCATCTTCTTTAGCTGATCTGTAAAGGAGATCATCAGTACTACTGATCTCTTTGAGAACCTTTAAAAAATAATGGTATTTTAAATATACCATAGAAAAAGATATCCTGTATTGGTAAGTGATAGAGATTTGGAAATTGAAATTATTTTAGTCTAGTTGCTATGAGTAAACCTCACTTTTTAGTAATCTTTGGAATGTATTTTAATATTGTCATTTTCTTTCTAAGGTGGGAAGATGATTATAAGCATGAGGTATGTAGAGGTAGTAATTCTGCAAGTGTCTTATGCTGTAGCAGTTTCCTTATGCTTTCTTTTAATTTTGCTGAAAAAAACTTCTGCTCTTTTGGCTTCATTTGCTATTTTATTAATATTGCAGAAGCAAAATAATTGACCTAATGACCAGAGTTTTGTGTTCATCACAGCAGAGGGGAAATGGATACTGTACATCCACCTTAGCTCTCATAATTCCTGTTCAAAGACACTGAAGAGTCTCAGATCCAGTGTCTGCAGGCCAGGTCTCCCAACCTGTGTTGTAGTCTCCACTTCTCTGTTTTGCCCCTCTTCAGATCTGAGGTATTCTATACTGAAGGTTTGGTTTGAAACTTCAGATAAATCTAAAGATTTGTAATCTTGTTTGCTAACTCAGAGGTGAAACTCAAACTGATCTCTCAGTGTCTGTCCTGAATAGCACTGGGCACAAACACTGAGAAAGGCCTCCTTTTTATCTTAGTGGCGGATGTTGTTTTGTAATCTGATGTATTCTGTGGTGATGTCTTGCTCTTTTAGGCCTCAGGCTGTTCAGGTGCTATGCTAGATGCAGCTGGGCACTTGACTTTTTTTTAAACGTGAGGTTGGACCTGAGTGAGGAGAGCCTGAGTGAGGATAGCTCTTGTAGGTATGTAGTGTAGACGTGAAATGTGTTCCTCCTGATACTGGAAGTAATGCAGTTGCTTTTGTAGTAGCTGCTACCTAATTGCTATTGAGGCTCTAATGTTACCTGTTTATGGCTGCGACCAAAAATTGCTATCTTTTCTTTGTGTTCACTTTTGTTGGATAAAAGATTAAAAGGTCTTGTTTTGTACAAGGTGATGCGACAAATACCATAATATTCAGTCTTTTAATTTTTCTTCCCCATTCTACAATCACACAGAATGATCCAGTTCGGAAACAGAAAGCTCTAGAGTTCTTGGTATGTATGTAAGATAATTGTGGTAAGAGGGATGCAATTGCACCGGTATGATGCAATGAATATTGTGAAGCAGCCTTTGATTACTGATCAAACTCATTTGACCACAACTTTAATTTCCAAGTTCTATTTTAATGGACTCTGCTCTTTGAAAAGCTAGTGCAGCTGTAGCAGAATGTTAGCTGAGAACAACTTGCTGGCTTAAATGTGAGCTCTCTACCTGTTCTCTGGATCGTTCTTCCCTTTGCAGAGGAACCACTCTGATGAGCAGTGTTAGGATGTTGCTCAGGTGCTGTTGTCTGACTGTATCTAATGGGCTTGTTGATAATGCTGAATGAGAGGAGCCAGTCCAGTCTTGCTGCCTGTGATGCTGTGGCTAGTCCTGCTGCCACAGAACCAGACAGCCAAGCAAAACCGGGTGACACTAGAGCACAACTGCTGGTGTGGAGTGGGGAAATCTTTATCAGTTCAGTTGCTGTTAGCAGTGGCATAGTAAGCCTCTCTTTGCCTTTTGGGTTTATGCTGTGAAAATACCTGACCGTTTATATTCACTATGTTACTGAAAGAAAGTCATGTTCTGCACCTAAGGTAATTACAAAATTTCATTTGAGTCCGAATTGTGCTTATACACTGAAATCACAAGTAGAATGTTTTGAGATGTGTGCTTCATTTCTTTTAAGCTGTGGTTACTTGTGACTTTAGGAAGAGGGAGAGAGAAAGCAAGTCTGGGGATAATCAGTAAACTACCAAAGTACTTGGTAGACAGTTAATTGATCTTTATATACAGGAATCACAGTTATTCCTTATGTCAGACTGCCCATGTTCTTTTAATTTACTGTAATCACTTTATATACTTCCTAATCAGTCTCTTTAGACATTAAAAAGACAGATAGCCAAAATTGATCTGTGCTTTATAGAATTATATCAGTATCTTTTGGTATCTCTTATTCCCAAAGTTACACATAGGAAAATTATAATGGAGACTCATCTTTTTGAATCAAAGGCATCCGATGGTGCTGAAGCTTACTTTTTATTCAATTTTCTACACAGACAACATAAATTTAAGACTTGTGCCCTTCTTCACCCTCAAGAAAATGTTCATGATTGACAGTAGGGGAGTGGCACCGGCATTGAGGTTTATATTTGCCCTTTATCAGGCCATAATTATGTTCACAATTTTATTTTTTCATACATATGTGTGTGATATATGTATGTTATATATGTCTTATGTATCAGCTAATAGTATAAGCTTGGTTATAGCTAAATCAAAGTATTAACTTTGATCTGTTCATTATATGACCCTTTGCCTTCCTATTGACCGATTCTCACAATGGTTTTCAACAGGAGACTTTTCACATCACCTCAGACTCAGAAGCAACACTTGTTGTTCATATTACGCAGGAACTCACAGAAGCTTTGAAGGCCTTTTGTGAAAAGAAAGCAGCAGTAAGTAACTTAATCTTGACCAGAGCTGTTTTACCATTGGGAGAAAAGTAGTGGTGGAACTCATTGTGTTAACACTCTGATGAAGTGTAACAGTTCAGGCATAGGTCAGAAACCCCCACTTAAATAAATATATATATATGGTTTTTTTTTGTTTGTTTTTTTTTTTTTTTTACAATTTCTAAGTACCAAATACATTAATTACATGGCACATTTCTGTCAGTTTTCCATCATCTTCTATCTGTTTTGGTTTTCTTTTGCATACATTCTCCCCCTCGTTTGGGCACCATTTTGCTTCATGATGTCTGTCTGGTTGTCATCTTTCCTTTGCAGTTCATCCCTTGCTTCATAGCTTTTCCTCTAAGGTTAATCAGGCTTTATATGCTGCCCAAATGTGTCACTTCATCCTTTTGTGGGCATGTGGATAAGTCTGTCTTTCCTGGTGACTTGTAGCTCTGCTCCTAGTTGAGAGCTTTAATCTGTTAAAACTAAGGTAGGCAAGATGTTCCTGTCTTTCTGTTGGTCCTTACACACCTCCATAGCTTCTTTGCATAAAAATTGTATACCTGTAGAAAAAAGGGTCTGAAGAAGGACCAGAATCTGCACAAAAATGACTCATCACCTCTGGCAGCTAGTGGTTCACAAAATTCAGCGTGTGTTCTTCAGTCTGATTTTTCAGACTTGATAGTTCATACTTTTTTTTTTTAGGCATTAGTAATATATTCCATGTCAGCTGAGCTATAGTAACTGTCTTTGTGCAAATGTCACAACCACCAGTTTTTTGAGAGATACACTTTAAAAAACTTCATGTATTTGAATATAATACAGTTCTTGTGAGCTAGTTAAAAATCATTGCCACAGATTGATCTCAGGCAGTAGCTGAGCCTTCCATTCTGCATTCCCCAGCTAGAGACAGGATTTGCATATGTTCCAGGTTTATTTTGTAGCCAGGTGATGTTGAGGGATATGGGGCAATAAAGTGAAGAAATTTGAAACAGGTGATGTTGTCTTCCCCAGACACCTCATCCTACTCTAAGACACATACCTCTTCCAAACAATAGTTTTGAAAATTGTGGTTTAATGTGGTAATTGTGAACAACAGAACAACACCTCATTCATACAGAGTTTGCTGTCACCTAGAGTTGTACTCTGCTAACTTTCCATGGGCAGCTTGCTATTTTTTTTTAAATGCTCAAGGTCTGAGTTTAAAAACAGACATTCTGACCTTTTGCTTTACCCAGGTTAATTATACTAACAGTCTGAGGCCACTGATGTCAATATCTCAAGATGAATTTCCAGGAAAGAAAAGCATCCCAAAACACTATAAGCCATATGGAAAATCCAAAGGTAATTTAGATATTTTGCTCTGCTAGTTTAAGTCTTCTCTAAACACTGAACAGATTGCAAAAATTTACCAAAAATTACGAAAGCCAGCCATAGTGCTTCTTTGCTAGAGTACTGCATGTCTTTCTCTGCTGTCTGTCAGTTCAGAATATCCTTTTCTGATGCGTTAATGACTTCAACCTTCACTGTCTAAGAACACTTCTTTCTCTCTAAATGGTATTACAGCAGTAAAGGTGATTGGAAATCCAAGTGGTAACCTCTCCTAACCTATTTAACATCAGGATTTTTGGGTAAAATGGTGCTGGACTCAGGTAGGACATAAACGCAGGAAATGGGAAAAGAACAGGAAAAGAACACTTGATAAAACCTCTAAATAGTTGTGTTTTCAGTTGATATTTTAATATTTTGCTAACTTGTAGTGCCCTGTATTCATTTATTTATTTATTCAGGAAATTCTAACTGGAATCAAGGTATTTTGTCTCATTATGAAGAGTGTTCTGCAGATGCTTCTTTTGCTCCTGCTAACTCATACAGTTACCAAACAGATGATGGACCATCTTCCTATCATCTGAGATCTAATGACTTTGCAATGATGTCTGCACTCAGGGACTCTTTTGCTTGTCAGACTGGAAGTCCTGCCAGTGGTATCAGTGAATGGCTGAGACAGTTCAGCCGATCTGCTTCTGGCAGCAATTCAGCTGGTGGGCCCTCTTCCTATGAGGCCAGTCCAGTGAGTGAGTACCCAGCAGAATATATGTCCAGTGATGTGCGAGGAAGTAAGATCCCTGATAACAGAATCTCATATGGCAAGAAAAGTACAAAATGGAGGAACCGACAAGCATGTACAAAAGCAAGGAGTGTAAGTGATGAAGGATTACCTTATCCCAATTCTTCTTCCTCATATCCTTCATTTGGAAGATATTCCACAAACTATTCTTTGCAAAGCTATTCCTCTTACGAGAATGATGAGTCTGTGAGTACTTGTACATCTTCTGCAAATTCTGCTATTTCGGGAAGAGGTGGCACCAGGTGGAACCAGGAGTCTAGGTGGAACGAGGACTCTAGGTGGAACCAGGAGTCTAGGTGGAACCAGGAGAGTAGATGGAACCAGGAGACTAGGTGTCAAGGATTCGAGCATCAGAAGTCAGGCTACAAGACTGATTGGAGTTCGCATCGGTACTCATTTTCTGGCAGTGGTTCATACAGAGATTACCAGCAATTCAGAAGCTCAGATAAGATGTTTGATGAAGATGCTGTTGGTCTTGCTCCCAACATTTTGAATACACTACAAGGAAATGATATACCTACAATGACCAGGATGCTCAAACAGTTGGCTCCATGTTATCCAGCACTTCAAAGTAAGATGGTGATTAGTTCTCATGTAAAATGAGTTACATCGACATAGTTGCTTTAATATAAGCAGGAGATGGTGTGTTGCAGAGATAGTATGCTCCATTCAGAGGAGTTGAGTTCATTTTGCTCAACATCTGTATCAGCTGAACAAGCCTCTCTGAGGAGACTTTGTCTCTTGACAACTAAATAGAGCTGTGGGTGGGAGGAAATCTTGATAGCACAAAAATTTCCTCAATTGAAAGGTTTGTCTTAGCTCATCTTGCTGACTAGCATCTTATATCATAGTCAGAGTTCATACTGTTGGGGTGGCAACTATGGGAAGGGAATGTATTTGCATAAAGAAAAAAATATTGGAATCCATGCAGAACCAAATTTGGATGGCATTATAATAGATAAAATACTCCAAATAGATCAAACATATTGGAATAACAAAAGAGAAATGTTATCAAAGAGTTGGTTTGTATGTGACATCTTCAAAATAAAAGATTCTCCTTTGGAAATAGATTGTAAGAGGAATTTAAAGGAAGGTGAGCATATGCTACTGTATAGCTCTTGTTGAGCTTTGGACAAATGTGAAACTATGCTTATGGTACCAGAATTAGTTAATTAGGCAGATAGTTAATAGTATCATTTTAACATTCTCTCTGCTGTATTGTGTGAAATAACATGAAATAGAAGTAACTTTAAACGTTTTTATCTCCCCTTTCTAGAACTAAATATTCAGACATTAGTCAATGTGCTAGTAGAAACTAGAGGAAAAGATTAAGGAGCAACAACAGCTGAACTGGAAACAGATGAACAGATTCGAGAACCTCCATCTCTTGGCTTTCAGGAAAGAGGCTGCGTTTAATTCTGTGTTTGACTGGTTTTGGAAGGGGAAAGGGAGGTAGGGTTTAATTTTTTAACATGTGAGATATAGCTGGAACACAAACTTGCACATAATGGAGATGAACGTACTATTTTGTTTAGGCTTTTTTAATGTATTTGTTATATCTTAGTATATTACAGAAAAAATCTTTTGTTATTTTTTGAAAATATGTTAAAGTTATTCTGTCAGCAAAAAGTTAATAACCCTTTTAACACCCTTCCCAACTCAGAAAACAGGAAACTTTTACTTTTATGTTATCTACTTAGGGAGAATATTCACTGAAAATACAGATCCATTGTATGAAAATACAAGTTTACTTTTCACACAAATGTAAGGCCAGTTCAGTTAATTTGAGGCTTTATAATTAGCATATTTTTAGAAATGGGTTCACTACATTTCTGTTTAGACAAAGAAAGGAGAATGTCACAGCAAAGGTATTCTCTGTCTTAATGTGATGCTATATGAGGAAAATGTAATCTGTTCTAGGGGGTTGGTACATAATGAGGCTTATTTCATTTTGGCAGCGTAAAAAGAGACATGAAATATATGCAGTTTTTTTATCATGTTGTTCAGAATGAAATGGTTATAAATCAACTTAAAAACTCATTGATGGATTGATCCATACTAAAATAAAAATTTTCGGTTCTTTCTACTGGCAAAAGCGCACTAAGAAATAGTAGAACCTATAAGGCAATCAGATAAAATAATAGGGAAAAATAAATCATTAGATGTCTGTGTTACATAATCAAATCTAGCTTACATGGAGCTAAAGAAAAGAAGTGAGATTGTTTATTCCACAGTGTCCATTTTCCTTTCCACTGCTGGGTTGTGGACTATTATTTTTCTCATTCATACCTGAAATATTTCTCTGTCTTTGTGCATTAAATACTTGTGCTAAACCAGGGTTAGTCTTCATGAGTTGTCATAATATCTTTTTGCATTCACTAAAATAACTTTTTGGATCTTGTCTTGTAAATGTCAACAAAAAGGCAACAAAGTAATCTATTACAGATCATACAAACTAGATTTCCTAAAGTTATCCTTCTGTAATTGTTTTACTTGTGCATCAGAGAAGATCCACTTCCCTTTTTCCGTCTTGTTCACTACTTACTTTTCTCCTTCTCATACTTACTAAAGGGTTTAAGTAGTTTCTAATGGCATGCACTTAGTAGTTGTGCCGTGTTTATCCATTGAATTAAATAGTAAACCACCTTGCTTAAAAGGGAAAAATACTATTTTCTACCACAGGTGTCTGCCAGAGCTTTGATTTAAAACTGTAGGACAGATCAGTTGTTATCTACATGTAAAAATTATCAGAAATTATTTACATGAATGTTACTACCATAGGGTTTTTTCCACAGAAAGTGTAGTGCAACTAAAATTCTGAAACTGTAGAAAAAATGATGCTAGAAAATGTTACTGCTACAACTCTTGTCAATTCACATTCAGACCTTTTCCTCTGAGGTTGTTGCAGATCTCACTCCCTTTGGGATTTTCCTGCCATTACTGTATACCCCAGTGGCATACAGCAACTGGATGGTCCCTGCCCACATTAGATGCTCTTTCCACCTAGACATTCCCTTCTTATTTTTTGTTCTGAGGAACAGTTCCTGTACCTGCTTGTTGTTGTGCAAGGTCCTGCACTGGAGAAACAGTTCTTGCATTTTGAAACGGAGTTGCAGTAGTGACCGAGAGAGTAAGTGCTTTTCAGCAGTGATTTGCTAAAGGTTTCCTGAGCTGTAGGTAGCATTTGGAGTCCTGTAAATGCCCACCATTTCAATTTTCATTTCTTACCAAAACTGGTAAAATTCTTGAGATGATTGTCTGTTGGTTCTTATACAGAAGCACTATCACGTAGGGAATTCTGTGTAAGCCGGTGGTGTCTTGTAACATGCACTCCAAGCCTGCCTTGTCACTTCTGTGCAATTACTGCCAGCAGCATGGTGTTCTCAGTGTCTATCGCTTGACTGAGCCAGTTTCATCTGCATCACTGCTTTCTCCTTAATTCTCTCTTTCTTCTTTCCAAAGATCTTCCTAGTTTTGGAAATTAAGGGCTTTGCTGTGTGATTTCTGTACTGATGCTGGCCTGGGGTCTGCCACTTGGCACTCCCAGGTTTGACAGATTTTGGGCTATAGCTGTCACCTCCACAACTGTTTTCAAAGACTTCTTTTTTTCAAAGCAAACATGTATAGCTGACTTACGTCAAACAAGTTGCATCTTTTTTATCACAGGGACACGTTTCTTCATGGAGTGCAATTTCGTAGAATCATAGAATGGGTTGGAAGGGACCTTTATAGGTCATCTAGTCCAATCCACCCTGCAATGAGCAGGGCCATCTTCAGCTAGATCGGGTTGCTCAGAGCCCCATCCAGCCTGACCTTGGATGTTTCCAGGGATGGGGCATCCACAGCTTCTCTGGGCAACCTGTGCCAGTGTTTCACCACCCTGATTGTAAAAAATTTCTTACTTATGTCTAGTCTAAATCTGCCCCCTTTTAGTTTAAAACTATTACCCCTTGTCCTATACCCTACAGGCCCTGCTAAAAAGTCTGTCTGTCCCCATCTTTCCTATAAGCCCCCTTTAAGTACTGGAAGGCCACAATCAGGTCTCCCTGGAGCCTTCTGCAGGCTGAACAACCCAAGCTCTCTCAGCCTTCCCTCACAGGAGAGGTGTTTGATCCCTCTGATCATCTTTGTGGCCCCCCTCTGGACCTGCTCCAACAGGTCCATGTCGTTCCTGTGCTGAGGGCTCCAGAGCTGGATGCAGTGCTCCAGGTGGGGCCTCACGAGAGCAGAGGGGCAGAATCACCTCCCTCGACCTGCTGGCCGCGCTGCTTTTGATGCAGCCCGGGGTACATCTGGCTTTCTGGGCCACGAGTGTACATTGCTGGCTTATGTCCAGCTTTTCATCCACCACTACCCCTGCGATACCCACCAATTTCCTAGTATTCAAATGAAGGGCAAAAAGAAACGGACAGAAACATCTTCAGGTTGTAACTCTGCAAAGGGATCGTTTACCCCCATGACAGGAATTACGAATGCTTTTCCTTTTTTCCAGGGCTGTGCAGTGTAGGACAGTGAGCACTAAGTATTGCTGCCTCGTTTGGAGGGCGTCTGTGATGCCTTCCTTTCCTCTGTAGGGCCAGGTACTCAGACTGTTTTCTTTCACACAATCCACCTTGAGGATCTGTCTGCCCGTTGCACTTCTTTTTCTCTAGCCAACAGCTCATCCTACAGACATGACTTCTGAGAGACGGTGACTTTGGATTCCTAGTTGTTCTCATTCAGTTCAACCCTGCCACCTTTTAAGGGGGATTCAAATGACACTAGGAAAAGGAAAGCATAAATCCAGGCTTCTAGCCTTTCTGGCGCCTGACCAGCCATGTCCACAAAGGCACCAGGTAAGAAAACCTCATGGAAAAAAAAAAGTAAAATGTGCCTTGAAAATTCTGGCATCCTGCCAGTTACTTCTTCAACAGGTTAGTACAAGCTGAGACCTCCTGTTGCTTCTGTTTTCCTGCATTGCCCGATTTCCTCGAATCAACTTCTGGCTACTTCTTACCCCCAGGAAACCCCTTTGCCTTATGTTGTGCCCATGCAGTATAGAACCGGGCCAGAATGAGTCCTCTGCTTGTTCGGGTTCCTCTAGACTCTGGTCCTTCTTCAAGAACAGACCTTCACAAAGTAGGCGTTGATAGCCTGCAGAGCAGCATCTTTAAATGCACTAATACAGCTACACCACAAGCTCTGGCACCGAGGCGAGAGTTCTGAGGCTGCACCAGAGCCTTTTGAACCAATTTCACATTTCCTTAAAAAGCCACTGATAAAAATCCAGACTAGAACATGCTTTGGGGGGTAAATGGTCTGCTTTCCAGTCAGTTTGTTGGTCTGTGGTGTCCCTGTTTCACACCTTCAGAAGCATCCGTTTCCCACTGAGACAAGAGCCGTTCCAGTCCGGAGCCACTTTGGTGGTTTTCTGCAGCAGCACGGCTCCTTCAGAAAGTGCTGGCACTCCTTGTTCTGCGCCAAAGGCTGAAGCATAACAGGGTTGGCTGGAAAAGGAGACATCTTCACAGGAGACAACTCGGGAAGTCTCTCAGGTTCCAGTTTTTTTAGTTTTGTACTGTGGACCTATTAATGATCCTCAAAACGCTTCCCAGAATTACTAGATTTCATTTGGGTGGGTGTATGTATGCCCCAAAGGGACAGATACCTTAGTGGGAACGGAATGGGGAAGCTCTTTCGAATGGGACCATTTAATGGAGAAGCTCTTTTGAGCTCAGAACTTTGGGGCTGCTCTTTTCTTGTTTCTGAAGGGAACACACACAGTGACTGCCTCAGCCTCCTGGGGAGGTCAGGTTCAAGCAGTTAACTGTTGGAAGTCTTTCTCCCTGGTCTTAAACGTAAGTCATTTACCATTCACTCAAGACTGTTGGATGAGGTGCTCTCTGACGTGGGTCATTATTCCTGCTCCCCCACCTCACCCAGAAACAATCTTTCCCTTTGGGTGATGATGCCCGAAGGGGTTTGGGAGAGCTCCTTGTCTCTGCGTGCTTATGCTAGGGAGAGCGTTGGTCTCTGCCGAGCTATTTCCCACCAGAAAAGTGTTTAGAAAATGTTGCTGCACTGTCACCCAGGGTCTTTTTGATTATCACGTGACAACCAATAGCAGCTTCTCTGCACGACAGATGTTTTATAACTGCACAGTTGCCACTTGGCTTTCTTCACCCTGACACCAACACTACTCTGGCTCAAACCCTTGGGAATAACATGGTAACATTGATTTTTTTTTGATTTTTTTTTTTTAAGGTAGGATGTCTTTCTGTGTGTGGACCCAAACCCTCTCTCATCCCTTTGAATGTCTGCTTGATATGACTGACGGCATCAGTGTACATCTAGGTGCTCCCACCAATGGCAGCTTACCTGGCTGCGGCTGTACGTAGTTATGAAAGTTGAAGCAAAAGGGCATGTGTGCACTGCCCGCATGCAGGGGGCTGAGGATGGGCAAGAACTTAGGGATAAATTGCTAGTTTAAGAAAAAGTCTTCAGATAAAAGCTAGAAGCCCTCACCTGTAAACCTATCTTGGAGAGTAGCAGTTACAGGTAAGTAATATTGCTGCTTGAGTGTTTTCAAGTGCTTTGGATAGGGCTGGTGTAACATTTTCTTAGAGCAACCAAAGAGAACTTGTTAACTTCCCTTTGCTTCCTCCACGTTGCTTCCTCAGAGTTACTGCAGGAGATGGTGTGTGACAAGAATCGGTTGTAACTTTTTTTGCTTCGGTTTTTCCACCGTGTCCTTCACCCACTGTGAACGGTGAGAGGGAGGGTAAGGTTATCAGAATGTGTGACTGTCAGTTCAAGGCCGCTTCAGATAAGTGCTTCAGCACAAAGCGGAAGGAAGACTGTTGGTGTTAAATGAGCCCGCTAAGCAGAGGAAACTAGAGTAGTTCCAGAGTAGTTAGATGTAGTTTATTTTTTGTAGGTAACTCATTGAGGAGGATGCAGTATTGGACACAGATGTGAAGAAGCTGTGCTTGAAGATGTCCCAAGGATACCCTGAAAGGAGGAGGCAGCTAGAAAAAAAAATAAAGGAAGGAGAAAAGGCCGGGGGAGGGACCCCTGAACTGTAGAAAACTAGAATACAGAAATACCTCCCCCTTAAAAAAGTACAAAACTGAAGTAGACTATAAAAGTTGATATAATATTTTTACTTAATTTTCAATTCTGTATTAAAAATTAATACATTAAACTCTTATAAAAGTAAGGCACATGCAAAACATGTTGTGCAACTTCTGACTTTCAACTCTCTTACAGACTAACAAGCATTATTTTAATTTGGCAATTCTAAAGAGTCATTTTTCCCCGTGCAGGATATGTGGAAGAAGGTTAATTTGACATTGCACCACTTAAATCTAGATTCTGTGCTTTCTGTGCTACAGTAAGCAGAGATGGTCATATGGTACAGTAATACAAAATAAAACCCAACTCAAGTGCAGATGCTGAAGGTGATGACCAACATACAAAATTTAAGAATGTGACGTTATATCCATTATAGTACATCGATAATCTTATTCAGGAGAGGATAATTTGGCAACTCCAGTCTGTGTAATGCCAGTGTGCAGTTCCTAGTTATCAGTGTCATACGATGCTGAAGACCATGGAAAGATACTGCTCATAGGACACCTGAATCCAGCCATCTTGATCAGTATCGTATCGTCGGAACACATCAGTCAGTCTCTGAAAAAAGAGGACAAAACCCACCCATTTTTGTACATGGGGAAAGTTCAGACTGCCACGTATTCTGCTTGCCAGTTGGGCTTCTACAGCCTTCTCGACACGTTCTGTTCATCTCTGTAGAGACGTTACAATCTCACGCGTACAGAGGTAGCTCTTTGCCACATCTCATGCCTGAACTGTGTAGCAGATGTGATTTTAAAACCACCTCATGATACAATACCTAAGGCCTAAAACCTAACCTAAGTTATATATATATACATATATATATATATATATATTTTCACACATGTGTTTCTGTTACTGAAAGTTTTTGTTGTTTGAAATGTCTTTTACTACTATTGCCCTGCAAGACGAGCAGTGATAAAAGGCTGGACAGTTCAGCTACTAGGTCAAATTCTGTTCAAGGCTCTGACTAAAAGGAGAGAGATACAAAAACCTCACAACTCAGATTATGAGAATTATGGGCACGTGAGACATGGTACACTCCAGTTTTAACACACTCAAGATCCAGAGGAAGTGTGTGTGTTAACTAATTGAAATAGCATTGTGTTTTCCCTTTAAAACACTATTTTATATTTTTTGCACACCCCCCCATCAGATTTTGTTACAATGCGAATAGGTAACTGGTGAAGACCAATACATGAAGATGTTTCTACTGCCTCTCGTATGCTTTATTTAATGGTTTATCATAAATAAAAGCAAGTTCTAGACCCAATATTATAGTTAAAATGAGAACCATAAAAGCTTAAGGTGTTTTTTTTAAATTGACATTAAAGCGTATCTCCTTTCTTACCTGTAAAACAACACAGCACTGAATAAAGTCATCAAAAGCAACTTGTCCTCTTCCTTGTCTGTCAAATTTCCGAATAAGGATATCGTAGAATTGGTCAGACAGTCGGTAACCTTGGAAAGAGAGAAATGCTTTAAAAGGTTTCAATTACCACAGTCCCATAGAAGTATTAAACTGTTCAGCAGGTATGTATAACAAAAGCCAGAAAACAGTAAGGCATAACAAAAGTTTTGTGGGTTTTTTCCTAAATATCTGTGTGTTAAATTGAAATGCATGCAAAAACCCCCATACTTAATAATATTACACACAGAGTCACAGTAAACATAATCACCAATTACTGAGAGAATGGTTTAGGGCTGCAGCTCAAGTTTTTATAAGTGAAGTCAAGTGAATGAGAGTTCTTTTGCCATCAGAATGCTACTGTAGCATAGACAGCTGGCATCATTTTCCAAAGTGGCACGCTGTATCGAGGATCTTGTAAATTCAGACATTTACCTGAAGTATTGGTAACACCCTCAGCAGCTAACAGAGGAGCCTGAAACTAGATGTGTCAGTACACGTGTGGAATGTTCTCTTTCATTAAAGGGAATAGCTTCCAAAAAAAGGAGTGCTTGTGACATGGCCATCTTTAAATAAAAGGTAGCTTATAACCTAAAAGGATGATTACATTTCACCTGTCTCATTTTTAGTCACATTTGTCAGAGCAGTACAGCCCTAACAGTAAGAAGGTCATTTGATGACAACACAATCATAAGAACTGCAATTACAAATGAATTACCAAAACCTGTTAGTGCCTGCTTTAGTTCATTTTTGTCAATCATTCCAGAATTGTCTCTGTCATACGTTCGAAAGACATTCTGCCAGTCTGAGATGTACTTCCAGACTCCTGTGAATTCATTGAAGTTCACGCCACCTTTGTTTTCTCTGTCAAACATGCCTGAAATAAAAAATAAGAAACACATATAAAACCACTCCCCAGTGAGATCTGTTAGTATTTTAAAAAGGCAGCAAGAGTGCTCTGTGGCAGGTATTGAAGACACAAAAGAAACTGCTAAAATACAAGTGGTATTTTGGAAAGTTTTGCCAAAACAAAAAAAACCAACCCCAAAACAAACGAGTAGTCACCCACCGAACGAGGAAAAGATAAAGCAAGAAAAAAAAGAGGACCAGAATGAATCTCAGAATGTTTATTTTTCCTGGGTTTTCATTTCCAGTTTCAAAATATTTATGGCTCAATTGATCATCTGGTGACAAAAAGGATAGGGGGGACGGGTCGTTCTTTTCTAAGGACACATGAAAAAGTCTTATGTCTGTTGACTGGCAAAAGCGCTGGCACATTCATCTGCGTTTGACTTACTGATACATCTTTATACAAAAAGCATCTCACACAGCGATGGAACTCACACTGCTGCTGAATACTTATTAAAAACAAAGCAAAAGATTTAGTCCTTGGATTCACAATCTGTGATAGGAAAGATTTTTGTGCTTGGAATTTTTAACCTTCTGTTCTACCACCATCATCCCCCACATTATATATATATAACACATAAAATAAATGCCACATTACTGGTAATTATTTTAGAACATTAAAGAATTCAAACATTGTAAAATTTCTGTTTGGTTTTTTTGGATAGAACATATGATTAAAATGCAAGACAAACTAGTTACAAAGACAAGCTACAGAAAATCTTTTTAGAATATTTAAGCTGCTAATTTCCAAATGCATAAATTACATTTATTATCTATTCAGTTGTACAGTAACATTCTCTCAGGCTACTTCGACAAGTGCATGTGTGTGCACACAAAGGGCATTCCTGTATTACTGAAAAGGGAAAATACGAAAGTTACTACTGCTGGGTTGTCTGGAGAGAAAAAAAATGAAATCCATAGTGCACCAACTGATAGCCTCCTCAATCACCTGAACCCATCACAAAACAGCATCTTGACTACTTCACATCACAAAACTATACTCACCGAGAATCGACCTGACTGTCGCTGGATTAAATGGAGTCCATGTGCCTGAAACAGAAAGAATTACTTAGTTTCTCAATACTAAGAAACATTTAAAAAAAAATGCAACCTACAAAAAATCAGTTAAGAACTTAAAACAGAGAATACAGAGGTAGATGACATGGAGCCAGCATATTACAAAATAATGCTGCTTTGAAGTAGCCATGTTCTTGACCATTCAGAGATCTCTTCAGACCAATGTTTTACAGTTACTACACAGAAACCAACATTTTTCAGGCTGCACTGAAAAAAACACCCAAACTCCAAACCCTGGAAGAACTAAGAAGTACTTTTTCATCCCAGGTAGTCAGGAGGTTTTGGATAAAAGGCAAGATCAAAACTGAAATCCCATTTTTTTCTACTGATGGGAGCAGAAGAGTTGTAAGTTATAACTCAAACAAGGTCTCTTATCTGTTCCTCAGTCAAAATCCATCCACTTCTTTCCTGTTTTACAGGTGGATTACTGCATTTAGGTTCTGACAGAAGTGAAAAGAAAAGGTTCTATCGTGGCATAACCACACAGCACAATTTAGGGTTGTTTAGTATAAATCCCACGTCCACTGCTAAATCAGTGAAGTGTTAGGTTAATATTTTCAGAGCAAGAACTGTTACTGCTTAAAGGGCCTGAGCAGCAATCATCTGAAGAGGAGCTTTGTACTTCTCTGAATATTTAGAGGCTAGCCACTTCGGAAGAGTTTTCACTAGCTTGGGAGCATTCCCGTGCTAGAAAGCACTAAGCTTTAAATTAAGACAAATACTGAGCCTCATCTAGAGTTTCACCATCAATTCTCTAGAGCCTGTGAAGGAACCAGGAGGACCAAGAAGCATGTATTTAATTAGCTGTGCTTGAGCGCAGGGACCACAAAGGAACCAGTAAGACCAGGGGTACTGTAGGGGCATTTGCAATGATGCAGTTACCTGACCACAAACACCAAATAGCAAGGCTGCGCTGGTATTGAGCAGGCTTTGTGAAGGCATGGCTGCTCTGCTGCATCGAGCTGCAGCGGTCTAAGTAGTGCTTATACCAGCACTCAGTTTCTCCCACAGGAGGGAAACTCTATCAGTATTACGTCTACAGATGGAGCAATGGGGAGAAACCCTGTATCGTAGTCAGGCTGTATGACTATTTGCACATAAAGAAAACAAACAGAAACTTAAGAGTAAAAATGGCTTTGAAAATGCTTAAGCAGTATTTTAGGCAGAATACCAGTAGTGTAGAGTTGTAAGTATCCCTACAAAAATAAAGAACAATGGAATCATTGATAGGGTGCCGGCATTTATTTAACTCCGAACAGAATAGAGGAAAAAGTGAAAACAACAGTTTGAAAGTTAACTTATTTTGTGTTGAAATTTTCAAGAGACTCATACAGACATCACAGAGTGAAATCAAAGCAACTCCAGTGCTGAAGAACCATACTGATTTCAGCCTGTTCCAATAAACAGTGAAAGGCTGTTCCCTCCTCCTCCCCTGACTCAGTTATTAACTTTACATGGCAGCACAGACAAAAAGCAAGAAGGAAGCGTAGGATTTTATTGTGCAAACTGCCATACAAAGTGATGATCAGTCTCTCTCAGGTAAGTATACTGTTATTTGCATAAACTTGACATGTTGAAAAGCTGAATGTCAAAACCACATTAAACTTCAAATTTTAATGAGTACTACACAGACTTTTTTTAATGTTTTAGAAATAAACACGTAACATTCCTTTAGGCTATGTCAGATTGCAGGAAAGCTACACACAACCATCCGTTAGAGGATGTATTTTGAAAGGAACAGTGAATTGTTAGCGACTTTGGTGTACAAGATCTAGAATCTCTTGGAATGAAGGAAGCTTACAGTTCTGTAAATATTTTGTCTAATAGGCAATTCACTTGGTGGGGAACCTTCATAATTGCAAAGCACTGAAACTGCTAATGTACACTGTAAATAAGGAAAGGGAAGAGTTCAGATAGCCATCACTGCTTATTCAATCAGATGACAAGATATTTAAAAATATATGAAATTTTAAATGGCAGGTAAAGCCAGGTTCCCACAGTTATAAACAGCACTGTAATCTTAAGTGAAACGAGTGACTTCATCAATTTAACTTAGCTTTTGCTGAAGTTTTTATTCAAAATAGTATTTTAGTTATGGATCAGGTCCAGCAGCTACAATATACTGCTTTTAATTTATCACGTATGTTATTAAACAAATACTCTAGTAAATCCAGTCTAGTTACAAGACCACAATTTTACTAAATAGAATCATCCAAATTTATTTCAAGTCAGGTAATTGGTGACAAAAAGGAGCCTTTTAGTCTGTGTGCACTGCAGCTCACACCACCAGTTTAAGCCCTTCTCAGTCACGAAACACAGGAAGGATGAAGTAATGAAACCTTGGGAGAAGGGGAACTTAATATGGACTCAAAGGTACACAAACCGCTTCAACATGCACTTCTCCAGATTTCTAAGTGGAAAAAAACCAAAACCCACAAAGTACAACCCTACCCACCCTAAGTCATCAGAGGCAAGTAAAAATAGGCTACAGAAAAAAGTTTTCATTTTTTATTTTGCTTCAGTAAGTTATTTGACCATATCCTGGTTACTCTAAGAATTATGACAGGGAATGACAGACTACTAGAAAATTTTAATACTAGATCTAGAGTGTAC
Organism: Falco peregrinus; assembly: GCF_023634155.1. Lineage (NCBI taxonomy): Eukaryota > Metazoa > Chordata > Aves > Falconiformes > Falconidae > Falco > Falco peregrinus. Next base: position 72,276,519 of record NC_073723.1, read on the forward strand.
CTTTCTACTTTGTTAGGAAAAAACCCCAAACATGCCTCATTTAGGAAAAAAAAAAAAGAAGTAAAAATTACCATCTTCAATTCCTGCACCATACTGTATGAAAAGACTTTATGTGCAGTAAAAAGGCTGGTTGTAAACAGCTGATCTTTGTCCAGGTTATACACTCATCCTGGTTAAAAAACAAAGGTTCAGTAGTGATGAGAGAGGAATATATAAATCACTATTTATGTTTTCTAGGAAGCAGAGCTGGGAAAAAATAAAGGGATGTGCATGCATTCATTCCCCAGAATACATACCAGTAATGTTTACAATAGGTACTCAGTTTATAATGCATTATTACTAACACACACCAAACCCAGAAAACTTCCCTTGAAATAAAACGAACAAAAAACCCTCAATAAAATAAATTCAGGAGAATTGTCCATTTTTTTTCCTCCCCTTCAGCCTTTTGCTGTAGAATAAACAGTATTAATCAGTAGTAGGAACATTGGTCCACCTTCCCCCTCTGCCCCCCCAAGTCAGAGTTATGGCATCAATTGGACAGTCTCACATGAAATTTAACATTACGTTTACACTCAACTACCTCACTGCTCATTTACAGACTTACCATTTGATAATGCCTGCTGAAGTTCATTATCAGATATTATTCCACTCCGATCTTTATCAACCCTGTGTGGGGGGAAAAAAGGCAGCAAGGTTTAAATGGCTGAAATTAACCAGTTCCACTTACAGAAGACTTCAGCATTCTGGTTCTTACTCACCAGGTAAGATTAATCTTTTCCTGAAAGTCATTAATTGCATTTTACTTGGTAAATCATTCACCGTTACTGCAAAATTAAATGCTTCATTCAAACTGATGAAACATTCTGAAAAATGGTAAAAGCTACAAAGAAAACTACAAGACTGACTTATGAGCGAAGAGATACACACCGATGATAAAACGGTTTGGGCATACTCCACACAAGAAAGTATTTATTTGTTTTTAAAAGAACTGCAGAGCACACTATGGCAGTTAAATCCATGAAATGCCTAATGTCACAATAGTTTTGGCTCCCAAACTGGAGCCCCAAGTTCCATACCCAATTTCTCTCAGTAAGGTGTCAGCAAAGGAGAGAAAGCCACTAATGTAACCAGTGCAATGTACTGAAAGAATGGACTGCAGGGCCTTGACCCACTTCAAAGGGGTTCAAAAAGGGAAAAAGCGCAGGCAGGTGTCAGCTTCCATGGAGCCTTCACAGTCCATTGTCTTAGCGAATGGAGTTCTATCCCAAATTCAATAACCTATGTAATTTCTGCCCAAATAAAGCAGGATCATGCCTTCTTTAGAAGGACACCTGAAAGTGGTGGGGACTTCGCTTTATACAAGGACCTTCCCCTTGACACTGGCAGTTTTTATTTCCCCTCAGTTACTACCATTCAAAGCACAGTCCTGCTCAGCTGATCCCTCTGCAGAAGCTGGTTTTTTTCCCTTAGCCCTTGTGGTCTTTTTCTAAACCTTTTCAGTTCATTCTACGGTTCCTTCCCCATCTCAAAAGTTACATTAACCACATACATTCAAATCGCAAGCATAAGCTGCATAGATTATAATAACAAAAAGATATTCCCCTTTTCTATTCTCTACTTCTTTTCTAGGTATTCCAAACATATTTTTTTTACCTCTTATGAGCTGCTGCTAAGTGCTACATTGATATTTCCATTAAAATGTTATGACCTAGTTATCTTTCTCCTGAGCATTATCAGTCAGCTTAGAGAACATTCATTTTATACACAAAATGATGCGAAGTTAAAGTGGGTCTTCCTTGCAAACATCAGGTATTTGCTCTAAATTTCATCTGACCATCATACAGCGATCATGATCTGGCCACGACAGCGTGATATGACCTGGTCACTCTGCACTGTAAGGTGCTCCTGCAAGTCCTCATAGGCCTCACTTACTGCACGAATCAGTTAGCGTAACCAGCAAACTTCATCTGACCATCTACCTTCTTCTCCCCCAGTTGCTCCTGAACGTTATTGAATAAAGATCCCAGAACAGCTCCATCTGTCAGTATGGCAGATGGCCCTGCACTCGAGTCAGCTCTTTATCCACCAAAGAACCCTCCCTTTCATGCTACGTATAGTGGATTCCTTTAAAGACCTTTGATACTTTTGTATATTTAGAGTCTCCTTGGAAACTATACAGATTATATTAATTGCACCAGTTCTAGCCGTCATATCCATACCCAACCTTTATCAAACACATTTCAGGATTTACACTGTAGTCTGCCAGAAAGAAGTACTTCCAACAAAAGCCATGCAACTCTCCTGACTAGCTACATCATTTAAAATGGTTTCCACTGGTTTGCCTGGTGAAGAAGTCAGATAGCTGATCCGTTTCTTTCTGCACCCTTTAAAAAGGAAATGGCATCGCACCTGCCTCCTCCAAGTTCTCAGATGGAGCCGTTTTACAGAAGGGTGGGTAGGTAAGCTGCCACATTCCTGAGTCACTCCTGAGTTACTAAGTAAATACTAGCCAATTTTAGCAAATTATTACCGTTTGTCTACTTAACCTCTTCTTGCTGTCACTTAAGTTAGGTCCTCTGACACATCTCCTATAAAAATGGACCCAACATAGGAACCTCCCCAGTTTCCTCGACATGACGCAACGGGGAAAAACTCCTTTAGCTTCTTTACTACTACCGTCTTGACAGCACGTTTTGTAACATGGGCCTGCTAATCTCCTTGCAGGTTCCTGCTCCGGATGTATTCAAGAGAATATTTGTTGGTAGCGTTTAAGTTTTCCATTAAGCATTTATCAGATTCCGTTTCACAAGCCTTCCTGTACTGCTACCTTAATCCTCCAAGGCTTTACAATCCTTTCTGGATTCTCCGGTAAAAAATGGCTTCAGCGTTTTCAAGGTTACCTTCTCGCTTCCATCAATCGCCCTCTTCCCTCGCTCTAAGATACACCCATACTTAACGCCTCCTCAGCCCTTTCTTGAGGCTTCTCCTCGGATTTGCCCTGCAGGGACGCAACCGCGAGTTCACCAGCCCCGCGAGGCCCCGAGGCAGCCGAACCCGGCGCAGGGTGCCCAGGGCCGGTGGCGGGCGGGCACCTCCCCGCGCTCGCTCCCGCCCGCTCCCACCTCCGGCAGCGGCAGCCCCGGGAGGGCGCAGCCGCCCGCCCAGCCGGACTCAGCGGCGCGGCCCGGGGACGACGAGGATCGCGGCGACGCCTCAGCGCGGCGGGCCGGGCTCGGTGCCGCGGGCAGGGGGAGCCTGGGCCCAGCAGCGCCCGGCGGGGGCGGGACCCCCCTCAGCGCCCTCCCCGCGGCCGTTAGGGCGGCACGCGACACGGATCGCCCCCGCCGGGACCCCCCGGGGCAGGGGGGAGCGCGGCGACCTCACCTCTGGAAGACGTTCCACAGAAAGGCGGGGTCGGGCAGCGCGGCGCCGCCGCCGCCGTTGGGCCTGTACTGATACCCCGCCGCCATGGCCCCGCCGCGGAGCCGCCGGGCAGCTCGAGCCTTCCTCCCCGCGCTTCCGGCACGGGCCGCCTGACGCAGCGCGGCGGTGACGCCACTGGGCCCCGCCCCGGGGAATCCCGACAGGAGCCGCTGCACCGCCCGCCCGTTGCCACGGCGACAGCTGCGGGGCGGGGCCGCTGCGGGCGGGGCGGGGCGGGGCGGACACCCCCGTGGCTTCCCCGGGAGCTGGGCCCGCGGCGGCCGCCGAGGGTAGGGGGCTCTGCGGGCGGCGGCCCCGGGACGCCCGGCGGAGAGCGGGGCAGCGGCTGCCGGGACGGCCCCGGGTAAGGGCCCTCCGCGCGCCGCGCTGCGGCCTGCGCTTCAGCGGAGCAGGCAGAGGCGGGCGCTGGGCCCACCGTGAGGGGTTCGAACAAGGGCAGGAGCCGTCCCTGTGACCGACCCCGGGCAGGCGGGGGAGCCCGGGGCGCGCCCCGCGTTTGTCACGGAGGAGAAGTGGCCTGAGCCTAACGGCCAGGAGGCGCAGGGTTCCTGCTGCGGAGAAAAACTACACCCCGCGAACCGGTCCCTTAAGAGACACCGAAGACCAAAAGCACAATGGACAAGAGTTCCAGGCACAGGACTGAAGCTGAAGTACCAGCCAAATTAGTATCACCACAATAATTCTTATCTAAATTCTTAGCCGAGGGCACACAACCTTTCAAAAATCCGCCTACTTCCCCTCCCCCTAACATTCCCTTTCTAGGGACCTCATAAGGTCCCGTGGGACCTGGAGTCCCCGCAGACCTTGCTAAACCTCTTGCCGTGTAAAGCTGTCGACTTGACGGTGTACTGAACCATCCTCATCCTCTGGGACACGTTCCTCCTGCCTATGAAAAAAGCCACAATCTTTCTTTGTCCAAACTGCTGACGCGGCACGCACCGCCTTTGGGTACAGGGGAGGCAGTGAGAGGCCAGAACGGCACCAGGTTTGGGCAGTCACAGGCCAAACAAGTTCCATATACAAACTCCAGAATGTTAATGAGAACAGTGTGAGCTCGTGTTTTAACAGATAATGCCTTCGTTGTGTCCTTCATCAAGTCATTTTAAATCCACAATTTTCTAGTAATATTTTATACTTATAACAGGTAATACTGAAAATTAGCTTTAAGCATTGATCTGAAAACACTGTGGAAATAAATCCAGTATATTGCCTTTTCAGAAAACTATTAAATCCAAAGTTTATTCACACTCAAAACAAAACAAAACAGGTTTAAGTGTACTGTGAATCTATAAGGAGGCAAAGCATACATAGTTGAAGGTAGCAATGGTTTAACATTTTATTGAACTGGTGGTGCTTTATGTGCTGTTTTTAGTGAATCAATGAACAAAAATTGTACCTCGTGTCTTTCTTTATGCACCCTACAATCAAATTGCACAGTAGCAATTTCGTTCAGTCCCGAAGTTGGGAAACTGATTTCATAATTAAGTTTTCTGCAATAAACTATTTTACACCAAAGTAAGTACATACACAAAGTATTAACGCGGAAGTGGATTGAGGATGTTAATATATGCTCAATGCAATGCCATATAAAGACAGTTCTCAAGGAGTCTGCTTAGGTATTGTAAGCGATGTATGTTAGTATATCCAGCACTAATACAGCCCTGTTGGGTTTGGTATAAGTATCTTTACATGGCATTGCAGTGCACCGTGCAAACATATTCCACAAGAAAAAAATGTACTTGCTAACAGCAAAGATGGCTGTAAGAAATGGGTCAGTAAAAAGCCCCCTGGCCACTAGAAGCTTTGTTATTCAAACGTGACCTTTACATCCATCTTCTTTCAGAAACCTTCCCCACATCCAAGTCTTTGGAAAGAAACATGCCTAGCAAGTATCAGTGTACACTGAACTTTACTCAAAATAGCATTGCCAAATTTGCCCTCAAACATTTCAAACCTGTTGATCCCAGACCAGTAATGACACACAAACATGGAGTTGTTGGTTACTTAAGAAGTTTTGGCACAGTTAGCGTAGGAACTGAAATTTCTTTAAAAATTGGCACATAGTTTGGATTCGGTTGGCTTGGACCTTGATCCAAAGTCTCAATGATAGTTTGCTTCATATCTCTGCTGGCATCGCCTCTTACTGTCAGCAAAGCTGCAATATGGTCATCCCTGCCAAAGAAAAATGGTAAAACTGGCATTAGTGGGAAACTGCACAAGTAAGACTTTGTCAGAAGTACAATCCTTTCGCTAAGTTTCAACATGTAATTTTATTCTTAATCAGATTTCTAGTTACTCACAAGCCACTTTTCCAGTTCAATATAAAGCACTATTCTGGCTGCTCTTAGCACTCCAAAACATATTTTATCCTCCCAGAACACTGAATGGAAGTATTTTCATTATTTCTTTGCTCTACCACTGAGTAAGTACATGTACCTTCTAGTCCAGCTCAAATACTTTTTCATATTACCATTACTTCTCGTAAGTGGTACATTCTAAAATATGAAAGATATGAACACAGTCACACATTGTTTTAAAATTTGCCCAAGACTACAAGGAAACTGTGATGTCATCTTATCTGTCTTTTAACTTTGAGAGTAAAGAGAATTACCTGATATCAGGGTATTTACTGACTAAAGTTGAAACTTCCAGATAGAGCAGCGAAGGATCAGTTAGCTTGATAACCTCTGCAATGGCTTCAATGATGTCACAGAGTCCTTCAGTGTCCTCTCCAGAGCCCTGCAAGATGAAAAGTAAAAAAAAAACAAAACCAAAATCACCCAAACAAAGAACTGAATTTGCAGACATTAACAAAACAAAATATTTATGAATTGTCACCATAAACCTCTTCCCTCTTTTCCCCATTCTTCTTTGTCCAGAGATCTACCCTCAGGATATCAGTAAAGTCATGTTTTACAATATGTTTTATTTATCCACATGGTGATGCATTCTAGTCTTTAACTTTTGCTAATTTACCAGCATAAACATCAGGAATAACTAATGTGAAAGCCCGATCTCTTCTGAAAACTGGCCCTCCATTAACTTCCTTTTAGTCACTGGGCCATGAAGGCAGCTTTCAACAACTGATCAACTGAACTATAATATCTATTTAATCTCTTGACCATTTTAGCACTCTTAGTTCTAAGTCATCTGGTCCTGCTAATCTGGTATTGTTAATTTCATTTATTCCATAACCAATGCTTTAATCTGAAACAGATCTTATACAGAATCCCACATAATAAAGGACTCGGATGCAGGAGTTGCCCCAGCATCTTCCACAGTGAGCAGAGATGAACACTGCCCCTTCCTCACCCTGCCCAGTTTTTCAGGCTTTATCTTTCTCTGCATTCTTTTTGCATTTTGTCATCTGTTGGCCCTAAGAACTTTCCAGCAGATTCCTGCTCCTTATGCAGTTAAGAAAAAAATAAAAAATTTAGTATTCCTTTTAGGCCTGTCTTGTCCATTGCTTCTCCAATACCTTTTTTGGCCTGTTTTTTATATTTCTACTGCACTCTAAATGGGATCAACATACTTATCTTGTTGATTCTAAATGAATACACTGCATGATACTTTGGCAGTAAGTAACTGCATCAGTTTGATGCAGTATTGCCCTTTCTTCCAGACAGGAAAGGCAATGTCCTATTTTTATTTTCTTAAACAAACAACTGCATTTTTCTTTCATATGAATTCAGGGTACCTACCTCTGTAAGGCCGTTAATATATTCAGCTGCAGAGAGTTGTATAAACACAAAACAGTAGAAGATGGTGCTCAGGAATTTTAGCAGCAGGCCTGTGTGTGTTCAGAAACTCGTGACTGTTGCCCTTGATATGGCATCCTCGATATTCACAAGTCACCCACCATTTTTGAGACATACAGATCTAACTCTGTCTTCCCCAAACACCTGCGGTTTATTCTAAGTTACCAGATTAACAGCATTACCCAAAGCAAATACTTACAGCTGCAAGCTTCTTAAACAGGAATCTGAACTGCTCTGCTTCTTTGATCATTCTCTCTGCACCCTCTTTTCTCTCTTCTGCATTCTTGAAAGATATACGTTTTAACATGATTGCTCTGATGTATTCCACAACTACTCTCCGATGGGCCTCAATAGTCATTGTCTGAAAGAAAAGAAACAGGTGGTGGATTATGCCAGTGGTATCTGCAAACGTAGCCATTATTTTTTGTGTTTGAACAATTATTAGGCTTCGAAATGTGTATTTCCACTTAATCACCAGTACACAGTTTTTGCTAATATTACACATTTTGAGTGGCTTTAGATTTTTCACAATGTTAACAAAATTAAAATCCGTCCTTCTCTAATGAAAAGAAGGTGCCACTTATGACAGAGAGAAACAACAACAAAACCGGTCTCACTCTAACGACATGTCTGAATTGTTTTTGAGGAGCACCAAAGACAGAGGAACATTAAATAATCTGGGTGATCTTTAGAACAGAACAATGCTAGGCCTTGCTCTTTATATCTCTGGTCAAGGAACGACCAGCCATTGCAGAGGCTTCTGCTGGAGAATTCCAGTATATTGCATTGCAAATCTTGCCTACATTATCTGTACTCTGGGTCAAGTCTGGTAAGAAGCCTGGAGAGGTAGAAGCGATCACTTTCTCAGATCTTCCTTGACTGATTCACTGATCTGCACTTGCCTTTTTACAGGAAATAGCTACTGGTGACTACATGAAACATCTGGTATTGGTGCAAGAGTAATGCTGAGGTTTGGAAGTAAAGAACAAAACAAAATCCCCAAAACCTTTACATACTTTTTCAACTCTAATGTAAGGAGGGTCCTTAAATCCCACAAGTCCTCAGGTGGGTTTTTTTCCCTCCTAAGCGTGCTGGCAAAGATACTTCTGATTAAGAAAAAGCCTGCACGAAAGGTAACCACAAACTTTTAATCGTATTTTATTCATATATATGAAGCTTTAGAAGCTTTAGTTTCAACCAACATGTTCTTCAGTCAAAGTTTTGGAGAAAAGTTTCAAGAAAGAGAGAAAACAAAAACAAGGGAAAAAAAAAAGATGAGAGAAAACAACAGATTGCAAAGTATTGGAAGTTTTAGACCTCATGTAGGACACAGAAAATATGATTTCAAGTCCTGCTCTCAAGACTGTAGAGAAATACCAGAGTTTAATGGTTGTTCAGAGATGGCTTCTCTTGCATTGGTGGAATTGATGCCAATTACACAGAGGAAAATTAACTGCACAGAATAGACTGTGGGAGACTGACATGTATGCCCCATCCTACTGAAACATGAAAAACAGCTCTACTACAACTGAGAAAAAGAACTCTCAAGAAGAGCCAACAGTGCAATGATGGGACATTCACTTCGCATGCAAGGAAAATGGCAAAGCAGAATGACTGCAAGATCCAGATCTGCCTATTCCACAGCTGTGTCCTTATAGCCCACTGGGCTACAGTCTTTTTGTTCTGTTCATGTGGCTTTTAAAACTTGAATTTTCAAACCAAGATTAACCAAGAATATTTTAAAACCAGAAAAAAAAGCCCACCCAACCCAGGGGAACAAAAGTGTGTCCCATCCTGTGCTAGAACATAGAGTGGCTTTTGTGAGAGATTTTTTTTGTGCTGCGAGACAGACTGGAAGCAGGTATGATGAATGCCAGAAAATGTGTTTGTCATCCTCTTCCCCATAAGGTGGCAATAAATGCTACACCATGATGAAATACATGTGATTGCAGAGATTGGTCTTAACACTTACAGAAACTCACGTCAAGCACTATTAACCTCACAGTAACAAACCAATCTGGAAAAGAAAGCTGTTCCATGGATACAGAGTAATTCTGGGACCAACCTAACTTTTGTGTACTTTTTTGACTGAAAATGCAAGTTATTCACTTACATAAGGCCTCTAGGATCTGCAAATACTGAAGGTGAAGAGGTCATCAGAGGAACTTTGAGCAGTCCCCTCTACCTCTTTAACAGCTAAGGGAAGAAAGAGTAAGTGTATGATTTTGAGACTGTCTTTTAAATACTTCTACTTAGTAAGTGTTTGTTCAAAGACCTCACCTAAATCCTGATCTTGCTAAATTCAAATATTTCCTAAATCTTAGGGGATCATTTAAGACATGCCATCTTAACAACACAAAGCCGACTTTAATTCAGTAAAGGATAAAAACAAGTTAAGTAATGCTGAAGATTAAAGGATAATAGAGAAATCCAGATATCCTTTGACAGACCACGGGGGGGGGGGAAAGCACGAAAAAAAAAAAATGACCAAACCTAGCACATTATGCTGCTGTAACTGCACTTTAAACCTACGTTATGCATTTGTTAAACCTTATGGCACCAATTTAACTATACCTGATTTTACATATTAAAACTAGGAATTACAGAGCGTGCATTTATAAAACAGTAATTACAGGCCATCTCAACTAGTTTCAGAAGAGCTAATTTTATCTGACTATAAACTTCTGAGAGTTAGAAAAGTACAAGCTGGTAAGAATACAATCAGGTAACATGCCAATACTTCTTCTGGACTAACTCCTGCAACTCAGCTCTGTCTTTGAGAATATTATATGACTGTGAACTAATAGATGAGAGAGAGATATTAGAACCACACTTCTGCAATATGATTATGAACATTTTTTTTATTTCCAGTGATGAATCGATTCCAATTTCTGTATGCCAATTCTTAATTTCATTCAGTGTTCAGAAATTCCAAACCAATATGATATTCAGAGTACACTAGTAAAGTATCACAGAATACATTCCACCTACCTTTTTGTAAGGCTTTTTTATTTTTGCAAAGTCATTGAAATAATCCTCTACAGTGACACAGATAGTCCCCACGGCATTAGAACCCATCAACCACTTCTTTGTCATCAGCTCATTGAGATGTGGCTGAGAAGGTAACAAACAATTGATGAGAACAAATTATCGACACTTAAATCATATCAGTGCAGCTACAAAAAAAATACACAATTTTAAGTCTAAAATACACTCCTTCAAAAGGAATAAGCGGTTAGCATAGGAAAATGATGTGATCAGTTGCCAGAATGCTACCCTGATCTACACGCTGGGCGTGTATGTAAACCAACTGCCCTAACCTGAGCATTTGTTTCATACAGAGTTCTCTAAAATCCTTTGTTATGTTCTCTAATTAAATGCCTATGCTAAATTAAAAAATTAACATCCAAGGACAAAATTGGCACAAGTGCTGACAATGCCAATTTTAAATATGAGGCACTTTTAAACTGTGGTGATTATGCAACTTCATGCTTGATTTCTTGAACTGATACTGGCTACTCGGTTGTTTCTTTCTCCTTGAAGGCCCCACAAACTTCCTGTGCCTATATGCTTTACTTCTGTCCCAGAACTCCACAATACATAATTCCGTTATTCTCTACATCTACAACATCTACATACCCATCTTGCTTTGTTCTCCCCAGAGGAAAAATTCTTTTCATATTAGAGCATGGTATTTTATAAATTATAATAGTGACATGAAGTTTGAGGTTAATGAATTTCAAAGAATGGTCATTAGAGTAGACAGAGTGTCTTCTCATAATCAATGAGCAGACTTAATGAGAAATAAAGATTTTGCTTAAGAGCTCAAAGTTTAAAATAAAAATAAACACTGCTCCCACATCTTTCTTAATGTGAGTCATTCAAGGTGTTTACATTAGTTCAAAATATTACAAAACTAGTAAGTCCCAGAGCATCTTTCTTCACCCCTGCCATTTCTCTTAATTCTCCTCCCTCCCTCCCCATGCTCCCAATTTCTTTTTAAGAATAATTTTTTTTTTCCCCTAAGGGATTCTATACAAGAAGCTAGAATTCTTAAACATGGAAATTTATCAATCAGAAAGGGCCCACCCTTCAGAAGTCAATTAACTATCTTAATTATAGCTGTACTGCACCTGTACAAAGATGATATCAGCAGTAGTTTCCCAAATAACTCTTAAAAATCAACTACATAAGACTAAGTACAATCTGCTAGAAAATATTCACTTTATACAAAGCACCTGCCTGAAGTCATCCTGTGAAATATAATCAAGCAATTTTCCAGTCTCCTACATGCTAACTATACCAGTGAAGAACAACACTGACATTTACTGGCATTTTGATAGTACAATATATATAAAGTATGATTAGCAATCAAAAGTCTTCCTAACTACTTAACTCCTGAATTATTTTTCCTTACAAAGTAATACTTCTATTTTTTTTTGATGAAAAAGGGTTCTGACCTCTAAATCCATGAAGACTTCATCCAGCAGGCTAGAGCATCCTTCTTTGGCAATGACGTCTAAAGTTGCATCCATACTTGCATGACTGCTTGACAATGTGTCTTCCGTGTCAATTTTCAAGTATTTTCTTTTCAGACTGATTATAGATTCTCTGTGACAAATAACAATGCTTTTCATCACCTATGGATGCACAAGTGCATTGCTACTAAATTTTCAGAGTGCATACACAGAAAGAGACATGCTAGACAGCCTGATTTTTGCAAGGGGAAATAATGCCTGCTACTTGCTTTGGAAGCCTTAATTTACTCTCCAGCAGGAAAGAGTGATCAGCCTAGACTACTTGCACATTGGTAACGAACTACAGCTCATTTGCAGACTTGAGAATGGCAGCAGGTATAGATGAACATGGGGTTGGATTGCTGAACACTGAAACATAAGCGATGAAGATTTCTTTATCCTGTTTTGATACTCTTAACAGAGCAAGCTCTACCTTTACTTTTCTCCAGTTCAGTTCACCTTGATCACACTGCTTGAAGGTGAACTGTGGGAGATCAAATGTAAGAAGATGGGAGGCCCCAGACAAACTAACTGAAATGTCTTTTTCAAATTCTGAAAGCTGATAATAAAATTTTTCTTTGGCAATGAAATTCTTGGAATAACGAGTGGATTTTCACCAGTGAGGGACAACGGCTTGGCTTTCCAAAGGCAAGAGAAATCACAGCATCTGCCTCTTACAACAGCACTATACTTAAAACTGTTGCCCTTTTTAGTCGGCTGAACTATTTTAACTGAAACACTCTTTGTATGCAAAAGAAAAGATGGCCCTGGGAACATGTGGTATTACAAACGAAATATCAATACTTATTTTTCCTCACAATACTGCAAGGACACACAGACTTACTTAAAGGTCTGACAGTTGTTTATAACTGCAATCATGTACTGAACATAGCACTGAGGATACTGACGATTTTTAAGATGTTCTTCTTTATACAACTGTGCTTCATCTTTGTACCTGTAACATATAAAAGGAATGGCATTAAACAGACAGAACTCTGTTCTAACTTCAGTACACCTGCAAGACCAAATGCTCCATAAGGGTCTGTCCAGTATTTAAAAGCGCTTGTTGCTTATGTGAAGTTTAGTCTCTCAGTTCTGAGCAGATTCCTGCCAAAGAGGTCTTTTCGGTCTTCCTTATGAGAAAGAGATGTAAGTTTGAGACATAAAATGGAAATGACTCCAAAAATTAGAACGATTTGCAGAGAGGAACTGAAACTGTCACTCACCAGCACAGAGAACTTCTGTGGTGAAACTGGGGAAGGGAGGAAGAAAGCAAGAAAAGGAAAGGGAAGAAAAGCTTGGTTGACATGGATGTGATAGAATGAAGACAAAGCAATAAAAAAACATCCACAGGAAAAACACGTATTGGAATTGTAGGAACAGAGAGGCTGAGGCAGGATAAAGCATTTATATTTTAAAAATTATGTTACCTGGTTAGAAATGAATTCATTTGTTGAAGACATAGAAGGAGTACCTTTGTTTTCAAATCTTCATTTATCTGAGCAGCCACCTGAAGATTCTGCTCAAACATCTAAGTTAAAAATAGTTTAGTTACAAAGAGAGGCCTTTATCAGTGGTAAACCAGAGACAGAACTCCTGCGTTGGAGACTCTCCCTAGCACCAGCTCTACACATGCTTTGGTTTTTTTGTTTGGGTATTGGTTTTTTTTGTTTTTAAACAAGCCCAGACAATGTTGCTGACCAAACAAAAAAATCATTAATTACACTTATGGAAAACAGTAAGCTATTGACAACCATTAATGTGTGCTGCAGCTTTCTCCTGATACTGAAAACAGCTGCATTCTTTCTTCAAAAAGAAAGTACTTAATATTTCTAATTCCACAGGAATTTGGCTTTACAGTGAATCAAAGTTCTTGGGTCAGCTCCTGCAGCTAGTAATGAATAACCTTGTAACTCAAATTCCTTTGCATTCCACATATATGAAAGTACTAAGTTCATGTTAGTCAAGAAGAAAGGACCCCTAAACTTTGGAAACACAACCAGGCACAAGGTCTAGGTGACCTACAGGGAACTGCATTTGAGGGGGACTGGAAAGAAAGAGTACAAAGCCAGGTGGAAACATGAGCTGCTTTTACGCTGAGATGATTTTGAAAGTTTCACTGTTCCACGAGTCTCAACACTGGAGCCTTTGACAACACAGCACCAGAGCCAATCACTTTCTGAAAAGGATTAGATGAAGTCAACCTTGGCACTAATACAAATGTGAAAGAATGTAGCAAAAATCCTGGCATAACACAGGATAAAAAAAGAAGGGGGAAACAACTGCAGGAGGAAGAGCCTATTATCTTTCATTGAAGGTACCTAACACAGTATTTGTAAAGAAAAATTAGTAAACATGCATAATAAGCTGTCATTTTGCTGGTTGATAAAGATCGCTTTACAAGCTTTCCTTTTCTACTACCAATAACAGGGTGGTGCAGGTTGGGATTTTTTATTGTGGGTTTTTTGTTTGTTTTTTTAAGGGTTTAGAAATAGGAGTATCTTTTCTGTTTTGAGGCTATTTCGTAATTTGGAGAGGCATCAATGTTAACTGAAGCAGTATTTAAAAAGCAACATTTTTGATCTTTGACAGAACTTTTCTTTCCAGTATTAAGGTGTTTATATACTGAATAATTTATAGGAACAAATACCTGCCAACTATCTCAGCATCACATTAATAAACAATATTCTAATAATTTACAAGCACCTCATCTGGTAGGCTTATATTGCAAACTTACATGAAGAGACCAAAGGAAAAGCAGGTAAATAAATACAAATATCAACTAAATAGGCTAGGAAAAAAATGTTTCTAATTTACATGTAAAAAGAACTAAGTCTCTAAGTATTAAAGTGAAAAAGGCAAATGAAAACCTCAAAAGAAACAACCCCGCCAACTAAAAACTCTACAGCAAAAAACCCTATACTTCAACAGACACAGAAACAACGGCATTCCAAACAGTTTGGTTTCCCCCTCCCAGCCCTCCATTATCCCCAAATCTATACGCTGCTTCTGTAGATTTTCTAGAATAACCAAGTTCTCTATACCTGAAAAACAATAGCTGGGAGTGTAGTCTGATAGTACCCATCCTGATCTGCTTCTGGTTCAGTTTCTTTTATCCAGTCTTTTTTATCTGTCTCCAGTGCTTTTCGTAGCCAGCCAATGATATTAGACTACATTAAATAAAGAAACAAAGAAGAAGAAAAGATTTTTTTTTAATTTAACACAACAAAACCCCCCAATAAAATATTTGGAATAGCAGCCACTTCCATAATGAAGAGTGGCATAGTAACAGATAATGTTGACCACTCTCGTCATCCCTACAGGATATAAGTAACATTGACAAAGAGAAAGGTTAGTAAACTAGTGATGTAGTTTGAATTGAGCTTAGGCACCTTTAGGAAGGGGAGTGATCCAAACACAAAGAGCAAGTCAGTTTGTCAGAATATTTTACTAACTATGGAAGCATTTATTAAGTCTTGGGTTTTAGGTTTCAAACTGAATTTTTCCACAACTGGAAAAAATTAGCATAATACCTAACGTACAAAAATCAGCATGTATCTGCTTGTAGCTCCTTTCACTACAGTACATTTTAGCAAACTGATGATTGTTATTGCTGGGGACAAAACCCCAGGATTAGATTAAATGGGTTGTGTTTCTTGGAACTTAAGTGCTGCAGAAAATAGTGGTGGAGATAAAACAAGCACATTATACAACACACAGACATTAAGAACAATTGCTTTGCCATGTAGCTGACCAGTTCCCAATGGCTCTAAGGATAACAGGAGCAGTGTCTTTAGATTTAAGATGCACTTGAAATGGCATCCACAAAAGGAAATTATGCTCATGTAGTCAACAGGCATGAAAGGAAGAAGACTATTAAAAGAATCAAACTGGCAAATGTAAACATCCTGATTACCTTGAAAAGATCACATCTGTATCAAATGTTGATGTAGTTACTACAGGGACTATAGGGACTGCATTCAGTTGCTTGTAAGTACAGTAATACCTAACATACTAGTACTATGAATTTATTTAGACACGTAAGCGCTGGAATTCCTTCCTTTCTGATAAAATACGATTAATACAGTCTGTAAAGCATAATTATTCCTTGTAATGTAATAACGTACATCTATAAAACCATCTGATTATACCTTTATAAACAAACCTACATAAAGTACATGAACGTTTATAAAAGTAATGACACTGAGTTTACATTTGTCACATTAGTTCCCTCTGATGGAAGAGCAGCACTGAAGCACTAACGCAGCTATAAACTCATCTGAAGATGTCTTTGCAGTACTGTTACTCACAGTGAGAGTTGACATATACTTGCTGAGAAGCTGGTCCACCACATTCTGTGAAATCAGAGGATCCAGAGAATTTACATCCACTTCAGGAGACAGTTCTGAGTTTCCCATCATCTCTGTACTGAGTTTAAAAACAAACAAACAAAAAGACATTGAAGATTAGTAAAGAAAAATGAGATAAAAACAATGCAGCTTTTTTTGTATGACCGCTGTAAGGGGTAATTTTCCAAAATATATACATTACAAAAAAATCAAAAAATTCTTAATAGTAACTGCAACAATAAATGCATTTACAAGGAATGTAAATAAACTATATAAAAGAAAGAACAGGATGTAAAAGCTATATACCTTAGCATACATTAAAAAAACATGTGACAGACATTTTAAATATTCAACCCTTTCATGTGTTTCTAACTTTTATGTACAAAAACTAGTGATTGCTTGACTGAATAAAAGCCAACTGGTTCAGCCTGTGGGGTCTTAATAGGGGACATTTTTATATGTCTTTTACATTTCAGAGGTGATGACAGCTTCCATGTTCTGAATTTCTGAATGGGAAAGATGAGTGAAAAGTACAAAACACTCTCCTCAGTTTCTCAAAACAGCTTCTGTTTTGCTACTTGTATCACATCCATATCAAAGCTAAAATATATTAGAAGAAACTCTACCAACGCTTCCTATGTTGGTAGAAAATAGATCTAATATAAGAGGAGGAGGCATCTTGTGTACCAAATTGAAAGTGCGCTTCACTGGTACTGTATTATAACAGCACGATTAGCTATACTTGCAAAGGAAAAATCTTGATTTTATAGGATCAGAAAGAAACTAGAGTAACTCTCAAAAATATTTTGACAATGATTATATAACAATACTCTCCGGTGATATTTTGCATCTATGTATTATAAGATTATATGAGTTACTTGTGTAACCAAAACAAAAAACCCCAAAGCTACACCAAAGCACGACATTACAAGACCTCTTTAATATTTCATGCTCAAAAAAAATCAGTAACTCAAAACCACACTCTTCAGAGTGTGCTTTATTAACAGTTGATGGAAATATATTCAATCATAATAATATAAATTGTTTCACATTCCATTTCTAGTATGCTTGTCAGAAAGAAGCCACAAATTCTATATTTGAAATGGCAACTATAAAAAACAAATAGCAACTTTAAAAATCCTTTAAAACTGTTTAGCTTGTATATTTCTGCAAGTTAAAGTTGTTCTCTGGATACATGTGAGTCAGCACAGTGGTGCTTCCATGTCATGAAAAGAAAATCATCTCAAAGCACTAAAAAAAACCAAACCACACTATGGCTAACTACTTAACCAAAATTCTTGTCTTTGAAACCATAAAAGCTACCGTAACTGAACACTTGGCATTCACAGCATCTTCCTGAGCCTGTTGGAAAAGAGATTAAAGACATTTTAAGTGGCTCAAGCTATTCAGAAAAATGAATTCCATTCTGTTGCTTTTTACATAAAGAATACATGTAATAGCAGGACCTGCTCTATCTAGGCTTATTCAGGGGAATGTGAGAAGCTGTTCATGGCACCATGCCATATTTGAAAGTATTTCTAGCTTCATTATACCATCATTAGCCCCACTACACAAGGCCACAGGGACGTTGTATCTTTCTCAAAGCTTATCAACTGAAACCCCAAAACAAAGACCATAGGTCCAGATTTATTAATACCTGTACATTTCCAAAGCTCTCATTGACTTAGATGTGAAAGAGAAATACACCTAGCACAGTAAAACTGCATCCCACCCAAATATTAAAGGCTGTTATTCCACATGGAGCATTACTTTATTTCTCAGTTATGAGACAAATACAGCTCTAAAACCAGTTTCCAAGACATGGTTAAGAACACTATTCTTTTAAAACTCCTATTTTGGAAGCACTGTAAACAGAAGTTATGCATGGCTTTCTTATCAATTCATTACATGGAAAAAAAACCCTCAATGTTTCTCTTAATTGGACATTATTTTCTCATCTGGTTTTGAAGTGTAGCTATAATATGCAAATAGAAATTTAGATGTTCCCTCTAATATTCAATTACATTTAATAAAAGTAGAGAAAGATTAGAAAGGGCAAAACTATCTTCTACCATACAATGTTTCATAGATGTGAACAAGGAATGTAACACCAGTTTAGAACCTATTTTTCATACAGGGGGAAAAAAGGGTGAAATACCACAGAAACACAGTTCTGATGATGTCATATATGCCATCCTCCTTCAGAGTTTATTATAAACATATCCATATAAAGAATTATATATTGTATTATTAAGAGATGCTCAGCAACTGAGATTTGGCAAGCTCTGTAAGCATCCTGCTTGAGCACTTTTCCCATTCACAAGCCTGAGCCTATTTCTTCTTCCACTGTCCACTACAAACATACACAAAGTTAATTATCATCCTCTTTATAACAGTTTATTGTAATCTACAAGAATAGAATTACTGTACTGCCCTCTCAGGCTTTTATTTTTTAGAGGAGAAACTCAAAGCCTTAATTTTTCCTGAGATATTCCCTCTAATTTCTGTCACCCTTGTTACACGGATATACAGGGGAGACTGCATTCTCAGGTGTCTTGCACCGTGCCTACTCCTCTCACTGATTCGCTTCCTTTACAGGAGACGGCCATCAGGTGCCATGAGCCACATAAATCAAAAAGGGATCACTCCTGCTAAAGCAAGTTGTTTGCCTAGTAAATAGATGAAATGCTGGCTTTGCTCTCTGCCTTTGCCCTTCCTATGTTGGAACACATGGATTGAGAGAGCTTTAGCTCTGAATTGTCTAACTCGAGAGCAATCTGCTCTACTTTCTGGGGGAAGGGTAGAAGGGCAATTTTAAGACCAAGAATTGCCTTACTGGAACACCAGCTCCAGGACATAAATGAAGAACCTGTAAGCAGGATTTCTGCCAAGACCAAATCCCTATAGGTAGAAGGATTCACATATTTATGTTTTTCATTCACTGTGGAGTTACTCCTCTGGCCTTCTATTAACAAATAAGAACAGGCCAATGAACTCAGCTCCTTATTAGCAGCTGCATCTCATATATCCTGCACAGGTATGTAAGTATGCATTAGTGGGAGCTCTTGATTGTTCCTCGCAGGGAAGAAGAAGCAGGAGAACTTCACAGTGTAAAGTAAAACACAGAATTCTGAACAAAAAACGAACTTTAAAGCTGGTTATAAAAATTCTACAGAACAGCACTACCTCCTAACTATTTGCTTTATGGTATTATATTCTAAGACTGTCAAGCATCCAATTTGTTGAATCTGTGAGACTGAACAATTGAAGACGGCAAAAGTGTACACAGCAGAGACTCTGGGTCAATGCCAGCTATTGAGAACAGGACTATAGTCATGAGCCGCAGAAAGACTAGCATTATTTTTCCCCCAAACAAATCAGTTGCTCTAGTAACTACATGCCAGCAAAAACTAAACAGTTGCCATTTCAGCCATTTCTACCTGGAGAACAACAACAACAAAACCCCCACACACCAACCCCCCCCAACCACAAAAACAAACAAAAAAACACCTCAGAGAGAGACAGACATAATGCTTAAGTTATCCCAACAAATTACACAACTCAAAAGGAAAGAGTTTAAGAGTACCACTAGACAGAACCTGTAAGCAGAAACTCTTCGAAATAAACAAATCACCACATAGTTCTGAGAGAAAACCTAGAGGAAGTTACTATATTCCTTCCATTTAACAGTAATGAAGCAACACTGATACAGTCCCAACCCCTGTACAAAAGAACAATAGAAAGCTAATAACCATACAAATCTTGTGGGGCTGCAGCCAACGTCAAGCATTTTCAAACACAAGCTGTCAGTCTCTTCTGCTCTTCCCAATGCTTCACCAAACTGGCACATAAACACAAGGTGACTGTAGCTTCAAGCAAGTCTTCAAATGTATTAAAACTTTAAGCTTACGAAGCAACTAAAAAAATCACATATTAGAAAATGCAAAAAAGTTTTAAGGAGCAATTCCCAGAAAGCCAAATGTGTAACACATATCAAACCAGCAAATTCTTTATTATTATCCCTCTTTTGTTTTATCTTCTTATATGTTAATAGACATGCAAATGCTAGCACATAAACTGTGATTTGCATGCTTACTCTCCACTATTGCTAAGAGAGAAGATAAGGGGATCTTACCTTTTGTATGTGTTTAAAACCCAAGTTAGAAGGCTAACAATCTCATTTGCTTCCAGATCCTCTGCAGCAAGCTCTTGCATGCGGGTGGACAAAGCTTGGTGGTACATATTTAGCAATTTGTTGAAAATATCATAATGTGGAGGAAAACATTGATCCAGCAGGGTTTTAGCCACAAGCAGGTCATCAAGGACGTATTTACGTATGATTTCTAGATGGCGCACAAGCCACATTTTGTCAGATTCTCTAGTATCTGCCTGAGTGCCTTCAATTCGTGTGCTCACAGTTCTTTCCAAAATGTTGAACATTTTTTCTTTCCACTTCTTTGGTCTGCCAGGAGGTATGAATCCAGTTTGTTTTTTCCGGTCTAACATGCGCCTGTCAATTTTCTCCTCCCTCTCAATTATCCTAACAACAGAAACAAGCAAGGTTGGATCTCGACGGACTGTAACAAGAGATCTTTGAACCACCATCCAAAGTTGCTTCGCCAACTCCTCAGAAAGTTTCTGCATATCCCCAAAGTATGTATGGATGAGGTTCATGTCATGTGTGTTTTTGCTGTCCATGCGATACTGCTCATACATTAGGTTATCTCGAGAACACTCTAAATCCATCAGTTTTCGATGAGCCTGCAGAAGCTCCCCTCGCTCAATCAGATCGTGGGTCTCCCTGACTATCTCTGGAACTGAAACAAAGGCAAAAGAAAAGAAGGGGGGGGGGGGGGGGGGGGAAGAGAAAAAAAAAAAATAATAAAACAACATAATCAAAATACAAAGAGTAAATACAAGACAATAAAAGCACTAGGAAACAAGCTGGAGAAAAGCTATAGTGATTCTTTTGAAATAATTAACAGGAAATTATTTTGATGTATTCAAAATTTCTTAGTAAATGCTATACATTTTCATACATTATTAACTATAATGCTCCATTTTGACCAGTGGCTAAACAAAGATCACAGTGCCAACAGAACATAATTTTCTTTCCCTCCCTGTCTTAAAAAAAAAAAAAAAAGTCTACTATGAAACAAATTGCAGTACTAGCTTTCTCATGTCTTACACAAAAGGCTTTTAACTTGCCTGACTAAAAGTCACTTATCCTGTTGAACCTGGGGCTGCATATACCCAACAAATACTGAATTGTACCACCTTCTTGAAGGAAGAGTTTTTGCCTGCCTAAAGCACAAAGGAAGAATAAAGATAATTACCTATGCTGCTTAACTATTTAGAAGACTTTATTCTTTACTATTTTTCAGTATTTAAGGAATACTGTAGAAGATAATTAGGATCCTGTGGGGAAAAGAACTGAAAAATCTCAGCAGAAAGAACTGTCACTGCAAAACAGCAATAAAACTGGCAGCCCCAAAAAAGATCTGAAAAGGCAGTTATACACAATCATTAATCATGATGAAAACCACTTGGTTTCTAAAACATTTGTTTTGCTCAGAGTGAAGTCATCATCAACTATACTGTTTAACAGTTCTGGGGGGAGATGCTTCACACCAAAAACCTCTCACAATGCCGGAAAAGAGAAGGCTTATTGTCTCATCCATTATTGCAAAGCATAATGCATTCATTAGTGTAAAAGAAAACAAGATCCCCAAAACAATTCAGCATTGGAACATACAGAATTTTGTTGTTCTTTGTTTTTTATTGCTAGATATTGCAGGTAAATACTACTCTTTTAAAAAGATGAACACCATATCCCAGTTTCGTACTGTAGCAGCTAGACACACTTTTAGAGAGATTACACAAATCAACCTGGTATGACTGGGAAACAATTTTTCTTTATAGGTGCATTTTGTGAATTACTATCAGGAGAGAAAAGGAGAAAAAAAGACTATTTAAATAAAATCAAAGGGGTATGATAGATTTAGCCCCCATTATAGGGGTAAAATTCTTAAAATTACTGAAAAGCTGAAAAGTCCTGGCAAGGAATTAACTCTGATTCAAGATAGAATGGAACGTGCACCAAAAGGGCTGCACAAAAAGACAGATGTAATCCCTTTAACTGTACAGTATCCATTAATCACATTAATCTTCTTTAAATTTTGCAAACCTTGTAAGATGTGCAGTAGTGCAAGGAAGAAGTGTCTCCCATGTATAATTTCTTTATGTGTGAGTTGGTTTCTGTGATTGTGGTGCCCGATTCCTAAGCAAGGGCGGCACACAATTAAAACTAAATTATCAGTTCATACTTACACTTGTAACATTAACAGAAATCCTTGAGGTTCCTAACTGTTGTGAGAAAGACTACCATGGAATCTTTGACTGGAGATCTTGCTGTTCTGTATTTTGCCTTTGTTTGCAAAAAGTTTTCACTTCCTAGGATCATTTTTACCCAACAGACTTGCTGTAGGTGCCCAACTCACTGGCAGCACTCCATCTCTTTCCAAATTTTCTTTCTGTATATGTTGCTTGCATACTTCAGTCTTCTATACTAAACATGTTATCCCTGCTACTAATCGCTAACAAGAAGCTTCTTTGTGACTTGTGTCTGATGATAAGATAGTCCAGACTAGGAGTTCTTAGAGCACAATAAACTCCATATATATTACATGGTCACCAGCTACTTCCCTGAATGTGATGTGTAGGTGATTCTTCCTTAATTCTTCTTTCCCAGCGAGGTTTAAAGTTCTCAACATTGCTTGACAACCTTACAGCTGTTTGTACCATTTTAAAGTGCTTTCAGTATGTGATGAATTTTAAAAAGAGCATTAGATTACCTGAGAAGATGTTCTTGAGGTTTTCTACAGCAGCTGCCAGTTGGCTATGTTGCACTACAGCATCCTTAACATCCTTGAGGTTTTCTATGGTGTTGATGCTCTGTCTCCAGTCCTTATTGACATCTATCAAAGACTGCTGAATGTCCTTTACATCATTCAGTGCATTGTGCAGTTGACTTAAACCCGTTCGTACTCCATCTAACTGTGACTGTATTGCTGCCTTAAATACAAACAAAAAGACAAAGAAAGAACTCATTAAGCATTGCAAGTTCTGTATTTTCAACATTTCTCAAGAATTAATGTTTATTCCAGTATCTAACATTTTCAGAGAAAAAACCCAGACACAAACTGAAAAGGTAATATCATAGCTTACTAGAAATGTGTAACTTAATCCGTGTATGCATACATTTGGGTTTTTTTTTAAGTTTTAAAGCTGTATCTAGTCTTAAAGGGCTTAGATACAAGTGGTTTACCTAGAAGCTTAGGCAGACAGATCACCGCCTTTATAAATCTATATTAAACCAGAATCATGGGAAGGCAGAATGAGATTTCTTTGAATTTACTTCATAAATTGATTTCAAAGGGGGACAGCAAAAGACAGCTGATACAGATGTCTCAAAAGAATGCTTAGTACATACAGATTCATAAAGCATTTTACTAAAGCAATTAAATTTTGAGTGGCAACTGAAAAAGTTAAAAAAAATTAAGTTCTGAAATAGTCTAAAAAAACCCAAAACCCTCTGGCCTGTCATGACTGAAGGCAAAAAAAATTAAAAATATCAAAAAGGAATTCAGTCAAAACAAAACACAACACAAACCTCAAACTGAACAAAATTTTGACACTGTGACAAACATCAACAACCAGACCAATAATCCAACTACTAGATTATTTTGGCATCGAGAGGTTATTGATACAGATATCTCTTGTGACAGGTGACACTTGAAATAATGACTCTTCAAATAGCCTATTAGTCCTGATTATCCAGCCACCTTACAGAAAATGCATTATAGTGAAAGAAATCAGATCACATCCACAGCATATTTTTGTATATGTATTTTAAAAAAGATGTGACTGAGATGAAGTCAGGTAAATGGAAAATGAAATTGGAAATAACGGACTTGAAAAGACAAGCCAAAGGCAAGGCATCAGTGAAAACTCAGTTGCGTATCTTGAGGACTTGAAGCAACCAGTAAAAAAATGAGGCACTAATGGTTTCAGTAAGCTCAAAACACATTTTTTGCCATACTTTTACAGCCAAAAAGCTTGGGCAGTCATGGAACTTTTTGTCTGATACTAGAAGCCAAAGAGGAAATCCTGGTAACTATGAACACATTAATTGTGTTTTAAATGTACTGGGAAAGTCCCACAAAAATGCAGTGATTATTATACTGCCGCTATTTATGTACTTTCAAGCCATGATATGCTGATTTTATTGATAAAAATGTGTTTTCCTGTCAAACCCAGTATAATTAAGCAGGGGTAAGGCATTTTTATACTGTATCTATCTACAGAACTGCTGCATTAACACATTTTTCCTCTACAGAAACTGAGGTAATTAGCACACTCAAACATTCAATGTGATACTCAAACACAATCTTCTGAAGCTGACCATAAAGTATTTTTAAAATCCCATGACTATTAAACGGTAAATACTTCTGGTTTGATATTTCATTTTTTCTGAGGCAGATCTTCCAAGTATTACATATTCAAATTTTTTCCTATTTAACTTCTGCAGAAACTTGATTATGTTAAACAGAAACAATCACTGATATTGGTCAGTGACGCAAACGGCCAGGGAGAATTCTAAAGACAGACATCCACCCATGTTCAGTGTGTCTTCTAGTAGTCACCTGGGGCCAGGGGAGGGGGAGTGGGCAGGGAGCAAGGCATGTCCTAGCACTGTGGACTTTGCTTCCTAGAATGCATCTTCATCTTACATTGGATTGAACATCACTGTACTGAAAAAAACAAAAACAAAACTAAGCCCTCCTAGGAACAGGGTTCAAAACTTCATTTTTATCTCTTTTCAAGTGACAGCCCTCAACATGAAGCCATGGAACGGGGATCCTGGTTACCTGGTCTCCTTAGAGCCCTATGGTTTAAATTCATGATAGCACAGCAGCTAAGAATCAAGAGGTAGAGGATTTAAGCATGTCTACACACAGGAAAACCATGATGTAGGAACTCTCCTAGGGATATGTATACAGTATTTCTTCAGGAGGACAGCAATTCAAAACTTAAGTTCTCCCATTAACTGAGTGAGTGCACAAAGACGTCTGTCAAAGCTCGTAACTTTTCAGGCCCTGGAACAGAGTCCAAGCAGCTCTTCACCTACGTTTTGGCCTGCAGAGCCCAGAAGTACCAGCCTACAGCGCTAGCTGGTGCTTACCCACCCATCATTTCAGAGTTCTGCTACCTATCCTTAAAAATACTGCTTCACTAACTGCCATCAGTCTCACACATGAAGCAGATGAGTTTGACATATTTCAAAGCAGTTTTTCCTGTAAGAATTTATATAATGCAGGAATAAATGCAGGAATAAATGCAGAGAAGGATGTAAGAAATGGACGTAACCAAGTATTCGGGAGATGATACAGAGGGAGGAATAAGATAACGAACTGGAGGAGGTGCTGGTTTTTGGGCAGGACATAATTTCAAATCTCTGCTGCTTCATCCCTGTAAGTAAAACACAACTATTACCCTGGTTTTCTACTCTTCACTCTGGATTAACTTGATTATCTTGGTTCATCAGAAGAAAATTATGACAAAGATGAAAGCATATCCAGTCAGAAAGAAGCACCAACATGTTCATGCCAAAAGATTTACCATGTGTTCATTCGCACAGATGAAGCAGCTGAGGTTTTTCAACAACTTCCAACTTGAAAAATCCAGCTGATGATCCTGATGGCCCTGTCTCTCCATCTTCCACACCATACATATACACAGCTTAAATACTGACCCTGTCTCTCCATCTTCCACACCATACATATACACAGCTTAAAAAAGAGCAAGAGTATTTCTTACATCCTCTCTGTGCTCCCATCCATTACAGTAATACTTAGGGAAAAACTACTTTGCCATCCATTGCATCACTAACCAGCATCTGTTTCAGGAATGCATCCTGAATGGATTAAGAGGTATTGTACTACTTTTTGGAACAGGTATTTCTGACCATTTATAGATGATTGAAGTTAACTTAAGGAAAACAACAAGGAAACTAGTATGAAGTGGATTTAGACATCTGCAAAACTTAGAGAGTTATGTGTAGTCATCACTGTCTATAGAAGCAGCCAGTAGGCAAATGACTGCTCGTATATTATAAATAGATCACAATAACTAAGCAACTGATCCATTATTAATAGATACCACTATACGCTTTCTGCCTTAAATCTGAAAAACCCAACCCAAGTCATTAGGAAAATTTGTTTCTATGCTACAGGCAAAAATTAACATGTCATTTGCTAACAGATCTTTTTCACTGTGAAAGAAGACAGGCTTTCTTCTACTTCACGCAGACTCCCACAAAGAAGGAGTCATCAAATTTTTGTAAGATAAACTAACTTATTTTGACATATAAAGTTTAGATACAGTGTATACCAGCCATTTTGATCTTTTAAACCCCAAAATATTTCCTGAAACACTCTTCTAAGGCCTTACTCCAATTACTTAACAAAGTGGTCTAAAATGACTGTTGGCTAGTGAGTACCAGTGAAGGAAGAATACACAGAACTTAGTAACATACAGACACTAAACACAGGATGACTTTACTCATATTTCAGGCTAAATCTGTGTGTGTGCAGGTGTATGCACTCACATGTACACATTTGAAGGAGGAGGGAAATCATGGGGTAGACTTCTGCAAGAGACAAGAATGTGAGATTTTAGCTATCTCCCATAAACCCACACAAATGGCAGACTAAAGTGACTGATCTTTCTCAGATGCATTGAATGATGATGCAATCATCAATTTTTTGTTACGAATTTGGTATTCAGTCATTAAGAAAAAGGTTTGTTGCCTGCAGGCTACACAGCATCAGGGTAGCTGTCTGTGGATAAACTGCAGAAGTCACAGGACGTAAGAACACTTGAAATGTTTGAATAAAAATTAGATGTACAGCATTAATTTGCATTACTTTCAAGATACAAAGTTTCTGGTTTGGACACAGAGGAAAAATTAAAGTTCATGGTTTAAAACTATCTGGATGAAAATGTGGAATCAAAAAAACAGAAGCAAAAAAAAAAAAAAAAAAAAAAGGAAGTCACATTCATGCTGTACCACAGACACTCAGGTTTATCAAACTTTGTACCTTGAGCCGAGCTTCTACTGAAGCCTTCTTACGAGCTTCCCTCCTGCGATACTGCTCCACTTTATCCAGCTGATCAGGACGCTGCAGCATTCCCGCTACTCTCTGAACAGCTGTTGCAACTGCTTCCCTATCTGTTTCCTCCATTGTTGATTAGGACCTCAAAATGCCTTCATAATTCAACAGTACTGAAAAGAAATGTAACATTTTTAGAAATTTTTTTTCATTTGATGGCTATGTGTCATTTCAAATTTAACAACTGGAGAACTACCTTCAGCAACAAAACCAGTGCAACTTGACAGAAGTATCGTTAGCTTGCATTATACAGAGCACTTACCAAAATTCTACAAGAATCACATTTAAAGCCACTTAACTCTATTTCATTAGTTTACATGAAATGCTCTCTAGTTACTGTTTTTGCATTTATCTTGCTCTCCATAAGTATGTATATAAAAAGACAACAACAAAAGAACAGCAAATATTCACTTAAACACCAGATTCTATCTAATCCTAGAGTAGGTTTGCCTATTAAAAGGGGAGTGAGACAAGCATAAAGGAATCTTCTAGCAGGTCCAAGCAAAAACCCTAACTCTTACTGAACTGGAATCTGGTAGACCTGAGGGAACCATAGCCCCGCTGCAGCAATAAGTCAAATTTGCTACCAAAAGTGGAAAAACAGCTGTGAAAGCTCTAAACCCACAGACCTAACTATAAAGCAGTTGCATTTAAAGACTTCTGATGATTTTTTTCTTTCCTACTCGTTTCCAGTTTTTCTCACATTATCAGTCCATCAAACGTGTAGATATGCAGGGAAAAATTAATCAAGTATTTCACCTAAGCTTCCAGCTGAATTTCTAGTGCATGCAAACCAGTATGCAGAAAAGGTAAAATCTGCTGGCCATCAAACCAGACCTGTTCTCTCAAGCTTCACTAGCTACTAACAGAAAGCAGGGAGGATGCCAGTCACCAAAGATGCAAGAACTTGGTGTCCACAGAACTCCAAGGAACATATCTAGAGGTCCTCATTCCTTCTGAATTCTTTCTAGCATGTCTTCAGGCAAGAGAGGAAGTCTGGAGAAAGGAAGACTTTCCCTTGGTTGAGGAAGATCATGTTAGAGATTACTTAAGGAAACTTGATACCCACAAATCCATGGGCCCCAATGGCATGCACCTCTGAGTGCTGAGGGAGCTGGCAGATGTTACTGCCAAGCCACTCTTGATCATCTTTGAAAGGTCATGGTGAACAGGACAGGTGCCTGAGGACTGGTGGAAAGCCAGTGTCGCTCCAGTCTTCAAAAAGGGCAAGAAGGACCACCCAGGAAACTACAGCCCTGCCAACCTCACCTCCATCCCTGGAAAGGTGATGGAACATATCATCCTGGAGGTTATCGTGATGTATATGGAGCAAAAGGTTACCAGGAACAGTCAACATGGATTCACCAAGGCAAAACCATGCCTGATCAACCTTCTACGATGGAATGACTGGCTGGGTAGATGAGGGGAGAACAGTGGATGTTGTGTAACCTCAGCAAGGCTGTTGGCACCGCCTTCCATAACATCCCCATAGGTAAGCTCAGGCAGTGTAGGTCAGATGAGTGGGCAGTGGGGTGGATGGAGAACTGGCTGATGGCAGAGCTCAGGGGGGTGTGATCAGCAGCGCAGAGTCCAGCTGGAGGCCTGTAGCTTGTGGTGTTCCCCAGGGGTCAGCGCTGGGTCCAGTCGTGTTAAACTCCAGTCATCGCTGACTGGGACGAAGGGGCAGAGTGTGCCCTCAGCGAGTTTGCTGATGGTACAAACCTGGGAGCAGGGGCTGACACACCAGGCGGCTGCGCTGCCATTCAGGCAGACCTGGGCAGGCTGGAGAGCTGGGCGGATAGGGACCTCATGAAGTTCAACAAAGGCACGTGCAGGGTCCTGCACCTGGGGAGGGACAACCCCACGCACCAGCACAGGCTGGGGCTGACCTGCTGGGAGGCAGCTCTGCGGAGAGGGACCTGGGAGTGCTGGTGGGCAGCACATTGCCCATGAGCCAGCAGGGTGCCCTGGTGGCCGAGGAGGCCAGTGAGATCCCGGGGGGCATTAGGAGGAGGGTGGCCAGCGGGTGGAGGGAGGTGATCCTGCCCCTCTGCTCTGCCCTGCTGAGGCCACATCTGGAGTGCTGTGTCCAGTGCTGGGCTGCCCAGTTTGAGACAGACAGGAACTACTGGGGAGGGTCCAGCGGAGGGCTGCAAAGATGATGAGGGGACTGGAGCACCTCTGTTATGAGGAAAGGCTGAGAGAGCTGGGCCTGTGTAGCCTGGGGAAGAGAGACCGAGAGGGGATCTTCTCAATGTCTACAAATATCTTAAGGGTGAGTGTCAGGAGGACGGGCCGGGCTCTTTTCAGTAGTGCCCAGCGACAGGACAAAGGGCAATAGGCACAAACTGCAACACAACAAGTTCCTTCTAAGTATGAGGAAAAGCTTCTTTTCCTTGATGGTGACAGAACACTGGAACAGGCTGCCCAAAGAGGTTGTGGAGTCTCCTTTGGAGACATTCAAAACCCTGAATGTGACTGTGCAACACAAGCCAGGTGAACCTGCTTTAGCAGGGGAGTTGGACTGGATGATCTCCAGAGATCCCTATTAACCCTGACCATTCTGTGATTCTTCTAATCAGACAGAACATTTTAGGTTCTGCTGCCACAACTACAGATTATACTTTCTCTATCCATATTATTCCTTGAAAGTGGCTATCTACTTTCAAAGCAGCCTGCATTCATATATCCAGCACATCATTTAATCTCAACAGAACAGTGATCTGATGAAGAACTGTGAAAAACAGTGTTGTCAGCACTGCTTTAGCCACAAATCCAAAACATAGCACCATACAGGCTGCTATGAAGAAAGTTAACCTCAGCCCGGGCAGATTTTGTACAGCATTAGTAGAAGTAGTCATTATCTGAGTTTAAAAAGATTTCTTGCAAGATATGCTTAAGAGGTAGCCTATAAGCCCCTGAGTCTACGTTTCGTGTTCCACTATCTGGTATCTCAAGATCTGTATCTCTAGTATCTTCAAAAGTTACATGCATAAGTACACAGTTATGCCAAAATTATTTCTACAGTATAAACTCATGTCCTACTTTACCTACTCAGCTAGGCAACCAAACCCATCACTTCTCTATTAATGGCATGTTTAACTCAAATGATGTTTGATTTCCTACTGCACATCTCAAGGTGAAGGCTCTATTCCCACTGCTCACACTTTTAAATGAATACTCCAGTGTTTGTTTAACCCAACCCTTTTCCAAGCTATCAGGACTGTATCTACAATTAAAAAAAAGTTATTCTAAAACGAATAAACTACAGAAATGGTATTTGCAATAGACAGCTTTAAACTAAATTACTGCCTTTATTGACAACTGAAAACATTCAATAGTTATGATAGCTTTAACCCACACAGCCACTACGCATGGACATTAAGTAGACGTCACCAGTAAAATTAGTAGCTGGTATATTGTAATCTCCTAACCAACTACTCACTAACTTGCTGAGGCAGGCAGGTTGTTGCACAACTACTGACCATTCAAAAGGAAAAGCAAACTTTAAGAAACCATGGCAACTTTGCACAGAGGCTATGAGCCAAACCCACAAATATTTACAGAGCAAAGTACTGGAAGAAATGAACAAAAGCACGTCCCGAGCAGCCTGGGAAGGGCCTCGGCGGCAAGCACACCCCTACCCCCGGGCTGGAGCTCCGGCCGGGAGCCGAGCCGAGCCAGCGGGGCGGCCCCTGCCCCCTCCGCACCGAGCTGCTGCGCTGGGGCGCGCAGCGACACCCGGGTGTGTGGCACAGCTCCGCGACAGCGCCGGGCGGCAGCCCCCGCCGGCAGCCCGGCTCCTCCCGGCTCCCCCACGGCAGCGATCTGCATCGACGCAGGTGCCCGCTCCTGCCGGGCAAAGGCCGGAGACCTGCCCTCGGGCAGCCAGGCAAGGCTGCTGCCCCCGCCACATCGAGCCCCTTCGGCCTCGGCTGAGGCCTTCGGGCGGCGGCCGCGCCGACAGAACACTCAGCACCCGCTTCGGCCTCGCCATCCCGAGGGGCTCCCCGGAGCGGAGCGGAGCGGCCCGGCCCATCCCGCCCCCGCGCTGCGCTTCCCGTTGCCAGACTCGGATCGCTACAGCCAGGGACGGCCCGGCAGGAGCCGGCACACCAGCGCTGGCCAGCCGAGGCGCTGGCACCGGGCCAGCGGCGGGGGCAGACGGAGCCGCCGCTGCCACTTACCGGCCGCAGCCCGCCCCTCGGGAAGGTGCTGACAGTCCGCCAGTGCGCACGCGCCGGGCGCACACCGCGGCCCACCGGCGGGCGCGCAGGCGCAGAACGAGGCCGACCCCCCTCCCCCCGCCCCTCCGCCGCTGGCCGGCGCGCATGCGGGCTCGGCTCCCTCACCTGTTCGCAGGAGTGGGCTGCGCCTGCGCGGCCGCGGGAAGCGGGTGGCGGCGGGGACGGGGCCGTCGCGGAACCGGCGAGCTGGCGGGCGGGCAGGGGCCGCTCGGGCAGGTTTAGTGGCGCGGAGCAGCGGTGCCGGCGCTCCCTGAGGCGCTGCCTGCCGGTGGCGCCGCCTGGGTGTGACAGGAGAGTGGGGGACGCCCGCATCCCCTCAGAGCGGGCTAGGGGCTGCCGCGGCGCCTCCTCCTCATCCCTCTGTTTTTACAGTCCCTCAGTGTCGAGGGCGCTGTCGGTACTTTTGGGGCCTGATTCACGGTCACTGAGATCTGTTTTTTTTAAAAAAGTGCAGAAGTCCTTTGGGGTATTAAACGTTTGGGTTCGAATGGTGGCTTTTGGTCGTTGGGTATCGTCTGGGAAAAGGAAGCGTTCGGAGTGCCGCGGGTGGATAAGCTGTGAATCACGCAGTACTCTTCAGATCGGTGTGGAAGTGACTTTGGCTGGCAGAGGGAACGGGAAAGCCCTCGTTCGCCCAGTGTCCCGGCTGTGTCTCTTCGTCTGTTGCCCTGAACCCGGATTGCTGCCGCGCTGAGGAGAGCGGTGTGGCCGCTGGGATGCAGTTTGCTACGGCCTGCCTTGGCCCTTCTGCACGTCAGAAATGCCAAGGCTCAGGGCAGCAGCTTGCTTAGGATTTAATTTCTGTGTAAGGGAAAACTATGGTGCATTTAAAAGACAGGGGTTATGAAATTAGCCCTGGGTTGTTTGGTGGTTACAGTGGGAAACAGACAGATGAGGTGCCTCCCCCTGAGGACTGGGTTGTTAGTTGGGTTTGTGTAGGGGTTGCCATAGCAGCTGCCAGCAACTCCAAGTGCCCAGGCAGACGCAGGCTTAAAACCAGTTTGAGATTTAAGCAGGTGCCTCAGCTGGTACCCTGTGCCCAGTGCTTTGCAGTGGGACCTGCAGCTGTCATGTAAGAAGGAGCTTAACCTGCCCCTCAACACGTAAGTTCCCACCTGCAGCAGTCTGAGCGGAATGACAGTTACGCAATTAGAAATAAAGTTTTGATAACGGGCAACCTTAGAGGAGGTTTTATGATCTTGTAAACTGCTTAGATCTTCTAATTTTAAAGTAGCAAACAAAATCAGAGAATTTTTTTTTTCCTCCTAGTCTATCATATTGGTGTTATAACAGGAATAAAAATAGCAAAGGTGGTGTTGGTTGTTACAATATTACATTGTCTGGTAATTTTCTGTATTGTTGATTTAGGTTGGGTTTTGTGTGGTGGAGGAGATGGAGGAGACTGTGGGTAGTGAGAATGAGTTAGGGGGAAAAGTCGAGCCAGCTTCCTGCCCTGGTCAGTCTGCACAGCAGGAATCTGAACGACTGAGAGCAACACAACTTTCTTCCAAACCTGATATTGATCTCTGTCCGCCTCTCATTGCTATAAAAAAAGGTAAGGGAGAAAATAATTATAAGTACTTCATGTTGGCTTTGTATGGAAAAAAAATGCAGGAACAAAATGAGAAACCAATTATTAAGTAGAGTGTTTAAGTTTATAATGTACTTATATATACTGGGTGTGTATGTGCTATTCTGAATGTGCCAGTGTAGGGACTGCAATGTGCAATTTTTAGCTTTATAAATATATGTGTACATATAAATAATAAAATGCATATATGTGTTTTATATATATATATATATATATGCATTCACAGGGTCATGCATGATGCAACTCTGATCCCTTAGCATAGTTCCTAGTGTTCAATCATAGTAACATGATTAGAACCATTTTTTCTGGAATTAAATTGCATACTACTCTATATTATGGTATACTCTGTAGTACGGCATATAGTATGATATCTTTTTTCTGGACTATATTAATTATTAATTATTATATTAATTAATAATTATTATATTAAAATAGTACATTGAATAGTTCAAAGATTATTGAATGTGGCCTCATGATGACATCAGGTAGCTCCAGAGTGGGCATTTGTAAATCCATGGGCCCTGATGGGATGCAGTCACGATCATGGGAGGAGCTGGCTGATGTCATCACAAGGCTATGTT
Source organism: Falco peregrinus (assembly GCF_023634155.1). Taxonomy (NCBI): domain Eukaryota; kingdom Metazoa; phylum Chordata; class Aves; order Falconiformes; family Falconidae; genus Falco; species Falco peregrinus. The sequence goes on from NC_073723.1 coordinate 72,310,243, forward strand.
CAGTATTCTTTGTTCATGGCAACTTGGAGAGGTTGCCTGGAGGAAAGCTAATGTCACTCCCATCTCTGAGAAGGGCAAGAAGGAGGACTAGGGTAACGACAAGCTAGTCAGCCTAACCTCAGTCTCTGGGAAGGTGATAGCACAGCCAATCCTGGATAGCATTTCCAGGCACGTGAGGGATAACAATGTGATTGGGAGTAGCCAGCATGGATTCACCAAGGGAAGAAATGCTTGACCAACCTCATTGCCTTTTGCAATGCAGCCATTGGCTTGGTAGGTGGGGGGAGTGCAGTCAATGTGGTCTATCTTTTCTTTAGTAAGGCTTTTGACATTCTTCTGTTGGGACTTTTTTATTGTGCCCCTTGAGACAAATTAAACACGCGTTTGTGCTGAAATACATATAAAAAAATAAAAATAATGAAAAATGCATTGGACAGTCCTACTGCCGTAACTGATTCTGTAAGAAGTCTGCAAAGATACTTCTTGAGATGATTCCTTATATAGACTTGCACGGCATCAGTCCCGTGAACACCACCATTAAGCACCTCAGCTCAGCCTTGGGTCCATCAGCTAGTACTGGCTCTGCTGCCAGAAGGGTGAGCCTCCATGCCAGGAAGGCTGCAGGATGATGCTGTGGCTGTTTCTTATCTGATCACCAAGGGACACTACACTCCCTTACTGGGAGTTGTTCTGTATCTGTCATTCCTGCTTCCAGCCAGTTTAACCCGTTCTGCAGTTGGGCCTTCTTGCCCTTTGTGCCAGATTGTTCCTGGGTCACACATTACCACTACTGAGCAGTTACGATTTGAACTTCCCCTTCGCTCCTGTAAGATCCTTATAGAGAAGCTAATGAAGCGTGGGCTGGCTGAGCAGTGAGATGGATTGAAAACTGATTGAACAGACAAGCCCAGAGGGTTGTGGCCAGTGGCCAGTCCTGTTTAACTTCTTCATTAATGTTCTGAGTGATGGGGCGGAGTGTACCCTTAGCAAGGCTGCTGATAACACAAAACTGGGAGGGGTGGCCAAGTCACCAGGAAGTAATGCTGCCATTCAGAGGGACCTTGTGTGGCTGAGAAGTTGGGCTGACAGGAACCTCAGGCAGTTCAACAAGCGGAAGTGTAAATTACTGTACCTGGGGAGGAACAAGCCCAGGTACCAGTACGTGGTGGGAGCTGACCAGATGGAAATCAGATTGGCAGGAAAGGACCTGGGGGTCTTGGTGGACACCAAGTTGAACATGAACCGGCAATGGGCCCTTGTGGCAGAGAAGGCTGATGATACCATGGGCTGGATGAGGAGAAATGTTGCCAGCAGGTCAAGGAAGGTGATCCATCCTCTCCACTCAGCACTGCTGAGGCTTCACCTGGAATACTGTGTCCAGTTCTAGACTCCCCGGTACAAGAGAGACATGGACATACCGGAAAGAGTCCAGTGAAGGGCTGTGAAGATGATGAAGGCACTGGAGCATCTTTCCTATGAGGAAAGGCTGAGCGAATTGGGACTGTTCAGGCTGAGAAGAGGAGGCTTGGGTAGGGGGGAATTTCATTAGGATGTATAAATACCTGAAGGGAAGGTGTAAAGAAGATGGAGCCAGTCCCTTTTCAGTGGTGCTCAGGTGTCCCGGTTTCATCTGGGATGGAGTTAACTTTCTTAGTAGCTAGTACAGTGCTGTGTTTTGGATTTGGTGTGAGAACAACGTTGATAGCACACTGGTGTTTTTAGTTGTGGCTGGGTGATGTTTATACTAAGTCAAGGACTTTTTGGTTTCTTGGGCCCTGCCAGCGACAGGGCTGGAGGGGACACAGCCAGGACAGCTGACCTGAACCAGCCAAAGGGATATTCCATACTATGGGATGTCATGCTTGGTATATAAACTTGGGGGATTAGCTGGGGTCTGGGGATTTTTTCTTGGGAACTGGCTGGGCATCGGTCAGCGGGCGGCGGGCAGTTGTACTGTGCATCACTTGTTTTCCTTTCTCCCTTTTCCTTTGGATCTTATCCTTTTCACCACCTTTCCATTATAACTGTTCTTATTATTATTGTTATTGCTGTTGTTCTTAGCTTTTTATTCTGTTTAAATTATTGCATTGTTCTTATCTCAACCCTTGAATTTTACATTCCTTACCGATTCTCCTCCCCACCCTTCCAGATGGAGGGGGAATGAGTGAGTGTGGTACTTGGTTGCCTGCTGGGGTGAAACCACAACACCAGGACAGGACAAGAGGCGATGGGCACAAACTGAAACACTCGAGGTTCTGTCTGAACATCAGGAAACACTTTTTCACTGTGGGGGTGACCAAGCACTGGCAGAGATTATCCAGAGAGGCTGTGGAGTCTCCTTGCTTGGAGATACTGGAAAACTGTCTGGGCATGGTCCTGGGTAACCAGCTCCTTATGACTCTGCTTGAGCAGAGGGATGGACCAGATGACCTCCAAAGGTCCCTTCCAGTTTCAACCATTTTATGATTCCATGCATAACACATCATAATCAGGGGAAAAGTGACACAATCATAAGAAAATTCATAAGGAAATGAGTGCTATTATATTATTCATTTTAGTCACAATTTCATAATTTATTTAGACTAAGTTAAACAGTAGTTCTGGAAGTTTAGTGAGCCACTCATTAACACTACTGCATGGTCCACTGAGGATCCTATTTGCTACAAGGATGGGACCTAAATGTCATCATCTGAGAAATAAAATGGTTCCTTTTCCTTGGACTAAAAGCAAGCTTTAGCAATTACAAATAGTGTTGTTCAGTGCTTTCAAATAATTATCTTTTTGAAGCTAAGTAAAACAGTGTTTCTGTTAAGAAGAAATAAAGTATATTTAGGAATGCTTTGTAATTTTTTAAAAAGAGAAATGGTGGCTGGCTGGAGATAAGTTATTGTACTTAACATCAGGAAAACATAAATACATGTATTTCTTAGTTAAATGACTTAACAGAAGACAGTTACACATTCTAGTATATCTCTTGTTTTTATTACAAATATTAACAATCTTTATTCTTCTGATATTCCATGTGCTCAAGTTGTCTTGCTAGTCTCTGCAATTAGCAAGTTTGTCAGAAATGCATGAGACTGACAATCAAAATTTAGATAAAGAAGTAGCAAGATGAATAACTGGTTGACAATAGCAAGTCTTATAAGTGACAATATTACAGAATGTCTATTTTTGCTAGAACTGATTTCTTCAAGCTAGTACCTTAATATGCTTTTTCTTACATCTACTGTTATCAGCAGGGATTGATTGCAATTGAACTTGAGATAAAAAACATTATAGGACATCTTTTCCCCCTAACAGCTTCTAAGGGTTTCTGCTGAGGCACAGGTTTTATAATATTCCTTTCATGTCTCATTTTCCCCAGTCCGAGAAGGGGTTAGCCAGCAGATATTAAGACACAGCACTGCAGGACTTCTAAATGCATTTATTGTGCATACACCGTAATAATTAGGACTTGTCACTTCTTTTTACTAGATACAGAAAGTAAGCATCGTAGACGTGAAGGGGACCTGAAAACAAGGAGCACTGAGCTAGGATTTGCTGTCACAGGATCACCTGTTCTTCTGGCAAGTGTTTTGATGCTAAAATAGGTGGTCACTTGGCTACCTTTTGTCTGTTAAATTTTCTTCTGTACAGATTATTCTTGAAGTCTTCATTGACAAAAGTTTGGCTAATACTGGACGGTGCTGTGCTCCTTCAGTCTGTGTTAATTACAAGCAAAAAGAACAGTGAACCACTTAAAAGTGTATAACAGTGTTAGGTCATTTACTTTCTGTGCTCTTAATGTGTATTGTTGGGATTTTGGTTTTTTGGGTTGGTTTTTTTTTATCATCCACTGGTAAATCCCCTTTCCTTGTCAAGATGAAAATTAGTATTGATTAAGAATACTTGAATAAGGTCTTGCTGCATCAGAGAAGGCATATGCAAAATGAGAGATCCAGCTGTTGGTATGGAAGCCAGAGATAAAGAAGACTGACACAGATGAGTTGGGACCTACATGGGAGAAGAATGAATGGTGAATCACAAAAGATGTAGCTTTTAAAGACATCAGAATGGTGCTGACCAACAACTACAGGTATTCGGGCATTCTTGGTGTTTCCTGGTCTCAGAGATGCAGGTAGAGACAGGAGTGATGTAAAACATCCGTTCAGAGTCAGGCAGGACCAAATGGTAGGAGGCAAAGTTGGATGCTGGTCAGCTTTTTGGTTTTTTTTTTTAATCCAAGAGTAAATCAGGATTGCTCAATTAAATCCCTAGTTTAGAGTACTGGGGAGATGATGTAATTTTTCTTGTTTTCTCTCCAATAACAAATGTGAGGTACAGAGACACTCCAGACATCCACAGACTCCAGATACCATGTCAGTGGGAACTGTGTGTAGAAGAAAATGCTCAGCGTGGTGATGTTTTTACCCAAATCTTTAGTTTTCTGTAGAGCATCTGAAGATTATCTGTTGGCTTACAAATGTTATTCACCCTCTCTATTTTCAGTCTTCTTCACACTGTTATGAAGATTTCAAAAAATCCTTTGTTTACATAGATTTCCTTCTTTATCATTCTGCTACTATCTTTATATGACCTGTGTTTTAAACATCAATTACATATTTATTCTAGCAGTGACAGATGTTATAATGGATTTGTTTTATTTATTTCCTTTGAGGTAATAACGATACTATATATTAAAATGCTGGCAGTATAGAGATAGATCTGGTCCCAGATTTGGAATATGGACATATAGAAGGTTCAAAGCTGGATTCACAAAGCTGAGGTTTGAATTAGGGCCTTTATAGTGCTAAATTTTTATTGTGACCTTGGCCTGGATCCACATCTGATTCTGATGTCCTGATCTGAAGTTTTGGATCAGAAGTTTCCATTCTAGCAGCTTTATACTGAGAAATAATTCTGGTGTAACAAGTTAACTATTACTGATCTTTTCCCTCTGCATTCCTTAGATGTAATTTTTTATGTTCCTGCTTAAAGTAGTTTATGAAACCAGCTTAAATATCAACAATACAAAATGGAGTCCTTAAGTAAGTAAAAAAAAATGTCTCTATAACAAACTTTTATTTTCTAGACAACTGGTAAGAAAAATGTAGTACTTTCCAGTGAAACTAGGAAAGAACTAGCCAAGCAAGCCAAAGTCACCAAAGAGGAGCGAAGAGCTCAGATAGATGAAAGACACAAGTATTTGATATCAAGATTAGCAGATGGGATAGGCTTAAGTGAGCAGCAAGTGGAGGAGGCCATTATTTCTGATGACAAGGTAAATATTAATTAAGTTACTATTATTAAATGTGTTTCCAAAATTTCCAGTCTTTTGGAACTACTTCACAATTAACCACACTCGTAATTTTGTTCTTAGTTTCAACTCACAGAACAATTCTTTGCCCCTAGTGGACTGAAAAAGTTGCTCTTCTTTTACCAAGATGTATTGCAGGTATGTTACTGTTATTACTTCTGCAAAAACAAAGTTGCATTTTTTAAAAAAAATCACATCACTGTTGCAAAATTCAGAATGTCTTAACAGAGATTTTTTTTTTTGCTATGCATGCCAGTATGGAAAGAACTTGGATCTCATTGTTTAGATACTGACACTGTCTTACATGCAAACAGGAAAATGCCCTGTGACATGGTTTGATGCTGTTCTTGTTTTCACAGAAGAAAACTTAAAAATTACTTAAAAAAAAAAAAACTCTTAAAAACAGTCTGTTGGAGTGAGTCCAGAGGAGGGCCACGAGGATGATCAGAGGGCTGGAGCACCTCTCTCATGTGAAAACAGGCTGAGAGAGTTGGGGTTGTTCAGCCTGGAGAAGAGGAGGCTCTGGGCAGACCTTACAGCAGCCTTCTAGTACCTAAAGGGGATCTACAAGAAAGCTGGAGAGGGACTTTTTACAAGGACATGTAGTGACAGGACAAGGAGGAATGGTTTTAAGCTGAAAGAGGGTGGACTTGTAATAGATATTAGGAAGAAATTCTTCACAGTGAGGGTGGTGAGACACTGGCGCAGGTTGCATGGAGAAGTTGTGGATGCCTTGTTCCTGGGAGTGTTCAAGGCCAGGCTGGATGGGGCTTTGAGCAGCCTGGACTAGTGGAAGGTGTCCCTGCCCATGGCAGTGGGGTTGGAACTAAATGATCTTTAAGGTCCCTTCCAACCCAAACCATTCTATGGTAAAAATGGCCAAGTAAAGTAAAAATCCAGACTTCAAAAATGATAAAGATAATTGAGGCATAGTATTCAGAGTTTGAAAAGACTAGATTAGCTAACATATGTATTACAGGAATGGGGGAACTAACTGTCTGTGTAAGAACCATTTTGTCTTCTTTTGGTTTGAACTGCACCAACTCCACTATGGACCAAGCATTGTTTCAAGAGGGTGAAAAGTAATGCAATTTCTTTCTAAATGAAGGTGGTTTCATATTCAAATCTGTCCCATTCTATGGCAAATAATGTTGAGCTTGGAAAACAGTAAGTAGAAAGAAGGTGGTTGTGGTCCCCAAGATGTATCTGTGTCCCATTCAATTTTGAGAAGAAGCCTCCTCATAAAAAGCAAAATCATTGTTCAGCTTCCACGGAGTGTGTGATATCAGAAGGTGCCAAGCAACTTAAAATTGCCTAACATCACTATTGTGGGATTCCTGAACTGCAGAAGTCCTTCCTCAGTCCTTTCAGGTTATGCCATTGAGCAGCCATGTTAGTGTGAGCTAAGTCTCCATGTGGTGCTGTTTTAGGCTTGTTGAGGAGAAAAACTGATTGATAATGCTTGATTGTCAGTTGATTGCAAGGATCAATTACAGATTCATTGTAACCTAGGTAAGTTAAAAGAACTTTTGAGTGTTATTGGAATTGCTTGGAGGCTTTGCAAAGCACAGAATCAGCTCAGCTGTTAAAGCAGTTTAATCAGTTTTTCTTTTCACTGGGACTGTTCATGCACATTTCTGGGATGAACATGTTCTCTGACTTAAATCAAGATGAAACTAAAAATCTTGAAATTGTTTTCCTTAACTGACAAGCCAGAAATTAAACGTCCAGCTTGGTTTAAGTGAAACATTTCATTTCTCCATGAATTTTGTTTTATTTTGGCCTTCTTAACTGTTTAAATATGAATTTATGAAAAATTTGTTGCAAAACCAGCATAGCATAAAAATAAATGTTTCTGATGGAGTATATGAATGCCGTCTCTAGCATCTTCCACTCCATTTTGATGAGTGAAGAGATGTCATTATATTGACTGTTCTGGTCAGTTTGGAGAATTCAGACATATTGGAGAATTGGAGATTATTCAGGGGCAGTATCATACATGTTTGCTCTGTTCTTACCCATTTATGTCCATTCTTGGAGACAAAATACTGGCCAGGGCAGACTGTTGGCCTGACCTAGTAGGCATGTTCATACAAAGATTTGTCAAAGATCTTTTCTTCAGTGCTGCTTATCTCTCCTTTTCACCAACTTGGATGCACGATCAGCTGAGACTGTGCATACGAGTTAGAAGATGTTGTTTTGGGGTGGAAGTGGGGAGCTATTGCTGTGTATCATACGTCACACGTTTAGTCTAGCAGGACCTGAACATTTGAGATTTTAGGAAGAGGCCTCTCCCCAGCTTGAAAGAGAAATACTCCGGCAGGCTTCTTCCATAGAGTTTTCTGTTACGTTATTCCAGGTTTCAACAGATTATTTTCCAAAGTGCATGACAGAAAATTAGAGGGAAGCCGGTCTTTGCTAAGCTTAAACTTTTTTGTTGCTTTGAAGAGAAGAGGTTGTAGATATATCTCAGTGGAAAGAAACCAGTGGCAGCATATCTTCACAGAGGGAAAGTTTTTCAAAGTGATGTATGGTTAAAGACATGGGTTGAAAACTAAATTCCTTTCCACTGTTGGTAGGATTTAGCTGGCAGTGTTGCTTGTGAGTCCCACTCACAATTATAACTTTGCAGACCAGGCACATGATTCTTTCTGCAAGCCATCCAGTTTGTTTCCATGGAGGAACTTGCTCTAGGAAACACTCCAGTTTTAATTTTATTATATTTTCTGATATTTTTCCCCCTTCTTTGAGCTTTTTTTCTGAAAGCTCAACGCTATGAAACTGTTTACTGGGGATTGTGAGATTCATGCAAAGTTTATTCTCTAAATAAAGACAAGCTCACAATTTCTGTCAGGGAATTACTATCTGGTTCAGAATGACCTTAGTTATAATTCACGTACTCAAATAGGATGAGGTATTTGTGTTATAATGGTTTTTATTTTATTAACCTCTTATTTATAATTAAATTGCTAGCAAAAGTCAAATGCATCATCGACGTCAGATGGGTCAATGAGCAGCCTGCTTCAGAAGAAATTATTTATTACCATGGGTTCTACTGAGGTATGGTTGAAAAATTCATTAGATGACATTTAGAAAGTAAAATATTGAAAAAACATAATAGCTGTGCAGTGTTAAACAGCTTTTTGTAATTTTTGGATATATATTTAAGTACTTGGTCCATGTTCTTATAATGCAAAGTCTCCCAACATTTCTTGAGCTGAGGTTGGAGTTCAGCACTAAAGAAGTAGTGATTAATGGGCTTAACTATCTGAGAGGACAGCAGGTCAAATAAACTCTTGTTAAAAAATTGCAGATCCTAACATTTTTATTAATGACTGCATGTTAAGTATTTTACAGTGCTTGTGTGCTTCTAGTTTAACAGTACTGTTCCTCAGTGGTTCTGTATTTCTTTTCATATAATAATACTAAATATTATTCCCAAAATACCTTTAATAATTTATTTATTCCATTCAAATTCTTATAAGTATCTCTTCACTGTAATGTCTAAACATTAATCTGCAGTGTATTCAGAGTAGTCATTAAGATTTCTTACTAGTTTTCTTTCTTTACATCAATTTGGGGGGCATTGGGTGTACCATATACAATTTCCTCTGAATAAGGCATGGTGATATCTTCCCCGCTCCCCGCCCCCCCCCATGAGCTTATTTTAACATTGTTGCGTTAGAAAAGACATAGCTGAAGAATTCTACCTTGTTTTCTGAGAAGTGAGGTTCATTCCTCTGCCAGTCGGACCAATTGGAATGGCTTTTCAAATTTGTTATAGATGAATTATTATTAGATTTAATAGATTAAAAATAAGCATTGTTGCAGTACTGATTTGAAACTTTTACATTACTTCAGTCCATCAAAAAGACGAAAATACATGCTAAAAAGTATTTGGATCAGAAGGTTGTAGTAATGTTTAGATTCCCTTTTAAAAAATTAAATTACCTTTTTGAGTAACTAAATTTTAACAATTTTGTTTTCAGCACATTTTTAAGTTGTGAAGTAAATTATACATGCATATTTTTTTTAACTGCATGTTTTTGTCCTTTTTACAGGACTTTAAAGGAACCTGTGCATTTTTCCTAAGGACATCAGATAAAGTTATAACTGCATCAAATGTTTCCCAGGTCAGACCAAAATTATACAGTGTTTGCAGTGTACTTGATATTTCTGGAGATTGTTATTCATGCCACTGCAGTCAGAAAAAGAAGTGAGGAGTGCTTTCATTAAAAGGTCTGGTTCTCTGTTTAACAGAAGTTCTTCTTCATCTGAATAAGTGTTTATGATAAAGTGATGTTCTAATGATTTGGAAATTAGCTACTGCAGTATTATTAAAAACAAGATTTTAATTAATAAATATTCATTCTTAATCAGTCATTAAAAATACATTTTAATGGCAATAAGGAATAAATACCTAAACCAGGAAATTTTCTTTTAGGTAATAAACCTAAATTATGAAAAGGCTGCTCTTAAATAACTGGATCTTTTAAACTTAAAAAATAAAGATCATACTTGAAGCTAACTAAAGTAAGGTTTTCCTGCCCCAAGTAGCTTTAGTTGTGTATAAGAAAAGTACTGTAACAGCCTTTTCTGTCTTTCAGAGATATTCATGTACTTGGGGAATATTTGCAATAGAAGAGCATCCAGATATATCTAAGAATAGACATTAAACAAAAAATGTAATAGGCCTGAAATCATATTCTCAAAAGTATTGATGCACTTATTTTTATGTAGTACAGATTTTCTCCTTATTTGTCACCAATAGATTGATGCGTTCTATTTGAGAAGGCCAAAGCTGTAGTGTTATTTTCTCCAGCTACAGTCATGGTAGTGCTTCAGTTCTGTCAGTCACTTGGTTCGTAACAATATTTTTGCAAATACCTCATCCAGGGGTGTAAAAGTAATTTCTAGGCTTCTTCTCATGCCCTGTCAGTCCTGCGGCGCTGCTTCACTTGGGTACCTGTCAGAATGATTGTCCAAACTCTTCAGTTAGCTGCCTAGGTGCCTCCTCTCAGTTCTTTTGTGATCACCTTCTTTTAGCAGGGGCTGTCATGTAGCTGTCATCAAACTTCATTCCTTATACAAAGCAATATTTTTAGATGCTATAGAAGGTAAAACAAGCCCTAATTTTCAGTCAGTCAGTCTTCACACTGATGAGGCTTGGAGCTCAGGCTCAGACTGATTTGCCAAATTTTTGTTTATCCTGAAGATTTGTGTAGAAACAGTTGGAAGGAGAACCAGAGAACCCCCTAAAAATACATGGTTTTGTCCCCTATTTCTCAAGAGAAATAGCTGAACCTTCAGTGTCCTGTGGAAAGAAATGGATCAGCTTGTATGTTGACTTTGTCCTAGAAAATCGGAAGTGTTGAAAGACTTCATTTTCCCTGTCTCCCACTCTCTGCAACAAATGCAAACATTGTCGTATGGGAGAAACTGGCATTGTTAAAAGCATCTGAAGGGGAAAAATAGGTGTCAGTTCATGTCTTCATTTCTTCTGTCCTTTTCTTCTGCTGTCTTACTAGTGCAGCCTCTGGCAGAAGGAAATAGTTTAGGAACATTTCCTTGTTAGCAACCTTGTGGGCATCGCCTCCCAGGGAACACGTTCAAACATGCAAAGAAACCTGCTCTTCCTTGTAAGCACTTCTTCAGGCAGAATGATGCCTTGATAGTCATCCATAATTCCTGCACTTTTTGAGAGTTTTCTACCCTCTTGTACTCTAGGTGGATTATAATACTGTGATATTGTTAGGATGTAGTATTCCACCCATGCATAACAACTAAATGTCTTAAATACTCTTGTTTTGCATGCAAGTGGGGAACTAGCAAGGAAAACGTTAGTGAAGTAATCAAGATAGCCAAAAATGTCAAGTGTCAATTCATTTGTAGTTGCTGTTCCTAAAACACTCTGAATTGCTGTCTTTGCAAAGGCAAAAGTTGGGAGTAGAAGCCTCCCAGCCAGAACTCAGCACACTTTCCCCCATATCAGTAAAGCATTCATTATGATAGAGGCAAAATCGGTGTATGTGCAGTTCAGAAGTTCTGAATGAGACTCCCTCTCTACTAACAAGAGCCATACGCAGAGCCAAAATGGCTAATCATTATGGGTTGTAGAAAGCACACGGCCCATGTTTAGGATGTATATACTTGTAAGCAGAATGCCAGCAGCAGCAGAGCCAACCAGTCCATAAGCGGATAGTGTTGGAAAAAGATGTAATCCCTCACTTATTCCAATTTGTGCTTTATGTTCTGCAGTAAAATTCCATTCACTAGTCTCTCTCCCTGTCCCCAGCTGCAGCAATTTACCACTTCTTGCTTCACATTAGCTAGACCAGACAGTTTCCTGACCACTTCAGGGCTGACCAAGTTAAAGCACATTGCTAAGTGCCTTATCTAAATGCCTCTTAAGCACTGACAAGCTTGGGGCATCCACCACCTCTCTAGGAAGCCTGTTCCAGTGTTTGCCCATGTTCCTGGTAAAGAAATGCTTCCTGAGTATGAGCTCATTAACAATGAACTGGAGAGAACCGCACAACTGACAGAAGCATTTCTTGCCTGATACCTCTGTTGTCCTTTTTTAGGCATTTATGATAGATGGAAGCTGTTGCTCTAAAACAGAAGTACAGACATATAATTGCCTTAAGAATAATTAATGCATTGACATTAAATGGTTAATTTTAATTGGTTTCTGGAGTGTTGCTACAATATGGGACTGACTCTTCTGATGACTCAAGCTTAAGGGCAAGTCTTGGAATTTCTGGTTGAATTTTAGTCTATGTCCAATCCAAACTGGGGGGCAATATCCCATGGAACCTACATGGTTATGGACTGTACATGCATCTGTCATGTGTCTGAATTTCACTCAAGTAGTAAAATGTCACAGAAGTTCATATGCACTCTGCTGATTTTTATTTCTTCCTGAAGGAGGTGAATTTTGGCATATTTGATTGTGCTAATGGAAATATCCTTCAGGGCCTGGAACATTTCTTGTCCCAAATCATGATACCAGCACTTAAGTCACAACAGGTAATCAAATGGCTACTCTTTTTTTTTTTTTCTCAAGAACATGTGAAATTAAGGCAAATGGCTGCTGCAGTCCTATTTGTGCGTCAGCTGAGGATAAAACAGAGGATGCAGAAAGGTACAAGCCTGATACAGGCTTTCATGGGAGTCATGCAATTTGTAGATAAGTGTTATCGTTTATATTCAAGCAATAGCACTAGCTGTAATGCTCATGACAAAGGAGAATATAGCATAGCAGCCATGCTAAGGTAAAACTGTGATGACTATTAAAACTAAGTTAAGCCTGGATTGAAAGTGTTAAGTCCTTCTGGCAGCACAAGGGATCAGTCCATGATTTTATTCTAGAGCATGGACAGCAAGCACTGTATCACAGACAAAGCATCCAGCTTCTTTGAGTTGTCCTTGTTCAGAGGCACTCACAAAGCATCACAGATTGTTCTGTTGCCTCCAGAAGTACATGTTCAAAAGTAGAAAATATCATGAAGTTTAGTGTCTGTCAAGAATGATTCTGTCGTATGCTATTATTGTATGCTACCATTTTCTCTCAGCCAGGTGCAGGAAGGGAGGTTAGAATCTGTCTTCACTGTTCAAAGCGCACCAAACCGGACTGGAAAAAAAAAAAAAAAGATAATTCAGTGTGAAGACAGTGAGAGCAGGGAGACTTTTTTTTTATTTCTCGAGAGCCTCTTGCTTATCTCTTCTTGTCTAACAGAATAAATAAATCAACACACACTTTAAAGTATTTATGTTATAGTACAGATGAGTGTATTTTAAAGGACATACTGATAAATCTTAATATACTGCCATGAATAAGAAATACCTTTCTAATGAAAGATAAGATACCTTTTGTGTTCAAAACCCAAACAATTGACCCTCATTTTACTTTTTTTTTTTTTCTGGCATAAATCATAAAATGATCAGAACTGGGGAGCTGTGAAAGAAGGCTTGAAGAACAGCCAGATACAAGACTTTCTGTATTCAGTAGATAAATTTGTGGGTACTTTGTCATCATCAAGACAGAATTTAGAAGATAAAGTTCAGCTTAAAAAAGTGGATATTGATATTTATATTAGCAACTTACAAAACCCATCTGACTACATAACTGCAGGTGAGTGATTCCTATGGCAAAGCAAACACAATGATGCTGTTACAAAATAAATGTTATATCATTAGAAAAAATTTACTTGTAATAATTTATTTGTCTTCCTTGAGCTATATAAATTTTCTGCTTGCTTTTGCCAGGTTTTTGACTCTGTAATCATAAAATCATCAATCATTTGCCATCCTTTAATTCATAGATCTTAAAGGATTAGGCAGTTCCTTGACATCATGTACACAGTGGCCTGTGTTCCTCCTAGTTTGCTGGCCAAGTAGTTGCTGAGTGAAGCCATCTAGTGTGTGTATACTCTTCACTTTCTTAGATACTGGGAAAATCCTATCCAATATCGTTTGGCTTGGAGGGCTAAAGAAGATGCATTTATACAAATGTATATATATGCAGAGATGTATATGTAAGAAAAAGAGTAGTTATGTCTCTTAGAACAATAGCTTTCCACCATTTCTTATCACCACATAGACTTTCAGAAATAATGCCAAACCAGTCAATACTTTGCAATTCCTCTTAACCCTACATGAGCCTATGGCAGGACGGCTTCCACAGAACTAGTGACCCTTAAGATGATACAATAACATTATATAGCTAGACAAGTTCTTTAGATCCATTTCATAGCACAAGTGCCACAAGTCCTAAATATAATGCACCAAGTGAACTGGACTCCTTCAGCTGCTAGGGCAATTTAAAAGACATGCTGACTCATAAATCACAGGGATTTTTGTGACTTAATAATGTTGTCCATTATGTGATGCTTTTAATATGGAATAGGCTGCAGTGGGAGAAAGAGAAATGTGAAGTAAGCCTTTATTTATGAAATACAAACAGGAAAATATATACATAATGGTTAATGCATTTCTTGGACCTCTGAAACATGATCCTCCCAAAATAACATTGCTGTATTTTTTTCCTTATGAACTCACTGTATTTTTAACTGTTTCCATTGTAAAGGATATGCAATGGTAACAAGAGTAGGTAGATAAAAGTTGTATGTGTGTGCATCTTGTTGTTACAGTCTTAATCTTTCCCTGTTCTTGGTCACTGATTTGAATATATTTAGCTTACATAGAGTCGCAGTTTATGTTTGACAAGGATATTTCACTTCTGTAGTTAAAGTTCAGTATTTATTCCTTGGTACTTATGAGACTCTCCCATTCTGTGGTTTTGAAGGCAGTAACACAGAGGTCACAGAGAAACTTGAAGAAGCGGTTGTGATCTGGATCAAACAGATCAGACAATTTTTAGCGGAGAGTGAACAAATGAGAAGAGAAGCTGATGACATTGGTCCATCTGCAGAGCTGGAACACTGGAAGACAAGAATGTCATCATTTAACAGGTTAAATCCCTGCATTATTTTTCACAGAACTTAAAAAAAAATCTTTCTAAAAATAAATGTAAACTTTCCTTCCAAAGAGAGTATTAAATGTGTTTCATTCTTAAAAGCCTTTTAGATGAGATCAAGAGTTCAAGAGTAAAGAAAATTATAAGTATACTTCAGGCGGCAAGATCAAAGACATTAAAGCAGTGGAAAGAGCTGGTAATTACTGTTTTAATGAAAGTTTTAAATGAGTAGAGTACCACGTTTGTGATACACACAGAACTGAACACAATGCTAAAAATAGTTTTGTGTGTTTATGCTGGTTTTGTACTGTGATTTATTACCCGTTTGTTGAAATACATAACACCGATGATATTGAAATTAGATAACTTGAAAAGAAGTCAATGCTTCTGTAATGTGTCTTTCATTAACATAGTGGGTGAAATGGTGGTGCAAAAGTAGAGCAATGCAGCAATATAACATTTTTCTGTCTCTCTCCAGCTGTACCCTGTGCAGGCCAACTGTAGAGATGTCTGAAAGTTCATCATATTGCTTTTAGAATTATTGACAGCTGGCTTTTTGTAGCATTACTGCTACTTCAGATAAGTGGGTATTTGTAATGTAAACTTATCAATCAAAATTGTAGGCAACCCAGAAAATGAGCCGTACATTTTCTGTACATGTACATCCAATCAGAACCCCCCCCAAACACCAGAATGTAGATCTTCTGGCACTTAAGAAGATATTCTTCTGTTTTGAAAACAGACCAGGAAAACAGTGTCACCTTACTGAGTTTTTGATTTTCTGCTTAACATATTTGCAGACTTATATGATAAATGGAATTTGGATGAGAGTGTCTGTACAGAGCCAGTACAAGCCAAGGAAGATGAATTACATTTCTTTCTTCATACAGTATTGCCTCCAAAGGACTGGATAGTTCCACCTGTCATGAACAGAGGGATATACAGGCATTAGTTTTGAACTCACTTTCCTTAACAAGTGTTTATTAAAAAAATATGGGAAACACCCTGGTACATTTTAGGGATCTCGCCTAAGTTATGTAGATTGGGTACTGTGCTAAAACCAATGTAAAATTTAAGTCAGATTGTCGACACCACACTATTGTATTTCTATCAGGAAGGAGAAACTTTGGGGGCCTAATTAAGGAGTTCCTTCAAATCGCGTCCAAAATGTTGCTGATTGCCAGGTAGATCTTACCAGGTTTTGCATGTAAAAGCAGTTATTTCATATGTGAAGAATTTTTGAATTATTTGAGAAAACTTCTGTGAGAAAATGTTTGTAAGATGGAATCATAGTCTTGTGGTAGCACGCACTATAAAAGAGCAAGAACCTGTTCAGTAAATTTTGACAGTATTAATTCTGTTTCTGTTTTTTCTCCCTTTAGGATGTTAGTATAACAGTTGCTGCCAATGAAGCTAAAGACAATGTGAGATATTTATATACGTTGGATAAATTTTTTGGTCCACTTGCTAAAGCTTCACCTGTAAGTAGTATTCTAAAGGCACTTAATGTGACATTCAGAAAAGAAAGGAAAAGCTTTTTCTGCTGAAGAGGCATCTTTCTCCTTTCAGTATTTTAACTGCTCAGCTTTGACTCCTTTGGCACTAGTGAATTGAGTTTACACATTTTGAATAAATCAGAGATAATACTACTTTTTGTGTAGGAGGCAATTGTCATTCCAGAAGATAACTGAGGGGCATGAGAAAAATAAACAAATTATGTTTTTCCAAACCTGATACAGAGCTGAATTGTCTTTGTGCGGCTGAGCCTTACATAAGGTACTTCTTCCTGTCTCCACGCTTCAGTTAGCAGTTACTTGTAATTGTTTTAATGTAGGTATCATAAAATGATCTTAAGCCCTCAGCTGAGCTGAAATTGGGCAGTTTCCACTTATTTTACAGGTTAAAGCTGTTTCTCTTGGAGGTAGCATGTATTTACTGACATTCTGATTCAAATGATAAAACTTAATTTCATAACCATGTGGCTCTCAGATTTCATTTTTTAAGTGAGAGTATGAATTTTGAAGACACAGCCTCCAGCTAAAACTGTCTAAGCTTATGTGGTTCAGAAGATATACACATAATCCAGCTGCTTACAATTTTTCTAAATACTGTTTTCAAAGCCTGAACTCTGTTTGAATCCGTTATGCTATTTTACACTGCTTTTCTTCTGCAAATATTCACCATTCTGCCATATTGGACTTGACTTTTAGATACCATACTTTTTTTATCTATTGATAGACCAGTCACTGTCTCGCTCTGGTGAATGGGTTAAGGCCCAAGAACAAGGAAGATGCCATAAGCACCGTAGATACTTACCTGAACAAAAGGGGCTTCAGGATGGTTGTGGGATGGTTATGAGATAAGGAGGCCTGGAGAACAAGGAAAC
Source organism: Falco peregrinus (assembly GCF_023634155.1). Lineage (NCBI taxonomy): Eukaryota > Metazoa > Chordata > Aves > Falconiformes > Falconidae > Falco > Falco peregrinus. The sequence goes on from NC_073723.1 coordinate 72,327,406, forward strand.
TGCAGAGGCTTGGGTGGTTGTGGGATGGTTGTGGGATAAGGAGATGCCTGGGTAATCTCACTTTACAGAGATGTGCAGGACCATAAAGATAAGAAAGTTACAAAAGAATGGCAACAATAGAAGACCCCAACGACCCCAGCCACTCAGACAGATGACTGCACTGTGTGGACCAGACATCTGCATGTGTTAATGAGTTCCAGGAAATCTCGTGTATATGTGTAACTTCATGGTATATAGCTCTGAAAGCTTGCCAGATTGTTGGAGCATTTATGGTGGAGCTATCCCCAGCGTGCCCCAGCGCTGCAATAAAGGGTACCTTGCTTAATAACAGTCTGCTGTTAGTGAGTTTTATTATATTGGACTCCTTACCCAGCCGCACTAGCTTCCCTCTTAGGTGAGGTTAGAAAGCAAGGGGGTTTGGATGCTACCGATCTTTGTATCATTGGATTCTCAGTAGATCTGCCTTGCATTCATTTCTGTGGGACAGAAAACTCTATAGTTCAGTATCCTCAGTAAGAGAGATTATTGTTGCCTTGTCTCCCCCTTCTGGATTTCTCTTCTGTACAGATCTAGGTAAAATGAGCAATGGCCAACTTTATTCTTGTCCTTCCTAGAGCATGCCTTTTGTAGCAGTGTATGGCTTTCCTCAGGTAGCATATTCCTTTGCAAAGCACAGTACAGCACCTCATACACTGGAGGCCATGGCCAAAAAGTGTACTGTAGCCTCTGTTTTTCCTCTGGAAACTCCCACTCTGGAAGAAGAACTATTCATTTATTTGTTACCCATTCCCTGTTTTGGGTTTTTTTTTTTTTTGGTCATAATGTGTAAGGTTCCTGCAAATGAATTGGCTGGTCCAGTTCATAATGAGATGTCTACAAGAGCAATGTGTTACAATCAAGAAGTGTTTATTCAGTGACAAACATATTGCCGGAGCTGTTACATTTTCCATTGTGTTAATTTTTAGGAAATCTGAAGTGTTGACTTGCCCATTTTTTTGCTGTTGTAGGTAACAATGATGGAACACGTACCCAGTTTAATGAATACTGTCTATATGATCTACTGTATATCACCGTACTACAACACGTCAGAGCGCATGACGTCTCTTCTTCTTAAAATCACTAATCAAATGATTAAGACGTGCAAGACTTATCTATGTGAAGGTGTTTCAAAAATCTGGGATCTGGACAGGTGATAGATTTTTAATGATTTAATCTTCTTTTGTTAACACTAGAAGTAAAATTATAGATTAGTCATCAAGATTATTAAAAGGTAGGTTTAAGTAGCCCTTTGTTCTCCTGCCAGGCGCTGATTTCCATGTTAATTTTAAGCTTGTGATACTCATTTTGTGTTGAATTAAGTACTCTGAAAAAATAAATTTACTATGTGTTGTGAAAAAAACTGCTATTGAAAAGGGTGTAATGTATACCAGTATACAACACTCATTATTTTGTCCCCATGGCTTTTTTTAGACAAACACACTTGAACAATTAGAACAGGGAGATAAGGTTCTTCATAAAGGACCTCCAAGGACAGACTGGCAAAAGTTCCATCTAAGGTTAATATTTGCTGTTACTGGATAGGAAAGTCAGTTTGAGGAAGGGGGCAATTTATAGCAGAACCAGAATCATAGTTCAGTCATACTCTTTTTGGAGCAAAGTATGTGGGTGAGGGATAGGATGGGACTCAGACTTGTATTTTCTGAGTATTCCATGGGGAATGCTGTATGAGCAAACATGTGAAGAGTGTAAATGGTGCCAGTGAAAACTAGAAAACTAGATTTACTGTAAGTTTCCTGGTTAAACATGCCTAAGACTAGTTTTGTTCTTTTCTATTGTTTTTATTACAGCTGTTAGTATAGCAAGAGTTCCTGGTTTTCAGCAATGGAAATGAACAAAAAAGTTTGCCTCAGCTCTAAGGAGCTTGCAATCCAAAACATAAGAAGAGCTTGCAACATGAAATATAAGAAGTGAATAGTGAGATAGGGGGAGGAAAGAGGGATGGAGAAAAAACAGCAGTCGTGCAGTGTTGGTCAGCTGGAATGACAGTGTTTTCAGCAAACGTTGTGATGCCCTTGGATGTTTTGTAGGCATCATGGCCAGGAGAACTAAAGGAGACATTAAGAAGGAATGAGTTAGTAACTTATGGCTACTTGTAAGGAGCTGCTCCCAGTGCTACATACAGCATAAGTGGAAGCACAGATGTGTTTGTATGAAACTTCAGTGGTGAATGCTGACATCACTGGCAGAACAAATGTGTGTGAAGGATGAGAAGTGGAGATAGCCTAGGAAGGACACATACTATAAGAACAAGTCAATTATTTTGATGCAGAAGAGAATGGGGCAACCACAGAGAGGGGTTAATATGAGCATGACATCTGAAGTTATCAACTAGAAAAGTAATGATTGGAATAGTCTCTTGAAAGAGTATAATTGGAACGACATTATGGTTACGGAGGTGAGAAGGAAAAGGTTTTACAAACTTCACTGAGACATAGTCAGGATGCCTGTGCTTAAATTGCAGCCAAGTCAAAGCTGACACTGAAGTAACAGGCTAGGAGACATAAAAGTAAATCTAACAAATAATTTGGATTCCTCTTGTATTTTGAGTGGGTAAAAGGAAGTTTTCAGAAATTACCTGTAATCAGTTAAGTACTGGCTATGTTTATTCTAAAGAATTAATGTAAATAAAAGTAAATACTTTTTTTTTGTTGTGTTTATTCTGGCTGAAATTATTTTTGAGACATTCTTCTTATTTACTTATTTGCTGTTGCTATCTCTGCAAAAGTTTCTCTCTGTCGCAGCCAGTGGTTTCAAGCTGTGAAGTTTGACTATCATTTTAATTCCCAATGATCTTTTGGAAGATGAAGGACAAAGCCAGAGTGGGGCAACAGTTTTGGGTAAATGGCTTATGGCTAATTTCCATGCGTCATCTATGTATCTCATTTATGGTAGCACCTCTGGGTTAATGAACAACTGTGTGTAAGAGGTAGCTATTTGTGGCCTTGGGAACCAAGATCTTCTTGGTGTATCTTTCTGAAGAAACAAGGTTTTCCTCATGCTTACTGTAGTCTGGAAAAATACCTCTCCAGTCTTGTCAGCTTAGAAAAACAAAGAAGCAAACCAAGGAAAACCTATCAGCAATACCCAGCTTACAGAGGATGAGAAATGGCCAAACTGCAGGCAGTCTGGTAGCCAGGGTTTACCTGGTACGTCCTTTCTGGACTATGCTGTGGAAGTTTTGGTTTAAAGACAATAAAACCTAAACTAAAAATATCCAACCTAGATAACAAATTAAAAAACCCCACTTTTAATGTAATCCTCATATTTTGACCATTTTTCAGGTAATGTATAATTTTGTATTCTTATTTTGCAAAGTTGCGTATCTGACTAAAATGTTCTATTTTTATTGATACTCTTTTGAAGACCTCTTTGGGATGATTTTCTGTCTTATGTCCTTTCTTCCTCAGGCAAGAATTGCTAAAGAGGATACAGCAATGCATTTCCCTCAAAGAACAATACCAAACATCCTTTCAGAGAATTAAGGAGGAGCTAAAGGAAAATCCAAGTGACAGGCAATTTGATTTCAGGTAAATAATTTACTCTAATATTGAATCATATTAATTTATTGAATTTATAAATATTATCTCTTCTGGCTAGCAGAAAAGCTAAATACTCAATTAAAATGCAGTATTTGTTATAAGAAGAACATGACTTTGCAGAGGTTTGTTGTTTTTTGTTTTTTTGGGGTTTTTTTTTACTATTCAGGAATAAGCCAGTGACAGGTTTTTGCCAGTCACTTGTTCATTTAGCAGATGTCCATAGGCACTTCAGGGGAATTTATGCATGTGTTAATTTAATACATATGTTCATGTATGATCTGAAATCCCAACAAATTTGCATCATGAATATAAGTGAAAAGACTCCAGAGGAATTTAGTCAGCTTTGGGCTGACTAAACAAGGGGGAGTATTACCCGAGGGGAGTTTTACCTGTTTTGGCACTTAAAGCATGAGGCATTTCTTAGTATTGTACAGTCACCTTTTGATCTCTTCAAATGTCTTAAAAGGGTAACTCTTGTGAAACATGGCGTTTTATTGACATATATAAGGATTAAGTATTTTCTGGTTTATATCCTTTATTTTAAATTGTTTTTTACTTGATTTGTAATTATTGCAGCATAGATTTTTTTAAGGGAAATTTGGTAGCAGTTTGGTAGAATATATGTATGTTAAATAGAAAAGATCTATTATAAATAGATTTGCATAAAAGTCCTTCTGTTGCTTTTTATTTTTAGTGAAAACTATATATTTGGAAAATTTGATACATTCTGTAAACGTTTGGAGAAGATTTCAGATATGAGCAATGTTATGGAAAGCCTTTTAGAGCTTCATTGTATAAAAATAGAAGGTATTGAAGAGATCAGTGCTCATTACCAAAGCATTGCTACAAACACCAAATCCAAACAGTATGATGTTCTGGATCACAGAAAAAAAGAGGTACATACATTCAGCCCTTGTCTGACAATCACTCCCTTAATTATGTGCTTTTCACTGGAGTTATGCAAAGAAGATTAAATTTTGTAACTGCGAATAGTATGTTGCTGTAATAATAGTACTTTCATATCATTTAATACAATTTGAAAATCTTTGGGTAAATTTGGCTTTTATTTCAAATGTTTTTGTTAATTTTTGATAAACTAGTTTTTGTGTGATAGGTAATGCTACAAACAACCTTTCCTAAACTTGTTTGTTTTGATATACATATATGTTGAACTGCAGACTGAAAACTAATTCAGGCAGGTCAATGCATTAAATATGGTTTATCTAGTTGCAAGAGGTACTCATTGTTACTGAAAATACTTAATGGAATAGTAAAGGCAGTATTATAACGAAGGCACTTAGATGAACATTTTAGAGGGAGAAGTGAATGATACCACTCCCTGTGCTGAGCAGGGTGCTAAAAACGAAGGTAATTTTTCAAGTGCTTCAGACTCATGTTCTAATACATCCTGTACATGCTTTTTTTTGAGTTGTAGCCTGCTTGCTTTGCAGGATTAATTGGCTCACAATAGAAGTTCTAGAAATGTTGACTTTAAACTCTTGCCTTCCTGAACTGCAGCTTGCAACTGTCAGGAACTTTCCTTTAAATGTTTATTTGGGTTTCTCCTAGCTGGCTGATGGCTTACATTTCTGTAATACTTGCTGTGTGGCTCTTTTCTGAAAGAGAACATTTACTGTTAACTGGAATTTAAAGTGTGTGGCTTTTCTATACCTAGATGGTTGGAGCAATATATATAATGGACTGTCTTCCCAAGCCTGTATAATGCTTTCTTCAAGAGGAAGTTTATACTGAACTCTTTTTGTAGGTCCTCAGTATTTTGGACTTTCAGGAAAAGATATTACAGATAAATACCCAAATTACTCCCAGTTAGAAGTTGCCAAATGTGGTAGCCCAGTAGAGGTAAGGCTGTTGCAGTTCCATGTCCCCAGGTCCTATCAGCTGCAAGGATGAGCATGTGATTCCCAGTAGGTATGCACACATAGGGACAGTACACTTAGACACAGGCCTGGCCACTCAGCTCACGACAAACAGTATTAATGGCCTTATCCTGTACCTCTCTGGCTGAGCAGGAGGAAAGCCTGTTAGTGAAAAGTACATGTACATGGATCCCTCAAGTAAGACACTCAGTTTATCCGTCAGCTGGTCCCTGGATACTTAGGTCTCCTCAGTTCCTGGACTTACAACACCCGCAAGGCCCACAGCCCACTCCAGTTGCTGGTACTCGGACCTAAACACACATGCACATGCACATGAGCTCCTCCAGTAACTGGTCTTAGGCAATCGGCCTACCCTCTGTCTGGCCCCTGGATCCCCTTGCTGTCCTGGTTGCTGACACACAGACACACACACATGCAAACAGTTCTTCATTGTAGCTGGTTCAGGCTTACAGCTGACCTTCAGCCCCTACCATCTCTCTGGTAGCTGGCTTGGGCCCTCTGGTCCCTCTGGCAGCCAACTCTTAGACCACTCCAATCTCTTTAATATCCAGCCCAGACTTGTGACTGCTCCAGCACTTGGTTCCTAAGCTTCTGTCCTATTTTCTGCCTAGTTTGGTTTGGTATTCTTTAGCCGTTGCATGTGACACACCCACCCACGCAGTATGCACATGCTCCAGTGTTTCTAGTTGCTATGATCCATGGTTCCTACGTTGACTGATGAGACTTAGACCTTGATATCCTCCAGTCTCTCCATTTGCTGACTCTACGGGTGCACAGTCCCCAGTGACCCATGGTCTCCATTGAATCACAGAATGTGTTGGGTTGGAAGTGACCTTTAAAGATCATCTAGTTCAACCCCCCTGCCATGGGAAGGGACACCTTCCACTAGATCAGGTTGCTCAAAGCCCCATCCAGCTTGGCCTTCGAAGAGGGTCCCCCGTGGAGAATCAGCCAAGTCACGACAATCACACCAATATGGCTACATGCCGTGCTCACTTTATTAAACAAACAGGTCATATTTATAACTTAAACCGACCGCATACCCGACTTTACACACAGGATAAAAGTCTCTGGCCATGTGGGTGTCCGTGTCACTGACGGTGAGCATGCTGCAGGTGCCTGATCAGAGTGTGCCGATGAGAGTGTGTTGATTTCGTGGTTCCCAGGACTTGCTCTGCACCTGGCTTCTTGTTTGTGCACAGCTTGTTTTCTTTCTCCCAGTGCTTGTTTCCAGGACAATTTAAAGCTGCTCTGCAGCTTCAACTAACAGGCCCGGGTTGTCCAACCCAGACAATGGTAACTTACGTCCTCGGTCCTTTAAAAATCCCTCTACAGGCTTTAAACACTTCCAGGGATGGGGCATCCACAGCTTCTCTGGACAGCCTGTTCCAGTTTCTCACCATTGTCAGCGTAAACAATTTCTTGCATATGTCCAATCTAAACCAACCCTCTTTTGGGTAGGTTTAAAACTGTTACCCCTCTTCCTATCACTACAGGCCTTGGTAAATGTCTCTTTTCATGTTTCTTGTAAGCTGTCTTTAAGCCCCTTTCAATTCTGTTGCTTAGTACGTGAACTCCCATACACCGTTATGCACGCAGAACCCTTTCACCCATGAAAATGGTTACAAATGGAGATAAGTAAGAAGAAAAGACAGATTGTGCTGATCAGGCACAGGGCAAAGATAGACAAATGTGCTGACCAGCAGTCTGTTCACATGTGACTGACTTCTTTTGTCCCATCATGCCTTCATTTTTCCGCAGTTGTTTCTCCCACAAACCACATTGATTCCTGCCTTTGCTTCTTCCCTAACTCCCATAATACATTTTGTATAGCCCCAAAATGCTTTTCCCTGGTAAACTGTAGTAAGTCCCTCATCTCCTAGGCAATAACCTCCCTTACTTAGTCTGTAAGGTGGTTTAGAGAGCCTGCCAGTTTGCTTATCTTGATGGGAATCGTACCTGGACAGTGAGCTGAGTGCTCTCCTGTGGCAGTGCTGGGTGTGCTGGAGTGCATAGGGCTTTAATCATATAACCTAACATTTCTTATTTTTGTTTGCTTTGCTTAGAATGTAAATGCATTTGTTACTGGTGGCGTCCCTGTTCTCTTTAACTCAGTGCTGAAAACATATACTGGGCAGATAAAATTAATTCCTCAAAAACTTCAGGGAAAGAACTTTGTATGAAATGAAAGCAACACTATAGATATTTTTTTTTCTTTTACCCTTTTCTAGTTTGAAAAAGATTACCTTGAATTTAAGAACCAAATTGCAGCATTATATGAGTCCATACAAGAATTTGTGGATTCCTGGTTTGAGAAGACTGTAACTGTAAGTAATGTTACGAATACAAACCCCTTGTTCTGGTGCTCAGAAAGGCTGAGTACCCACAGCTTCTACTGAACTCCTTCATTACTGCCCGTATCCTGTACTGTGGTGGTGGCTGGCTGAGGTAACGTTGGAGGACATCAAGCCTATTACAAGTGTTCTAGAAGTCACTTGCAGAAGTGCTGGAAGATAATGTTCATTGTTCCATCTTTTTTTTTTATGTTCCAGTTTAATGTTCCATCTTTCCTTACCAATGTTATACACCTATTTTTTTAAGTTTATTTTCTTTCTTCATCCTGGTGTTCCCCATGCTTCATGTTGGATTTCTAAGTTACCCTTTTCAACTGGCAGGAGAAATGAAATAATTTCTGCCATCTGTTACCTTAAAGTCAGTACTGTTTATTGGTTCAGGCCGTGATCATGATATGGGATGTTCATGAAGCATGAATAAAGGTGTAGGTGTTCTACCACAGCTGTTTGCAGGAGAAGAGTGATGATTTGAGAGTCAGAAAAAGATGAAATATTCCAGTATGCTGTAGTGGTAGCAGTTTCTCGGTTCAAAATATAGTAAATATATTCTATATGGGACAAAATATAGAAGTAAAATTCACTAACTTGTCTGGGTGGACTTTTCTGTGTTTCTTAGACAAAAAACTTAAAAACTTAAACAACTTGTATTCTAAATTAAAAAAAAAAGTTTATGAACAATGACTTTCTGAACTATTGACATCTTGTGCAGTGAATGCTCCATCCTTTTTTAGACTGAACAGATGCTGGGACTTCTGATGAAGCTTGAACAAATAGGAGAAGATCGTATTGATCTTAATGAGAAGTATACCATTGTCCTTCAGCAGTACAGCCAGGACATAGAGTTTGTTCGAAAACTATACCAGAAGCAGAAAGAAAACCCACCTATACCACGTAATATACCACCAGTAAGAATGAAGTAGTTGAGAAAGAAAAAAGACTTTGCTTTTTGACTGTTTTTAAGTTAATGGTGATATAACTTCATATCTTCTGTGTTTTAGGTAACAGGGAAGATTATGTGGGCTCAGCAGTTATACAGAAAAATTGACCATCCAATGACATTCCTTAAAACGAAAACCACACTTTTGAAGGTTGGAAATTAGCAGAGGAGGTTTTATGCTAAGCTTTCAAGCATGTTACTAACAGATAGATGATTTATTTTTATACTCCTAGGCTCACTTTTCTAGCAACTTGTATTCAAGCTCATCCAACAGGATAGGTGTTAGTGTTTGCTCTAGGATTTGAATTCCTTTTTGCAGTGCTGTTCTTCTGCAGCTCAGGACAGTTACTTCTCTTGAGACAGTAAGCTGATGACTTAGGCCAGTGCTTTTGTCCTTTCTGAGGCTTGACTCGCGTTTATCCTAATAGTAGCACTGTTGGCTGTGTACCTAAGCTTAGAGCCTTCTGTTTGCTATGCTCTGTAAGGAAGAGGACTGAGATACTTAACCTCAAACGCTAGCCACGCTTCAGGTAAGAATATAATTTTTAGAGCTTTCTCAGTGGGACATCAGTGCCTTATTTAATTCATAGTATAGATTTTGGTTTATGGGCAAGACTGAGAAGAAAAATCAGGAAAAGAGTTATGTTGTTAGAGCAGTTCAATACTTGTTAATAATTGAATTCTTAAATATATTTCTATATTTCTGTGTCTGAACTTATCCCTAAAATAGCATAATTTAAAGCTTTTTTTTGTTTTTGTTTTCCTAATGGTGGTGACATAAAAGCCTAGTGGAGGGCATTTCTACTGTTAGACTCGTTGAATTGTTTAAATGGTGTTTGCTTTTTCTTTTACTTTGAATTGCAGACACTGGAAATGAAAAAAGTTGTTAAGAGCTACAATAAAATGGCTTCAGTTCTTTTGGAATTTGAACTTATTTATCATAGGGCCTGGTGCAGGTTTGCTGACCAGGCTAGAAATGCTCTGTGTACTTCCTTACTTGTCAGGCACCCAGAAACCAAGGTAAATATGATTTATTTTTTGTGTGACCGTTGCACTGTTAAGTATTACATATGCTACTTTAATTATATCATGGATAGAGAAGCACAGCATTAAGATAATCTTAATAGGGTTAAAAAAATGAACTACTTGAACTGTGGTTTGTTTTTTTTTTCCTTTTTGTGTATATTTATGGTACAGACTTCATCATGTCTCTTCTTTGTAAGGCTCCTGCCTCATTCAAGGTGTAGAAGTGACAGTACCCATCAAATACATATCTATTGTTGACTTACCTACATCTTTTTAGATATTATTTAATGTTTTATTTTCTATGTTAAGCAGAATTTTAGTCAAGGAAGGATTTTTTAATTAGGTCATAGTCTTTTCTATAGTGGTCAATATTACTGTGTTGAGTATATTGCAATCACCTGTTAATTTGCTTTCAAAACTGCTTGCTGAGATAGAAAATCTTGCCATTCTTACTTCACAGATCATTTTTTTCTGCTGTAGTGCAGAGAAATTATGGTTAAGATGTGGCATTTGTTGAACATAATGGACAACTAGAACCCAGTTCTCAAATTTATTTAGCATCTTAATAACATTTAGTGCCCCCAAAAGTATACAGAGATTAACAAAATTTCTCCCTAGTCTACTGATGGAGAAACTGAGATGATAGGCAAATTAGCTTCCACAGAGTGTAGCTGCAGAACTAGAATTAAACTTAGGAAGTCACAGGAGCTAAGTGGTTAGGACACAGTGAAGGAGTAACAAGAAATGGAAAACAGTGTAAGATTTTGTAGATTAATGTTGGAAAAGCCAGGTATTTGTGGAGGAGAACGAAGATCTGTCTAAAAACATGAGTATCCATTTTAAAATTCTTCTCTAGTCATCTACATCTTGTAGTATGTTCCAGTTATATCACACTACGTGTAACCACCAAACTACTGCCTTATTTTCTATTTCTTTTTTTTTCCCTTGCTACATGAAGGAGTTACTTGTAAACTTGAACCCAGCGGTCCTGGAAGTACTTTATGAAACAAAATACCTGAAAAAAATGCATTTTGAAGTTCCAGATGTTGTCCTTGGCTTGTGTGCAGATGAAGAGCAGATTAAAAGACATCAAATGGAGTGAGTGAGCACTTTTTGGAATTGATTTCTCATCTACAACTGGGAATCCCTAGCTTTCAGTCTATTGTATGTGCTCTTGATTTATTATAATTTTTCTCTTTGATGGTGTAATTGAAATTTAATTGCTTTACCTGGCATTTCCTTACTAATACTGGTAACATGCAGCTGTTCCTATCTCCACAAATATCTCATTACTAGATGCTTTTGTTTTGTTCCTGCAACTGCTGCTCTCTAAGTGGAGCTCCTTGGTACTGCTAAGGCATCTATGCACTGTAACATGGGGATTACACTCCAAAATACTACAGTTAACATCAAAAGCTTTTTTTTCTGTTAGAAAAACAGGCTGGAATTTACTACTTGATTAAAGCACAACCCAAACATTTGAACAGGTAATAAATCACCTAAGTTGTAATATGCTCTCTCATAGTGAATATCTGAAATAACTTTTGTGGATTTTAAATGATTTCTTTCTGCTCCTTGTAACAGTCGGATTCTGTGCTGTTCATTCTCAGGGATGCTGATTATTAATTCTTTAACTCTTTAAGCAAGAATGATAGGTCTTAAAAAAGTCATCCATTGTGAGGAGTATCCTTTAAATTGTTTTTAAATAGAAGTGGACAAAGAGGGACAAAGTTCAACGAGTTTTATAAACACTTCAATTCAACCCCTTTCCTCTTTTTCTCTTGTTAAAGCTTTCCATCTTTCTTACATGACATTTTTTTGTTAATTATCTGTGGAGTGTTTTAGGACAAACTAACCTAAAACTTCTAATGTGCAAGGCAAACTCTGTGCTACAGTCCTCTAAAAAAGCAACAGTACCAACTTTTTCCATCCAAGAGAAACAAAAATGTACAGAAAATGTTTGCAATAAAAAAATACAAACTTACTTTCTACTCTGAAAAAGACTTCAGACTGACTCCCCAAGCAAAGAAGGAACATTCAGAGACTGGTAGAGTTTTGCTTAAGCAACATGGGAAAAACAGTCCTGCATATATTATGAATGCGTTATCACAGTATAGAGTTTGTAACAATGATGTTTAGAGTCATGGTTTTCATCTGCCACAGACCACAGCTATTACTTTTTTTGCAGCAGTTCTGTTAAGGAACCCATTATGTATCTGACTTCAGAATTGCACTCACTTATAATTCTTGTTTATCAAGCTTCGTTGTGTAGCTCAGTTTTCATGAAACTATATTGGTAAGTCTTGATTAAGAATCTGGCCTCTTTTTGTTGGGGATTTGGTGTCCAAAGTGGTTTTGATCTGGCTTTTCTAACAAACAGTGTTGTTTCATGCCATGTCTTGTGAGATAGGAAGAAAGGAACAAAAATTTTCAGTTTCCTGTTTTTTTTTTTAATTGTAATTCATTCTGCTTGGAGGAAAATTTTTCTAAATTGATCACAGGCACTTTACTGGAGGTACATATTTCTCCAGTCTGGTTCTGCTGTCATGGGGGCGAAGGAGGCTTAGTTTGACCGAGGAAGAGTTCTTATTTTTAAAATGGGGTCAGAACTTGCAAATCTTATTAACTGAAGATGTGTCCAAACTTCTGTTTGTTTCAAATATCTGAATTAAGCACATTATAAATGTGATCATGTCTTTCAGACTCCAGAATCTGTTGATTGATTACAAACAATGTCTGAATGGGATTCCTGTTATACTGAAACCACTGATGAAGCCATTCATAGAACAAGTTGAGGATGCCCTTACTCCAGGCCTGATGCAGCTGTCATGGACTTCTTTGAACATCAATAAATGTATGTAGTAGGAGAAGAAATGGTGAACTGTTCATGTTGTTAGATGATACCTGCCAGGTATTTCCCTGCCAGTTTTAGGAAAAGCACTCCATCTATATGAGGGAAAAACATGCCAGGTCCTTTTCCCCTGACTATGGAATTAAGTCAGACATGAGTAAGGTGAAAATGGTGTGTTTATGTTCTGCTCTAAACTGGAGATCAAGCAGGGCTGTTTGACAGCTATCTTTGAACAGCCCTTAAACAATTTCCTTTACCAGGCATATCCTATTTTCGCCTCCCTGGTGATGTCCCTTTACCACTCTTAAGTCCTCCCACATAAACAACCCACCTCTTTTTAGTCTTGTGATAAAGTGGCAGCAAAATCACTGTAGAATCACAGTTTCTTGAAATGTGTCAGAATTTCTTAATCCTACTAAATGTTATTGGTCACTGTATTGAATTGACTTGGTGAGAAGTGCAGTGAGAGAATAAATTTTGACGCTAAAAAAATGTAAAAACAGTACAATAGTTATCTCACTTTTTCCCCCCTAATTTTCTGTGGTTTTTATTTCCTTAAGAAAGAGGCTTTCTGGCTCCTCACCTCTGGAAGACAATTAGTGTTGTAAAAGGATTCTTTTTGCTTCACCCTCTGCCTTGCCTCTCAATTGAAGCATTACAAATTCAGTTCCTGAGTACAGTGAAGTCACTAAATTAGTTAATTTACAGCTGTGTAACTGAGTAAATTGTTTGTCATATTTAACTGCTATCCATACTGCTGTATTGATGGGAGAGTCTGTAGAGCCTTGACTTTGGAATTTTCTTACAAAGTTCAGTGAGTAATATTGCATCATATTATGTCTTGTGTTGCAGTTCCATTATTTAATTCCAGGCATTTTTATTTACTGAGTTTAAGCTGTTGCATCACACTATTAAAACTGTCATGCATTTTTATTTCTTCCTCCCCTATCATAATCTCTCTGATCTTTTTCCAAGTAAGTGACTATATAAAAATGGAACAGAATCACGGAATCATTTAGGTTGGAAAAGACCTTTAAGATCATTGAGTCCAACCATTAACCCAACACTGCCAAGTCCACCACAGCTCATGTCTCTGCACGCCAAATCTACACATCTTTTAAATATGTCCAGGGATGGTGACTCAACCACTTACCTGGGCAGCCTCTTCCAATGCTTGACAACTCTTCCAGTGAAGAAATTTTTCCTAGTATCCAATCTAAACCTCCCCTGGTGCAACTTGAGGCCATTTCCTCTTGTCCTATTGCTTGTTATTTGGGAGAAGGTTCCGACACCCACCTGGTTACAATTTCCTTTCAGGTAGTTGTAGAGACAAGTAAGATCCCCCTGGTCTTCTCTTCTCCAGACTAAACAGCCCCAGTTCCCTCAGCTGCTCCTCATCAGACTTGTGCTCCAGACCCTTCACCAGCTTCACCGCCCTTCTCTGGACACGCTCCAGCACCTCAATGTCCTTCCTGTAGTGAGGGGCTCAAAACTGAACACAGTATTCAAGGTGGGGCCTCACCAGTGCTGAGTACAGGGGGACAATCACTTCCCTTGTCCTGCTGGCCACACTGTTTTGGATACAAGCCAGGATGCTATTGGCCACCTGGGCACACTTCTGGCTCATGTTCAGCTGGCTGTTGACCAGCACCCCCAGGTCCTTTTCCCCCAGGCAGCTTTTCAGCCACTCTGCCCCCAGCCTGTAGCATTACGTGGGGTTGCCATGACCCAGCTGCAGGACCTGGTACTTCTCTTTGTTGAACCTCACACAACTGGCCCTGGCCCATCCGTCCAGCCTGTCCAGATCCCTCTGCAGAGCCACCCTGCCCTCAAGCAGATCAACACTCCTGCCCAGCTTGGTGTCATCTGCAAACGTACTGAGGGTGCACTTGATCCCCTTATCCAGACCATCAATAAAGATATGAAACAGAGTTGGCCCCAATACTGAGCCCTGAGGAACACCACTTGTGACCAGCTGCCAACTGGATTTAAATCCATTCACCACCACTCTTTGGGCCCTGCCATCCAGCCACCTTTTTACCTAGCATAGAGTATGCCCATCCAAGCCATGAGCAGCCAGTTTCTCCAGGAGAATGCTGTGGGAAATGGTGTCAAAGGCTTTACTAAGGTCCAGGTAGACAACATCCACAGCCTTTCCCTCATCCACTAGGCAGGTCATCTTGTCATAGAAGGAGATCAGGTTCATCAAGCAGGACCTGCCTTTCATAGCCCTATGCTGGCTGGGCCTGATCATCTAGTTGTCCTGCACGTGCTGCATGGTGGTGCTCAAGGTGATCTGCTCCATAACCTTCTCTGACACCAAGGTCAGATGGACAGGTTTGTACTTCCTCAGATCCTCCTTCGGGCTCTTCTTGTAGATGGGTGTCACATTTGCGAACTTCCAGAAAACTGGGACCTCCCTGGTTGGCCAGGACTGCTGATAAATGATGGAAAGTGGCTTGGTGAGTACTTCCACTGGCTCCCTCAGTACACCCCATAGACTTGTGTGTGTTTAAGTGGTGTAGCAGGTGACTGATCATTTCCTCTTGGATTATGGGGGCTTCATTCTGCTCCCCATGTGTCTTCCAGCTCAAGGGCTGAGTGCTAGGAGAACAAATGGTCTTAATATTAAAGACAGAGACAAAGAAGGCATTAAGTACGTCATGCTTTGTCACTATGTTTCCCCCTGCATCCAATAAAGGATGGAAATTCTTCTTAGCCCTTTTGTCGCTAATGTATTTATAGAAATGTTTCAGTTGTTGTTTATAGCAGTAGCCAGGTTAAGTTCTAGTTGGGCTTTGGCCCTTTCAATTTTCTTCCTTGCATACCCTCAGGACATCCTTGTAGTCTCCTGAGTTCCCTGCCCCTTCTTCCAAAGGTCATAAACTCTCCTTTTTCACCTGAGTTCCAACCAAAGCTCTCTGTTCAGCCAGGCCAGTCTTCCCTGCTGATTCGTCTTTCAGCACATGGGGACAGCCTGCTCCTGCACCTGTAAGATTTCCTTCTTGAAGGATGCCCACCCTTCCTGGACTCCTTTGTCCTTCAGGACTGCCTCCCAAGGGACTCTGTCAACCAATCTCCTCAAGAGGCCAAAGTCTGCCCTCCAGAAGACCAAAACAACAGTTCTGCTGACCTTCCTCCTTACTTCTCCAAGAGTCAAACCACCTTTCATTTTGTGATTGCTGTAGCTAATACAGCCTCCCACCATCACGTCACACTCCAGTCCCTCCCTGCTCACAAACAGCAGGTCCAGCAGGGTGCCTTCCCTAGCTGGCTCACTGACCAGCTGTGTCAGGAAGTTATCTTCCACACGCTCCAGGAACCTCCTAGGCTGTTCCCTCTCTGCTCTCTTGTATTTCCAGCAGACATCTGGCAAGTTGAAGTCCCCCATGACAGCAAGGGCTAGTGATCTTGAGACTTCTCCCATTTTCTTGTAGAATATTTCATCTGCCTCTTTATCCTGATTGAGTCGTCAGTAACAGACTCCCACCATGATATCTGCCTTGTTGGCCTTCCCCCTGATTCTTACCCATAAACACTCAACCCTATGGTCATCACCATCAAGCTCTAGGCAGTCAAAACACTTGGTAACATACAAGGCTACCCCACTGTTTCTCTTTCCTTGCTTATCCCTTCTAAAGAGTTTATAGCCATCCATTGCAGCACTTTAGTTGTGTGAGGCATACCACCATGCTTCCATGATGGCAACTATGCCATAGTTTTCTTGCTGCACGATGGCTACCAGCTCCTCCTGTTGTCCATGCAGCGTGCATTGGTGTAGATGCACTTCAGTTGGGCATTTTGAGGCGTGAAGCCCGAATTCCTATATGACCATTTTCAGGTGCTTCTGTGATTTCCAACACATCGATAACCCTTGCATCTTTGCTGCTGCATGGATCTCCATCCCCTACCTCCACTGAGACAGCAGATGGAAGGACCTCACTAGCACACCATCCGGCAGACACTGGTGTGCTGCCCCCAGCGTTATCTTTAGTGAGCCTGGATCCCTTTCCCCCTTCACATCTAGTTTAAAGCTCTTTCAATGAGCCCTGCTAACTCCTGTGCAAAGATCCTTTTCCCCCTTTCAGACAGATGTACCCCATCTGTTGCCAGCAGGCCTGCTGCTGTGTAAGTCAACCCATGAACAAAAAAAAAATGGAATTATTCTGGTGACACCAGGCTTGGAGCCAGGTATTGATGTGGTGGCTATTCTTGTTTCTTCCCTCATCATTCCCTGCTACTGGCAGGATAGAGGAGAATACTGCTTGTGCTCCTGATCCCTTAACCAGTCATGCCAAGGCCCTGAAGTCTTTCTTGATTGCCCTTGGACTTCTTGTTGCAAGTTCATCACTGCCTACTGGAAAAATCAATAATGGATTATATGGAGGTGGACTGACCTCTCTTTAGGTAGATAATTACAGCCTGACTGCTACAAGAATGTGAGACGAGAACAGACATGGGATGCTTTAATAATCTCTTATCTATAGAAAAATCTTCATAACTTATGCTGAACATCCTCAAAGTGACATGTCTAAATCCAAGGTTGAAATTAGTAAGAGATATATAGTATTTGGAGATTTCTGCCCAAATCCTGTTTTTTTCTAAGAAAACTTTTTTTATAATCACCAATTATGCATCGATCTTTTTCCACACAACAGTAAGATACAGTCTTATCCCTATCAAATACGGCATAACATTGATTAACTGTTATAAAAGCATTATTGGAATGGACATTCATAAAATCATCAGCAAGACTTTTATGTTGCAGTTCCATGAGAAAACAATAGCTCATGCTTGTAAATCAGTTTTCAGTTGAGGTAGACTGACATTAGGCTTTCACTTTTCTTCAAAATAAAAACCAGCAAGATAAACAAGAACAGATGAAGCCTAAATATGAATGTGAAATGGGGCATGGGTTTTACAGCTGTTCATGTGTGACCCTCTCATGTGCACTGGTGCACAGGGCTCTGACTGGTGCTTAAGGCAGGACTGGTCAACTTTTAGCTGAACTTGACCTTTGCCTGACCAGAGCACAAAAATCCAATGGCAAGTGTTTTTTTATCTTTGTTTTATAGCTCTAAAATGAATTGTGTTTGCTTTGCATTGTTTAGTATCACATCATAAGGAAGGTCTTTACAATGTCATTTATTTATTTATCCATTTAGATACTCTCTGCGCTTCATTAATTATCTGAGTAACTATAATGCAGGTTTTAATGGTTCTTTGGATCAACATTTGCTTTGGTGGCACCTGGCCATTTTTGTCAAGATAGAGGTTATGCAGCACGAGTATCTGGGCTACCTCCTGTTTCCTGCTGCTGTAACTGAATTGGAATCACCCATAGAAAGGAGTACTTTTCTTGAGTGTTATGCATCATATCTTTTTGAAGATGTGCAATGTTTAACATGCCCAGAATGTTGGGCACTTAGAAATTAGCCATTGATTCAGCGTACACAAAATAACTCTGACCTGCCAGCCATGTGCTGAACTCGCTGTGCATGAACTTAATGTCTTAAGTGCCTTATTTCCTCTAATATGTAGAGGTATGGGGGCCCATGGTTGCCTTCTAGACTGGAACTCAGGAGACAAGATGAAAAAATGGATTTATGACTACCTAATTTATACATTACAAAAAAAAAAAGCTAAGAAATTGGTCAGATTCTTTGTCTGTTTTAGTCAACAAAAAATACAAGCTCCATCACTCATTTCCTAATAGGAATAAATTATGTTTTCCACTTAAAGCATCAGCAGTTGGACACCACTGTCACACTGCCATGTCATAGTAATTTCTTTCTACATACAGTAGGAAGGATTATTGGTGATTCAAATGATACTATCTGGTAATAAATACAAAGACAAAGGGTGTCAGGTGACATATTTCTTTCTTTTTTGCAATGAAAAGTATGAAAGACATGGAAAGAATTTATCCAGTTTATTCAGAAACAGTTGTTTTTACCTTTAGTTTAATCAACCGATCTGTTAAAGCACTCAGTTTATCTCTTTCCAAAGTAAGTTAGACCATACACATGAAAGAAGAAATCTAGTGATTTAACCAGTGTGTAATCTTGACTGGGGGAAATTTAGCCATTGAATTTATAAGTTAATTACAATTATAAAAGTACTGGATTTCACTGTGTATGTATGTAAATTAGTGTTTGGACAGTTGTATGCTTCCTATTTTCCATTGTATTTTGTTGATCCTTTTCATTACAATGTTCTTTAATACAGAAAAGGTATTTTAAAAGCTATTGTATTGTTTATTATAAAATGGTTTCATTTAAAGATTCCAAAGTAGCAAGTCCATCATGTTTCTGTTTCAGGCTTTAATTGCATATTTAATTGATATTAAATCCTCATTTTCTTTTAATACCAAGGTGGGGGTGGGGGGAAGGGGAGATGAGATTTAAGAGGTCTGTATTTTGCATGATTTGTTTTAATTTTGTTTTTCTTGCTTAGTTATTGAGAATGTTTATAGTACCCTGAGGGAGTTGGACTACGTGGTCAAAGAAGCAGCTGATACCCTGGAATGCAGAATTGAAAGAATTCTGGAAGATATGTCGAACACTGCTCTGATAATTTTGCCAGAAGATGAACCTATAGATGTGCTTTCTTTCCTGGAACAGATAGAAAAACTTGCTGTCTCTACTGCTCACAAACTGTCTCAGTAGGTTTATTAATTGTACATATTTGAAGGCCATATTTGGGAGGGATTATTTATGTATTACTTTTTTATGCATAGAGAGTTTACTTTTAAAATATTATTGTAACACGGTACTAGTCTAAAGCAAAATGATAGTCTCAGGATGCAAGGGAGAAACTCTCAAGTATCTTGAATACAGAAGATGTAAAACTGCATCTGTAGTGTTTAACATTTCATATTTTTCTTCTTATGTCATTCTAATCAATAGCAAGAAAAATGAAGATGGGTAAGACTTGAAATCTCATCTCCATGTTAATTGCTTGATTCTTAATGCTATCTAGCTACTCTAAGGCTTCCCATTCTCGCAGCACTGCAATTTTTTTTCCTATCCTTATTTTTCAGGTTATAGAGGAATAGTAGTTCAGTTCTCCTTCAAAAAAATATTTATGCTTACTGTGCAAAATAAGATATCTTCTAATTTTTTTGGTTTTGCTTTTATTTTCCTGACGGATTTCACAGATTACCTTACTGCATCAACATCATCGTAAACCTGTTTTATTAACTATAGCTTGAAAATAACGTTTATTTTTCTTTAATTATTATGAAGTCCAGTTGAATCAGCTATTACAGAGTCTGACAAATGGGTTTCATGGTAGTCTGCATATCTTAATGTCTCACATTCTTTGTATGGCTAAACAATAGGAACAAACTGACAAGTGTAAGGGTATTTCCCTGCACATAGAATTCTTCACAGTGCAGTGGGACTTGGGGTATATGCCTGGAAAATAACAAAGGGTGTTCCTTATGTTTGATTTCCTGTGGGTGACTGTAAGGTTGTTTTTCTAGACAGAGTCAGCAAGTGGAATGCTCTGTGTATGAAATGGTAGATATTCTTAAGCACAGACTGAAAGCAGATGCTGGAAGATCTCTGGAGGTAAGACCTCTACAGTGTAAAAAGTAATCTTTTATAACCTAGTCAGATGCTTGATATTTCACTTACATGCTGGATAACATGGTTACTTTCCTAAGAATTTCTCTTTCACTGTTCAGGATTCATATGCCTGTACATATCTTGACATGAAACAGAAAACACGCTGCCAAGGATGCCTGTCCTGTAGTTGCTATAATCTGGTGGGACAGCTTTGTCAGAAGAATACTGACTCTTTGGTCAGATGTGAGTGAGTCTGTTTCAGATATGTTTAATTTTTTTACATTGCTCTCAGTTTTTTTTTCCCTCTAAGCTTATTGTGGTAAAAAATATAACCTCGCTTAAATATTATATTTATTTAGGCATGAAGATTTCTCTAGAGTCCTTAAGACATCGATTGCGTGTTGTTGACTTGAGGTATCAGACGACCAAGTTTGTAGAGACACAGAGGGTTCCCTTGTTTAAAGCTGAAATTCAACTGGCTATTCCAAATGTTGTCCTGAGGCCAAGTCTTGAAGATATTCAGGTAAGAAAATAATTGTACCTCTCAGTCATTATGGTAAAACATTTATAAATTAATTGTTTAAAAACAACATGTGCAAGTCTAATCTGGTATGAGAACTAAAAGGAAGGGGAAAAAAAATTAAAAGTCACTTGAGTCTGTGACGTTGTTGGGTGCTAAGGAAATGAAGCCACTGATCAGGTTTGTTATGCAGGCCAGCAGAAGGCCTTTTCCTAAAAGCTCAGTAACTCATGCTACTTGGAGGCAAACATTTCAAAGTGAATGCAAAAAATAAAAAAATAATGCCATTGATGCAGCCTGATTTGACTTCCTAGTCTCCTTAAACTCTTTCAGAATATAAAACAATATTATCAATTTAAAGTATCTTTCATAAATCAGCATTCTGTAGTAGTGAAATATGAAGAAAAATATTACTAGCCTAAAGCACTAAACTGTGAAAAAATTTGAACACTCATTTAAACTTACACTAATTCAGCAAAATTCTTACATGCATACTTAAAATTGGCTGTGATACCTGAAATTATTCACAAAGTATTAGTTGTTTATGGTGTTGATTTGTGGACTTTTCATTTAGCATTGTCACTGTCAAAACCTTTAATGGAATTATTTCTCAGTTTTCATTTGCAGCCTTCATGGTCTTGTCAGTAAGAAAACAGACCACAAAATGTAGTTTTAAAATGCCATAGATATAATAAGTTATACAATAATTTGTATAGCTGCCTGTATAGATTATAAACTATACCATCACATATTCAGACAAATGTTTTCAGGTATTCTAATGTGAATGTGAAAACTATATTATTGTTAATAATAAATAATTATGTTTATAACCAGTTTAACGGGAAATAGTACTATGATTAAGTTATGATCCCCAGTGACTCATGATTACTGTTCACAAGGGTCTCATGTTCTTGTTTGAAAACTACATCAACATAGGAGGACTGTGATAAAACTTTATGGAGTACCTTTTCCCCTTAAAAAATGGATTTTGGGTGAGCCTACATCATGCTCATTAGAATATTTCCTGTAAAGACAGAAGTATAATTTTTCCATTTTCGTATCATCTGGAGGACAGTCTCCCTGCTGGTGCTTCCCGCCCCCCCCCCCCCCCCCCCCCCCCCTTATTGGTCATAATCTGACTGTGTGCTCAAGATAAATGTTTTGCTGTTTTCAGAGTGCTGTAAACAAAGCTGTAAATATCGTATTATCAATAGCCAAAGATATCCCCCTGTGGAAATTTGCTTACTTTCATCATAAACAGCAGCAGGTGAGTATTTTATTTTGACTTTTTTTTTTAAATTTAGTATTTTGTTTAACATTTCTTAATCTCATAAGAATATATTCTATACCAATACAATTCTCTATACTAATTAATTTAAGATAAGAGTAATAATTCATAAACCTTATGTTTGGTGGTTTCTAATATTAAAATCAAAAGTTGCTCTAAAAAACCCTTTTATACTGCTCAAGTATGATGATGATAGTGTTGATAATGTGTGAAAACTAACATTATGCATGGGTCCTACTAGCCAAGTACAAATTATTATCAGTCTTCCCAGGCAAAACCTATAGTTTAAGTTAAACTTTCAGGCTGCATACAGCACCTATAATGCTACAGTAAATACAATATAAATCTTTTAACTGGCATTAAAATGAGCACTAAAACCTTGGGCAGGTCTGAAGTATAGATAGAAACTGAAATTTGTTGAAGTACAGAAATGCACAGTAATGGTATTCAAATGGCCTTAATTCTCTCCTGTTCTAATGAAATACAGATCTATATAGATCTGTGCTGAAAAGTGTCTCTGTAAAAATACCTTCCTATTTTGTTGATCTGACGTGAAAAACAGATCAGCTCATTTTGGTGAAAAAACCCCACTCAAGTCCTGCAAAAAAGTAATAAAAACAAACTAGGACAGTGGGTTGAATTCGGTTTCCTCAAGGAGAATTGTTTGCTTATTTCCAAGCAGCCAACCCTTCACTGCCTCCAGGATTTTTTTTTGACTGAGAATGGGTATAGATCATAAATCTACACTAAAAGCAGGAAGACCCGAGCATTTATACAGGAGTAGGAAACAGCCCAGTTATACTTGTGTATGATGCATATTTGACAGATGTCATTCAGTGATGACTAATACAGAGCTCCACATGCTATTTTTTAAATAAAATTGGCTTTAACACTAGAATTATAGTTCTGTAAAAATCCAAGTGAAGAGCAGGGAGTCTCCTTATGGATGCTTTCTCTGTACTTCTTACCTGTTCTCAGAAGTACTTCCTGTGTGCATTATTGGGCATTCCGTAATGTAAAAAAAATATAAATAAAACTACATGACATGTTTTTTTCTTGTTTACTTTATGCCAGATTGAACAAGGTTTTGCTGTAGAGCTAGGTGATGAGAGCAAACTTAACAGGATGGTGGCACTGAAAGCTTTGGACAAGCAGATCATCGAGCATAAGGATGTAAACAAACTGGTGATCCAACTAAATACAATTATTTTATCTCTTAAAACCGAAGCACTGGATCTTCTGAACAGCTTTTCTGAATTTTCAGGCATCTGGAACAAGGTCAAATACATTTTTAATAAAATACATTGCTATATTGTGAAATCTTTTAAATAAACTGTTTTGGGTTGTGTAAGGAGACTATGTGCTCAGTAGGAAGCACTGGTTTCGTGGTAGAATCCATATACCCATAATACCTCTTTCTACTTTTGTGTTGACCAGAACTTGTAATTCTTTACCTGTTAAACCATGTAAGGAAGATAGCAGAAAACCAAAAAAGGATGTTGGAGCATAAACAAGCTTATTCTCTCATATGCTTATGCATCTTTCTCACAGCATCTTGTCTGCATAGGTTATAAAAAAGAACAAAATTTAGCATAGTATCTGAGAAATTGCAGACTACAAAACTACTCCTGAATATTAAACTGACTAGTTCTTTTTCAGCAATCACTGCTGAAAGTAGCTTTTCTATTTCTTTACAAAAATGTTAAATTAAATGTAGAAAAACTTTCCAGTATAAGGATTCCAAAGGAGAAGTGAATCTTGGCTGATGGAGTTGTCTTCGTTAGGAAGTGGGTCCAGTCACGTAGATGGTAAAACTCTCAAGAGTGTTTTGGCAGGAGATATTTAATAAAATAAAACATTGTGTACGTTCTGACTAGTGAAATTCAACTCAGTGGATGGACAGCCACTGCTCTTAACCTATCAAAGGTGCTTTAGTCAGGCCAAGACGAAATAGGAGTGACCTTACCTATGTAACTGCTCACTATTTTTAACTTCCCCTTTCTAAACCAACTCATAGGTGACCATGTTCACACAGCTGATGCTTTTGTAGTTAGAGTTCAAGCTAAGACAGGGCATTTTCACCTCTTCATGGCTTTTGGCCTTCCAAATCTCAATGCTTAGTTACCTCAGTTTTTGGAGATACTGTTTGAACTAACTACATGTTGATGATGTGTCATTTCACCTAGGCAAGACACAGTGAGACTGGATGATGCAATAGCATGATAATGTTTCCTTTTTACTGAAATCTTCTAAAATAGTCAATTAATCTGCTCCTTAACCTTAAAATTCCTCAGGAGTCGGCAATGTTTCCCCCTGTCTTTATAATCTCTGTGGGACTGCTGGGAGCTGTCACTGGTAACTCATCATCGGGCAGAGAAGCTTCTTAGGGATCTCACAGTGCAGACTGTAGATGAATGTCATTGACCTGGGTGAAGATCATTTGTCTGTAATGAACTGAGAATCTAGCACATTTATTGAGCTGGTGACACTGAAGTTCTCACCTCTGCAGAGACGGGCCTACCTTATGAAAAGGAAGGATGCTCAGTGCTCTGTTGCTTTTAAACAAGCTCCAGCAAGAGAAATGCCTCCTCTTCCCCTAGACCCATCCTTCCCTGCCAAGCTGCCCTTTCTTCAAATGGCCAGGCCATTTGCAGCTAGAAACTGCAGTTAAATATACTGTGTCAGGAAGAGTGAAGATGGCGGAGTATAATTACTACCATTTAACTACCTGTTAGAGGATGTGAGCTGCTTTTGGGGGTTTGCAGACAGAAGGGGCAGTGGGAAGGAAATATTTCCAGCAAAGTTTTAGCAGCTATGTTGTAAATTTTGTAGTAATATTTAGACGGATAAAGGATATCCAGCTCTGTGTCAATTTTTGAGTTACAGATAGATTTCAAATGCTTTAAAGACTACTGTACAAAGAGTGAGAGTTAGGAAAAGCAGTTCAAGTAAAATAATTTCACTTTAATGCTTATATCTTAAGATCTTTTAGAGAAGGAACATTTGTGTGTTTTCACAGTACATCAGGTAACTGGGTCCCCTGTAGGTTATTGCAATACCAACGCTAAATAAAATAAACTTTTTTATATATAGGATCCAGAGGAAAAAGTGAGGGAATTTATAGATACTAAACCAACAGTGGCTGAATTCCAAACTCAAATCAGATACTTTTCTGTAAGTATTATATCTTTAATAAAAGTGAACTGTTCAGAGAAATTGTTGTGAAATTAAAAGCTGAACTTTTGTGTTTGTCTTAGCAATTAGAAATGCAAATCAGAGAACTACCAAATCACTGTGTACTGGAATCAGTGGATATTGCGACAGAGTCATTGAAAATAGCTTTAATTCAGGAATGCCGCTCAAGACAAAGAGCATTTGGATTAGCTTTGAATAAAAAGTCTGCCACAGACATGGATGAAATTTATTCATTCATTGAAAATGTTAGCAAGAGATTAAGCAGACCTATCCATGACCTTGATGATATACGGGGAGCAATGGAAGCACTAAAGGAAATCCGAGACAATGAGATTAAAATTGACATGACAGTTGGACCTATAGAAGAATCTTATTCTGTGCTTCATAAATACAGTCTGCTCTTTCAAGATGGAAATACAGAAAGAGTTGATGGATTGGCTTATGCCTGGAAGAACCTAAACACACAGGTATCATAGCTGTATTATTTCTTGACTCATATATATAGGAAAGTTATTGTCAGCCTTTTTAATGTTGAAACACTAGAACAAAATCATCTTACTTAAACCCCTGTGCTTTTTCTCCTGCTTCTTTTATGCGTGTTTTTCATCTTTGTCTGCATATAGGCACTGCAGGTTGAGGACTTGCTGCTGAAGGTACAGCCAGACATGAAAACAGATTTACTGAGGGGTGTTCAAGAATTCCAGATTGATACTGCAAAATTTTACAAAGATTATGATGAAAAGTAGGTGACCTGTGGTGCAATACAATCATGTTTATTAGTGATTGTTCAAAAATGCTGTATCTAAAGGGCTTCCAAAAATAAACACAGCACAGCCTCAATGTATATATGACAGCTGAATGAAAAACCTGATTTCAGAATCATATCAGATGAGAGATACTTCTACTGTCATAGATTTATTTCCATAATTTCAGTGCTGGAGTTGGTGAAATTCTGAAAGAGTTAATAGACTGGGGAAAAAAAAATCAAATTCTCAATCCAAATCCAAATTTAATGTTTTTTTCAGGTTTCTAAACTCACAAAGTGCTTAAGCAGGTATTTAATATTAAGTATATAAGTAGTTCCTTTGGTGTGAGTGGAGATTTCAGTTCTGGGTATTTCTAAATTCATTGAGTCTTACTCAGTCTCAGTTCTAAGTTTACTTTTTTTTTTTTTTTTTTAATTGTGGGGTATTTGTGCTTCATTGGACACATCTACATTAGCAACAAAGAAGGAAAGACAGAATTTTGCTTGCTGTGGTCCATTCTGGTTCTAGGACAATACATGCACGGTGTGTGTTTTTTGGCAATGCAGTTCATGCCAGCAGCTGACCTTAGGCACTGCATACCTATAGCCTGTGAGCAGTGTGAAGCAGTTTTAAGTACAGCCTGTGCAGGATGCCTTGCTGTTATGGACTGATCTCAGTGAACACACAGAGCACACACTGCTGGAGGGCCCTGGAGAGTATATACTCTTCTCCTAGGGCAGGTGCTTTTGCGTTAGTATTACAAGCAGCGTGCTCCAAATGGTAACCAGGTACTTGGCTTCAACCTTCACTTCAATAGCAGTGAAACTTCTTGAAGGCACACTAGCAGTGCATTTGAACGCAACACTTCAGGACAAGGTGAATTTGTACCTAAAAGGAACCTACTAGAGCATCGAGTTGCTAGTGTGGATGCATAGTGCTGCCTGCGGTTCTGCTCTTGCAGTTGTCCAGAGGAATTAATGGAAACACACTGTGGCTGCTACCAGTTGTAGGGACCCTGAGAGCAGCCCTGCTTCTGGAGGTTCAACTGCCAGGGCTCAGGGCCAACTGAGAGCTAGTGTATCTGAGGGCTTCCCCTTTCCTTGGTGACAGAGCCTCCAAGAGCTCTGCTGGGAGGCCTCAGCAAGACTGACACCCGTTGCTGTGGGATCTGCTTTTAAGCTGAGGATTCAATGTTTGGCCCCGACGTACAGTTTGAGCTCTGTCACAGCTGTGCCTCTGCCTGGCCATGGACCCTGCTGGATCCCAATGCACAGAACCACTTCTCAGCCTGATCTCAGAACAGCCTGGTAACCACTGGACTGTGTCTCATCCCAGTTACCTTCACTAGACCTGCTCCTGACCCTGACTTGCTGACTCACCTTCCCTAAAGGTGTCTAAAGATCTAAACTCTCATTTGACCCTAACTACCATCCCCAGGCCTGACTTGCTCTCCTTGCTCAGGTACTATGGGACCAGGCCCGGGCTGCCTCTGCTGACCGTGTTACTGCTTTCATCTCCTGGTTCCATTTTCCTTGCCAAGCAGCTGCCCTACACTGCTCTCTGATGCCCATGTGCCTGTCTGTCTTTCTAGAAATAACCATGGCACAACAGAAGATGACGTCCTTACATTTCTTATCCCAAAATATTATGATGCAGCCATGAAGTGGTGCCAGGCATGAGAGCTGAGGATTACACCCAGTCCTCCAGCAGAGATGTAGTCATTAGGGCAAAATCAAGGTTTTTTCTGTTACTTTTTTGAGTGCTTAATTATGGTTCTGGTGCCAGCTGCCACAGTTTTCACTCCTGAATTATATACCTGCTCTCTTTCCCTTTTTAAGAATATAAATTAAATTAATAACTAAAATGTATTTTACAGAAGAAATGGAAAATAACAAAGACAAAACATTTCTAGAACTTTTAAACTGTTTGTAATATGTATGGTAACCTAGCTGACTTTTATAACTAGAAAATAAATTGGCCTTTCTTTCAGAAACTACTCAATGTGTAATGTTGGGATGCTGAATATACTTTGCATTTTCATTTTTCTCTTTTAGTGTCTTTTGTGAAAATTTCTAGAAAAAATGTTAGAAAATATTAAATACTGTTCAGTAAATAAGGTCGGGGTTTCATTGTGCTTCTTTGTGAAACCTGAATGGTTGCTACTTGCACTCTTGCACTGAATATTTTATTTTTTTTTACAGGGGCCCCAGTGAGGAGAATGTTCCTCCCCATGAAGCAAGTGACAGATTACAGATCTTCCAAGCCAAATTTGATGAACTGTGGAGGAAGTATATCTCTCTTTCTGGTGGGGAAGAATTATTTGGTCTTCCCGTCACAGGTAGTTTCTTAGATTATATGGATGCCTGGTCCTAGGCTATTAATTTTTTCTTATGGGTCTTGCTAAGTGCATTCAGTGCTGGATTCATTGTAGAAAATTTCCTTGCAGTAATTTATTGTTGTCTTTCCTATAAAAAGCAGCTGTATGAAACTGGCCCTCAGTCTGCACATACATAAGCATCAGGTGGAAGAATATCACACTGTTCCAGGGTATCTCAGGGTCCAGCTGCTTAGGTTTCTTGCTTTTTCTGTAGTATATCTCCTGGCTGTATTCTTCCATGTCCAAATTTGGGAAACATGTTGCCAAAGTACTCAAGTTGTCCCTGCTCCAGATACGTAATGAATTCCCTTGGGCTGTGCAAAACTGATCTGTAATATCCTTATGTCTCCAAGTCAGACACAACTGCAAGTTTGGAAGACTGGTATCAATTAAAGTTACAGCAGAATGTATGATAAGCACTTTAATTTGTGCATGCTAAATTCAGTATATTTTCCTGTCTGAAGACATATGCAATAATCACAATATAATTAATTAGAAACCCCCAAAGATATGAGAGAAACTAATCAAAACATTTATGTTAAGCAAGTCCTTTTTAAATACTTCTCTTGTGTAATATATTCTGTATTTTTATTTTGAAAGCACACCCCCATCCTCAACCTCTGCCTCTTAAGTAAATAGTGCAAATTGAGACAGGGAAAATATTAGTTCTTGTCTAAAGCTATAGTGCGTTCCTTTGCCATTTCAGCTACTTTTTCAACATTATCTCCCTCAGAGAGGTAGGTGCAGCACCTCCCTAATAAGATTCCATCTACCATTATAGAAGAATATTTACTAAAAAATCAGGAATCTAAACAATTACTGTGCATCAAAATCTGATATTCTTACATAACATAACTGGAAAAGCTTTTCTTACTAGACACTATCTGAAAGACTGCAAGTCTGATTTCATACATTTATTAAATACCAATTTTAGAAGTACAAGGATTTTAATGTTCATGAATACAGATGTACCTAATTAATATTCACAGATTTTTTATTTTAAAATTTGAAACAGAGTATCCTGAACTGCACAAAATTAAACGTGAACTTGCATTGCTTCAGAAACTTTACAGTCTTTGTAATTCCGTTACTGCTAATATCGATGGGTACAATGAAATGCTTTGGAATGATTTAAATATTGAAAAAATCAACAATGAACTTCTGGATTTTCAAAACAAGTAAGTTGTTATTTGTTGAGATGCATACAATTTTTATTTCTCAGCTGTCTGTGTTAATTAGCTTGTGAAAATTGCTCTGAGGGGCAAAAATCTGTTGGTTTATTTCAGACTTAGGCTTGAGTGATCAGCACAGCTACCCTAGCTGCAGATTTTGGTGCAATATGCAGCTAGTGTGTGACCTTAATTAGCTCAGCCTATGAGTCACTTTAGGCTTGTTGGGCTATACCAACATGGTAGGTTGTAGCTTATTTAATAAATAAGTTGCATAAACCTGTGGGCAAGGTGGTTGTAGAGTATAAATAACCTTTGGAGCTGATCTTCATATATTACCTTCTCAGTGATTTGGTTTACAGCTAATTAATTGTTACTCTGTGATGTTAGACAATTTTGAAGTTACTGTCTACTTCCACGTGTTTGTATGGATTGACATTGTTATTTCAAGAAGGGTAGGTAGACATACTAAATTCTGGGGAGTTATTTATGAGGTCTGAGAGGAATAATGTTTTCCACGTCACATGCAAAATAACAGTTAGGTGAAACCATGGTTTGCTTAAGTCAGAGGAATTTTTCTACTCTTGGTAAAGATGCACCTTTGGTTCTTCAAGAGCCATGGCTGGGTTTCCAAGACTTCCCTGACCCAGCAGGTTACTTGTCTTAGAGGGTGGGGCTCGTAGACCAAGAGGATTTGGATTGTTTCCCCTTTGCCCGCTTTCTTTGAATTCTGATTCCTGGCACTAGAGTATAGGTACAATTGCTAGAAAAGGGAAATTTTGTTACATGCAAAAGTGGAGAGTCTATATGTAGGTCTTAAGTATTCAGTGCATCCATTCTTTAGAGCAGTTATCTGTACCAGTCTATATTTTACTTTTAATGGGAATTACAGAATATACATAAGAACCAAATTATATGCAAAAGTGTGAAAATAAGTGTGCAGTATTTTTATCCTGTGCATATTTATTGGAAAAAAGATGTGAACTGCCTCTCTGTTTTCTTTCTTCTTCTATTATTTTTTTATAAGCATTTTCTTCACCTCTTTACACAGTGGTTCTGATTGCTTTCTCAGTGACTTCTGTCAAGACAAGTTCATACTCAGTATATTAAGAGCTTTCTTTTCTGCAGAACCTCTCTTCTGGAGCAGCCAGTGTGTGTCTGCTTCACCAGTAGTTCTGATCAGCTTTTGATTTTGGCTTCTTCAATGTGACTTGAGAGAGACCTCACTTAGATTCTGGTATTATTCAAGAGATGAGATCAAATCTGTGTTTTTCTTCTCATCCAGATCTTTGCAAAGCCTAAGAAATATTACTTGTGCTCAGTTTTTGTGTCACCATTTTATCTAGATTCATTTGTGTACACACTGAAGGAGCGGGGTGGAGATTTTCTTCACTTTCTGGAAAAACTGAGTGAGCTGTCTTCTAGTCTTCTAGTCATTAATTTGAAAAAAAACCACCTCACTTTTTAAAAATAATAATAATAAAAATGAATGTATGTGAAATATATATACACTTCTGCACTTGGACAATATAAGTCTTGATATAATTTCAGGAGAATTCTGGAATCTGCATCATCATTTTTTCTGTAGTTAATTATATTTTACAGGTTGGTAGGACTCTCTTTATGCTTCCTTCTCCCAGAACTCTGAAGGAAGCCATTGCGTGATAAGTTTTGAAAGTTATATGTTTGGTTTTTTTACTTCATGTGTGACTTTTTTTCCATCTCTCAAGTATTACGTTATATTTGGAGGAAGGTGACCACCAATAGGCAGTAAACATTTTTTCTTAATAGAAGTCTAACTCAGTACTATTCTTCCTTTGGCAAGCTTGCTAGCATTATTGCATCAAGCTGTTCTCTTTAAAGCTGGAGAAGTTTAAACAGTGTACAAGGGCTACCACAGAAATAACTAAGATGGTATGCTGTGTTATGAAAGGAGCAGGAATACTGGGAATGCAATTAATGTTTTAACATAATTGTAAAGATATGTGTAGTTCTTCACTGTAATGTTCTTTGTGGCTACCCCTTTCAAAAATAGTAATACAATAGAAAACTTGGAATCATGAAAAGAAGAATGTACAGAAATAACTGTACGTGAAAATAAATCCATTTAAAAAGAGACAAAAAGGATAAATATTTAGAGAAAATGCATGTGTTAGAGAGTGTTATAGAAGTTTATAACAGCTAGAGAGAAGTTTCCCTTTATGTTTTACTGTGATATAAAGAGAATGTCCAGTAAATATAAGAAGGAAATTTAAATCTGATCAATGGAGTAGTTTTTTCACATAGTGTATAACTTATGGAACTTGCTGTTAGAAGATATTACTGAGACCAAGACAAAGAAAAAAAGGTACGTCTACAAAAAAATCAGCAACTTTCATTACCAGTCTCAGTGATTCCATTTCTAATTGCCAGTCTAAGACAAAGTTTCTAAGGACATTACTTGTCCCTCAGCATAGAAGCACCCAGGAACTGCCTCTTAAAGCCTTATCAATGGCATAAGTATAATTTTCCAGTCTGTTATGCTTTTTCCTAGTGTATTTACTACTGTCTATTGTTGGATTCAAGATGAAAGACTACAGTGATTATTGTAATGCCATGACAGTATGCATATGTTCATCTACCTCCTACCAGCAAGCAGTGAAGAATTCACACATTGTGTGACAGATCTGTCTGATTTTGATCTGTGAAAAACAGAATTTTTTTGAAGAAATTTTTCATTATCGGTTGGTTTTATGTAGCTTTTTGTTTCTGCCCTTGAGCTGTAAAAGAACTGCTGTCAGTCTTTGATCCATACCTTTGGCAGATGAAAATTAGAATGACATGTTAGAAGGAAGTGGAGCTGTGACAATTCACAGTACAAGAAGTTCTTAATTTTCAATTTTATTTCATCCTGAAATTGTACATAAAGGAAAATTTTTCTTGAAATATCTTTTGTACAAACTAGGTATAAAATGGGACTTATTCTATTGAAAGTATTTTTCCATTTGCAAGCAAGTCAGTTTTAGTTTAGACGTACTTTATTTTTCTTGAAAAATATATGTTGTTTAATCCATTTTCCCCTTTACAAAATCAGCATCTTAAAATTTTTAATAAAACAATGACACTGCAAAAGCTTAAGTTTAGACATGGATTTGCACATGAATGTACCTCCTTTAATTCAAACTGTAATAAAACCCAAACCATTCTAGTGTGATTTTTACTGCCTTTAGCAGTGTTTCATGCCTGCAGTCAGAAACAATCAGCTAGACATTATGTTGACAGCTTGCAACTGGATTTTTATTTACAGTCTATTGGACCACTGGTCCACTGGTTGAAAAATGAGAATATATTGTGCTATTAAACGGATTGTGATTATTAAGAATAACATATTTCTTCTTTTTTGTATGTGCTTTTTAAAGAATCCGTAAGTTACCAAAAGCATTGAAGGAATGGCAAGCTTTTCAAGACCTAAAAAAAAAAATTGATGACTTCAGAGAGACCTGTCCTTTGCTTGAAATGATGGCAAACAAAGTATGTTCAGCATAATAATTTGGAGATAAGATTCACTTGAAAAACTCTATTGAAGACTATGTTGCATGACTGTAAGATGCTTTCCATAATTCTCTTTTATAGACAAAAGCAGCTATATTTATGCAAAAATTTAGTTAGACTTAGTTACAGAAAGGGAAAAGACTTCATAATGTGATTAGAAGAACTACTAATGCTTTCAACAGAATGGAAATCAAGACTCTTCTATTTGTTAACAGATGCTGTGCGAAAGTATGTGAACACTCCAGTCCTAAAAATAATTTTTAACAAATCTTCCCTAATTCCTATGGACTTTTCTAGGCAGTGGTGTCACGACACTGGGAAAGAATTGCGCAAGTAACTGGGCATCACTTTGATGTTGACTCTGAAAATTTATCTTTGAAAAACATAATGGATGCCCCTTTATTAAAGTATAAAGAAGATATTGAGGTACATGTATTTTTCTGTTTGTTTTTAATGAATAACATGTGATCTGGGGCTTTTGAAATCCTGTTTCTCTAGTCAGCTCTGTAACATTTAAAAATTTGGCTTTAGCTAGAGAATTCTTTTGAATAGTGGAATTTGGTAGCTGGTATTAGCCGTGATGGCTAGTGTATTTCCTTTTTTATTCTGGAGAAGGATTAAATGGGTAGATAGTATTACACTAATCCTTCCATAGAAGGAATTCTGTTGTTTTAAGAGCAGTGTGATTCTGTCATGCTTCTGGTTTAGGGTCTGCCTACTTATAATTATTTTATTCCTTTTAAATGCCTTATTGGAGAGAAAAAATAGTTTATGTAAGTCTGATCCTGTAAAGTGCTAAAAATCTTTGGAACAGAGTAGAAGTGTAGGATATAGGATTATAGGAGAACAAGGTTCTCTTGTATTTCACAAGTGACTCTTCACAAGAGCACAGAAGTGAGAAGGCTTATGTAATGTGCACAAACTACAAAGCTATTACCCCCTCTGTTTTGGGGGCAGTAGTTATGTAGCAAATACATTAGCTTTATGCTCATTACCTTTTGCAAGAACAAAGTATAGCTAAAAATAAAGAAGGAAAACCCCAACAGTTTTTAACTCTAGTTCTGTTGTCACTTAGCTAAATCTGTGGTCCCTCCAGAGTAGTGACCTGATTTGTCTTGTTTCTCAAAGAACACTTCTAAGATGAAAAAATGATATAAAATCTGTGCTGAACCAAATTTCCAGACGAGAATTTAAGCCATGTGAAAGGTTCAGTTATAGCCTTACAGTCAAGGAAAGACTTTAAATCTGTGATGCATTCCGATATACTCCTGAACAGATTGGGTCCAATCTGAGTAGCTGCTCGTTTTCTCTCTGATGCAGTAACCGATTTTATGGCAGTCCTGTCTTCACTGTCTTCAAGAAGTAGCAGACAGTGATGTTGTCCATGTACACTGTATTCTTGGACTGTTTGTTGGTTTTTATTGGTAATGTATATTTTCCTTAAACCCCTCAGTGTGTATATTTGACTTCAAATTTTAATACATACAGAGAGGCAAATTTTGCCTGCAGATTCAGTCAGTGAATTTTTGTAAATGTAAGGTGCTAGTACTACTGAAGATGGAGTATAGCCCATAAAATGTTCCAGTTACAAGTAGTACTGTAATATCTAGTTTCCTAATTTACTAGTTTAATTTTACACAGGATATCTGCATCGGTGCTATTAAAGAAAAGGATATTGAAGCAAAATTGAAGCATGTCATTAGTGAATGGAGCACTCATGCTTTCAGTTTTGGCCAGTTCAAAACTCGAGGAGAACTCCTTCTGAAAGGTTCAGATATAATGGAGAAAATAGCTTTGGTGGAAGACAGCCTCGTGATATTGGGGTCGCTCATGAGCAACAGGTACAAAACGTAATAAATGCTCATATTTTACAAATATGATCAAACTCAAAAGTAAACAATTGTCATCTCAGGTTCTTTTTTCCTTTAACTCATATTCTTACAGGTATAACGCACCGTTTAAGTCCACTATACAACAGTGGGTTCAGAAGTTGACCAATACTGCAGAAATAATTGAAAACTGGATTACTGTACAAAACCTCTGGATTTACCTTGAAGCTGTGTTTGTTGGTGGAGACATTGCAAAACAACTTCCTCAGGTATGTTGATTTATGATTTCTGAAAAGCTCATCATGGCTTGGCAATGTGTAGCTGCAGCCCAGAAAGTCAACCAAATCCTGGGCTGCATTGGCCAGCAAGCTGAAGGAGGTGATTCTCCCCCTCTACTCAGCTCTAGTGAGACTCCACCTGGAGTAGTGAGTCCAGCTCTGGGGCCCCCAGCATAAGGAGGACATCAGTCTGTTGGAGTGAGTCCAGAGGAGGGCCACGAGGATGATCAGAGGGCTGGAGCACCTCTCTCATGTGAAAACAGGCTGAGAGAGTTGGGGTTGTTCAGCCTGGAGAAGAGGAGGCTCTGGGCAGACCTTACAGCAGCCTTCTAGTACCTAAAGGGGATCTACAAGAAAGCTGGAGAGGGACTTTTTACAAGGACATGTAGTGATAGGACAAGGAGGAATGGTTTTAAGCTGAAAGAGGGTGGACTTGTATTAGATATTAGGAAGAAATTCTTTACAGTGAGGGTGGTGAGACACTGGCGCAGGTTGCATGGAGAAGTTGTGGATGCCTTGCTCCTGGGAGTGTTCAAGGCCAGGCTGGATGGGGCTTTGAGCAGCCTGGTCTAGTGGAAGGTGTCCCTACCTGTGGCACAGGTTTGGAACTAGATGATCTTTAAGGTCCCTTCCAACCCAAACCATTCTATAATTCAGTAACAATATGTTAATGGCATTATGTTGTACCAAGAGCCACAGCACAGACTTTACATACCAATGCATATAATGCACATGAGTTTTGTGGTCTATGCATAGGCAGTTCAGAAGAAGCTTTGCCAAACTGAGGTCTGTCTGGTTGAACTGCTTAGAACTTTGTCAAACCTACAGGAACATGATTGTAATTCAGACTCAAATATTCCTGTCAGCTTGCAACATTACTAAATCAGATGATAGTAAAGGGCTTAGGACTACTTAATGGTACAAAACCTATATATAAATTTTTCTCTATATACAAACATTCCATTCGCCCTGTGTGCACGTGTTTATAGGCTTTAAATTATTTAATAATAGAATGACAGATTTTCTGTATGAATTCTGTACTTGCTAGGACTTGGTATAATGAAGTCCCACAGAGAGATGTTGCAAGATGTGTGTTAATGTGTGCTAACATTATAACACATAATGTGTGCATGTGTGCTAATCTGTATGAAATACTGCAACATCTTCAGAAGGTAGTTATGACCTTCCGTGATAGCAGCTTCAAAAGAGTTAAGGAACGATCTGACTTCCTGCAGGAGAGAAATATCAGAATAAGTCATCCTTTCTGTTGTGTGTCCTAATGAGAGGCTTTCATATAATTCACACAACAGTTTAGAGCACTGGATCAACCAACGCTGTAACTTAATGAAACCATGATTATTGGGAAATTATTAAATATTTCTTTATTCAGACCACACCTTTTATAATTAAAGGCTTACAATTTCCAAATCTAACATTAATTTTTCTAAGTACAAAGTACAGCTTTCTTAACTGTTGTTTAAGATAACTACTTTTTTTTTTAGTTTGTGAGGTATGTTTATATTGTTAATGCTTATCAGAGAATCAATAAGTAGTTTTTGCAGATGAACAAATGCTGCAGCACAGCTGAGGCACCTGAGAACTGCTAAAGCTACTTTTTGCAAGGGTGATACATGAACCAGTATTCTGGAAAAAAGCAAATGTGGTAACTATTTTCAAAGGAGGAGAAGTAACAGCTTTGTGAAGGAGTTAATGATAGATGAGTGGGCTTAATTGCAGTTCTTGGATAAATACTGCAACAAGTAACTGTCTGTGAGCATCTGGAAGTTAAGAAGGAGATGAGTAACAGTCAGTGTGAATTTGTTTCAAAACCTGTCAAACAAATCTAATTTATTTTTAGAGTAGGCAACAAGCACTGTGGATAGAGCAAAAACAGTAGATGCTATACATCTGGATAGGCTTTTGACAGTCTCTCATAATATTATCAGAAAATGAGTTTTAGATTGCTGGTGTGTGAATTGCAAGTGGAAAAGTGGAATGCGTAAACAGCAATGACCAATAATTAGAATATTGTACCTTTGGTTTTGGCCAAAGAAACACATAGAGAAATTTGAGAGAGTAGAGAAGAGGGTGATAAGAGTGAGGAACTATCCAGGAAAGATGAACTACAAGAAAAAAATAAACAAACTCAGCTTGTTTGGTCTGAAGGACAGGAAACACTGAAGAGAAGGCATGATAATTTTTTTTTAAAAATAAGGGTTGCTCTCAACAGAAAGAAAACAATGTGTTCTCTGTATCTATGATTACGATGAGAAATAATAGGTATACACAGAAGACAGATGAAGCTTAGATATTAAAACAGAGTCACTGGTAGCAAAGATGGCCCAGAGAGACTTCTGAATCTTCAGCACTGAGCATCTTTAAATACAAGACAGACAGATGTTTTTCAAGTGTGGCATAGGTATGATCCTGTCTTGTGACAGCCAAATGTCTTTGGATGGTCTTTTGAGATCTCCTCTAGCTCTCAGATAATTTACGATCCCATTAACATTTCATTTGTTGTAGATGAAGAAAGAATTTTTAAAGTCAGTATACCCACTGTATAAAAACATTTGTTCTCTAGCTCACAGTATTTGAGGATTTGTCTCCCTTCACTTACAGTATCTTACAAGTGTGGCAGCTTCAGATTGTTTATACTGGTTTTGTTTGTCAAATATTACTACTAACAACTTACTCCTCATAACCTGTGTGGGGCAGCTGTTACATGATGTTGTGTATTGCTATTAGGAAGACTATAATTTCTGAGAAGGCTGCTGTTTGTGTTTTCCAGTGTGTGTTGGAATCCTTTCATATAGACCATTTTGGTGCCCAAGATGAAGTAAAAGACATTTCCAGAGATACCGCATTGCACTCTTTCTCTTGCAGTTTGAATTGTAGTTGTTATAAGCACTGATCATTGTAAGCATGCTTATAAATATTCATACATTAGTCCTGCAAAGAAGACTTGAACAGCAAGGGAAAAACTTGTCTCACGGAATTCCTTAATTTTTAGAATCTGACAAACATGAGGAAGAGCTAATGCATTTATAATGTATTCCAGGAAGCCAGAAGATTTCAGAACATTGATAAATCATGGCAGAGAATTATGCAGAGAGCCCATGAAACATCGAATGTTGTGCAGTGCTGTGTTGGAGATGAGACTTTGGCACAGCTATTACCACATTTGCTGGAACAATTGGAAATCTGTCAGAAATCGCTGACAGGGTATTTGGAAAAAAAACGGTTAATATTTCCAAGATTTTTTTTTGTGTCTGATCCTGCTCTTCTGGAAATTCTTGGTCAAGCATCTGATTCCCACACTATTCAGGTACAAGTAATACGGCAATAATGTTCTTATGGTCAGTAAGTGAGGACCAAAAAGGATTTTGTTATTTAGTGGAGAGAATTTCTTTCACTTTTGGAATGATTTATAGATTCTTCTAACACTGGATTTAAAGGCAAAGTAAGAATGCCATACCAGATCAGCTTATGGACCTTTTTTTTCTGATTCTATTGTAGGCACATTTATTAAGTTTGTTTGACAATGTTAACCGAGTAGGATTTCATGAAAAAAACTACGACCAGATTTTATTGTTTGAATCTCAAGAAGGAGAACAGGTCAATATTATTGAACCAGTTTTAGCTCAGGTAATGAAAGTATATTGCAGTTTTTCATTACTTGATATAAAGTAGATTTATGTTTTCATGACCAACAGTATTGCATCATGCTATTATTTGACTACCTGAATGAAAACCTTCCAATGTGAATAAGAGCAAAGGCCAGAGAGGACAGGACGTTTGTGTCATTCTGTAACAATTACTTTACCTGTTTTTTCAGCAGTACTTATGTGAAGTACATATATCTCTAGAAAGGCAGTGGAGCAGAAGGAAGAGAGGAATCTTTTAAAGATTAGAGAGTAATAGAGGGATATGGGAATCAAAGGACTGGGGAAAAAGTCACACAGGGCTTTTTCTACTTGTGAATTATTCATAAACTAATTCTTTAAAAGTACTTTCTTGTTTATTTCAGGGCAATGTGGAATTCTGGTTAGGTCAGCTGCTGAATG
Source organism: Falco peregrinus (assembly GCF_023634155.1). NCBI lineage: Eukaryota > Metazoa > Chordata > Aves > Falconiformes > Falconidae > Falco > Falco peregrinus. Next base: position 72,366,639 of record NC_073723.1, read on the forward strand.
GGATTAGGAAAACAATCCACACCATCATTAGACAGGCATCAATGGCCATTAGCGATTCAGCATTTAAGCTGTATGACTTTCAGGCAATGTTTCCTGCACAAATAGGACTTCTGGGAATTCAAATGATCTGGACCAGAGATGCAGAGAATGCACTGAACAGTGCCAAAACAGACAAAAAGGTATTATTTAATGAATCTTTGGGGATTAATTGGAAGCATTGTTTGGAACAGTGCGTATTGTGAAAAGTTAAAAGCAATGTGTAGAAAAAAGCACAAAATACTAGGTAAGTAACCAGAACAACAAATAAACTAACAGAAAAGCAGAATGATAAAAAATGTGTTAAGAAGTCACACCTCCTCATCATCTAATTCTAAAGCACATCAGCATGTTCTTTAGAATTGTTCCTGATCCTGTGGTTTTCTCTATAGTTCTGTCAACACGGTTATTTTGGGAAGGGACATTTTCTCAGTTTGGGAATATATGGAATCTTATCCTATGACTTTTCCAAAATCAAATTTGGAAAGAAATAAGAGCTCCCAAAATTTGGGGAAATAACTGTGCTTCATGGGCATTGGTCAGCTCTAACAATGTATTAGCTTCTTCAGTCGATGAGCTCTTCTTTAGGGAAGGAAAAGAATAGAAGCTATTTGAGGAGGTGCTGGTTTAGTCTCACACATGTAGAGAAGATACTGTTAACACCAAGGTGTTATTACTAACACTGAATCTGTGAAGGAGGAAGGAGAGGATGTGAACTAAAGAATTGCAAATTACAATTGATCAAGAATATACAGTGAGATTGGACTAAGAACTAGTAACACCATCCTACTGTAAAAGTAAGTGCAGGGGAACAGTACCATGCTGTACTTTGATATTGAATGAAAACAAAGACTCTAGACTATGGAGAAGACCACTTAGTGCCACATTTTCTGCGTTGTACAAAATTTAAAAAGGGCATAGACCCACCTTTAGTCCATATGAACTCCAGTTCATATACTGACTAGATGCAAAGATTCTTTTGCATTAACTAGAAAACAAGTTTAGTTTTCTTGGGATGAACTGTGTGTGTGTGTTTGGGGAGTGGAGAGGTTTAGTTCTCCATTAGCTTTGCAGTGTTTTTTGCACTTTTTTTCTAAGCAACCCGTGTAAATTTTAGGCTTTACATACGTTTACAGAGAGCTAGTGTGTTTGTTCTCACATATTTGGAACAGGTGTATATATGAGCTGCCCTTTCTGAAACCTCAGTGCTTTGTAATTTGTTTTGTATCAGGAACATCACTGACAGAGGCTGATGCTGTTTACATAAGTCAGTATTGTATTTTGTGGAATTTTGTCACAGAATCTGGTGCCACAAAATAAGTTATTATTTTAGCATTGGCATCTAAAGTTGCATTACTATTTTCCCCCTTCTTTGGTTAGAGGATGTGATAGATCTCCAGGTTTCTGTTCCCCTTAAAGAGTAGATACTGCTTGGGCTGATGTGCAGTACCCAAACCCAGAGACTGATGATTCTGGAAATATGCAGGGATGCAATCAACTGGAGATATAATGTATAGTAGAAGGAGCAACAGTCATGGAATAAAGTCTTTGATGTGACCTGTTCACCTAGATATAACGTTATTGTACTCTGTTGGGCTAAGAATTGATGCATGGAGGGCAGCCCGCAAATCAAGATTTAGGATTCCAAACCTAATAAATACAAAGCTGATAATAGATGTCATGGGCCCATATACTTGCCGATGTTTTTTATTTTTTGTTCTAAACATTGGAAGAACAAATCATGTTTGTACTTACATGGCTGTTCTTGTTATGTGGAAAAGGTAATGCACACAACAAATCAGAAGTTTTTGGAACTTTTAAATGATTTGATTGACATGACAACACACAACCTGACAAGAATGGAGCGCACAAAATATGAAACTTTAATCACCATTCACGTGCATCAGAAGGATATCTTTGATGATTTGGTAAGTTTTTTGAAAACTTTTAAGAGACTTGCTTTATAGACGTTTTTACACATATTAAATTATAAAAAAGTCTTACAATCTGTTTTCTTTGAGTAGCTCTGATGTTAGTGCTGTGATATAACATGTCAGATTTAGTTTGATTTCATATAGATGTCCTGCAGAGATAAGGGTGAATTATATATAGATATGTTCACAGGTTCAGACTTCAGTTTTTAAAATGGTTGTTGATACCCATCATGCAAAAATTCACTGTGAGCAAAAGAATTTAATTTTTAAACTGTTCTCTCAAATTGAAAATCTAATACATCATTTAATTGAAATGTAACTGGGGAAAAAAAGTCCCTTCAGTATTGCTATCAATTGTGATTTCCAGCCCAGCCTCTGTGTTGATTTAAGGTAATATTTATTGAAAGGTCAAAGTGGTGAGGCTCCATATATTTGAAAAGGGTAGCAACAATAACCAGAGCAGATATTTAAATTTTTTTTATACTTGACTTGCATCAGACTTCTTTTACTTAAGTATGTTAAATACATGAAACTATAATTATAAAAATGGAAGTAAAATAACTTTAAAAAAAAAATCTTGCATGATGCAAAGGTCAATAATTCAATAATGCATTGTTTAATTTATGCATATAAGTTAGATAAAAATTAGGTGCATGTGTAAAGAAAGATAGAAAATCATAAAAGAAAAATACTGTAAGTCAGATAGAAAAATACCAGCTTCTAAGATGGGCATGGGATTTTATTCCATCTTTAATTTTAAATTTATTTTCATAACTATTTTCTTATTTGGACATTTTATTATCAATTAATTTGATATATTATAATAAAAGTAAATCACAGGAAATTGGTTAAATTTAAAGGGACTGTATGTGAATTAAAAAATCAAGGACAAGTCCAAAACTGGGGAAAGGATTCTTAATTGGTACGTGTAATATCCTTTTCTCAAAATATTTTGTTCCCTGCTAAACACATACTTTTGTGATGAGAGAAAGTAGAAGGAAGCGTCTGAGAAGCCAGAACCTTCTTTTTACCTTACACCATGTCTGCAAGGCAAATAACCAGGACTACATATTCTGTAAGAGGTGGTTTTGACATTAAGTGTCACAAATAATGAACCAAGATCTACCACAGATCTAAATATGTTTGTGGAAAGTTCATACTGAAAAATACATTCCAAATAAAAACCCACATAGACCTGTGTACAATATATTCAAACTTTGTCTGTGATTTAGTATTTCTGTAACAGCACCAGATACCATGCAGTGTAACCAATACTGTAATTTATTTTTTTTGTGAAGTTTTCCATCACTGTTCTTCAATATAAGACACAATGCATAATCTCTATATGCAATTGAGAAAAAAATCAAAGTGGTCAAAAGTTTCAGAGCATGTCATAGACAAGTTAAAAAAAGGTAATTCTGGATGTCTTGACTCCTGACAGATTCTATGCTTGTTCTTCCAGCTCTTCAATTTATGTATGGTAGATTTCTTTTCTGTATGGAATTTAATATGAATTTGTTATACTGTTTTTGTTTGTGTTAATTATTTTATTAATAATGTTTCTTTTCCATTATAGGTCCGTATGAACATTAAATCTCCATCTGATTTTGAATGGCAAAAACAGTCTCGATTCTATTTTCTTGAAGACTTGGATAAATGCATTATCCAAATCACTGATGTAGAGTTCACCTACTGCAATGAATACTTAGGGTGTACAGACAGGCTTGTAATAACTCCCTTAACTGACAGGTAGTTATAAAAAGAATGCAGTGCATAGTACTGGAGCTAAGACTTAATTCCTTTGCCTCAATTTTTTTTAACTTTCATGAGTCAGTATTCTCACTTTGGTTGCACTATAATGCTGCACTATCGCTGGTGAACAGCAGAGGTCAGTGCTTATATATTCAGCCAGCAAAAACCGGCACCCTTAGGGGTCTTGAATTTTCTTTGATTGTTTGCTTGAGCTATATATGTGCTGTGATAGGCATTGAAAACCTTACTTGTGCTCAAGATAAATATACCTGAACGCCATACACTTCACCCGCCTAAACAGAGTGGATCTAAACAACAGTGTATTGCTGCTTTCAATAAGCTAGTAGTTGCATGAGAATTTGGGATTACAGCAAGCATTCATCTGAAGTCATCCTAGAGGAAAAAGCAGTAACTCAGGACAGAGCATTGAATAACTAGTGCCAATAAGATTTTAAGCAAGGCTGATGGAGAATTAAAGGACTACAAACACAGAAAGAGCTCTGAGGACAAAATATAAAGAACTTTTCATTGCTGGAGTGCTAGTTATAGAGCACAGTACAAACTCCATTAGGTGCATATTTTCCTAAAGTACTTGGTAGTGCTTCAGCTAGACAAGAGGCAGATGTTTTTGCTACGCTAGAGCTTGTTCTTTCAAGTGTGGATTGGAATGTCAAAATACTATGTGTATTGTCATTTATGAAGAATGACTGCAGGCCGTTGAGTTAATGCTGGAATTGTTTTTGCACTCGCTGTGCTACTAAATTTTATTTACTAGTGACTTTTGTCAACTTCTGAACCAAAATTATGCCCAGTGAGCTATTTAAGAGAGCCAAAACTCTATGCTTGGATAACTGGCTTTCAATATGTAACACACATCTGCCAAAATCTGTGTTGTGTAGCCTGCTATTCTATGCTAGATAGAGATTTTTTTACAGCAGTATGATTTTTTTTACAGCAGTAAACATGCAGTTAATTAGTGGCAGCACTACCACACAAACAATATTTTTGCCCACCAGGAGAGAAAATATCAAGAAAACGTCATTCAAAATTTGATCCAAGAATTAAAATGCAACTTAATTGGTTAGGGACTGATTCAAGGTGCTATGTCACACAAGATTGAAAACTACCACAGGGTGACATGAATGAAGAAAATGAGCCTTCTGAATGACTGTAAACTATAATAATAACAACAAAAAAAGAGTAGAGCTGTGTGTCTTTGGGCAAACCTAGAAGAGCTAAACAGAGCTGCAGGGACTGGTGACTATCCATTGTCGTAAACTGAAAAAGTATTTGAAACAGAGATGTTTTCAAGTGTTGGCATGGGAAACTTATGCAACTAAGCAGTGTTGCATGAGAACAGATTTTATTTCCCTTATAGGCTTTTTCATTTTTAATATTTTTAATATTGCTGTATGGACTTGCATGAACTGACAATTTTCAGGTAATGAATATCTTTGCTTTCCATTAATCAGCTTGGAGTCAAGTGCTGTTTGGCTGATGAGTTTTTGTTTGGAAAGGCTCCCGAAGCACATGATAAATGTACACTAGAGGTAGTATATTACATTAAGGTAATGGGACTGAAATTGAGTGCTCCTAAACATCACGTCAGACACAGACCATGTCATGGCAGACACAAAAACCGAAATGGAAGCTATATTTAGGGTACTATGTATACAGTTTGTCCTTAACTGTTTTCCAGTCACAGAATTGTTAGTACGTTTTCTGCATGAGCAGAGTGCCTGTTAACTGATCACTGAGTAATAAGGTGATAAAGCATTATTACTGCCATTATATTAGAAAGAGTACCGTGTTATTTTATAGGAAATGATACTAGCTGGTATCATTTGGGTTTTTTCAGTGCTGATTTTCTTCCCCCAGACACATCATTACTGCCCATTACTGGTCTTCCCAGTAGGCAGTGATGTAGTCCAAATGACAAGTCTGAGGGTAGTCGAGAGTGACCTCAGGGCCTTGGGGCAACTCATTGAGGGATCAGGAGCACAAGCAGTGCTTTCATCTACCCTGCCAGTTGCAGGGAATGGTGGGGTGTGTAATCAGAGGATCATGCAGATCAATACCTTGCTCTGGACCTAGTGTCAATGGTTAAATTTCATGGTTTTTTGATCAGGGCCAGTTTACATAGCAGCATGTAGAGGGGTGACTGAGGGAACTGGGGTTGTTTAGTGTGGAGACAAGGAGGCTTAGAGGGGGACCTTATTGCTCTCTACAAGCCCCTGAAAGGAGAGGTAGGTATTTTCTCCCAGATAACAAGCTATAGGACGGGAGGAAATGGCCTCAAGTTAACCTCAAGTCAACCACTAGGGGAGGTTTAGATTGGGTATTAGGAAAATTTTCACTGAAAGAGTTGTCAAGCATTGGTAAAGGCTGCCCAGGGAGGTGGTGGAACCACCATCCCTGGAGATATTTATAAGACGTGTAGGTGTGGTGCTTAAGGACATGATTTACTAAATCACTGATGGACTTGGCAGTCCTGGGTTAATGGTTGGACTTGACTGTCTTGAAGGTCTCTTCCAACCTAAATGATTCAATGATTCTATGATCATAAAGCTACTGAGTTTCACAGTGTTAAAATGGGCTTGCTGGGATTTTGGAGCTTTGTAGGGTAGAACAAAAGTCTTCCCATACCCTTCAGTAGTTTTCACACCATCTGGGAAGGCTGAGACTTAAACCTGAGGATGTCAACCCAGGATGTAGGCCGAGGTAGGAGAGGATCCTTGGATTCACGGATCACTTCTTTCTCTGCTGCCCATTACAGTCTTCCCTCTTATCCATTCTTCTTGAACTCAAAATGTGCCTGGCAGCACTGGTCTGGTTTGGCATGCTGGTAGGGAAATGGCAAGAACAGGAGCTGCTTCCAGCCTCTGTGCCTTCCTATTACCAGATCTCTGAGCCTATCTTGTGTGCTCTGGGGAGAGAGTAGGAGGATGGGAGAAAAGGCAGAAACCCAGTGAGTCTGGGTGCTGCAGGCTGAGGCTGAGTTATGGAGGGAGGGCATAAGATTAGTGTGAGAAAATCACACTACAGTATTTTGGTGTTCAGCATTTAGAATTGACCTGTGTGTTTCCTTGGCTGTTGCCTTCATCACTGTGCTGGAAGCACGGTTTTCTGCAGATGGAGCAAAGCTGGTATCTGGTAACTCATCTTCGCAATGTGCAGAGGACTTGACTGAGGACCACAGGGAAGTGCACCCATTTCTGCCCCCTTCCCCGGCTCTGTGTAATACAACTGCTGTGATTACATTAATGGACTTCAAGTAATTAATAGTAGAAAAAAGATTAATAGAACTCTTTGTTCTCTCTCTAGGTGTTACATCACTCTGGCACAGGCCCTGGGCATGAGTATGGGTGGTGCACCAGCAGGGCCTGCAGGGACAGGGAAAACAGAGACAACTAAAGACATGGGCAAATGCCTGGGAAAGTATGTTGTTGTTTTCAATTGTTCAGACCAAATGGACTACAGAGGACTTGGCCGTATCTATAAAGGTAAGAAATAATCTATTTTGTTCATTTTAGAGTCATAAGTTTTTCTCTTCACTAGTGAGTTAGCAATGATTAGTAGGGTATTTTCTTCTCTCTTTCCTCTTATTTCCAGACGCTCATCAGCTTTTCCTGACACTTGATTATTTCTCCTTTCCCCCCCTTTTTTTTCTTCCTGCATAGTTTCCAGTCTTTTTTTATATTCTTGGAGGGTGTTTTCTATCTATGTCTTCTTTTCTTTTTACCTTTTAATCCTTTCTACTGATTTTCTTTATGCCTCTATCCCACCCATCCCGAGGGGGGAGGATATTTAGACCTTCCTTGCCATTTTTTTATCAAGCAAGACAAACAAATATGATGCTCGTTGATGCTGTGGAAGGCAGGGAAACATGCAAAGTGGTGCAGTGCCTTATTTCAAACTCTAGAACTTTTGTGAAACCAGGAAAATGAGGTAGTGGTCAAACTCCGATAACTTTTCATGATAAGCAGAGCTTTGAAGTCACTTTTGCAGACAGTGATCAGATGATCCAATATCTGTGGATTCCATTATGTCTGTTTTCTTGTATATAGCTACTATTGGTTATATGGACTAGCAGACCTTAGAAAGCCACAATTTTCTGTGAGTGGTGGGCTCTTAAATCTAACACAGGTATCATAAACATAATTTTCACTGTTGTGATATCTCCTGTAGGTTAAAATATAACCTGGAGATAATTTCTAGTTTTAATTAAGAAGCCAGTGAAGCTGGCCAGAACATTAATACAAGTAACTTTTGTCTTTGGCTTCTTATTTAAGAGTTTAAGAATATCCAATTAAGCTTTTCTAATGGAGATAGAAAGCCTGAAAGGTGTGCCAGATTTGGATTAAGGTGATTTTGTATTTAATTGTGAAAAGATTTTCCATATTCCTCTCATCTCTTCTGTAGTCTTACTGAGTTTGTTTGTGGCTTAAATCAAGACCAGTAGTGCATATTTGGGAAGAAATGAGTTAAAAGCAGTACTTCACTGACTTTACTGGACTGCTGTTCTTTCTCCTAATCCTTTTGTTCTTTTGCAGATATTTTTAGGCTTCATTAGCTTGTTAACTTTCTTTAATGGCCATATTAAAAAGAGGGAAATAGGATGGAGTAGAGAAAGAAGGGAAAAAATTATTTAAACTAGTTTGACAAGTTTTTCTAATCATGACTCAGAAGTTTTGTAGCTGTCTGTGCGTTCTGCAGAATGCTCTGCTTCTCACTGATCGAACACATTAGCTCCATTTAGAAGAATGTGAAAACAAATAAGCAACACTTCCATCCTTACTTTGCCTCAGCCAGCCTCCATCCCCTATTCCTCCAAGCCATGAAGCATAACAGAGGAGATACATTGAACTTTGAAAAGGAGGCACTGATGTCTCAGCCTCTCTCTCTGCCTCCCCCGGCACGTCATGCCCCCTCCCTCCGGGGATTTCCCTAGTTGGAGCTGCAATAAGGGACCAGCCTAGAGCAAGCAGGATAGCTGGACAAAACAGTCTAAGAGACACTGCTACAAAGACAGAGGATAAAGTGGTCCCTGCTAGAGCAGCCCTATCGTTTCCATACCAGGAATCTGAATAGTGGAGTAAATATGGAAGCACTGAATGGTAGAGCTAGTGGCTATCCTTAGCTCTTGAAAAAAGTTTAATCTCCAGTCCTGAACTGGTCCCATGAAGAGCCCACTCTTCTAGCCAGAAGTTCTGCTAATGCCACAAGAATGGAAAGTCTGACCACATTTAAAGCATTAGGCAGTCTTTTAGCTAGTCTTTTAGCTTTAGCTTTAGCTTTGGTCTTAGGTGAATGCAGGCATTCACTGCCTTGGAGAAGGCTGAAATTGGCTCAGTGCTCCTACGAGCAGTGGGAGCAGAAGACAGGTTTCGTAGTATCCCATTAAGTTATGCTGGGATGTGGGTTTAACTTTTGCAGAAGCTGATGAATTCGGTACTGAATATACTGTGTTGTTGTAGTCCTTACCTGAGGTAAATACTGTGTTTCTAAATATAAGGTCAGATCTTCGTGTATCAAGAGAGAAGATAGTTACCTAGTGAGCAGGAATGGTGGAAAGCTGCTTATTTATATAATACCAAACAAACAGAGGAACATTTCTAAGCTAGAAACTGAACTAGCTGTGGGTGTGGGTATCTTCAGTCAAGATCACAAGTTTCTCACCTCTTGTAACCTCCAGAACTTTGGGCCAGCTTTCAGTTGCATGTCTTTTTTGTGTGTGCAGACTTTTAGTGTTCCAAGTTTATTTTGCTCATTGGTAATATGCAGGAAAGGGCTGGGACCAGCTTGCTGTCTGACTAAGCATGAATATGCTCATAATGCCCAGTGCAGTCATCTGCTGGGTCTGTGCTGTACCTGCAGTCATAAGTCTGGAGGTGAGATGTCAGTCTTTGTTTCTCCTTGGAGCAGGTTTGTCTTTGACCTCACCAAGCTGTTTTTCCTCTCTGCTCCTTCTGTGAGAATGTTTGTATCTCATTATGTTGCTACCTTTTTTCCTGACTCCTTGGTGATTTCACTTCTTTGTATTAAACTATTTGTGACTTGTGTTAATTCAGATATGTAGCCTCTGTATCCTTGCTTTGTTTCTGCCTTCTTATCCTGAGCACTTTGGTAACTTACCCTTTCTCATTTCAGAATGAGGCAATAGTGATGACCACAGCTTGTCATTGTCTTCTTCTAGTAAAACTGAATAAAATTTCTATGTCTAAGAATGGGAGCTGAGTTTTATGGCTCAGCTTTGTTTCTTGTTTTTCTGTAAGCTGACCATTTTCCATTTAGTATTGTCATCATATGCAACAAAAGCTAAGTAATACCGTGTAATGTGTCCTTGTTATCTGGCTGCCTCATTTAATGGCATAATGGTGTTCAATATGGTGAACATAAAGGAAGATGCTTACAGAGCTCAACAAATTGCTGTTCAGGTAACCGTGATGCCTGTGACTGCTTCCCTCAGTCAGTTTGTTAGTGGAATGGCGGCTTACTTCTCAGAGAATTTGCCTGGGAATTAGAGAGTAGATCAAACTGAGTAGAGCCTGGATGGGGTGATTTTTTGCAGCATTGATCAGACTGTTGTGTATCTGGAAGTAAAAGTGAGATTCTCTTCTTACATAAGTCATTGATGCTTTCATTTGTGAAGGGCACCAGTTGCTTTGGACTTACTTTCACAGCTTGGAAGGGCCTGGTTTGGAATCGCCATTTTTTTGTTGAAACATCTTTAAGATGTCTGGTATTTCTCGAAGAGTGGATATACTGAAGTCGGGGAAAGAAATGAGCTCTTTTTGCTTTAATAGGAGGACTGAAGTGAGTTTAAAGAGATTCCTTAACGCATATGAGATCTTTAATGAAGAAGAAGGATAGTTCTTCACAGCTGTAGAAATACTTTCATGCAGACTGATAAGAAAGTTCTCATGAAACATACTACATGTTTTAGTGCACACATTGAGAAATTCTTCAGAATTCCATGTCTGTGATAGGCTTTGTGTTCCATCACCAGTGTTCCCTCTTCCAAACTTCACTTCATCTGATGCTGTGAGTCAAGTTATCAGATATTAGCAGATTTAGCAGTGAGGAGAAAAAGGGATTATGGAGGTGGTGTCATGTCTGCAACCATGTTTCCAGATTTTTCCTGTAAGGACAATAAGTTTGATCTTCAGAATAAAGAAATAGAAAAAAAAATAAACCAAAAAACCATTACAATATATTGTATACTGTAAAATAATTAAACTTCTCATCGTTGGCTCAGAGCTGAGGTTCTGTCTCCCTGTTTCTCTGTTAACCTGTCTCTTTTATTTTCCTGTGCAACTCCGGCTGTTCACAGGCAGATGGTCTAGCCAAGGTGCCCAAGGCCTGGACCTCTACCTTGGATAGTTTTGTTTCTGAAATTTGAACCAAAAAGTAGGTTCAGATATAACTGATCATCTGAATTGGATGAGAGGTAACCCATTAAAGTACCAGGGAAGCAAGTGAGAAAGTGAATTTTCAAGTTTTCTATTATATCAAATTCAGTGTTAAAATTGCCCAGAAACACCAGGTACTTCATTATCAGGGGTACTTCATTACTGTTACTGAAAAGTATTGGTGAATACCCTTTAGGAAACCTTTTGCCTGTGCTTGTCTGTAGATGAGTATAAAAGTCATGTTTGCTTTGGTTCTGTTTTCTATAGTTACAGTCAAACAACTCCAGTCTTACCCGATGTAACTTTTTGTGATTTTTATATTTAATGCAATATTTAATATGAGATTTGATATTTATCTTAATTCGGAAGGTGAATAAACAGATATGGACCTCTTTAAATTCTTTCAGGACCAACGAGTACCTCGTAGCTTACTGCTTCTGGGCTGCACTTTGGCGAGATAGAATTCTGTTTTAGTGAAATTTGCTTTGAATTATGTCACTACAGTACCACCCATGTGTAAAATCTTAGGAGATGTGTCATTTCAACACAAAACAGAGCTTATAGCTGCTTTGTCATGATTAATTACTGCACTGTCACACTGTTTTTAGCCAGACCTCCCAGTGTGCAACAGCACACAGGGTGTTACCACCTGGACTGTTGGGTCACCTGGCAGGACAGGGATTGTCACAGTAGCCTGCAACATACTCTTTTTGTGCTGGAGCCCTAGGACTTGTACTGGGGTCTGTGCCCACAATATAGTGTTCAAGGGTCAGGCCACCCAGCTGTGTAGACATCATAGGGCCGCTGACATGGACACGGACATGGCACTGCATTGCAGAGATGCATTTTGAAGTCTTTCTGAGGGGGGAGTAGCTATGCTGTTTGATTCTTACATCATGTGAGGACCAGGTTTGCAGGATGTCTGTACTGATTGGGGTGGGAGGTGTGTGTGTCACATTTCTTAGACATAGTTAAAGGCCTTTTTAGTCTTGTCCTTTATCTTCTGCTTTTTACTCCATTTCAATATTTGATTACCATAATATGTTCTATGTGGGGACAGAAATTAATGCACAGTATGACAGTGCACAACAAAATTACTTTGTGTCTAAGCTGTTTTGCAGTTGAGTGTTTACTTGCTCTGCCTTTGCTTCTGTATGTGTCTATGTGTATATCTATATCTGCGTGTATTTTCTTTCCTTTGCCTTTTAAACACCACCATAATGAAATAATTTTGCTGGAACTGAATTTTTTCAAAGCTGTGGGATATTGGCCTTGCCTGTCAGGTTTCCTAATCCATGCAGCAGGTGGCATTACAGAACAAGTGATTTTTTTTTTTTTTCCCCCAAGGAAAAATTGTTTGGTTAGAACTGAACCTCACCATTCTATAGAGAAAGTAATTTCAAACCCCTTTAATATACAGATATCAAGTGTGAGAGACAATATGATATAGAACAAAGTTTCTTTGTTAAATAATATCCAGCTTTAGGGCTTTTCCTTGTTGCATCCCGAAGAGTAGATATTGATGTTTAAAAAGCAAAGAAAAAAACCCACCTTTTTTTTTTTTTTTTTTTTTTAGAATGGAGCCTAGCAGTCATGTAATACAGGTAACAAAAGGGGCCAAATGCATCTGAAAAATCTCTGCAAGATTTTTTTATAGGGGGGCAGCTAGAATGGGGCAGCTCCATGAGAGAAGACAAGCCAGGAGCCCAGGGTGACCACTGCACAGGCAGGGGCAAGGACTTCACTGAGCTGGCCACGGTCCAACGATGCCTGAGCAGGGCAGATTAGTGACAGCTTGTTCCATCAGCTGTCCAAGGACCATCAAACAAGGTGAAATAACAAGCTGGGTCCAGGGTCCATCTAGGAGATTCAGCCAAAAAGAGCAGGAGGCAAGGCTGGAGGTAAGGCTATGGATAGTTCTGGGGTCCTCCAGGATGTTCAGTCAGCAAGCTGGGATAACAGTAGATAGGACTGTGCCCAGCCCTACATACAACATGGCTCAGACCTGTCTGAGCTGAAATGGAGCTCCTGGACTTGAAGGACGGAGAATATCGGTAGAAGCCCCACAATTAAGGTCTGTTGGTGTATTCAGGGCCCTGATATTCCTCATACCGGTGAAGTTAAGGAACTTTCTTAATTTCTTTTTAAAGACAGTAGGATTGAGTCTTTTATGTTTTAAATTTCGTACCTGTCTAAAGAATGACTTTAATCTTTGCTTCATTATGGCATTGTGGTATTTGTATATATTTAATTTGCTTTTAAATTTCATAATTAAGTCCATGTGACTTTTTATTCTCTTAATATTCTTTTCTTTTGGAGTATATTTTTCTGTATAATATCCCAGAAATTATTTAGAAGTGGTTTAGGAAAAAGATTACATGTAGAATTGAACTGAATTTCCTGGGAGGTCTGCAGTATTACTCTGGCTGAATTAAATCTTAGGGAGCCAATTTTGGCTGCATTACCACTGGTTTTCATCTGGTGTGAATCCAATAATTTTGTTGAAGTTCTTCCAAAATTACATGGGCGAAAAAGACCAATCAGCACAACAATATTAAAAGAAATGGTTAATGGACACTGAAAAACTATAAAAAATTAATGTAAAAATTATTTTCATATTTTTCTTCTTTTTTTGCTGTCTGCAAAAACTGAAAAGTACTGATTTGGCTATGATTGCTGATCACAGTAGAAGACAGGACAGAGTAGATGAGGGGCAGAGAAGAAACATAAAAGGGGCATCAAGGGGATTTGGAGTAAGATGAGAGTTCCTAGAGAAACACCTTAAAGAGCAAGGGAAGATCAGACAAAGAACAGTAGAGGGAAGGGAAGGATGATAATGTGAGCAGAACAGGCCAGATCAAAGACAAGAGAAGAAAAGACATGAAATAGAAAACAAAGGGAAAAAGTATGTATTAATGGTAGTATGGTTGATTTTTGAATACTTTCTCTTCCATTAGCTTAAGTGTCTTAAGAAATTAACATTACACATAAACCACTCCTTGATTTATTTTACCAGTGCTATAGACATTGCCATGTAGAGTATGGGGATGCAGGGGAGCTCTGGGCGTAGCTGTTCAGCATTGCAAACACACATGTGCTTTTTCTTGGACATGTGCTTTGTTTCTGCATTTCGCACTGCCTTCAAATAGCTTAAGCCAAACTGAGCTCCACCAGTCCAGTGTTAAAAACCAGAATTAAACACCTCTGAAAATTTGTTTGTAGCACCAGTTAAAGTACTGATCCAGGTGCTTGCTGGTCTCAGGCAATAGGAAATCCTAGTCCAGTGTGGGCTTTGGGAAGGGAGGAGATGGCATCCATGAAGTTCCTTTGTAGACTTACTAGCCTTTGTCTCTTGTGAAATGGACATGGAACAGCTGGGTATTATGTAGCTTTCCCACTACTGCTCTAGAAAGCTGCCATGGTAGACTCTCCTATTTTAATCCCGCTAACATGATACAGAAGGAGTACTTGACTCTTAGAGAAGACGTTAATTTCATGGTGTTTATGGCTACTAATGTCTGTCTAGAGCTCCATAGGCTGTTCCAAATAACAGTTGTGTGACATCAAATTCCTCTGTTTTGAGCAGCAGGATGCTATTTTCCAATAATTTTTGACCTATGAATTAATTGTTATAAAATGCCACAATACTTCTGTCACAAATGTAGTGGTTTCTGATTTGATTCTGTGCTTTTCATTTAGACGGGTGTCTTTCAAGCTTATCTTTGACCATTTCACCCCCTGCATAGATGAGTTTCCATGCTATATGCATGCTTTATGCTACTAGGTGCTATACACAGTATTATTGAACACTTTCTGTCTTATGGTTGCTATGAAAGTGTAGAATTCTTTGGAAAGAAGCTTGTATATCTTTCTTCCAAGGGGTATTTCTTTTTCTGGGTGTCATTAAATGCGCAGCCCAATTTCTTCCGAGTTTTTGCTTCTCATTTTGCTCTGTGTTCATACTCTCTGTTCTTCTCATGTTACATTGCTGTATAGAACAGGCTGTATTTTATTTAAATGTGTATTATTATTGTTTGAGTTGATATTTTATCAAAATATTTTTCTTTTTCTATTTTTAGGTTTAGCTCAGTCAGGTGCATGGGGTTGCTTTGATGAATTTAACCGTATTGAACTTCCAGTTTTATCAGTAGCTGCTCAGCAGATATATATTGTACTTCAGTGTAAGAAAAATAAGAAACCTCAGTTCATTTTCACTGACGGTGATATTGTTGACATGGACAGAGAATTTGGTATATTTCTGACTATGGTATGTGTCTGAAAATGTGTAAGTGGCATAACTGTGAAAAATATTTCCTATTTCATTTACCATTGAAATTTCTCAGTTGAAATAATTTGAACTGTCTGTTAGAAGATAGTGAATACAATTTGAAAAATAATTTGGTGAAATGATAATGATGCTATTTTCTCTTGCCCATATTTTCAACTGGAATTTAGGATTTGAGGTATGCAATTATCATTAACTACATATTTTAAGGCTTTTTCAGTTGAATATTTCAAAGACTGAGATTAAACCCAACCCTCTAATATTTTTAGTTGAAGTCTGTCAAAATAAAGCAGAAGCAACTGACCACTGCAAGGGCTACTGTAATTGGTCTGGTCAGTATTTCATCACCTCTGAAGAACTTTTGACTGCAATCCTTCAATATGATGGCATGAAGGAAACCACCCTCACTTTGGTTCACTGGCCTCTGGAAGATTTATCTTTGGTGCCTATGGACTGCTTCTAGCAGTGCAGGAGGCAAAGAAACAGGAAAGCGTAAGAATACCTTAAAAGCATCTTTGTATCTCCCCTTCCTTAGCTGTAGGCTACATACCCACAACTCAAAATGGAAACATTTGTCTTTATTTTAAGGTTTCCTCCTTTTGGAAAGCTAATGTTATCACTTTAATATGAAAAAGAGGACAAGTTAGTGGCATGCAAAGGCCAGTGGGAAGGCAGTTAGGAAAAAGCTGGAAGAGTTTAAGAAGTTACTACTACATAGCTAGTGACTACTGTTGTCACAGCTGAGCCATGCAGTAGTCACATGAATGACTTAGACATCTTTCAGTGAAAGGTCAGATCTGTTAGTTTAAATTATGTTCAGTTATGGCTTGCACTGCTTGACTGACTTTGTACTGAAATGGTCTGGGAATGCTCAAAAGAGGCAATAACCTCCAGCATTGAACACTGTCAAGACCCCAAGGAACTAACCATTTACAACGGTTCCAACAAGACCTGTAAGTGGTTGTATGTCTCTGTCTGTGTGTCTCGGACATCTCCAGATAGCATGTGTGATACCACATACTTCATGAACTGCAATATTTAGGCAACGGTGTAGTGATGTGTAATTGTGACATGCTCAAGTTACCCTTTGTAATCTGGTGCGTGCTCCTGTGTTTGCCAAATAATTATCAGAAAAGATAAACCTTCCTATCCTGCTTTCTTTATATAATATTTTGTGTTTTGCATTTTTCAGAACCCCGGCTATGCAGGACGACAGGAACTTCCAGAAAATCTGAAGATTCAGTTTCGCACAGTTGCTATGATGGTGCCTGACCGTAGCATTATTATGCGAGTCAAGCTGGCAAGTGCTGGTTTCCGAGACAACGAAGTCCTTAGTCGAAAATTCTATACACTCTACAAACTCTGTGAAGAACAGTTATCTAAACAGGTAAAATAAATATTTGTCAAACTGTAAGCTGTCACTGGAAGGCTGTGTAGAGAATATACTTTCATAGAATATATAATTATTTTTACACTCATGAACCTATTAATTTTTTAAGGTTTTCAGTTTCAAGTTCTATAAACAGCCTGAAATCATCACATGGATTTTATTTTTCATACTAATTTATGTAGTAAAGGAGGCTTGATTTTTGATTCTTAAACAGAGTGCAATTATTGTAGAAGTTATGAGGCAAGGTGTATATTCCTCTGATGAACTTTGCAGAGGACACATTTTTCAGTCTCCTCACTTAAGAAGGCTAGGTCTATTGGAGAGGCTGTATAAGAATTCTAAATAACTGAAGAGTGCCTAGAAGGCACTGTCTTGCTGAGTGCTACCAGAAGAGTGCTATTCTGTTTGGTACGGGTATTTACGTAGAAACAAAGGATAAATCTGCTTTTAAAAACAGAGCTAAGTGTTGCTTTTGATTGCCCTGTGGTGGCAGTCAGCTAGAGGGTCTCAAAGAGAGATCATATGAATGGTAGCTAAGTTGCAGCTCAAATGCCTGCTTTGTTTGGACCTCAATGAACCTGGGTATATTGACTACATTCTCCATTATATTATTTCAGTTCTATACTACATATTTATTAGTGACTATGTTGACTTCCATATAGAAATCTTGGACTACAACCAGGATAAGATAATGGTGCATCATACTGCCCTCATATTTCAGCGTTAAAACAAAAAAGTACAGATTTGGATTTTCTCTTCCTTTCTCTATACCTCTGTAATTTCACTCTCTGTCTATACAATCAAACTAGATTCCAATTTTCATTTCTCTCAGTTTTCTTCTTCTGGGAGAGTTTTACTCACCAATTTTATGTTGTAGAGTGGCCTTTGAAGGGTCATATTTGCTATTGGCTTCCCTGTAATATTTGCCCAGGGTGTCTCCATTAGCCTTCAAATTAGTTTTTAGGCAATCTGAATCCACTATATTGGTCTAGCATCACTAGTGTTAGTCCATTTGTTGCTGTCCAACGTACTCCGTCAGTCCTGTCATCTGCCTGTGTTCTATACTTACCAGGCTTATAGGCTGCAGTTGTCAGAGGATCATTTTCCAAGAACTTTCTCTTAAGTGGAATTTGTGGACATTGTTTAGGAAAATTTGTGTATGCACAGTTGCAGCAGTTAGCAACATAGCTTGTATACAGAGTATTGAATATGGATATTTCTTTTTTTTCCCTCAGGCTGACTCAATCGGATTAAATTTTCTCATTGCCTCACTTTGTCTGGTCATTTTTGTCCTGGACATGATTCTTTGTTTTACTGTGTAAGAGACATTTAAGCAGGCATCAGAAATTCAGCCACCTACTTCTGCAAAAGTACTTTCCTTGTTTTGCATTGTCGTGGGTATTACAACTGGTTCACTTGTGGACAGAGTATTTAAAGATGACACACACACACACACAGACAAAACTTAGCTATCTTAATGATGTACAGTGTTTTGTATGTGACTGTAGCTGCATCTGTACAAATATTTTTTGTGTGTAGTTTGGTCATTTCTGCAGCAGAAACTGCCCTGAAGTCTCTGAGACAGCAAGATTCTCCACTCAACATGTTAATCAACATATTGAAGCATATAAGTGTTTATCAGTTAGCCTAGGGGTCATAGGAACTGCTTGGATGACTGTGTGGAAATGTCTGAAATGCTCATTTGGAGAACTCCTGTAACAATTGGGCAAATGCTTTGTTGTGAAGGCATCACAGTCACTACAATTAAGGTGTAGCTCAATCACCTTGTCTCAGGTCAGTCCTTTGTCTCATTTATACTGATGCTAGCAAGGGAGTTCTGTGATATTAATTGATGGAATTTAATGACCAAGTGTTCTGGGTGTGTACATGGTCACAGCCCTCACACCTAGCTACATCACAAATATATATTTGAATTTTATGCTTCTTTCTCACTTACTATACAAGCCATGAAGTCTGTGGGGAACCGTCTTCCATATGTATTTACAATTTCTTCAGGACCCTCTAACTTTTCTCCAGTATTCACCAGAGAACCCTGCAATGCTGATCTTTGCTCCTAGCAGTTTACATTGCGGGTCATGATTCTATACTCTGCAATATGAGCTAGGAAGCATAGCTTTCTGCATACTCATGCTAGTTTGTCTTGCCTGTGCTTCTCAGCAGCTCTTTGGACAGTCCTGTTTTTGTATAAATTAATTATATACAATTATAAAATCAGAGAAGAACTGAGTTTAGAAGGGACCTCGGGAGGTCAACAGGTCCTATACCTGTGCTCAAAGTGGAGTCAAATAGAGCAGGTGGCTCAGCACCTTGTCTAGGTGAGCTTTGAATATCTCCAGGTGTGGAGACTGCACAGCCTCTCTGGTCAAGATGTTGAAGTGTCTGACCACCCTGTCTAGTCACCATTTTCTCTGTGAGGATGTTATTGGAGACAGTGTTGAAATCTCCTGTAGTGCCTCTGCCCTGCTGTGTTGCCCTTCTAGCAGATACTGGGGTATTTCGAGCCCCCAGTGAGGACCAGGTTTTGCAAAGATGGGGCTAATTCTCATTCTCAGAAGAAAGTTTCATCAGCTTCTTCCTCATCAGAAAGTCTGCAGCAGACATCTGCCACAATGTTGATCAGCCCTCTAATCCTAACCCAAATGCTCTCACCTGTCTCATCAGCCATCCTAAGGCCAAGTGTTGCCACTTTCTTTTACTTTAAAGGGCAACTCCCCATCCAATCCTACTGGCTTGTCCTTCCTAGAGAACCTGTATTCACCCACTGCAGCGCTCCAGTCTTGCCAAGCTATCCCACCACATTTCTTTCAGCCTAATTAGGCTGTAGCCCTGCAACTGCACACAGAGGTCCTATTTTTTTTTTTCCTGTTTTCTTCCCATGCTGTGTGCATTAGTGAATAGGCACTTCAAATCGGCACCTGCTTGTGCTGGTTACCCAAGAAAAAAGTGAGGGCTTCTGCCCTGATGCTGTTCTTTTGGCCTGTCCTTATTTGCATGCCTACACTTGAGACTGGCCACTTTCCACACTGTTTTGTCATTTTGGTGGTCTTTTTTGTCCACCTCAGACTGCATCTTTTGCTTTTCAGTTGGGTCCACCACCTCCTTACTTGAATGTGAGTTATTATCTCCCTCCCCCGTCATTCATAGATAGTTGTAGTAGTAATGGAATATTTTGAAAGACTTGCTGAAGTTCTTTGTGAAGTTTGTTGTAGGTTGGGGAATATATCTGATGCAATAAGTGATTAAATCTATATCTATATATCTAATGAGTTCATCTGATTAGTTATGGGAGTCCCATGAACTGGAGATATTTCTCAGAGTACAGGGGACACAAATTGCTTCTGTCTAGCCAGAAAACCAGAACTCTATAAAGAGTTCTAGAGGCATATTAATCTGATTTTCCCAGTGGAAATTATTTAAATTTTTAATGGTAAATTTTAAATTTGAAGCAAGTACTGCTGGGTATCCAGGCAGTTAACTGGAAAGAACAGGCTCACGTAAAGAACCAATGCAATAGGGAATGGCAGAACATTGCCTGTTTTTAGCAAATGCAATATATGTCAACAGAAGAAAATAACAGCAAACAAGCGTTCACCAGCTGAACTTACCTTCCACAAAACCTAAAAGGAATGTGCCAAAAGGAATACATGGAGTCCTCCAGACATTTTATGCACACAAATACAGACTCTGTAGAAAGAGGAGCTCTGAGTCACAAGTAGCTAAAGGCATCCTGAGTGGCTGTCATCTCCTTCAGTAAAGAAAAACAGAAAAGTAAAAAAAATAGCCCTTAGCAAGTGTAGGAAGCCCAAGGTATCCACAAGCCTATGAAAGTTATTCTGAAAGGGCCCCCAAAACTGAATTATTTGTCTTTGTTACAGGACTTCCAGCCAAAGTTCCCTACTTAGCCCTTCCACAAAGCCTCACCCAGATTAGGGAAAACCATATGAACAGAAAAGAAAAAGCTAACAAAGCTTGAAAGCATATGAGGCCATAATCCCTTTTTGAGGATCATCTGCTTAAGGTGCTTTCAATACCCCTTTTTTCTTTTCCCCACAACAGCAATTTCTGCTTCTAGTGTTGAGATTTTTATTTGCACATTTTTAATTCTTCCTTAAAAGAACATCAGCTATACCACTGAAGTCCATTTTGCCCAACTGCAATCTTTTGCCTGCTGTTAAAATATGTAGCAAAGAAATAGCTCATAATCCACATTTTCAAGTATATTCTAGCTGCTCTGTGCCATTCCTGAAAGACAAAGCAGTTGTAAAACTAGCAGACTGATTAAGGAAAATAAGTTATGGTCACTTTGAACTACCCATCAGGTAGGTCAGTTGGAATGTACCAAAAAACCTGTCTTTAAAAGTAATTTTAATTTGTTTTAGATTTTCTAATGGGTAGGACAGTATTTCTTCAACTTTAACAAAGTGGTCACATCTATAAAATCATAGACTCATGTAGATTTGAAGGGACCTCCAGACGTCACCTTGTCTAAGTTCTAGCTCAACATGTGCCAATTTAAAGCAGATTGCTAAGGCACTTGTTGCGTTTCAGGTATCTCCAAGGATGGAGATACTCATTCTCTCTGGGCACCTTTTCTGTATTTGCCCACTCTCATTGTGAAGAATCTTTTCCTTATGCAAACCGTTGCAATTTCCTCTGTTGCAAATTTTGACCAGTCTCTTTTCCGCTCACTTGGCCATCTTTTGCTGGACTCATTCCAGTGTGTCAATGATGGCCATCTGGCATGGAGAAAAAGAAATATATCAGCCCTTGTCATGCTTCTGGATATTTCACTAGGACATATTAAATAATATTGGACTTTGTCATCAACAGATAATGTCCCTTCCAAACTTCACACAAAGTTGTTAATATTTTTGTCTTAATGTTTCCATCTCTAAATGAGATTTCCTGGCAGTACCTGGATGAACATTCTTATCTAACTTTTTGAAGTGGTAAGAACTTGGCACCTGATCGAATAACTAAACACACACACACACAAAAAAAAAAAAAAAGAGAGAAAGAAAAAAGAAAAAAAAAGGATGGAGCCTTGAGGGCTCATCCATTTACCTTTCTGGAGAAAAAATAATTCTTAGCTAAATAATCTGCTGTAAATGTTTGTGACTCTCCTTAACATTTTCGATTGACATGTAGACTGCAGTTTCCCAGGCATTCTGCTCCAAAGTTTATTTTTCCTTATGGTCACAAAAGTTTTCTCTAAAAGTTAACTTGAATCTCCTTTGCTGCAGTTAAGCACGTTACTTCTTTTCCTTTCTATTCCTTCTGTCTTCCTCTTTTGCAGATATTTTTTGTATGTCAAAGACCTCTATCGTAACTCATCCTACATATTTGTTCTTCCTAATTCTGCAGTAGATTTTGTTTTACGTCTTCCGGATAGAGCATGTTTTCTAGCCAACTGAAAATTTTAATTTCTTTTCTAAAATCTTTTCAGTAGGGTTCATCTTCAAGTGTGGAATCCAACTTTTGGGCATAGTACAGAAGTGCCAACTGAAATGGAAATATCTTTTCAACTGTCTTAAAAAGGACACTTCTTTTTTTTTTATTGCCTACTATAATTGTAGATATGTAATTGGAGAGCTTGTGGCTTCAGTGCAGTGTCAGGTATTTTTCTGCAAAGCTTTCTGCACCTGATTTGTTCCTCAGCTGAATGAAGAAATGTAAAAACAAGTCTATGCACTTGGTCTCAAAAACATTTCCAATCAATCAGAGGGAGCAGATATTCTCCAAATGTAAGGATATCTTTATTACCTCCTTCCATGTCTGTCTGTACCACTTAGTTTTCGAAGTAGCTGGCAGTAGTAGAGACTTTATAATTTAGAACCTTTACCCTGATAGCTTTCCTTCTAGCATTTGCATCAATGGTCAAAGAGGAAACACATTACAGATTTTGCATCTGCGTTAACTAAGACATATTTGCATGTTCAGGTACAAGTGCTAAAATTAATTAAATATGTCTGTATGGCTCTGCAAATACGCAACTGCACCCATAGTGGAAGGGAAGATATTCCAGCCCTTACTTGCCTAAGTCCAAAGCTGGTTAGATACACCTCTAGGATGCACATGGCAATTGGAAGTAAATCCCTCTGTTCTGATCCAAGTTGTTATGAAACCATCCATAGAGCATAAAGTCAGTAAGTACAGGATAGGATAGGCTTACATATAACAAATTATATCTTCAATATGTTTGTATCAGCAAGAGGTTGGCCCTTTTAGTCGTGAATCTCAGTACCATATTTCAAGACAGCAACAGTCCTTGCACTAGCAGAAAACACAGTAGTCTGAAGGCATGTAGTTTGCTGTTTGTGCATCTGGCAAGTCACAAATTTAGGAAATGATAGAAGGTGCATCTCTGTTATAGATGACTTGTAAAAGTGGTAATCTACTACCAAAAGGGACACTTGGCAGATGTGGACATACAACACTGGAAAATATCTTCAGCATACGATAGCAACAGAATTGGAAATCTATTTGAAAAGATGAAATACTATGATATTAATCATATTTAAAAGTTCAGTAGAATATTTATTTGTTTAATGGATTTAGTTTGCAGCCCTCTCTTGATTTCAGAGTGTTTAATCTTTGTGGTACCAATTGTTTTTATGCATTATTTCAAGGTTCACTATGACTTTGGGCTTAGAAATATCCTGTCTGTTTTAAGAACACTTGGAGCAGTGAAAAGATCTAATCCCAAAGAGCCAGAGAAAACTGTAGTGATGAGAGTTCTGCGGGACATGAACCTCTCCAAACTGGTACTGTAACACTGGTGACTTTCCCAAAAAGAGTACTTTGTTTGCATTTTTAAGTGTATTTATTATTAACTTTAAAAAGCTCTTTTTCTTCAGCAGTTGGATTTGGTACATTATTTTGCCATTTTTAAGATGGTCTGTCAGTGAGTGGAGAATCAAAATACAGTTACAGCGTGAGCACTATTTGTCTTTTAAAGAGAGGAAAACACATCAGAAGCTCTAGCTGAAAAAATCATTGAAAATACCATCAGATCCTAGGGGACCTAAACTGATCCTCTAATTGGCTTTTCTTTTTTATTCTTTCTGCCCTAAGGAGAGGAGGGAAGAATACATTGTACTAACTTTTAATAATGTCATTAAAGACCCGTCTTAATCCAGAATTTAAATTTATACATTTCTTGGGAGTCTGTTGCCTTTTCAGAACACCAAAAGAATTGCAATGAGTGAGGTAATTGGAAGCAGCTAACGCCTACTTATATAGTCAAATCTCTTCCAATATTACTATTTAAAGTATTCATCTTTCTTTTTATTGCTGTAATAGAAAGGTTATAGCACGTCTAGACTCTGTGTATTTACCTTCGGAGCCAGATTTGTGATGGAACCAATTACTGTTTCTCATGTTAATCTATTCAGCGCATTGGTACATGCCTATAGGTGTGCTTCAGAGATTTACAGAAGGAAAAAAATAATAAAAAATCCAAGGCAAAATACAATTTTAATGAATCTTGCTGGCTTATGTAACAAATAACAAACCATGTATGTATATATATTGAAGAAAACTGTACTAATATGTTAAGTTTTTAGAAGCTTTAAGTATTTAATTTAGAAATTACTACTTTTTATTGCATTGTATGAAATTCACTTAATAAAACTGATTAATAATTGTAATATTTGCTTTGGAAAAGGTAAGGTTTTCTACTATCTTTTAAATGACATATTCTTGAAGATTGTTTGCAGCTTAATTCATTAATAATTTCAATGAACAAATAATGTATTTCCCCTCACTTTATCCCTGACAGGTGGATGAAGATGAACCTTTATTTATGAGTCTCATTAATGACCTGTTCCCTGGAATTACTTTGGATAAAGCTGGGTATCCTGAACTACAGTCAGCCATCCAGAAACAGGCAGAGAAAGCAGGGCTTATTCATCATCCACCGTGGATACTTAAACTCATTCAGCTGTATGAAACTCAGCAAGTCCGACATGGTTAGCATGCTAGATGAGGTTTTGAGACTGTATAAAAGCAATGTTTTTTTATATTATCTGCTACAGAATGCAGATTATTTTCATGAAAAATGTATTTTAAAATTGAACAGATGTCATTTTTAAAGCCTATGTGGATATTCTGCTAGGAAACTGTTACGACTTTTTTTTTTTTTTTTGGTGTGCAATGCACACGTAGTGAGATTTTAGCTTTGTTGTATTACATTTTTATGGGAAATATGAGTGTGGCCTTCAGTGACTGAAATATCTATGGAACAAGTTCAGATGTAGAGTATACATTAAAATTCAGAAACAGCCAATTTTGTTCAGTGTTCTGAAATCAGTTGTTGCCCTCAGACACAGTTCAGTCATGAAGCTCATGTTTAATGTTACTGTGAGATTATGATGCTGAGATTACAAAAAATAATCCCGCAAAGCTTTACTTTGATAGATTCTACCAAGCATACAATATAATTCCAACTGCTGTTCTTTGTGTTCTATTCTGGACATTTACACTGAGGAGAAAAAAGCCCACCTCCTGCTGGACCAGGGGGGTTGGACAAGATAGTGTCCAGAGGTCCCTTCCAACCTCAACCATTCTGTGATTCTATGGAAATGCATTTTTACAGTGCACAAAAGGCTAATAAGTAAAGATTATCCTGTCCTAGGAAGGGTACCAGAGACAGTAGTAAAACCATGTTTACAATTCATAGCTGAGTGGAAAAAAAATGCCCCTACTTTGAAATGTCACCACCCACACCCGAACTCTAATGACAAAGCATTTGTTAGTATATGAAGGAGAAAATACAAAGGAAATGTAACTAAAGGAGCAAAGATTTATGAAGGTGTCATCCTTTTTATTCTCCCTTTTCCTGTCATAGTAACAGAATAGTAAGCTTAAACTAATGGAACAAATAAAAGGAAATACTCAGTCACCTAGCACAATCTAAGACCTTAATGCTTCAAATGTTTAGTTCAGATTATTGGTTAGACCAAAGAACTGGTTAATGCTTTGCTGTTAATTTACTTCCAGATCGCTGGGTTCAGTGTTCCATATCAAATCATAATACCTATATCTATATAGAAACCATGAAAGTTTTATTGATTTCAGTCATGATTAAATGTGCTTGTTGTTAGAAGCTGGTTTTGGTCTGTGAGGCACCACAGACCACTTTTCCCCAAAAATTTTCAGCATCCACCATGGCATTCTGCTTAGATGCCTCTTCTCTCTACACGTCCCTGCTATTGCCAGGGGTCATACAGCTCAGGTCATACAATTGCCCTAACGCTTGGATGCCCATGGCCTTTCTATGACAGAATTTGTTGCATGGAGGGAAAAAGATTCTGTTTCCTGACTTCCATTTGTCCTGCTCGTGGCCCCTTGGATTTATGGGGAGGCCACCATGAGATTTCAATTAATAAGGAAAAATCTGTAAAATGCATGGCGTCTCTTGGTTGAAATAGAAGCAATCACACACACAAGCACAGGCATACACATTTTGACTGAAATTCTGTTGAAACCAGCAGTAAGGTCATTCCAGTAACATTGAGGAGCTTGGATTAGATCTTCCCATATGTAACATAAAACATGAGTAAGTGCTTGGTGCTCAAATTGGTTTTGGGAACATTCAGCTCCCTTTAGTTTCAGGGAAAACATCAAGCAGCCTGCATTGTACTGGATTAGGTTTGTAACTAAGGTTTGTGATTATTCCATACCTTTGTTGAAGAGGTTTTCAAAGCCAACTAAGGATTATGTTGTCCAGTTACCTTTAGGGTTAGCAGGAGTTATCTAGCTCCCTTTGATGACTTTGGAAGTCTCAGTTTGAATGTCCCATCTGTTTTTGGACAGTGATTATTCCATACCTTTGTTGAAGAGGTTTTCAAAGCCAACTAAGGATTATGTTGTCCAGTTACCTTTAGGGTTAGCAGGAGTTATCTAGCTCCCTTTGATGACTTTGGAAGTCTCAGTTTGAATGTCCCATCTGTTTTTGGACAGACTCTGGGCCCCTTGAACAGGTGGTTTAGAAAATATAACTAAAAAGGATCAATTGAAGGCTCCATTTATTGTTGAAGATGTGGCTTCTTTTCCTTAAGCAATATGCGTATACACTGATGAAATTAAAAGTGTGGATGCTGCTAACTTTTTTATGTAAGAAAGAGGTGTTAAAATGTCAGCATAGATGGATTCAGGTACATATTTTTGTTACTTTTGCTTCAGAAAGATACATTCACTTTTGTGTATCATTGGGAACTACTCATTCTCATTAAATACATTTAGAAATTACTGGTTTTGTTTACCACCAGTCACGTCAATGTCATTGCATGTGAACATCAAAAGGCAGTTGTGTTTTCCAATTAGAAAAAGGAAAAGAACTGCCTGAGGGGGGATGTAGACCCACATAGGCTTGCCTATCATAGCACAGCAGACATTTATAGAGGCCTTTTAATACTATTTTAAAATTCCATTTCAGTCAACGATAAGTGGAGTGAGAAACATCTTATTTGTATTGGCTTTTGATAAAAATAAAGCAAGGATCATTGATGCAAGGAACTGTTAAATGGTAGCATGACATTTTAACATTTAATTTGAAACCATGTTTATGTTGTTTTAAGGTATGATGACTCTAGGTCCAACTGGTGCAGGGAAGACAAAATGCATTAATATTTTGATGAAAGCAATGACAGATTGTGGTGCTCCTCATAAAGAGATGAGAATGAACCCAAAGGCAATCACAGCTTCCCAGATGTTTGGTACCCTTGATGTTGCTACAAATGACTGGACAGATGGTATTTTCTCTACATTATGGAGAAAAACTTTAAAAGCAAAGAAGGTAATGGATATTGTGTCATGATAGTTAGTAAGAACATTTAATACTTCCATAAGGTCTCATTGCCTGTCATTTATGTGAAAGATCATGTTATAAAATCAAATGGGAAAAATACAGTGTTAGTTTTGCTTTGTGTCTGACTGTGTGTATATGCCAGAGAGCACTAGGCTTCCCAAGCACTTGAGGTTCCAGAATCAAATTGTAAAAGATTTTAAGGGTTTTGTTCCTTCTGTAAGCAGGTAGTCCTATCATTCAAACACAAAAGCAAGGGCTGCTCATATTTTAATGTGAGAACAGGAAAGATAATTTTCTCCTGTCTGGTTTTATGTCAGTGCCACTCTATTTCACTAATTATATCAGAATGTAAGAGGCTTTGGTAAGAAATCAGTATAAGCATTTCCCAATTCTCTTATCAAACTTGCAGATTATGTTTCATGGAATCATAATTACACTCAAATGTTCTGAAGTTTCATTCAGTTCTCACTTGGAAAATGGGAAGCCTTACATGAAACACTTAGGTAACATCCCACAAGGACTGACTGTGTGCCCATGTCTGTGACTGTATTTAGTGGGAAATGTTTTCATCCACCTTGGTGGATGTTGTGCTGGCTGATGTACTAGAAGAAATGGACAGCTTTGTGCTTAAAACAGTTCAGATTAATTTTTGTCACTGTTCCTTAATGTTATTTTTGATATGACACGGGATAACAAAAGAAGGATTAAAGTCACTGAGCAAATTACAAAAATTGCGGTTCATGCTGAGCTAATCAGCACCAAATCACGACTCATTATTTATATCCAAGAGTATTTTCTCTGAGATTACGTAACTGTATATTTTTGGTCAGTGTACCTAAAGTTGCGTGTGTCTGTCTCTCCTTTTATTAGGGTGAGCATATCTGGATAGTTTTGGATGGACCTGTTGATGCAATATGGATTGAAAACCTGAACTCTGTTCTGGATGATAATAAGACCCTTACTTTGGCCAATGGAGATCGTATTCCCATGTCCCCCAGTTGCAAAATTATTTTTGAACCTCACAACATTGACAATGCTTCCCCTGCAACAGTTTCTCGTAATGGGATGGTCTTCATGAGTTCTTCGGTGTTGGATTGGAAGCCTATTTTAAGGGCTTGGCTGCAAACGCTACCTGTTACATACTCTGATGTCCTATGGAATTGCTTTAATGCAGTATTTCAGGTACTTAATTCAACCACTTCAGAACAAAAAAAAAAAAAAGCATTTGTTATTCTTTATTTAATGAAGCATTGTTTCTTCCTAAGTGTTTTTTCAATTATTTACTTATTTTTTTATGTAATAAAATAAGGATGAAGGGTCTAAAAATAAAAAGAGAGAAAATTATCTCTTACATTAATGAATGAGTGAAACTATAACAGATGAATAATTTGGATGCTTTGTTTTGTCTGCATAGGTTAGTTGGCAATGAATTGTTAAATCTGTGATTCTTTTGTAATACATGTTGGCAAAACAGAGATTCTCTTGTTTGCTTCAATTTTAGTTCTCATTAGGAGATACAAAGGGGGAGTGGGTAAACTTCCTTGTTTGTTTTAAATGTAGATAAGTAAATTCAGAAAGAAATTAAGCTAGATTCACTCTGGTCAAATCTTTCTTAATTTAGGCTGTAACAGGAACGCATTTGATCCATTAGTTATTTTTAAAAGGCATGCTATAGTTCAGATTAATTCAGGGTAGTTCTCTGTGCTCTGTGGTGCTCTGAAGCTCAGTGTAGGTGACTATAGTGGTCTCTTCTGATTTTACAATCCATGATTCTGTTCCATAGGAAATTTTTGAGATGGCATCTCTTTGATACATTCTCTGACTAAATCATGTTCAATCAATAGATCCAAAGGGAGAATTCTGAATGTTTTTTCCCCCTCCATTTGGCCTTAGCATACTGAATAATTAAAAAGGTTTTGTTAATATTATGGATGTTTGTACTCAATAATGGGTCTAAAAGCATAATCTCAGTACTATATCTTTTTCAATTACATTGAAATTCTTATTTTTTCATTGGAATTTTTAGAAGAAATAGTTATTGCATTGCAGTCTTTCAGCGTTATTATCTTCTGTTTTCCCCAACATCTGTGGAACAAATGTAACTTCTTACATATCTTGCTTTCCCATTGGCTCACTCCTGCTAGTTTACTTGTGTAATTGGTGTTGGATTTCACAGGGGGTTCTCCTGTATTATTTTTCATTGTTGTTGGATTGTACATATGCAGTTTTTAATGAACTTTGAGTGACATTTCAGAAAGTCTATTTATAAATCATGATAAAAGCAATGACTAATATAGTTTTGGAAAGCCTTGAATATTAACAAATGCCTTCTTACAGAAGTGTTTCATTTCACTGCCCATTTCCTTTAAATCCAGTGTTTAACAAGCTATTCATTCTGTTCTACCTCCAAAACAGAATAATATAACATAGTATTTACTGCAGCAGCAAAAGAAACAATTCTGATAATGAATTTAAAAATATGCTTCCAAAGTAATGTATATGTGGGTCAATTTACTGCTTCTTTGCCACAATTCTATTTATATTTTATGCTGCAACTTGCTCTGAAAACATAATAACAACATTTAAAATATCCAAGCCTGAAGCAATAGCAATAAAGTCCAGAAAAATATGTATTTTATTAGACCGAGAGATGAAAATGCAGTGAAATATGAACTTAGTTCTGTGCTGAAGGCTGCATTTGGAACTATCAAAATGTAAATGAAAGCTGTCACGCTGTCAGTTTTCTTTCACTTTTAATGTGCTATCTTTGCTTCTCAAATAATAGAAGTGATAACAGTGATTTTACAGATGAGGGTAACACTACTTTTAAATTCAGATGGCTCTTTTAGCAGTTATTATTTTTCATCACATTAAAAAACCGGAAAAATTCTAAAAAAAATTTGTGAAATAAGATGCATCAACAGTGGCACTCAGACCCCAAATACAGACCTTGGTGAATTCAATGCTAGGATTTCTACTTTACGACATATAAGGATATAAGCAACTTACAAATACCTGATTTTTAGAAAAAAATGAAAATTAGGCTATAGATGTAAATATAGTAACTAAGGAGAATCAGTTTTTAAGTATACCTATAGAGACCTTTTGAAATCAATCTAAATTAAATCAAAATAGATGTAAGACAACTGCTTTAGTAATTCCAATTTGCTCACAAGAAACACTCATTATTTATGCTAATAAAAATAGTAATTGTCACCGAAAGTCTGCATATTGGATAAAATAATTATTAATGAAGGTAAAATCAAGTAGCAATAATGTAGGAGAAAGCACCAGAGAATAATAGTTGTGAATTATTGGAAAGAATGTATTTATTCTTTTCATATATATTACAAATTCCACTGTAAGTCATTAGTTTTTCTATAAAAGACAGTAGCTAATCCAAAAGACAAGGGTAAATTAAAAAAACCCAACAACTACAACAACAACAACAACAAAAATAACCCAAAACCAAAACAAACCCCCAAAATCAACCTTATTTTGAATTAAGATTATCTTTGAGTACTTTCTATTTCCACAGGAGTTTTTAGAATGGTGATTGAGGGGTTGGACTTTTACCCTCCCTTTCCCAGTTCTTTCATCTCGGCAACATTTCCTGCTTAAGAGTAATCTCAAGTAAACTTACATCCCCATATAAAATCTCTACTCTCTTAAATTTAGAAGCTATACTGCCAATTTCATGTCTGTGAACGATACTGCTACCTGTATGCAATGAAATTGCTTAGCTGATGGAAGTAATTACCTGAGACAGTTTCAAATAACTGAAATAATTAAAATAATTACCTGAGTGGCATTATTTAGTTTGTCTGCAAAGTGTGAAGCTCAAACTAGTGACGGATGTTATGTGAGTAACATAAATTTTAGCATGTGTATGTGTTGTTTAAATGAAAAAAGTCTAGTAATTTTTAAATCACACTCACTTTCCTTTTTTGTTTAATAAAATCTGGTGTTCTGGATCCCTTATTGACCTATGCTGGAGACTTCAGGGAAGTCCTAAAAACAGCAGAGCAGTCAGATGAGACTTACTCCTCTCTCCACATTAAATCTCACCCTAATATTTTTATAAATCTTATATTGGTAAAGGCTGCTCTTGCCTCTGGAGCATAGAGTTGAATATATAATATAAACAGTTTGTTAACTTTAATATTTAGATGCTGATATTCAAATTAATATGAAAATACTAATAACTTTGCATTATTTAATTGTTCTTGTACTTGTCTAAACCCTTTGGGACAAGAAATTGGTAACATACACAGAGTGCTCTACAGTCCAGTGAGTTCCACAGTGACTGTATGCTATGTTAAAGGGTCTTGCCTCATACAAGTTTTTACCATCTGACTTACATTTTGCAGTCTTCTTGTAAGGAATAGCAAATTCCTGGTCCAAATTCTTCACCATTTTTGTGTATTTGTCATGGCCCAAATAATTTTTCCATACCCTCTGTCCAAAAGAAGTACCCTAATAATCAGTTAATTCATGCTAATTGCTATTTTTATCACACATCCTTCTTTCAGCCATGTATTGGTTTAAAAATAGTAGTAATAAAATATTAGTGTATATGGACCAGATTTTTTTTTTTTTTTTCATAAACTCAAAGAACAAAAATTACACAAATCTCACTGGTATCAGAACTAGCATAAAACTCATTCTGGTGAAAATTGGGCTCTTGAAACTACAGACTACTTTGACTCATGAAATATCTTTATTCCGCGTGTTATTCTGCATGTGTCAAATCAATTATTGAACAATTTTCAGTGCCGTGTGAGACATCTAATCTATTTTACAGATGATGAAACTGAATCTTAGAGATTTAGGTCCAGATTTTAAAGGTCATTAGACTTGTATCTCCCACACTGCTTGCAGTGCCTTACTTCTACCCATTCCTTGTGGTACCCGCAAGCCCCTCAGTCACTTGAGCACCCTATGCACTGCTTGGGGCAAACCAGGCATTTTAGAGGGAAAGCAATACACAGAGGTTAAGCACTTTTTCTAGGCAACAAGAAATAACAAAAAAAGGGACGTTTTCTAAGCCTCCCTCCTCTTATGTATGCCCACATCCATACTGTCTTTTTTCTCAGACCACTTACCCATGAGCCCTGTTCTAGAGTAAGATACTTATGTGAGGTTTTTCTATCACAAACTGTTGTGTGTGTTACCCACTATTCTAGTGAAGCGGAACTCAGGAGGATGGATAAAACTCTTGATTCTGTCTCTGTGCCAATGAATACTCAGCACAGGGTACTTAGAGAACTCTAGTGGCAAAAAAAGTAAACTGATAATTGGAACAAAGCTGGTGAGTGTGTGGGTAAGCAGGTCAGTGATTTTTAAAAAATATCTAGGTGTTTGTTTACATCTTTGGGTCATTGAATGTCTTCATTGTCTTAGTTTTCTCACTGACAGTATATGGGAGCTATAAATAGAAATAATCCAAAATTACTATCTCCCATAGTGTCTCTGTTGCACTGTTACTTCCCAGAATGAGTAGGCAGTGTTCATTCCCAAAGATTACAAAGGCAAATGGAACCCATAAGGAGGGAATTATATTAAAAATTGTTAAATGAAGGTGAAAGTTAGTTACAATTTACATCACTTTGTACTATGGATGGCAAATGATATTTTTAAATAATTCTGCACTTCAAATACTAGAGAGGACTTTACATCAATTTGAAACTTTGCTAAAGATGTTGCAGAACCGTTGGCAAAGGCAAGCATGGTAGCCATCATTATGGAGTAACCTGAGGAAAGTCCAGGTTCCATTGAAATAAATTGCAAAATTCCCTTTGTATTCTGCCAGGGTTCTACAGACAGCCAAGAGTAGAATCATAGAATCATTTAGGTTGGAAAAGACCTTTGAGATCATCAAGTCCAACTGTTAAACCCAGGACTGCCATGTCACTAAGCACCTCATCTACACGTCTTTTAAATACCTTCAGGGATGGTGATTCCACCACCTCCCTGGGCAGCCTGTTGCAATGCTTGACCACCTTTTCAGTTAAAATTTTCCTAATATCCAATCTAAACCTCCCCTGGTGGTTGACTTGAGGTTAACTTGAGGACATTTCCTCGTCCTATTGCTTGCTATGTGGGAGAAAATACCTACCCCTCCTTTCAGGTAGTTGTAGAGAGCAATAAGGTCCCCCCTGAGCCTCCTCCTCTCCAGGCTAAATGACCCCAGTTCCCCCAGCCGCTCCTCATGAGACTTGTGCTCCAGACCCTTCACCAGCTTCGCTGCCCTTCTCTGGACACGCTCCAGCACCTCAATGTCCCTCCTGCAGTGAGGGGCCCAGAACTGAACACGGGATTTGAGGTGGGGCCTCACCAGTGCCGAGCACAGGGGAATGATCACTGCCCTTGTCCTGCTGGCCACACTGTTTCAGATACAAGCCAGGATGCTGTTGGCCTTCTTGGCCCCCTGGGCACACTGCTGGCTCGTGTTCAGCCGGCTGTCCACCCCCACCCCCAGGTCCTTTCCCCCCAGGCAGCTTTCCAGCCACCCTTCCCCAAGCCCATAGCACTGTGTGGGGTTGCTGTGATTCACATGCAGGACCCGGCACTTCTCCTTGTTGAACCTCACACAACCAGCCCTGGCCCATCCGTCCAGCCTGTCCAGATCCCTCTGCAGAGCCACCTGCCCTCAAGCAGATCAACACTCCCCTCCCAGCTTGGTGTTGTCTACAAACTTACTGAGGGTGGAATCCTGGTTTCAAGGGGAACAGGTACATTATGGTGCAGTCAGAACAGATCAGATAGGTACAAAGGTATAGTGGCGAGGTTGTGCATTATATACATATCATTACAGTGATTCTAGTGCTTCTTCCTACTATGAAAATGGCAATGGCAGATTAAAATCTCCAGTAGAGAGAACAAATGGCAGATCCCTGATGTAACTGAAAAGCATTCTTCAAATAGCTCTTCAAGAAATTGTTGTATAGAGCGCATATGAATAATTCTGCTGACTGTGGTACATCAGAGTTATTTTTCTAATATGTTATTGTTATCAAAATTTCATGATCTAGGTCTGAATGTTTATAATCCTATAAACAGAGAAAACTGGAAGAAAGTTTAGAATATATTTGAAATTAAGAAATTGGTGTCTTCTAAGAATAAATCATACCATTGAAACTGGCCAACAGATTCTTTAAATGGTGTTTTTCTTTTCTAGGATGTGATAGATTTTGTTTTCTCTGCTGTGACACCAAAAATGCCAATTTTAGAATGTATGTACATCAAACAAGCTATTGACCTCCTACAGGTAGATATGGCATTCATTTTTTCTCTCTCTCATTCTTATTGATGCTGGGACATTGTTCTAGGAGGGCAATAGTTACATATTGTGTCTGCTTTGTAGGGTTTATTGTCCGACAGAGATGAGAAACAGCTCAGTGAAGAACATATTGCTCGCTTGTTCATTTTTGCTGTAATGTGGTCAGCTGGAGCTCTTTTGGAACCAGATGACAGGCTGAAAATGGAGCTGTTCCTACGGAAGCACTCAGCAGTGAAAGAACTTCCATCTGTGACTGGAGAAGAAACCATATTTGAATTTGGTATCAATGCTTGTGGCCAGTGGGAGCACTGGTCAAAGAAGGTTCGTATGCTGTGACATGCTAAGGTTTCTTAATGATTATACAAGAAAGATGTGTTTGGTAAGAGGCACATTATTTTATTATTTAAGACCCTGCATAGTTAGGTTAGGAAGATTAGCCCTACCAAATGATCAAAAGTTTCTTTTTTGAATTTTTTTTCTGTTCTTCATAAAAGTCTCTGGCAGAGATTAGTAACGTGCATTTGAAATAGCTTTGGAAGTAAAACAGAAGTGATCTTAGTTTTGTCTACTCTCTATCACCTCACGATTTAAGAACTCCCAGCAAATAAAAGCTTTCTTCATGTAACGGAGAATAGTGGAATGAAAATACCCTGTTAGTCTAACATCCTTTTAGAAAAGCTTGGCAAGATACTGTTTAATTATAAACGGATGCCTGGCTTTCAAAAAGAAAAAGTTTTGCTCATATACATTTTATAAGGTCCATTGGTTTTGTTTTCTGATGCAGAATGATTGTGTGGGCAGGTAGAAAGTCTCAGACTTTTTGCGTGTCTTTCTTATGCAGGTCCCTGAATATATTTATCCTAAGGATTCAGTACCAGAATATACTTCCATTCTAGTTCCAAATGTAGATAGTGTCCGAACAAACTTTCTAATGCACGCTATCATGAGGCAAGGAAAAGCTGTTCTGCTAATTGGGGAACAGGGAACAGCCAAAACAGTTATGATTAAGGTAGGTGGAATGGAAAAACTTATAATATCTTTGTATGATAACATTGCAATAACTGACATTGGCAGACATGTTAAATTGAAGTGTAAAAGTAATTTGATTTTTCTTCAGATTATGTACTAGCATTCTCACTGAGGTATTTTGTTGGTACTCACATGGCCTACAAGCAAAAACTCCTTAGAATCTATAATTTAGTATAAAGGGTTCTTTTAAACTTTGCTAACCATGGCCACAAGGTCATGTGATAAATGCTCTTTCTTACACTTACTTTTCTTTTGAGAAGTCAAACTGGAGATTTTGCTAAGAAAATATTGATCCTTGGAGGATTTTTTATTTCTCCGTGCTTTGTTAGTGGTGCTGTGTGTGAACTGATCTTTTGTACACCCTTGTTGCACAGACTTTCTTCACGAGCCAAACTGAAGAGAAATAAAGAACTTCCTTCTTTACCCAGGGTGATTTTTTCAGAGGTGAATTTAGTGTTTATTATTTGCTTTCTTTATTCCTTCACTGAAAATGACATGTTCTTTCTATAGAAGAAAATAATAATAGGATTTCTATTAAATGAACAAATACTTTCCATTTCATAAAATGGTGCAGGTTAATCATATGACATTTAAAAAAATTAACACCTTACTACAGAAGAGCCAATAATCAGAAGGCTGAACAAACCCAGAGGTCATACCAAGCTTGGCATCCCTTATTTGAAAAAATGCAAGTGTTATGGTTTTCAGCATAGTGTCTGTGATTTCCAGGGGAATCTGTGAACTCTTTGATCAATGAGAGGCAGCTAAATAAAACTGATCTGCTGTTGGGACAGCTGAATTTGCCATGCAGGCATCTATACCTCCACTGGAGGATTTGTAGAGGTCTTGAAATTGAGAGTAACTGAGAAATACTGGCCTAAGTTGACCTTTGGCTTTCTTAAAATCTGGAGCCATTTTGCATCCCCCAGCCATGTGCTTTCTGAGCCCTGACATAAAGGGAGTTGTAACAATGCCAGCCACCATTAATACTGCTTTTTCAGCTTAGCTGTTGATGCCAACATGCATGCCAGTGTAATGTCAACTTCTGTTCCTGGCACCAGCTGGAGAACTATTTCAGCAGAGTGAAGAGGCGGGGTCTGGGTGGTGGTCCTGATATTCTGCATACTGGATTTTGGCCAGATACTGGCAACCTCCAGCCTTCAGCTGTCATTCCTGTCCCTAAAAATAATTGGAGCTGATTCCTGGGAGTTGCTTACTTCATGTCTATTCTATAGAGCAGAGGATGTTCCTTACACAAGGGAGCATAATGCCAGAGATATTTGATCTCATTTAAGGTTAGGAGTGAAAGTTAGTGGCCTTCACAACTGTTCCCCTTCTGCTTTCACCTTCTGTAGAATTTTGCTTTACTAGACTTTGTGGAAAAGAAATTTCCAGATATAAGCAGCTGGTTTCATGAAAAAGTAAAAAAAAAATTATATAGAACACTCCAGATAGTAATCTGAATTAATCTGAAGTAATCTTCAGCACTGAGTAAGACATCAGTGTATATCAAAATAAAGAACTTAGAACAGTGTTATTTAAGACCTTTACTCTCTGTACTATTAATTCATGAATTGCAAAAAATCCAGAATTTAACATGAAATTGGTATGGTAGAGCTGAAAATTCTCTGACAGTTTAACTAACAAAAATCATCCCATGAAATAATCTCTTCTTTTTCAAAGATTATTCTCATTTATGTACTGTGTAATATTACTGTTACCATGTAAAGATTCTGACATGCCGTAATGGATAATACACAAGTGCGTTTTTTGAATGGTTGTGTATTCATAGTTGCGGTGGGTTGACCTTGACAGCTGCAAGACCCCCACCCAGCTGCTGGTTCCCTACCCTTCCTCGACAGGACAAGGGTTGAAGCAGAGACAGGGAGATCACTCACCAGTTACCATCATGGGCAAAAGAGAGCTTAGGGAAAATCAATTTAATGTATTTCTAATTAAAAATGAAATAGGATGATGAAAACCAAACACAACAGTAAAAACACCCTCGCCTCACCCCTTCTTTCTTCCCAGGCTCACCTTCACTTCTTCATCCCCAACTTCTCTACTTTGTCCCCTCCAAGCAGCACAGGGGGATGGGGAATGGGGGCTATTGTCAGTCCACAACAGCTCCTCTCTGCCACTCCTTCCTCCTCGTGCTGCTCCCTGCTCTCATGCGGGGTCCCTTCCACAGGATCAGTCCTTCACGAACTGCTCCAGTGTGGGTCCTTACCATGGCTGCAGTTCTTCATGAGCTATTCCACCACGGATCCTTTCCATGGGGCATAGTCCTTCAGGCACAGACTGCGGCAGCGTGGGTCCCCCACGGTGTCACAAGTCCTGCCAGAAAATCTGCTTCTGCATTGGCTCTTCTCTACAGGCCTCAGCTCCTGCCAGGAGCCTGCTCTGATGTGGGCTTTCCATGTACTATATCTTTCTTCAGAGCACATCCACCTACTGTGGCATGAGAACTTCCAGGGGCTGCAGTGTGGCTATCTGCTTCTACATGGTCCTCCATAGGCTGCAGCAGGATAACCTGCTTTGGATCACCTGCTTCATGATGGTCTTCTCCATGGGCTGCTGGGGAATGTCTCCTGGAGCATCTCCTGCACTTCTTTCTACTCTGACTTTGGTGTCTGTAGGGCTATTTCGCTCACATTTTTTCTCGCTTCTCTCAACTGCCAGGCAGCACTTTGCCCTTTCTTACACAGGCTGAGTGGCTCTGGTGGGTCTGTTGGAGCTGACTGGTACCAGCTATGTCTGGTGTGGGGAAGCCCCATCTTTTTGCAAAGGACTGTCCCACAGCTTCTGCTGCCAGCACCTGGGCATCTGCACCCAGTACACTTGTTTTGTACAAACTGTTGGAGTCCCAAGGAGAGATCTGAGCAGTGTCCTGCACCAACCCATCAGCGGTCAAGAGTATTCACCAAATACAGGACTGTTGCATATACATTGCATGTGTAGACTGTCATTTGTGTGATGTCTGAGAAACTCCTATTTCTGAAGGGCACCTTTTCTTAAACTGATATCATTCTATCAACATTGTATGAACAAAATTAACAGTTTAACAATATTCATCAAAATATTTGTGAGGCCTTAGTTGTATCTTCTTTCTGTTGTCACACAGAGTGTGTGTCTCACTGGAGTTGTTCTTAGAGCAGTTACCAGAAATGATACAGGTTTATTTTTCTGACATACCAAAATGGGAACACTTCTAGTCAATCCTGTTATAAAGATAAGATGTAAATGATATTCAATTTTGTCATCATTGCAAAAGAAGTGAATCTTTAAAAAGAAATACTGTTGGAAATCTGGAATTTTTAACACTATTTTTATGTTACAGGACTCTTGCTAAACAAAATATTTCTCATGCTATATAGCTATATCTATATCTGCACCTTGGTGTGACTCCAGGGTTACATCTTTTTCTTTCTGATTCTATTATGAAACCTCACTAAATAAGAAAAATGGAACCTTGTTGCTTTAGGGCATCCTCAGTAGCTATGGGAATTGTATGTATCATCAAACCCCAGGATTCCTTTCTTCATTAAGAGAGGATAACTATCAGTAAATGTGATGTAGCTGTGTTTAATTTTACACTTCCATTCCTTTACACTGCTTTTGTTGTAAGATATGATGCTGTAGTGTAAATGTGAAAAAGGATTTGTTTTTTCACTTGTTCCTTGCTGCTCCTTCCTGCTATAACAGATCATCACTAACAGCTTGAATTTAGAAAAACCCTGACAATTGCTAATGCAAAGTTTATTTGCATCTTAAGTTGTCACATGTCTACTTGTAATGCTTAGGGAAGTCTGTTAAAAGCTTGTAAATTTTAACACTTAGACACAATAACAGAGTTTTTTTGAATTTCAGGTCGGAGATGGTATATTTATCTTAAATAAACTGCTTTTTGAGATTTTGAAGTTAATAGCAGAACTGTTTGTAGATGTCTGATTTTTGCAGGGTTGCCGACCATCTACACCTCCTTTTGGCTGAATTCATTTGGAGTTACTGGTGCACTTTACTAAAAATTGGGTTTATCTTGCAGGATTACACAAGCAAGTATGACCCTGATGTTCACTTGACCAAATGCCTAAACTTTTCTTCTGCAACTCAGCCAACTATGTTCCAAAGGAGCATAGAAAGTTACATAGATAAAAGAATGGGCACCACATATGGTCCTCCAGCAGGGAAGAAAATGACTGTCTTTATTGATGACATCAACATGCCTGTGATTAATGAGTGGGGTGATCAGGTAAAAAGAAAATGTTAACATTTGAGAACCGGTGGTCTTACCATTGCTGATCTGTGGGTTGCAAAAGTAGGAAAGTTTAGGAAAAAGGTATCATAACGTGGATTAGATCAAGTACATCTACTAAAAGCAATTTCCCCAATCCAGTTTTTGCCAAGAGTAGTAAGCTGTCAGTCCCAAAGGATTAGGGTCAGCATCAAGCCACTTGGTGCAATCATTGTAGCCTTTAAGCTTTTTGTCTTGGTTACATAGAGAGCTTGCAGAATTTCTAAACTATAAGTACTAAGAACCATGCTGGGAAAGGAAGCATGCAAATCCAAGAAGCAATCAGAGACTCTTTCCTTCTTCCATCCATTCTGGACTTTAAAGTACAGTTATTATTAAGTGAAATCTAACATCACTGTTGACATCCAAGACTAGCAGGATGTCTTGAGGTATTGATAAATCAGTACTTATAGAACTATACTCTGAAATCTGACTTAGATTCAAAAAAATGACTGCTGATAAAAAGTAATTTTCCTGCTCCCAGTATAACTCTGTAATCTTGTTCTCTCACTGCCTCTATAACTATACTTTGTGCTAAACTAGCTATTCTTTGTCACTATGTGCCTGTGTCAGTCTGAATATAGAGCCTGGCTTGAAACTGTGAAGTGCTGAATTTTCTTAGATTAGTATTATGGAAATCCAGTTGAATGTCTGACCTAATGTCCACAATTGCTTAGCACATGAAGCTTACATGCAGCCAATCCACTGCATCAGAGCACTTGGTATTGTGTTGCATGGCTTTCTAAATTGCTAAAGTGCCCAGCACAATATGTGAAATTAAGAAAGATAAGAGGCGTCTTTCCTTTTGTCTACTAATTTATTATACTGGAGATTTCATCTTTCGTTTTTTTAAATGAGATCCCTGAAACACTTAGTTACTCCGTTGCTTCTTTTTTTTTTTTTTTTTTTTTTGGCAATAACTAGATCACCAATGAGATTGTAAGGCAGCTGATGGAACAGAAAGGTTTCTATAATTTGGAGAAGCCGGGAGAATTCACGAATGTTGTTGACATCCTGTTTGTAGCTGCTATGATTCACCCTGGGGGAGGTCGGAATGACATCCCACAGCGCCTGAAACGCCATTTCACCATCTACAACTGCACACTGCCTTCCAGTTCCTCTATTGACAAAATATTTCGAACAATAGCTGAAGGCTATTTCTGTGAACAACGGTGTTTCCCTGCAGAAGTATGTAAACTGGCCTCAGCATTGGTATCTACAACTCAAAAGGTTTGGCAAGCAACAAAAGCAAAGGTAAAATTATATCTGTTAAGAAGACTTTGAAACATCTGTACCATGACAAAGTAACAAGACCTAGGTCTTTTGTACTATCGTGTGGTTGCACTTCATGTTGTGAAGCGATGACCTGTATGTGTAACTGCTGGCTGATGCCTCTGTTCGGCATTTGTCGCTATCAGCACCTGGTTAGCTGACTAAAACCATAATCATATGCACTGCCTTCTATAGCAAATATAAGAATTACATTATATAAATATAATATAGTAAGTATAGCTGGTAGGAATATTTAGATGTCTTCTGCTTGAGAAAATGTCAAAGGCCTAAGGAACCATAAATTAAAAATTAGAGAGGTATCTTCTGTAAAGATGTTTGGGGTTGTGAGAAACTTTAAAGATCTGAGTTAAAGGAACAAGTCAAATTTGGTGGGGGGTGGAATCAGTTCAAAACAAACAAAATCTGGTATTTGGTAATTCCTAAATATTTACTTCTTCTATTTCAAACAAATTGTAAAAACATCTAACTGCAATTCCTAACAAATTTTGCTTTGAAATAGAAAATAAAATTTATGTGTAGAATGAAATTTGAAGAGTTAAAAGTAAAATTAACAGGATAGAAATGTGTGTCAAATTTCATCTTATAATGAAAAAAAAAGTGGGGGAGAATGGTGGAAAGATAGGGGTAGTCAGGGATTTAGCAAATGGTATTTTCTACTCCAGAAAAGGTTGTTCAGAATTTCCCCAAAACCTCAACTGTAGTCATAAACTTTGCTAGCACAGAGAAATAGGGAGAGTGAAACTGTTAACCAGTCAACCGTTGCCAGTATCTTCAACAGAAACGATGCTTATTACTACAAATTAACTGCCTATAGGGAAAATGTAGATTTTGCTATGTTGTTTGTTTTTTCATATCCTCTTTTATCATTTTTCTGCTCCCTTTTCTTTGCTTTTCCTCATCTCCTTTTCCTTTTCCTCATCTACTTTTCCTTTTCCTCATGAACTTTTCCTCACATCTTCTCGGAAAGGACAAAAGAGTGGCAGAAATGATCTGGAAGAAAGGGCAGGAGCAGCATCAGAGGTTAAGCAATGCTGACATTT
Organism: Falco peregrinus; assembly: GCF_023634155.1. Lineage (NCBI taxonomy): Eukaryota > Metazoa > Chordata > Aves > Falconiformes > Falconidae > Falco > Falco peregrinus. The sequence continues at coordinate 72,409,217 of NC_073723.1, forward strand.
TCACTGTGGCCTTCAACGCTATCATTAACTAACCTGTCTTGGCTACCCTTCAGTGCATGTTCCTGGGACTTGAAAGACTCAAAGAAACTTGAACGAAATCTATGTGAAATTAAAGAGCTGGTCATTGCTGTTGTCATTTTTTGATTTTTACCATTGCCTTTTAAATGTCAAGCATGTCTTTGTGCTTTAATGCAATATTAATTTCAAAGTTTGTGAAAATTTCCATATTAATTTAATACTAGATAGAAAATATTTTTATTTAGTAGTTATTTGAATATAGCTTATGACATTATTTTGTAGATGTTACCAACTCCAGCTAAATTTCATTACGTCTTTAATTTACGAGACCTCAGTCGTATTTGGCAAGGAATACTTACAGTTACTTCTGAAGTCTGCCAGAGCATCAGTGTTTTGGTAGCCTTGTTCCAGCATGAATGCAGACGTGTTATTGCAGACAGGTTCATCAGCCAAAGTGATAAAGACTGGTTTGAAGATATGATGAAAAAGGTAGGCAAATAGTGTTCCAGTATTTGCCATAGAAAGAGACCAATGAACGGTTTCATTACTAAAGCAATGCTTAATATATTGTTGTAGATTGCTTCTGCAGAACATGGCCAAAATCTATTTGAAGATAAATCTACAGAATTGTACTTTGTGGATTTCTTGCGTGATGTCCCAGAAGCTACTGGAGATGAACCTGATGATGCAGAGTTGAAGGCTCCTAAAATTTATGAGCCTATCCCATCTTTGGATTATTTGGCTGAACGATTACAGATGTTCATGCAACAGTACAATGAAACCATCAGAGGATCGAAGATGGATTTAGTATTTTTCAAGGTATTAGTGCCTGTGGTTATGTTAATATAGAAAGCGCCTGGCCTTTTTCACCTGCTGATACATGGATTTTGTATGTTTCTGTCAAATTGTTTTGGAGATAGCTCAGAATGGCTAGCCCTGTATCCAACAAGCCTTACAAATAAACTCTATAAAGCCATGCTACTATCTCCCACAAATTATTTAATCTCTTTGTAGTTCCCCATCTTTTCTTTCTCCTGCCTTGCATAATGCAAATCGCAACTCTCATTTGTTTCTACAGTGCACATTGTGATCTTCATCTTGCATCTTGCACATCTTGCATCTCTGAAAGTTACCTCCTTCTCAAAGGTCTCTTGATGCGTGGTGCTTTCTTCAGTTCTAGACTGGGTGGTTTGGTAGATTTGTAGGGCATTTCAGATTAATTCTTGCTCTAAGATAAATACAGCAGTTGAGTAAGAAATGTCTATATTGTACTTCTATTTTTACTTTTGGCAGCCTCTTTAGAGAGCCTGTAAATACTTCAGTTGAAAGGTTGGGAAGAGTGTTTCTACTTTTCCTTGTGTCCCCTAAGGAGCATGCCCTCACCTCTGCTGAATACAAGCACTGAATATGACATTGCTTCATAGGAGCTTGATACCAGGACATTTCTCTTGATCTAGCCCTGCTGCCCACTGACGTCAGAGGGAAATCTCAGGTTGATTTTGATGAGTACAGGACTGAATCTTTAGCATAGGCTCCAGAGAAGTCATCTAGCTGTTAAGAGGCAGATGCTTGGTGATGTGCCTCTAGTTGAATATACATTATATTATTTTCCTCTTTTCATCCCCTTTTCTCTCAATACACAGGATGCAGTCATCCATTTGATTAAAATATCACGGATTATTCGTACTCCACAAGGAAATGCATTGTTGGTGGGTGTGGGTGGATCTGGAAAACAGAGTCTGACCAGACTAGCATCATATATTGCTGGATATGAGAGCTTTCAAATTACTTTAACAAGGTAACACAATGCGGTGTACATAGCCATTTACTCCTTAATTTGCCATAGAAATTATTGTCTCACAATCAACTTAAAGCCTGTCAAACATTTTATCTCTTATTGTAAACTAAATTTTTGATCAAAACCATTTGTGCAAATGCACAGTCTATAGATGACAGATCCTGGATCTGTGTTTTGCTGCTTTTATGCTATTGACAAATCTGTCTTTCCTTCAGCATTTGAGTTGCAATCTGCCCTTGTGAAATCCCACTAAAATACCATTTTCTGCTAAAGATAACAATAATCTGCTGGTGTGTTTGGCATAGTGGGCAAATGCTGATGGCCAGGACATATAATAACTTTTTCTATAGGTGATTATGTACCCAGACTGTATTATTACAACTGCTATCAATGACTTAACAGTTTGTAATGCTGGAATTTAGTAATTTGTAGAAATTTGAAGTGACTGGGAGTAACTACTGCCTTCCATCTGTTTCTCTTTCAACATAGGGTTAACAGGGGTAAGCACTGAGGGCTAGCAGTTTATATTTCACTCTGAAAATTATTCAACACATTGAGAAATCTTCATTAGAGAGATATGTCAGGTCTTTGAACAATGCTATGAGGTTTCTGATGAAAGGAAAGAAAGACATATCACAGCCTCCTCTTGTGTCCCAGAAACAAAAGGAAGGAACAGTGGGAACAGAAAAAAGGAGGGAAAGAAAAAAAGTATGAAGTCACAGAATAGACTCCTTAGACTTCCAAGATTCAAAGTGTATTAATAAGGCAAACAAATATTTCAGTCACTTAAGAAAGGTTCGTTTGCTGAAGCTAACTGGAGGTTGGCTAAAAGCAGGTAGCTGCAAATGTGTATTTACAAAGCAGATAGTCATCTTCTGTAACTTGCCACAGGAGGCTGTGGAGGAGGAGAATATCAGCAGGTTCATAAATGGATACTTAGAGAACAGGATGAACATTCCTTCTAACATTTCTAATATATTGGCTACGAATAGGGAGGGGGGAAGAAAGAAATGAGTGGTGAAGAGTGGATGCTGGCTCATGTTTTCTAAGTAAGAGTTTCCATTGCTGGTATTAAGAGTATTGAGCTAGATGGACTGCTATTCTGACTTAGAGAAAATCTTGTATTCTTATTGGAATACCACAAATCACTATATAGCTGTAGCTGACACATGCAAACTGCAGAGATAGATTGTTTTACAAGTTCTGCGATGCTTGCATTAGGGGTACTTATAGAGCAGTGGTAAGATGGAGCTGGAAGAGGACTGGGAGACTTTCTATATTGCATACTTAATATAAAAATAGAGTATTCAAACACTGGAAAATGGTCATTGTGTATTGCAAGGACTTTGAAGAGACTTTTGGAAATAAGAAACTAGTTTCCAAGAAAAGAGGTTCCTAATTGCAGCTTTAATTGACTAAGCACATAACGGACAAAATCTGCCATTTTATTAACCTTACTTTACTTGATTTTATATTCCATAATCTGAAACCTGTAGTTGAATTTGCATGGACTTCATCTGAATCTTGCTTGTGTGCATCAGCTGTAAGAGGTGTATAGAAAGAACCAGTCAGGGTCTCCAATTTGCAGCAGAGTTATCAGCCCAAGTGATAATGCTCAAGCATAATTTCTGGGGCTTAATTTCAGTTAAACCAAATAACACAATACAAACCTTAATTTTGCTTTTTCTTGTCTCTTAATGTTTTCCTTTAACCTGTTTTCAATATTTTCAGAAGATGATCCGGCTGTATTTACATAATGGTTACAAGTATCAGAACCTACTTGACCACTTAATCCAGCTGTATTAACCTGCAGTTCTAATAGAGAATTTGCATTTGCAAACTGTAGGGATGCAAAGCAGCGCATGATAATTACATTAGACATAGTATTGCTTTTACCATCTTTTTTTTCAGTACATTATTCTGTGATTTCACTCCCTTTCCCATTATTTATGCTACTGATCATTCTATTTAGGAAAATGTTTAAGAAAAAAACCCTAAAAATTGAAACCAGGAGATATGGAATTAATTTCTTGTGTAGATTTTTTCTTGCCTTAAGGAAACTGAGCCAGATGATAGATATCTCTTAAAATGGTCTGTAATTTTTGTTCCCTCTCTAATCCTTTTCTATCTCAGAACATATGCCACCAACAACCTTTTGGATGATCTGAAAATCTTGTACCGCACTGCTGGGCAAAAAGGAAAGAGCATTGTCTTTATATTCACAGACAATGAAATCAGAGATGAATCTTTTCTTGAGTACATGAACAATGTCTTGGCTTCAGGTGAAGTCTCAAATCTTTTTGCACGAGATGAAATAGGTGAAATCACACAAGACCTGATACTGGCAATGAAGAAGGAGTACCCAAGACGTACTCCCACTGCTGAAAATCTTTATAATTACTTTCTTGCTCGAGTTCGTAACAACCTTCATGTGGTTCTTTGTTTTTCTCCTGTTGGGGAAAAATTCAGAACTCGTGCGCTCAAATTTCCAGGTCTGATTTCAGGCTGTACCATGGACTGGTTCCAGTGCTGGCCTAAAGATGCTCTTGTAGCAGTTGCACAGCATTTTTTAGTTTCCTACCATATTGAGTGCACAGATGAAGTGAAACAGAGTGTTGTTAACACCATGGGAACATTTCAAGATATTGTAGCTGAAAAATGTGTTGAATACTTCGAACGATATAGGCGACGAACATTTGTGACTCCAAAATCTTACCTGTCTTTCATTGGAGGCTACAAAACTATTTACAAAGAGAAGTTTACCAATCTTGGAAGTTTGTCTGAACGCATGAGAACAGGTACTGTAAAATCTGTTTGATTTTTGTTTGTTTATTTGTTTTTAAAAAGGTGAGAAGAATCTGAGCAAAAGAAGGCAAAAGTATGGATTTAAATTGTGAGTCACTGGAAGCAGACTCATGTTTTCAGCTGTGTTGTGTATGATCACAAAATATGCAGAGGTTTTATTTAATTAACTTTATGAATGTTGCAGATTGCAGATGAGTTTTGAAAGTAGTATGAGTTAGCAGTTAAAATACCTGAAACTACTGCTTTGACATATATGCATGCCAAGGAACAACTGAGATCCTAGTTTTCATATTTAAACATGCTAGAAGAAATTCTGAGGGAAGGTAAGTAAATGTTCAGATTCAGTCCCTCTGAAGAATCTTTTAAAGAAACAGTTATATGCCAAATGTAAAATTTCCGAAATATTGCACTGCACAAGGTCATACACACTAAACATTTAAACAGTTTCTGAAACTGAATGATGTCTGGAAGTAAATGCAAACTTGACAATGTTTCTTCTTCCACTGTTACCAATTGTAGAACTGATCTATGTACATGTATGTCCATAGGTAGAAGGTGGCTGGGTGCCTGGAAGGAACATATGTGCTTTATTTTGAGGGTTAAAAAGATTTCCGTGATGCATTTACATTTAGATGTATGTATTTATATATCAAAGTTTTTATACTTAGAGCTTTTCTAGGTGATTTTCTCACTGTTTGATAAAAATGTTGGAGCATTGCATTGCTCAAGAATCTTTAGTTTCTTTTACCCCCTTCTGATCTGGATCTTCACATAATGTTGAATTTAGAAGGTCAGCCTAGTCTCCTTGTGCCTTCACTTGTATTGCTCAGGAGGCCAGGTTTCTCCTTTTTGTTTTGTACGGTGAGTACAGTCTAGTACTTCTTATGGTCTTATGGATTTCTGAAATTTCACACATAATTCTTAGCACTGCCATTCACAATACTAATGCTTAATGCTTTTCAATATATGCATTTAATGTTTAGTGGCCCTCTCATATATAGAATATAAGCAAGTGATCAAGTGACAGATTCTGAAGACTTTTACTCATTTAAAAAAAAAGAAAAGAAAAATGAAATAGCAAACTAATATTACCCCTGCTTACTTTTGGTGTTCAACCAATGGGTTCACTTATTTTAAGTTTCCAGATTGCTCCACTGAGGTTTCTCTCTTAATAATCTTCCTGTTGCTAAAATGGAATTTATTCAACACAGGTCTTGCAAAACTGATGGAAGCTGAGGTTTCAGTAAATCAGCTCTCCAAAGAGTTGGTGACAAAGGAGAAAGATTTGGCTGTAGCTTCAAAAAAAGCTGATGAAGTTTTATTGGAAGTAACTATGAAAGCCCAGGCTGCCGAAAAGGTGAAAATGCAGGTGCAGAAGGTAAAAGACAAGGCTCAGGCTATTGTGGATGACATTGCCATTGATAAAGCAGCTGCAGAAGAGAAGCTTGAAGCTGCGAGACCTGCATTGGAAGAAGCTGAGGCAGCTTTGCAGGTCAGAATCAGCATGTAGTTAACGATTGTTATTTGTATTAATATGGCTTATGCTTCTGACTTGGAAAAAAAATATATAAAAGGACTACCACTGACCTGTTAATCCTTGTAGAAAAAGTCCTGAAAACTGAGGCAGTGGAGATGTAAGATGGGCAGTACCTCCTCTACTGTCAGGTAGTAAAGCAATCACTGAGTGGTACTCTTTAAGACTTTCTGCAGTACTGCTTCTGAACGACCTGCAAAACTGCAATTGCATACAGTCCTCCCAAAAAACATCTTTCGCTACCATCAGGTGATTGCTTAAATAGATGGATTCTTTTCTTTTTTAATTTTTCAGACAATAAAACCTTCTGACATTGCAACTGTTCGCAAACTGGGTAAACCTCCTCACTTGATAATGCGAATTATGGATTGTGTGCTACTTTTATTCCAAAGGAAAATAGACTCAGTAACACCTGATCAAGAACGCCCATGTGTGAAACCATCATGGACAGAGGCTCTGAAGCTAATGAATAATTCAGGATTTCTTAGCATGTTGCTTACTTTCCAGAAGGTAAAAAGTTAATGGTGGTGCATAAGCTCTTATGACTGTCCTTAGAGATCACATGAAAGTGTACTCTACTTTCAAAGGTAGTTTGAAACAGATGAGGCTTTTATGTACCTATAGTTGTAGCTACTTTTGACTGTAGTCCTCTCCATTTTCATGGTTAATTATTTCGGTAATCTATCTCCTGAGCCACACAGTTTTGATGGCAGACACAAGTATCCTAAGCGCTAGGTAAAAATCTTGAGAAGCATGGTGTTGTCCTTATTCAGGCAGTTCCTGCTTCTCAGTAGGAATTTGCCTTGAAAGGGCTCACTGTTGATTATGCAAATAGCTCACTTTCTCTAGTGCTACTAGGCCTGTTTGCATATGAAGTGCTCTAGAACTCCATCTCCAGAATTGTTCAGTGGGGAGCTAGGTGGAAATACAGAAGAAAATTAACATCCTGACATGAAAAATAAGGAGATATTTGGGAACTTTCAGTGTTTTTTCACTAGAAAAGTAGTGAAATGCAGAATGAACTGAGAACCTTAGTATCAACTGTAAGAAAAATAAAAGCAATTTATTGTTTTTATTGTAACAATAAATATTCAATATATAGCAATTGTTGCAACAATTTTTGTCAGGTCAGAAATTTCTCCTGTTGGATTCACTGAACTGTGAGACAAGGGAAATTTCTCTGCAGGGAAGAGAAGATGTCACAGGTAGCTGGACCAGAAAAAGACCTAAGCTGGAATATGGAATAGCAGAATCACAGCCCACCTTTAAAATCCAGGAAACCAAGCAGGTTTTGCCAAAACCTGGGTTTTCTGCAACGTTGCAGAACATACTCTTTCATTTGTACACTGTTTTTTTCAATCTGCTTCAGCTGTGCATTTTGCTGATGCCTTTTCTAAGGTACTGGAATTTTTCTGTTGTGCAGATGAGGCTTGAAACCATGACTCTCACTATCCCTGGGAGCCATTTCTCCCAGTGAGCCACATTGACAAGGCACCATGTGGAAACTTCCACTGCCTCTGTTGACAGTCTCTTCCTGGGGCTGTCAATCTGGTCACTTTTCCAAGTGCTGTCTTCACTATGCAGACAGAGGAAATGAGTTTAAAGATAATGCGGACTAATTATGGACTCCTTACTCAAGCTTCTCTCTAACGAGGCTTCCAGTTTTGGCACTTCATTAATAGTGCATGTGTTGATGCCAAAACGGCACAGAGTAACTGTTCAGAGAGAGTTAAGCATTTATTTCGTGCAGTGTTGGGGACCTAGCTGATTCGCACCAGACAAACTAGCTCCAAAGTTTTCAGTGAAAAGTCAGGTATTTTATACAGTTTTTGAGAGAGGTCACACAACATTTTTACATACATACTCATTTGATTTTGACACCTAATCATTCCATTCACAATAAGTGGGATCTAGGTGGAGTAGACCTTTCAGTTTTCTTTGTTCAATGATTTCCTGACTTGATGGTCTCCTTATCTCCTTCAGGTGCCCACCTTATCTTTTCTAATTATTCAGAGTACATTCAGTGGAACCTTTTCTAATTTTTCAGAGTGCGTTCCTTTCTCAACACAAATAGAGCATCACCCAGAGCATTGTACCAAACTCATCGTGACTAATCTTTTTTTTTTTTTTTTTTAAGACCCTGTTCTGTTTCATTCCCCCCTTTTCTTAAGACTTATGAATTCTTTTGTCCTCAAGTTTCAAAGACAAAAGGCTTTGGTAGACATGTATCATTGTCCATATTATTTGCGTTCTTTTAACTATGGCATTTAGTTTATACCACAGACAGACGTTCAAGAGCGATAATAGGATCATTCCTCCCAACATGGTTAGTATGGGATGTATTAAATAGTGGAATACTTGTGTTGCTTTAGGGGAATGTCCTGCGAAGATGTCCCACCAATAATGTTCTCCTACTTGTTCTGCATTGGATAAGATAGATTTTGTATTTTCAGAGTCATGTTTTACCTGCCAAAGCATGCGTTGGGCCATTCTGGTTACTTCTTGGACCAGTTTTTCTATGTCGGGGTGCCTGAGCGTTGCTTTAAAGAGACTAATGTTCATGCCTATCTGTAATTCAGGTACGTCATGATACAGGGTATAATCAGCTTCAATTAACTGTCTAGTAGTTACAGGAACAACATAATCAAAGTCACAGCCAACAATTCTAGTAAAATTACATACACACAAATTGGTACAATTCGCTTTTTCAAGACAATTATCAATAGTAATGTTAACACAAGAAGTTCTAACACATGCACATCCATTTCCTACGTAAAACACTTGTGATTGGGCTTCAATATGTGGAAACATTTCAGAAGTACACATACCCTTTTTAATATCTAGACATAGATCTTCATTCTCTATTGCTGCGTTTTCACAGATGTATCCCAGTTGTTCTCTGGGGATACATGCCTCAATGCTAATACACTGACATTTGCCTTTGATCTGATCATAACTTGCCCAGACATTATGGTCCATGGGTCTGACAATGACTTTTTGGTGTCTTGTTCTTTTGCTGCACTAATTGTGAGCGCTTATGCTTCAATTTGTTCATGTTGTGGGTTTTAGGTGAAGTTTACTAGTTGCCACCAAGCCTGGTGATCTTTAATAGGTGGCTTAGTAGTAGGACTTTCTTCAGGCTTAATGATAAACATTTCAGAAGCACCTCTGTCTTTGCTAGCCCATAAGTACATAATTGAAACTGGCTGATCAAACAACAGTTTAAGCTCCCATTGGGCTTTGTTTCTTTTATCCTTTTTAACACTACCCCACAGGCAAGAAACTGGTCCTTCCTTTTTTTTTTTTCTTTTTTTTTTTTTTTCCCAAACATTATTGTCTATATCTTCCATATGACTAAATGTGACTGGTTTTTCATAGGTGCTATTAGCTTGACTTGTTTTGTCTCTTGTCCTATTATATTAACACCTTTAATGAATTCTGAGATTCTAAGTCTTATTCCAGTCTTGTTGTGTATATGATTTGTTGTTAGATAAATCTTAAATGGCTAGACCTGGGTTAGACTCTAGGTTCATCGAGAGCGGTGTGCCAACCCATGGAAGTGATTCCATAAATTGCGCATCAGACCATGGCCATTGTAAAATGGGAGCTTGAGATGAAGTTACACTGATCAAAAGTCCAAGAGTCAGCATTGAGAAGGCTTGAGAGCAGGTGCTCCTCCTCATTTGGAAGTCCATGGTTTCTCAGAGTTTTCTCAGGAGTTTTCTTGACTTGGGAGTAGTGAATCCAAGTGGGTTGCTCCTTTATCCGTACTGCTGTGAACTAGTCAGTAACACCTGGAAGGGTCCATCTCACTTTTTCTTGCAGAGGGTTTCCTGAAAAATTCTTAACACGTACCCAAATCACCAGGACTAAACAGATGTAGTTTTTAGTCAGGTTGCTTAGGCTGGTGTTCTAATACTACTGTAGCTTTTTTATTTAATTGTTTCCCTACAGTTACAACATAATTACACACATACTGGTTACCTATTTAATCTAGAGCTTTGCTATTTATAATTTCTATCACATAGGGTCGTCTATACAAGATTTCAAATGGTCTCAGCTTCTCTTTTGATCATGGTTTGACCCTCAGTCTGATTAGAGCAATAGGTAAAACTTGATACCAATATAGATTTATTTCTTGGCATATTTTGGCAATTTGTTGTTTAATAAGATGGTTCATTTTTCCCTACTTGCCCACTTGCTTGGGGTCTGTAGGGTGTATGCTGTTGCCAATTGATTTTTAATGTTTTACTTATTGCTTGTACGACTTGTACACAAAAGTGTGAGCCCCTGTCTGAAGAGATTACTGCTGGAACCCCAAATCTTGGTACTATTTCTTATAATAGTATTTAGATTACTTCATTAGCTTTATTGGTTCGGCAAGGGAGTGCTTCAGGCCATCCAGAAAATGTATCAGTTATAACCAAGAGATAACAGTAGCCCCCTTTTCTTCGGAGTTCAGAGAAATCAATTTGCCAGTTTCACCTGGGAATTGTCCCTTGTTTATTGACCCTTGATGTATTTTGGTTCCAGTATTTGGGTTATTTTTTAGACAGAGTTCTCATCGAGATGTGACCTGTTTAATTGTGGTAAATAGGTTTGGTCCTGCCACTCTGACTCTTAAATGCTGATAAAGTGGGTCTAAGCCCCAGTGAGTCTTATCGTGTTCTGCTTTTACAAATTGCCTTACTAGTTTTTTTGGCAATACTAATTGTCCCATTTTCAGTTGACCCCAACCAGCGTCCAATAGCTTACCTTCATTTTCATCTATCCACTTATAGACTGTTTCTTGATATTCTGGCTGGAAATTTGTGTCTAGTTTTTCTTGTACTAGAGCTGCTGTTGATAATTCTCTGCTTCTTGCAGCAGCTAATTTAGCTTCTGCATCAGCTTTCCTGTTACCTATTTCTGGAAGGGTGTTACCTTTCAGGTGTCCCTTTACAATGCATTATAGCCACTTGTGTCGGGAGTTGGATGGCTTCTAACAATTGTAGGTTTTCCTTTGCATGTTTTATAGCTTTTCCTTGGGCAGTCAGTAGTCCTCGTTCTTTCCAGATTGCTCCATGGGCATAGACAATAGCAAAGGCATACTTGGAATCCGTCCATATATTTATTCATCTTCCCTTTGCCAGTTCAAGAGCTCAGGTGAGGTGTTGCCTTCTGCTCCATTTGTCAGCAACAGCAACCCCCTCCTCCTCACCATCAGAAGGATTCAGGGCAGGAGATGCTCTTCCTGCTCTGCAGGTTACACAAGCCTGCCTCTGCAACAGCACTTCTGCTTTATCTCTTACCCTGAATGCAGATCTGCTCCTTGCTGCTTTAAGTCTGTGTTCTTACATATCACGCCTTTGCAGGCAAACAGCAAACACCCTGCCATGCGTCCAGCAGGACTCAGCCGCACCTTCGGGCGGGTACAGGGGGTTGTACAAACTCACCCCAATACTCTAACACTTTCACAGGGTCTTTGACTCTCCAACCCCACTTCAGGTCTTACATTAGTGCAAGTTTTTATCTTATAACGTGCTTCATTCTGGTTGCTCTACAGAAGGAACCACAACCTGAGCTTTTTTTTTTTTTTTTACACAAAAATTTCAACAAGAGCATCTCTGTAGTTTAGGTCTCAGTTTTTCCCCATCCTTTTCCAGAGCCATAATCAAAGGATCGGATGGTGTTAATCCTGCACTCCTTCTGCCACACAAACATATCTGCACACATTACTTCATCCCACTTTTGTTCTCTACGAAGAAACAGCATAAGCTGTAAAATTGTGTTGTAATTAAGACTTCCTTCGGGTGGCCATCTTTCACCATCACCTAATGTATACAGAGGCCACCAATTCTTACAATATTTTTAAAATGTCTTTTTGTTCAAATTTCCACTGGGAATTCCACCAAATTCTTTCCAATGCTTCAAAATACATCCCAGGGGTGTTTTGGTACTTATTTCTTAGCTCGGTCCGCCCCCCATCTTCCTAATAAGTCTGGTATTTGTCTACAATGTGTTAGTTATTACTGGAGGCACCATACTTAATCTCAGAACACGCACCACAGTTCAAGACCTCTATTTAGCCTTATTTCTTGATCTTATTTTTTTTTTTTGTGAGGAGATAATATATCTTAGCCACTTGCCACCCTTTGCTCGAGTATACAGACAGCACCTATGACACTAAGTGCAGAGGCTAGTTTGTGCTTTTCCCAAATGATGTTAGTTTTAATGTTTTGTCCACAGTCTCCCGCTCTAATTTCTAATTATGCATTCCAGCACTTCATAAATTGATTTTTCAATCGCTTCGTCTATCTCTGGCCGGCCTCTCGTGCGGAACATGACACGCAGATCAGATCGAGGCTCCCCACTCGCTTCACAGTGACACTGCGTCTCTCACACACACCGCACTGCGGGCAGCCCTTGGTCACACAGACAGTGTGTTACACGGTACTGTGCGCTTACGTACAGCTCCAGTAACACTGACAGTTCGCATTATCACACAAAAGTACGCATTTCAATGAACAATTGCCAAAACCCAAATTATTTGGTTTTTGGTCCTAAGCAGCATGTTAAGTTTTTAGCTATTCACCTAGAATTACCAAATTACCAGAATTACTTTTTTTTTTTTTTTTTTTTTTAAACATACATTTCATAACTCCAATTTTGGACATGTAGAAGACAACACATAAAACAAACAAGACACAAAACACTATTTCAGTTGTTACATTCTAGGAATTCCCCAAATTTTAAGACAACCTAAAGGAAGTTTTCAGCTTCCCAAATCTTAAGACAATCAAATATTCAAAACAAAGAATAAATATAAATACCTTTTATGTTGTGCAGAAGTCCTTGTCCACCTGTGTGAGAAGCCGAGGGGTAGGGGAGCCTCGCCGACAGAAGATGCATTTGGGGTCCCTGAGGGTCCCCAGGCCCCTGGAGTCCAGCACCAGCGGAGAGTTCTCCTGCCTGCCTTGCCAAATTGATGCCAAAACAGCACAGAGTAACTGCTCAGAGACAAATTTTGTCTTTAAGCAACAAAGGTATTTATTTAGTGCAGTGTTGGGGAGCTAGCTGATTAACACCAGACAAACTAGCTCCAGAGTTTTCAGTGAAAAGTCAGGTATTTTATACAGTTTTTGAGAGAGGTTACACAACATCTTTTACATACATACTCATTTGATTTTGACACCTAATCATTCCATTCACAATAAGTGGGATCTAGGTGGAGTAGACCTTTCAGTTTTCTTTGTTCAATGATTTCCTGACTTGATGGTCTCCTTATCTCCTTCAGGTGCCCACCTTATCTTTTCTAATTATTCAGAGTACATTCAGTGGAACCTTTTCTAATTTTTCAGAGTGCGTTCCTTTCTCAACACAAACAGAGCATCACTCAGAGCATTGTACCAAACTCATCCTGACTAATCTTTTTTTTTAAGACCTTGCTCTGTTTCAGTGTTCCTGCTGGTAGTTTGCAACACATTTAACTTTATTCAGAAGAGTCAAAACAACCTCTGTAAGACTGAGTTCTTGCAGGAAGTGATAATGATGAATGTGGTGAAGAACACTAGACTACTTCCACCCCTCATGAGGTACTTTCACATGCTGTCCTCCTGCCTCATTTCTTGTTTCTAAGGTTGAGTGTATATCAACTACAGAACTACAGAATGGTTTGGGCTGGAAGGGACCTTTCAAGATCATCTGGTTAACCCTCCTGCCGTGGGCAGGGGCACCTTCCACTAGACCAGCTTGCTCACAGTTCTGTCTAACCTGACCCCAAGCACTTCCAGGGATGGAACATCCACAGCTGCTCTGGACAACCTGTTGCAGGGTGTCACCACCCTCACTGTAAAAAATTTCTTCCTTATATCTAATCTAAAGACACCCTTTTTCAGTTTAAAACTGTTGCCCCTTGTCCTTCTCTACAGGCCTTGATGAAAAGTCTCTGTGTCTTTCTTTCAAGCCCTCTTTAGATGTTGAAAGGCCAGAATGAAGTCTCCCTGAACCTTCTCTTCTCTAGGCTAAGCAACGCCAACTCTCTCAGCCTTTCTTCACAACAGAGCTGTCCAGCCCCTGCTAATTTTGTGGCCCTCCTCTGGACCCACTCTGTGGTGGGGCCCCCAGAGCTGGATGCAATACTCCAGATGGGGTCTCAGAAGAGCAGAGTGGGTGAATCACCTACCTTGCCCTCATGTCTGGAGTTCTGAGTGGACTACGCTGCTTACTTGTTTGGGAGATTTTTGGGTTTTCCTGATTTTTTTAGGCAAGGAAGATTAGGGGATAAAATAGTTCCTTGGATTTAAAATTCATTACTTACAAAAAGAAAAGGATGACATTTTTCAAGCTTTTGAACAGAGATTTAGGCCACTGCTGATTGGTCTTCCTTGCTTCACCTTTGCCAGCTTGCTAGCTCATAATTTTGAGTAGGAGAATGAAAAAGTCAAAATGTTTGTCCAGCACTATTTTACATTTTAGCAAATGCTCATAGTGAGAACATCACTATGTCTGATCTTAGGAATAATATAATGAATGTCTTTGTTATTATAGTAGTTAGGGATCAGACAAGTACAAGACAGTCCTTTAGGCTATGCAGAAAACCAGGAAAAGGGTATGTTGCCTGACAGTATGAATGGAGGATGATTTTTAGGTGCATTAAAAGAAAGGCCTGAATACATTGCCAAAAAAAGGGGATTCTTAATGCCTCTATTGTTAAGCAACCATTGTTACTCTCTATAAGCTCTTCTATTTCCTACATTGCTTAAGGAGATGAATTCAATTTTCTTCTGACACTTACATAATAATGGATTAACCACCATCATCAAAGATATGGCTTTTCATGTTCTCAACAGATTGTGAAGGGAGGAAAAATCTGAGATTAGAATAATGAAGTGAACAGCTGGAAAAGATCACTTTTGTGGTTAAGGAAAAGGGTTAGCTTCAGTGAAGTGAAGTCAGTGCCTTGCAGTTTCACCCTTTTCTTTCCTAAAAAAGCATGTTTGACTCCCTTAGTTGTGTTGGCGCTGGTGTCTGATGCCATGGTGAGGTTGTTCAGGGAACTAATCTAGGAGAAAATGAATTATTAATTTGCTGACTTAGATTTCTGACATATTAGCTTCCAAACTGAGCATTGGCGATGGTATTAAAGATGGGGCAAGAACATCTGGTTGAGGGTTAGAGGAAAGAAGGTACAGTGCTATAGCAGCAATAACTTAGATCAGCTTAAATTGTTGTGGAGCTACAGGTACAAGTACTGTCTGTAAATCTTATGGGTCAAATAGAGATATTAAAAGTAAACTCAGGTCAATCTGTTGCAATGGAAGTAGAAGCTATTTTCACAAAAAATGGCTAATCTGTCCTTTATAAGAATGAAAGGCAACAGTGTTGTCCATTTCTTCTGCAAGAAGTTAAACCCCATGTTTTTAAAATGAAGAATATTTCTATGAAGCAGGCTTTATTCTAAAATCCATTAAAAAATATTTTTTCCTTTCCATTGACTAGGACTCAATTACAGGAGAAACTGTGGAGCTTTTAGAGCCTTATTTGGATATGGAGGATTATAATCTTGAGACTGCTAAAAAAGTATGTGGAAACGTAGCAGGTCTTTGCTCATGGACACAAGCAATGGCTTACTTCTATGGTATTAATAAAGAAGTTCTTCCTCTTAAGGTATTTCATATTACTAATTTTATTTTTCTGAGGGATGTCTATAATTGAGTAGAAAAAATGTTGCATTATTTTGGCTAAAAATATCATGAGTTACAAGAGATTCTTATTTCTTCAGTTGTGAAGTCAAGAACACAGAGTTTAAATATGTCCTGGCACTTTTTTCCCCTTGCACAGCTGCCCTGTGGTACAGTTGTTACTTGTGTGAATGTTGTCAGTTTTCAATGGAAGCCTTGGTACACAGGGTCTTTATAGAGCCTGGCTATCTGCAAGTGGGAGATACCGAGACTTGGATTTGGACTTGGTGCCAGGCCTGGGAAGGAACATAGTCATTGTGGTCTTGGTAGAATCTGGGAGAGGAGAGACTGTTCTCGGCACAGAAGTATTCTTTAATTAATTTAGCTGGTATTCAGCTCTCTAAGAAAATTTTGGAGTGTCAATCTGTTACATGTGAGTATATATATGAGTTGTAACACTGAACTACAGTAGAAGGAGATCAGCTACTGTTGTCTGCATTCCTACAGATAGCTTTATTGTCTCGGAAATGTTTCATTTATGAGCATATTTAAAAAAAAAAAAGGTCTTAGAATATTTATATAGTGATTTATAATCATTGCTTCTACTGGGGATTTTATGGCTCTTTTCTGAAGAAATACCTTCAATTGGTTATGCTTCCACTGTACTTATGTTCAGTCTCCTATTGTATAAGTCACTGTATGAATGGTACATTCAAAACTCTTGGTATATTCTTTTAGAATATCTAGACAGGTCTGATTGAATTCATTAAAAGCATGATTTTTTTATTCATGTAACTGATAGATAAGACTATATTTCTGTGATATTTAAGTAGCAATTCCCTTTTCATATAATGGGATGTTCAGTAATGAAAACAGAATTTGAAACATGGCTATTGAGAGCTATAAAAGAGAGCAAGACCTAGGGGAAATAGTGGCTTTATATGCAGAGGCAAATGAAAACTGCAAAAGTGCTCTTGCAGTTTTTATTTGAATATATATGACTTAAGATTATGTATAAATTTAACGTTGTGTTCAAATATTTACATTATTGTCACACTGTAGCTGATAAAAAACACAATGTGCATTTCTTGACAAAGTAGTGCCTGTTGTCAGGTATAGCAACAGACACAAATACTTTAAAACTGAAGTTGTCAGAGGGAGGAAATGTTTAAAGTATGCAGGAGATATTGCAGGAAGCACTGGAGTGATGCTAAGAAAATAATTGAAAATAAATGTACAATTAAACTGCATAAAGTATTAGCACAGGCTAAATCATCCAATGCTAAAAGCAGGTTTACTGAATGAATTAATCAAGCTGCTTTATCCCAACTTCTGTTCTAGGAGATAAATCCCCTTCAACACCTGCAAAATCCATCCAATGTATTTTTAAATTGCATCTTAACTGAGACTCAGTGCCTTATTTGTCTTAAATGTGACAACCTGTGAAAACTAATTAAGTGACTTATATTTTAGTAAATATAGTGTGCAAATATTAACTCATTCCTAGAAATGGATACCTAAATTCTTTAGATGTGTGGCCTGTAGCCTAAGGGTCATTAGTTAGAATCAAATACAGAAAGTGTAACTTAATCTTGCCTCTGAATACAATGCTGTGAGGTTGCTTATCATACAGTGGTCACCACGTGTGCTACTTTCCTACAAACCTTCAGCATGACTGTGAGCTGTTCCTCTCTAGCTTGCTACCTAGTAGACGAGCCTGCTTGATTAACCTGATAATTCTGAAACACCATCTGCTCTTTATCCATTAGTTCAAAAAACTTCAACAGCAGAATGAAGAAGCCCTGGCTTTTGCTGTGATTGTGCTAGCCTCTGATTAAAATACTGTGTATAGGGGTATAGTTTCCCTTAGAGATGTCTCCAGTGATTTTAATTAAGTTCTTCTTAGGCTGTTATGATGATCAAGTGAAGTTTGTCTACAGTTTATAAATTCTATTTGATATTGGGGATTCTCCCTGTCAAACTCAGTTTTACATCTGAGACTTTATTGCCTTTTCTGCTTTCACTTGTCTCCATGCTGAACTAAAACCCACAGCAGGAAATAAGAGGAAATCTTGCACCTCAGGAAGAGGTAACAGTCAAGAAATGTCAAAATTTGATGGTTGTCGATTTAAATAAGCGTGTTCTTGTCAAGGTGATGCCCACTGGGCAGAAGAATGAACAATCAAGTCTGAATTCAAGGCCTACAATGATTGTGGAAGCAAAGCATATACTCTTGGGCATGAAGGGGAGGATTAGATTACTTAACAAAACAGATTGAGGTCAGGACATGTAACTGAATGGAAAAAATGGAGAAACTTTCGGTAGCTAGTAGACACTGTGAAAACCAGGTAACAGGTGTGATCTCTGTGCCTTTCAAAGGCTGTTTTAGTCCCAAAGAATGGTTAGCGATAGCAAAGAAATTGAGGCAAAGATTTTATTATATGTTATTCTGCATGGATATGTTTGCATGTATACATACATATATATCTGTACATATCATAGAATCATGGAATAGGTTGGGTTAGAAGGGACTGAAAAGATCATCTAGTTCCAAAGGGCAGGGACACCTTCCTCTAGACCAGGCTGCTCAAAGCTCTGTCCCACCTGGCCTTGAACACTCCCAGGAACAAGGCATCTGCAACTTCTCCATGCAACCTGCGCCAGTGTCTCACCACCCTCACTGTAAAGAATTTCTTCCTAGTATCTAATCTAAACCTACCCTCTTTCAGCTTAAAGCCATTCCCCCTTGTCTTATCACTACATGTCCTTGTAAAAAGTCCCTCTCCAGCTTTCTTGCAGGCCTCCTGTAGGTACTGGTAGGCTGCTATAAGATCTATAAGGTCTGCCCAGAGCCTCCTCTTCTCCAGGCTGAACAACCCCAACTCTCTCAGCCTGTTTTCACATGAGAGAGGTGCTCCAGCCCTCTGATCATCCTCGTGGCCTCCTCTGGACTCACTCCAACAGACTGATGTCCTCCTCATGCTGGGGCCCCCAGAGCTGAATGCAGTGTTCCAGGTGGAGTCTCATGAGAGCACAGTAGAGGGGGAGAATCAATCACCTGCCTCAACCTGCTGGCCATGCTTCTTTTGATGCAGCCCAGGATTTGGTTGGCTTTCTGGGATGCAAGTGCACATTGCCAGGCCATGCTGAGCTTCTTTTCTGCCAACACCCCTAAGTCTTTCTTTTCAGGACTGCTCTCCATCCATTCTCTGCCCAAACTGTATTTGTGCTTGGGATTGCCTGGACCTGCATGCCTTGTTGAACTTTGTGAGGTTCGCACAGGCCCACCTCTCAAGCCTGCCAATGTCTCTCTGGATAGCATCCCTTCCCTCCAGCGTGTCAACTGCATCATTCAACTTGGTGTTGTCAGCAGACTTGTGAGGGTGCCCTTAATCCCAGTGTCCATGTTGCTGACAAAGATGCTGAACAGCACAAGTCCCAGTATGGACCCCTGAGAAACGCCACTAGTCACTGGTCTCTACCTGGACATCGAGCCCTTGACCACAAGTCTTTGAGTGTGGTCATCCAGCCAGTTCCTTATCCACTGAGTGGTCCATCTGTCAAATCCATGTCTCTTCAGTTTAGAGAAAAGGATTTTGTGGGGGAGAGTGTCAAATGTTTTGCACAAGTCCAGGTAGACGACATCAGCTGCTCTTCCCTCATCCACCAATGCTGTAACCCCACTGTAGAAGGCCACCACATTTTCCAGGCCTTTGTCCTTAGTGAAGCCACGTTGGCTGTCACCAATCACCTCCTTATTTTCAATGTGCCTTAGCATAGTTTCCAGAAGGATCTGCTCCATGATCTCTGTGCACAGAGGTGAGATTGATTGGTCTCTAGTTCCCTGTGTTTACCTTATTTCCCTTTTTTAAAATGGAGGTTACATTTTCCCTTTTCCAGTCAGTGGGTACTTTGGACTGCCGTGACTTCTCAAATATGATGGATAGTGGCTTAGCCACTTCATCTGCCAGTTCTCTGAGGACCCATGGATGCATCTCATCAGGTCCTGTGGACTTGTGCACCTTCAAGTTTCTTAGATGTTCTTGAACCTGACCTTCTCCTATGGTGGGTGATTCCTTATTCTACCAGTCCCTGCCTTTGCCAAGAGATGTACATAATTATGCACATATGTATATGTGTATAATTTTACTTAGATTGGTGAATTGAAAACATTATTTTTAGAATGTCTGCAAAACCTATGTATGTATTTGCCTCTCATAATGTTTCCCTAAATAACGATGTGTCCAAGTTTATTATGATATGGAGTCTCTGAGAGA
This sequence comes from Falco peregrinus, assembly GCF_023634155.1. NCBI lineage: Eukaryota > Metazoa > Chordata > Aves > Falconiformes > Falconidae > Falco > Falco peregrinus. The sequence goes on from NC_073723.1 coordinate 72,429,311, forward strand.
ATTGGTACAAAACCAGTAGAGTGTTTTTGTGCAAAACCTGCAGGGATCTGGGACAGGAGCAGCTAGAGATTACATTTTCATGAAGAGTTGTCATTCAGATGCCATGCCCAGGACCAGACTGAAGCAAAAGGCAAAAGTGGTCACCCAGCACATCCACAGATGCTCCTGAGCAGAGTGACAGTGTCTTAAGTGCAAGAAACCTGCTGACCTGGTCCAGCAGTAGTGACTGCTTAGTGGACTGTGAGAACAGTGACCTTGGAAAACTAAAATTCTTGAAACAAGAGAGATGCTAGGAAAGCCCCAGATCTTCCTTGCCTGTGGTGAACTATAACGTTTCAGCTGCTTTTTTTATTATGGGTTCTCCTAGTAATATTTCCTGAATTTACTGAGCAATAGCTGCACTTCAGAGTGATCTGGGGTTGGCCTGCGCATTCTGTTCAAGGGCAGGGATAACATCAAATAGTATGATTTCTTTGTGTTGGAGAAGGCATTTTTATTTAAATGCCTTCTTGAATCAGGGCCAGATATACCCAGTGCCTTGCAAAATTAAGTTTGCAATGAATCAACGTGAAACGTATGGCTATGTCAATACTAATAAATTAAACAGTACTAGGGAATTTTTCTAGACATTAAAGTGATCATCTGCGCTGTTAAATTGTTAGAATGATCCCTAGTTTGAATTTGGTCTTGGCTAAGCAGCATTTTCTCAGCAATCTCTGGGCACCTTTCAGGAACTAGCTTGGTCCAAGGGTCATTTCCCTGAGGCTGTTTGCATGCAGCCATACTGTTTCAGAGGCTGGGAGAGCTTAATGTGAGCTCTTTTACACTAGTTAACCTCAACGTCAGAGAAAGATCCTGAGCATGTTTAATTTAACAGTATAGCTGTGGACAGTAATTACATGTTCGTTTGTCTTGGTTTTATGTGGAATGCAAAAAGGTTCAAAGGAGCAGGGTCATCTCACCACCTGCTATGAAGTCCTCTCTGAGGGCGTCTTGGAAGAAGGCAAAATATCTGCTTAACAATTTAGTCTAAGGCCCTGGTTGGCACAGATACTGTCTCCACACTTGCCCTGTGCAGACAGATGCAGAGAGAAGGTAGAGGCGCTGGCTGGAGCAGATGTTGAAAGGGTTGTTTGTGTGGTTCCCCACAATGCCAATGGCAAAAAGAAGCCGAAGCTGGTGCTCTCACACAAGCCTAGGCTTGTTCTAGCATAGCCCCCATTTCCGGGAGTGCAGATGAGAGTGTGGATCTTGTATCTTGCATCCTTATTGTTCATTCACATAAAATACATTTATTTGAGCTTTCACACTGCATCCAGCTGGAACAAATTGTGAATCCTTGCTTTGCTGCGTGACTCAGAGGGATGAAATTAAGGGTGTGAAGCTTGTTCACATCGCAATGCCATTAAAATTAGAAAGGCCACAGTGGTTCTTTGTGCTTGGGAGAGACACATCCTTCCCGACTAATTGGCTGGAAATCTTTGTATGAAGCTGCTTACGACTTTAATATTCTTCTTGTGCACAAGATCATCCTTGGCAATGGAACTTGCCTCCTGCTCTCATGGCAAAGCTCTGCACAGGAAGCTGCCAGCCAACCTGACAGTGGTGTCAAGACAAAAGCCATGTTTGTACCCACGTAATTTTGAAAAATTGAGTTAGAAAGAAAGACAGGGAGAGAGGAAATAGCGATGATTCCATACAGTAATCTGAAACAAGTAGTCTTTCTGCCTTTGGGAATCACATAGGTTGGTCGTCCTGGTATGTCATTCTTGTGCAACCAATCGTTACTCATCACATATAATTAAGCACCCTACAAAACCAAACTAATACCAGAATGTATTACTGCTTTGTTATGATTACCCTAAAACTGGCTGAAAACTTTGCTTAAATTGTCTGTAAAATATTTTCTTATTGTAAGTAATCTTCTAGAGACCCTGTAAGTCTTGTGTAAATAATTTTAGGGTTTTTTGTCATGTTAGAATACAATATACTTTTCCTTTTTACTTCTCTGAAATATTTTTTCATTGTCCCTACATCTTCAAAGCTGGTAGCCTTTTAAGGGCTTTTAAGAACTGGGAAGTCTGTTTATCAGTCTTTTGAACCTTTCTGGGTAGTTTATTGCTGCACGGAGGTCTTTTTCATATTTATAAGGCATCATTGCTTATATGTATTGGGAATTCACGTGGCTGTCCTTTTCCTTTGAGTTTTACATTCCGCTGTGATAAATGTCAAGGTGAAATATGAATGAATCCACACAGCCAGGTGCGAGTTCTCTGTTGTTGCAGCTGTTCTGCCTAGGCTGTCCTTCTCAAGATCAAGAAAGATCCCTATATAACCTCACTGTTTGTCACCTGGGGGGTGAAACAATATGTCATAACTTTGTTTTCCTCCCATTTTTAGCCCTCACAGAATTTAAGGATAAGAAGATGCTCTGCATTGGGGAAGCAGGGGGTGGGAGGTGTGAGGAAGGAGAGAGGGGTCTGGTGCAGGGCTCTTTCTGGTTATCGGTGAGAAAAGCCTGACAACAGATGGCTTAATAAGGTAAATGCTTTAATATAAGATAATAATAATGTAGAAGATTTAAGCTGGTTAATTAACATTGATAATATACAGCTGTGGGCTGGCTTCAGGGGCGGTGGGTTGGCCGATGTAGACAAGGTGGAGCTGTGGCTGGTTCTGTTAAGGGGTTGGGCAGCCAAGGAAGAGGGAGCAGCCGGGGAAGAGAGAGAACTGCGACATAATAAGAGGAGTTTATAATAGCTTGAATGACAAAAAAAGGGAGTTTTCTCTCCATGGACAGTATCTGCTCTGCAGCTCTGTCTGATGCTGCACAAATGGGGTGTGCCCAGCATCTGAAGGGATGAATGAGAAAAGTCTTTAATGTTTTAGTTTCTGGAAGAGAAAAAAAATGCATTTTTTGTATTTGTATTGTAGAAGTAATTGATGGGAAAAGAGAGGGGAAGAGTAGTTTCTGTTATCATGATTATTATTTTATAATCCACAAGGACAATCTTAATTTTCTTTTGCACTGAGAATATATTACAGAAAACATTGTATGGGTTTCTTAATTTATCTAGTGTACAGCTATTTAAAGTGTATTGTGACTTCAAATAATTCATGACTGTGATCAGTAGATCATTTAAAAAATATTATTAAAACATTTTAAGATTGCATTGAACAACTTTAATGTTATGCTTGTGTTCCAGTTTTAGATTGAAAAGTTAAAAAGGAAAAAAAACCTGCTGTAATCTTAAATGTGTTATTTTAAAAAGTACCCAATGCTTTACAATATATGCTATTAAATGAATGTCATTTGCTCTTGCCAAATAATAGGTATTAACTACTCTTTACTTTTAAATGTTTGTAGGCAAATTTAGCCCTGCAAGAAGGAAGACTTGCAGCTGCCCAAATGGAACTGAATAATGCACAAATTCAGCTGGATGAGAAGCAGATGGAACTGGATCAAGTACAAGCCATGTATGATACTGCTATGAAAGAGAAGCAGGCTTTACTTGATGATGCTGAGGCATGCAGAAGGAAGATGAACAATGCCACAGCTCTGATTGAAGGGTTAGGTGGAGAAAAGGTACTAGTACATATGAGTATATTTCCATCACAAAGCAGGGGCTCAGTTTTGAGATTACTCCATAATGATCATTGGTAGTAGCCAAGAAATTTAAGGCATGTTAACATCTCATTATCATATGACACTTTATTTTAGTTTATAGGTATCCTTTTTGCTTGAGCTTCATGTAGCTAACAAAGTAAAACAATTTCTTGTGTTAATTTAATTATTTTGTATGTCATACATGATTTATGTCATGTCATACAGCTTGTATTGGGATAAAATTCAGATTTAGAGCCAAGGAGCCAAATTCCTTTTAGCTTTAGTAAGAAGAGAAATTAGGCTTAACCTAAGTAATTGCCCTGAAATATTTATAAGGATTACTGTTTTTTTCTCACCAAGTATACAAGAATAGGAATTTGGAGCTTGACTAATTTCCTGAATGATATTTGAAGTTCAGATTTCTACCTTTTACAGAATTATGGGTTAATTGGTATCTTCTGCACTGAGTTTGAAATTTACCTTTCTTGTGCAGATTTTTCTGGCTTCAGCCTGAAGGTTTCTAGAGGAAGCAGGATACACTTCCCCCCCCCCCCCCCCCCCCGCCTTCTCATCTGATTATTTGCTTTGATAATTCCTTTGTTGATTTCACTGAGTCAAAACTGAGTATTGACTTGCATCCTATGAGGCCAGGACTTCAGCATTTGTTTGCATAGCTGTACTTCAAAATATATCAATCAAAAATGTTAGATGCTTTGTCATATTTTTCAGTTAACTTTTAAATTCAAGAGCAACACCAAAATAGGAAGTTACAGTGCCTTATTGTGGGTTTTATGAAGCCTTGTGTTATGAGGTTTTTAAAAGCAGTTATTCCATTCTACTTTTGAAAATTCAGACCAAAAAATTAAGACTATATATGGCACTTGAAGCCTTGGGCAAAACTGACACTGGGTTAAATGTGTAAATTCTAAATTTAAAACATGTAGGTCCTGGCCAAGATTGCATACAGAGCAAGATTGCATACAGAGTGATTGGAACAGAATAGAAATCTAGAGAGAAAGGAATAAGTAAGACTCAAAAATAATATTCAGAAAGTCACGGAATCGTGGCATAATTGAGAATGGAAGGCATAACTGAGATTGGAAGGGACCTCTGGAGATCATCTAACCCACCTCCCTGCCACTCAAAGCAAGGTCAAATAGAGCAAGTTGCTCAAGGCATTGTCCAGTTGGGTTTTGTATATCTCCAAAGATGGAGACTCTCTTGGCAACATATTCCAGTCCTCCACTTCCTCGCATGATTGTTGGTCATCCTGTCACTTCATTCCTCCTTTAAAGCACTTACCAGTTTGGCGAGCTTGTTGACAAAGATGCTTTTTCTCCACTTGGTCAGGTGGTTGCCATCTCTTCCAAGCAAAGTTCTACTTCTGAAAAGAAAGATTTAAAGCCAAAAATACTCCTTGTTCAAAGAACAATTATTTACTAGAAAGAGGTAAATTCTCGAGTAAGATCTTCATGTTAGTTTTACACCTGCTTAATCTCACTTTGTGATATTTTACATACAGCTTCGTTGGACAGCAAGCAGCAAAAACTTTCAAAATCAAATTATTAATTTAGTGGGGAATGTTCTTCTGGCCACTGGATTTCTCTCTTACTCTGGACCTTTCAATCAGGAGTATAGGAATTTGCTGCTCCAATTGTGGAAGAAAGAGATGGACAGCAGCAACATTCCGTACAGTAATGTAAGTGTTCACCTTCTGTCCTGACCTTACTCTTTGCCTTGCAGAGAAATAAAGCGCAGAGCATTCCATTCTAGAAAAGTACGTAATTGGAAGATTATATATAAGCTGTCACATTCCATCCAATTTTTAATAAATGAAAAATCTGAACAGTTGACAACTGAGCTTCTAAAACAATATGTTTTAAGATCCTCTTTATACTGTCTTGCATTGCAAGTTTGGTATATAGGCTGTTGCTCTGGCAGATCTGAGAGAGAGGTGCTGTTTGAGATCAGATGCTCTGGGAAGAAATTCCATAATATGGGAAACAGATTAAATTTACAAGATTAGAATAGATTTAACTTATAAGAGGTTCCATCAGGTAGTCTCAGTTTTCCCCCATAGTTGAAGGTTTTCTGCAAATACCATGTTGTCTCCATAATTTGTCATAAAGTCAAGCAAATCAGCCACATCTAGCATTTACTGAAAGTGAAAAATACATATATTGAAGAAAACACCAGTTTTAACTGTCTCCCTCAACATTTTAAGTTATCTTCTTACAAGGAATAATCTGTGAATACATGTTTGAGAATACCACCCCACATCTGGTGTTGCTGTGCCCCTATATTTTCCCAGGCAGTTGTTGAAGCAGCAGCTCCCAAGTTAGGCACTGGATGGTTCAGGGGGTTTCTCTTACTCTCAGTGCTGGAATGGAGGCATTAAGCTGATATGGCTTCATATCTGAGGATAGAACTCAGCCACCAAAGCTTTTGACAGAGCAGTCTGTGCTGCTGGAAAGTGCTGGGAGCAAATGCACAACCTGTGTACAGCTGTGGCCGTACCATTGTGAAATAGCTGAAGGTAGATTAGTGTCCCTTCTGCATCTTCTTTTCAGGTTCTCGGGGGACTTAAAACATATATTAGGGAGACCTTTTTGCCATGAGCGTTTTGTCGTGCTGTTCATCTCATAGAAGTTACCTAGGAATCTTTTTTTTTGTTTGCTTATGTTAGGTAATGCATAATGGTTCTCATAACAATGATTAACCTTAACCTGACATGAACCTCACAGCCCAGCCGAATTTATGCTATGAGTTACAAAGATGAATGATTCTGACTTGCCCAGCAAAGCTCTTTGAAAGCTTCTGATGATAAATAATGTGTAAGGCCAAGACGAATTTATTAATAAGGTACCAGTAGCAGTATACGCTCAGGCAAGATTATTTACCAGTGTCGTATGGGAGTCATCCTACATACATTAATCCCAGGGAGACTCTCAAATTCAGTGTACAAAATGTTCTTCAAAGCCACTTACTTGGGGAATAACTATCATGTTTCTTACTATTTAAGGATAAGAACTTGGATGTCTAATGTCCTCAGAAACCAAGACATAAAGAACTAAAATTCTGCCTCTTTGAAGATGTTCTGACAACAGTACTACTCAGCTGCATCCTTCAAAATTTGAGGAGCACTTTTTGATTGTTTCTGTGGTGGTTTTTTTTTTTTTTTTTTCATATGGACAGGTTAGACATAAAATGCTGTAATTAACAAGTTTCAAACTATAATTACCATTCTGATTAGATAGTTTCCGTTAAGGACAGGATTGTGATTTCAATGATAGCGTATGAAAGAGAGGTTTAATTTTTTCCAATGAATTAAGTAATCACAAAAGGCAGCATATGGGCTTCTCTTGATACTTCACACCACAGGAAAGAATGCAGCTTTGCAGTTAAGCAAAAGGCTTGACATCTGCCTTACTTTGTCACAGATTAACTGGTTGTGGGTGAATGAGTCATTTAGGCGTAACAATTTAAAGAGCTGTTTAAAATTAGCTATCTATCTGTGTATTTAGGCACTTAAATTAGCTAAGTTTCAGAGTTGCAGAGTGACTGATACTTCCTGCTGCACTAAGAAAAAATTCAAAGCTGTTTAGACCCTACCCTGCTTAAGGAGCTAAATTTGGTTTTAGGCTCCAATTACTGAAAATTTTGGCTATTAAATGCTTTACTGTCCTTTTCACAAATGGAAATTGGATTCTTAGAGTTTCTGTCTTCTCACAATAATTTGTGTTGCTTCATTTAGATTCTTCAATAATCAGAGTAGTAAAAAAATCAAAGGGGTAAAACATCTTTTGAGTCTTGCAACCGCTGGTATCACTCTCATGATTCTATCATAAGACTCACAGTATCTGAAATTTTGCTTTAGGCTTCAGATGCTGAATTATGTGATTTTTGTAGAAGTCACAGGCTTTTTCTTTTTAAACATGATGTTTGTAGACAAACCTTACAAATAGAAATTCTTGAGTGAAAAATATAAGGAGCATTAAAAAAAACCTCCTTCAATTATATTATTTTTAAACTCACATCTTTATTAAGCTACTTTTGTAATTTGGAGAGCTTAGTTTGTGATTTTAAGTGCTGTTTTCTTCACATACACATTCCTAAGAGGCCAGTCACTGTTCATAGTGAACAAAATAAAGCAGGTTAGTTGACATGTGCAAATCAAATTTTAGAATATATGAGCTGGGAAGAGTTCTGACCATAGCAACAATAAATGTCCATGATAGTTCATGGTTATTGATCCGTAGCACATCTTTCTTCTCTGAGTCTCCCACAAGCCATCTTGTATTCATATACATACTTGGAGGGCACTTTACAACTTTACAGCAGGAAGATGTTCTTGTGACCAAGATGACCCTTTCTCTTCAGCTAGCAAGAAAAGAGTTTGCAAATACAAAAATCAGCTTGTCATTAGATATTAAACTGGCTTCAGAGTTTCTCTCGCACTCTGATGAACTTCAAAGCCTCAACAGAATTTGAATTCGCTTTCATTATCGCCCAACTTCAATGATTTAGGTACTGAACGGTAAAGAAAGGAGGCAATAAACAGTAACTACCAAATACATTCTATCATGCGTTATGAACAGAATAAGAAGGAAAAACCTTCCATCAAACATTTTATTATAACTCCTCTATCTGGTACTAATTTTGTAATTACATATTTTCTATTAGGACCTGAACCTTACTGGTATGCTTGTTGACAATGCGACAGTGAGTGAATGGAACCTCCAGGGTCTTCCGAATGATGACCTTTCGATTCAGAATGGCATCATTGTCACAAAAGCATCTAGATATCCTTTGCTGATCGATCCACAAGGTCAAGGGAAGACCTGGATTAAAAATAAGGAAAAGAATAATGGACTCCAGGTAAACAGTTAATTTAATATTTTTTAATGTGCGTGTCATTTCACATCATAGGTAGCAATGCAAAGTGTTTTTTTTCTGTCATTGTACTTTGGCCGTGTATATTTTAAATCTGACGTTTATGGTATATGGTTAAGCAGAAACTAAAACAAGACTGACAAAAAACCTGTGACCTATCGGTATCAGGATGAAATAGCTTGTACTGCTTTGTTGTCTTCTAGAAAGACACTTTCAAGAGCAAACTGGAATTATATGTTATGCCATATCTAGTTTTATGATGGATCTTTTTATTACTTGTCATAGAGAAAGAGAAACTTAGAGGGAAGTAAATTACTTGCAAAATTAAGACCAGACAGGATCAGGCAGTTGGTGCTGCATGGTAATAACATTTTAGGGTAAGCATTTTAAGAGGAAAATAGGGAAAAGAAAAAGGGAGGAATTGGAAAAAGAATGGTGGCCTGTCATATAATGGAAACCTATTGATCTTTGAGGCATATCAAACACAAAGCCCAAATTCAAGATGCATCATGATTAAATGCATGTGATAAAAATATTTATTGCTTAATTTATTCACCCTTCTCACTTTCTATCTAGCAGTGCATCCTGTTTGGGATGTGGGTCTTCTATTTAATTAAGAACTTCTTTTTTTCCCCGCTTCTAATCAGCCTACCTTCTGTGCTTTTTTACATCAATAAGGATAAGGTGGGTTATGGTAAAGATCTAAACACATGATATATTTCCAGGCCAGATCGAGCATGATACTAAAGAGTTAGTTGTTAATAAATCAAATCTGTCCTACAACTGTAGATTATCACATGAATACCATGGTATACTGTCTTCACTCAAAATGAAAGTGATGGATAAGGAAAAGAAACTGAGAACGCAGGTAAGGATGGTGACATCCAGAGAGCTGATGGCATCATGGTGATGTGACATCATGGTGATGTTATTAGCTAAATCCTTAACCTTCTAGAGCTTGATGTAGATCTGTATTTCCTAGCACTGCTAAGAAAGGCCCATCATTCAATTTCATGCCAAATCCAGTTTCTGATAATTTGAACATGCTTAAAAATGGTGTAGAAACACAGCTAGAAATGGGTAGTGTTGACTGAGAAGAGACAGAAAACTAATGCACAACTATCAAAGATGTTGGGAAAATGGAGGTCTTCATTTAAAAACATCATGAAAAGCTCTCTTAAAGCACGAGTGGTATTCACAGAAGAATTTAGGTATTTTGTGACTGTGTGAAATCTACTGTCTTACAGTAGATAACACGGCATCCTCTAAATTACATCAGACTTACTTGGTGGCCAAAAACTGGATCACGAAACACTAGTGTGAGCAATCATCACAAAACAGTAGAGGGAAGGATGTATCTCATATTTCACCTTCCTTGGGAACTGCATCTCCTGCTCAGGATTTCAGAGAGCTGCTAAGCTGAGCTCAGGAGTGGCAACAGGGAACCTCCTTCAGTTAGGGACCTACACTGGCTCTTCCTGCCATGCTGTAGCCTTTTCCCCAATAACTGTCCTCCAAGCTGCACCTTCAGTTCCCTTTGTTAAGTGGCACTGAGTCTGTATTGCCCGGCTCCAGGTGGTGGCTGCTCTCACCATGTGCTAGAATGCAGCTGGCAGAAGGGGACTGCGAACACACAGGTTCCATTCTCTGGTCCAGGAATTGCTTAAGGATCTTATACCATGTACTCACCAAAGCAGGGGCTGGGAGATGTAGATTAAAATACCATTTCCTCTTTCCCTACTATTCATACACTGTAAGTGATGACATTTGACTGATGAGCCAGAGAAAAATGTCTGCAATGTCTACTGGGCTTGCCTTTTGGTCAGTATGTGTGAATATCCTGCCTATGAAATTTGTGAATCCTGATGGGGCTTAACTACTGAGCTGCTCTGAAAACTTAAATGGCTTTGAATGCACACGGATGCAGCCTCTAAATGCAGAGGAAGCTTTCCTGATGAAAATTCATTCAGTTATGGGCTTTTAGATGTCCTGGCTTGGGTGTCAGCTGTGTTAGAAGAATCTGAGTTCTCCCCCTGTAAAGTCCAGGAGGAACGGAGTTATGTCAAGATTCAATACTGAAGTGTTTAGATCATGCCTTTACATCTGGGATATTGTAATTTGCTATGGTCTTGATAAGGTAATATTGTTGGCCACTAAGACGCTAACTTCATCCTTCAGTTTTATTTGAACTAAAAATGTAGGCAACATGCTGTTTTGATGGATGCACATATACCTACATTATAACAGAGCTAAAAGTGCAGAGTAGTAGAACATAGTATTAATTTTTAAATATTATACTGTTCTAAGACTCTGTAATGTGCCACTAGATATTTTAATTATACCTTTTTCAAAGAGGACTCCCTGCAAGACAAACATTTATTTTAAAAACATGTCTATCCTGGGTGTTTTTCTGGTAAAAAGTCATCCCAAAACCATGGTCTAACAGGTGTCTGGAAAGACTATTCAATTACCATCTCAAATGCTTATCTTAAATATATTAAATTTAAATAAATGAAAAAGAGTCCGTATGATTTTGAGCAATTTTAATGTTTTATATTGTGAAATGGGAACTGAATTGGAAATTCAACATCTGATGTGAGACCAGGACTCTTACGTAACGTTGGTTCCCTGTCTGAACCCAATAAATATTTCTCTACTTCACGTTGGTGTTTTGAGCATAAAGCCATTAATATTCAAATGTTATTAAGATACTACATTGATAGATTTGTAGATAAGTGGATAAATACATAACAATAAAGAAGTGTGATCTGATATTCTGTTAAGCTTAAAGCAAAACTTCCATTCATTTCAGCAGATGCAAGTGTTGGTCTCTAAAATGTAATCATTTGTGTAGATATCCCAGGATAAGTATATTTTTTTGAAATTTGCAATGGATTTTATGCTGTTTTCTAATGTTCTCAAAAGCATGCCACATTGTGAACCAATCTTCCTAGGTTACAGCTATGAACCACAAGTTCTTCAGAAGTCATGTGGAAGACTGCCTGTCTCTTGGCCGACCTTTGTTAATTGAAGATGTTGGAGAGGACCTTGATCCTGCTCTAGATAACATCTTGGAAAAAAATTTCATAAAATCTGGTTCAGCCTACAAAGTAAGATGAATTGTGAACATGAAATTAAAAAAGAATAGAACAGATGCTAGGTATCTGGTAGCCTGGATACTGTGGGATTCTGTACCTTTGTGACCCTTAGAAAGATTAGTAGTGAACGAGGTTGGGTTGATTGTTTTTTTATCCTGTAAGCAGAAAGTTTAAAAAGTGTAAATGAAAATTTTGAAAAAAGGGTTCATCTGTTTTTCACTAGATAAAATAAGTGTTTTTTTCTGAATTCAGCTTTTGAAAATTGAGTAATATGTTTTATTTTCAGGTGAAAGTAGGTGACAAAGAGGTAGATCTGATGAAGGGGTTTACCCTTTACATGACAACAAAACTGGCTAATCCTGCCTATACTCCAGAAATTAGTGCAAGAACAACTGTGATTGACTTTACTGTTACTATGAAAGGGCTGGAAGATCAGCTCCTTGGCCGTGTCATCGTCACAGAAAAACAGGTATCTAGTAACTTGCAATATTTGCATAGAGGGAAGGCTTGTTCAATATATGCACTATCAGTGGATGTATTCAATGTCTTGGTTGAAATTAAATGCAAGAACAAAAATGTGAATGAAAGTTTAGGTGTTTGTGCATTTGCTGAAAGACAGTGTGGAACTTTTTTTTTAATTGAGTAGAGGGACCTGAACATTTATTTTAAGATCTGGGCTTGGAAAGAGAAGGAAGGAAATTATTCATTAAAAATACATCACAGGCATATACATGACATACATAAAGCATATTTATTCTTTCACATATAGCAAAAGCTCCTTGTTCAGTCAGAAACCTCTTTTATTTCTGAATTCCTTTTTAAACTGAGTTTGAATTACATGAAAAAATGCTTATGAACTCAAACTACTTTTGCCAGCCAAGCTCTAGTGTGCAAGGAGTTATGAGATTTTTAAGGAGCCCTGAAGACTGACTGTCTGTGCTCTTACTAAAATTTCCATTGATTATGTGGAAGCAAATATAGGAAAAAAAATCCTCTCAGGTGCTTTTCAGTAGTTTTATTTCATAATATAAAATCTGAGACATCCTCCACAATAATTTAATTCCGAGATCGTTCCTGTTTCTTTTTGTGAGATCTAGTTTAACAGCCTGGTTATCCAAAAACATAGGATTCAATTCATCATAAGCATTGGGAACAAACATGTGTGTTTTACTATGGCAATCATACCAATAAATAAGTGAATGTTATGGCCCAATTACACTAAAGTGAAATATTTTCTTCCTTTCTCATTAAAGTGAAAGCACAGAAGTTGTATTTCACGTAATATTGAATGACTTATTTCAAATGGAACATTTTGTAATTGTGCCTTTGTGAAAAAAAGTAACAAAAATTAAGGTTTGGATTAGCAGAGCTGCTGTTTTCAGTAACTCAGGCAATCTTGCTCATGTGAGAGCAGTTCCCTACCTAAGGGAATTAATTCCTCCTCCTTTGACTTCCCAAAGCATGTTCTAACCTGTGTGCTTTAGTGCTGCTGTCATTTTCTCTGGCCAACACCTTTCTACTTTGTTCAAACAAGAATTTGCTGAAGTGAGGACTGGAATGTAAGTGCCCTTCCTTCAGCCTGACAGTCATAACCAGAGGCTAGAAAGTCATCGTTATGCCCAAACTTCTTGTGAATTGTTCCACAAAAAATGTGAAGGCTACAATAGCTTTTGGGGAAAAGCTATCCATTACCAGGGTGCAACAAATGCTAAGGATGCAAAACTTTTAATCTTTACTCCAGTACATGTGTATTTTTGTAAGCAAAATTCAACAGCATCAGCAGGAATGGATGGAACTATCCTGACTAACTTACCCCTGATAGGAAAGACAGAGGTTTAAATCAAGATAGAAATGAAACTGGTTTCTCGTGGCTTACATATAAAACCCATCTCCACCTGCTCCCCCCTCCTCGCCCCAATATGCTTCCTTTGTGTTTGGTTTTTTTTTTTTTTTCCTGGACAAAACTGTTAGAGAATTCATATTGAATGTATGTAGCAACACCTAGACTGCATTTGGGGTCAAAAATATAGTGTTTGAAAAATATTCGTCCAGTGCTGTGTATCAGCTGGAGTGCAAGGGTAGCTGACTGGTATCAGCACTGCTTGCTGCACAGGGACATGGTTGCAGGTGATCAAACTTCTTCCCTTTAGCAGATATGAAGAAATTGTGGTTCTGTCTCAGTAAGAAATGAGTGTCCTGGTGTAGATAGTCAAGGCTAGTGGAGCTCTGATAAATTTAGTTCAAAGAAAATCTGAGAGAATCTGAAGAACGGGTTTTCTATTACAAACAAGAAGACAAGTTTATGATCACTGAGCTAAAGTAATAAAGGAACCAAGATACTCTTAAAGATTGCTATAATGATAAATGAAATATATGATCTAAGAAGTGTTTATTCTTCTCAGATGTAAAGTTTGTTCCTGTAACTATATGATAAAAAAAAAATTATCAGCATCTTTTTGTACTTTGATAATGAAGTTGCTGCCACTATTTGTGTTCAGAACAGCTATTTTTTATGTTAAATGTGGTCACAAAATCCTCTGGCAAAAAAAGCGTGGCATCTGGTACATTTGCTAAGTTTCTAAAAGATACCTTTACAGGCTTACAAATAGAATGGCCGAGGTGCCTGTTCTTAAATAAAGCATGTGCTTAAGTAGAAATTAGCCATATACTTAAATGCATGTTTGAGTGTTCTGTAGAACTACTCTTTTTCTGTAATTCAGGTTTTTTTGGTGTGTTAATAGTAAAGACAGAGGAGAAAATACAGAAAATTGAAGCTGAATGACCAATGCTTAAGTCATTCTCCTCTTTTGGGATGCAGTTACTTGTAGCTTCCACAGAGCTACGTTCTATAGCCCTAGAATATATTGCAAACAGATTTCTAAACAGAAAGTTTGTGAGAGTAAAGAAATTTGTCACCTTTTTGAAATACAGGAGAGCCTCTCCTGTATGCATAACTCTGTACATCTTCTTGACAAGAATGAAAATAAACTGAAGCCATAGGTGTGGGTAGACAACTAGACAAGTTTGACTTGATTGATTAAATAAAGTTAGCCAGCAAAGGTATACCTGAGCTGTGTTGGACTGTGCAGTACAGATGCTTCATTTTACCTGGCACTGTGTTGAGTTGTCTGTCACTGTTCCCTTGCCATTGTCTGTCTTGTAGAAATAGCTTAAAAATTTGATATGACATAGATAATAATTGTAACATTTCCTGTGTTACAAGCAGTAGTGTATCTTGCAAAATCACAAAATCACAGAAATTAGAAGTGGAAAAGGTCATCCATTCAACTTCCCTAACCATGTAAAATTCATCCATACAATTCATCTCTCAGTCCTTTGTCTAATTTAATTTAAAGTACTTAATGTAATGTAGCTTTTATCACTTCCCATTGGAAATAAGCTTTAGTGTTTTGTGCATCTTACTATGAGCAAGCTTTTCCTGGTCATTCTGGTGTGTTTTCACTTCCCAGTAGGCTTCATTAATCAAATAAATACAATATACATATAAATCACTTTAGTATATAATATTTCTGTATTTTAGAGGAAAAAACAACAAAGCCTGAAATCTATCATGCATGAAATCAGATGTTTTCTGTGTCATTATAAGGAATATTTCTTTGAATTAATCTTAACTATTCTAAGGAAAATTTCTGAATATAGGAACTGGAGGCAGAAAGAGTCAAACTGATGGAAGAAGTGACATCTAACAAGAGGAAAATGCAGGAGCTTGAAGATAATCTACTCTTCCGTCTAACCAGTACAGAGGGCTCTTTGGTTGAAGATGAGTCCCTGATAGAAGTCCTAAGAATCACGAAAACAACAGCAGAAGAGGTGAATTTTGAATGCATTGCAGATACATTTTGTAATTGTAATCTAAACATCATTTGTAGACAGATTTTTTTAAATGGCTTTGTTTTTTTATCCATTCAGAGCCACTATATAACATCTGACTTCTTAACAAATAAATAGTAGAAGTACTATCATTGTTTCTTCATAAAATGTTGGAAAATTAAACTCTTACCTGGCTACTAATTTATATTCCAGGTGTACATTGCAGGTGTAATTTGGAATCAAATCACATTGTGCTTGGTGTTTGAAAACATGAAGACACAATGTCTGTGTTGAAAAACTGACAGAGAGAAGCAAAGCTTGACTAAAAATACCATTGTGATCTTAATCAAGACCTTTCCTTTTTGCTTGTGCTGTATAAATCACAAGTGACATGACTTATTCTTCATGGTCTTTTCCATTAATTTTAAGGTCAGTGAAAAATTAAACATAGCAGCAGAGACAGAGGTGAAAATCAATACTGCACGTGAAGAGTATCGGCCTGTTGCTGGTCGTGGAAGCATCCTTTATTTCCTAATTGTGGAAATGAGCTTGGTTAATGTCATGTACCAAACATCCTTACGGCAGTTCCTTGGCATTTTTGACCTATCAGTGGAAAGATCTCAGAAATCTCAAATCACAGCAAAAAGGGTAGTATATGTAATCGAGCATCTCACCTATGAAGTCTTCAAGTACACAGTTCGAGGGCTGTATGAAAATCACAGATTCCTGTTTACATTGCTTCTGGCACTGAAGATTGACTTGCAGGCCAAGAAAATTTCACACACTGAGTTTGAGACACTGATCAAAGGTAATTTCTTTTAAAATATTCCTGTTTACATATGTCTGTGAATTGCCGAATTCAGATTTTGCTGTGATTGCATTAACAATACATTGTATCCAGTGGATCTAATGTTTTTTCACTGGTGAATGAAAGCATATATAGCCCAAGAAGGAATTAAGAGACAAATTTTCCAAAACAAGAGCAATATGAGATTATTTATTATCAAAATAATGCTTAGATGAAGTTATTTAACTGTTTTACATAGCAAAACAGGAAAAAAAGTCCATTACTTTGTAAGACACCCTGTAGTTTTCTTCTGCATGCCTCTTTCATGTTACCACATACCTATGTCTTTGAGGTTGGAAACAGTCAACAAAATCTCTTTCGATGGCTGACGATCAGGGATGTGAATGCATGAAGACTCTGTACTGAATTTAAGTGTCAGTATGAAAAGTGGAAATCTGTTACGTGTTGTAAAACATTGTTATATTGCATTGCATTATGCCACCACTGCATGTCACTACTCAAACACTATGACAAAGAAAAATTTTAGTATGGTTTGTAAAACTCAATGGGAGTGGACCCCACTGTCTCCAAGATACACAGGTGCAATCAGGTACTGAAGTAAGTAGAGTCAGGTACTTGCCATCCAGGTATCTCTGTTTTGCAAACACTGATTTCATGTTCAGCTGTAACTCGGCTTTGTTAGAGGTGCAAACGGGCATGCTGTGGTGCTTGAGCTAAGGGGCTATTGGAGTTGCACAGTCCTGGAAATGAATGCAAATTTGCTTTCTTATTGTGTAGTCTAGGTGAAGAGAGACTGGGACTAACCATAGGTCCTTTCTACATCTGGTCTGAAGACTTGGGTTTGAGTATCCTTTTATTTTATTAGGCAAGTTGTATTCCAGCTTTACAGATGGAGAAAAAGTGCAAAAAAATACTGGGATATCAGGTTTGGAAGGCACTGAGACCACTGCCTCAATAGATTTTTGTTAAATGATTCTTCCTTGCAAATTTTAGGTCTCCATGTCCTGGTTCACAAAGATTTTTACTCCCTAAATTATAGAAATAAGTATTTTATATTAGTTGTAATTTTTCTGCTTAACAGTGGTTGTTTTCCTCTATAATTCTTTTCACTTTGTAGGAGGTGCCAATTTGGATCTGAATTCTGTGGAACCAAAACCAAAGAAGTGGATCCTTGACATGACATGGCTCAATCTTGTGCAGTTATCTAGCCTGAACCCTTTTAACCAACTACTGGTGCAAGTTGTTAGGAATGAGAAGTCCTGGAAAACTTGGTTTGATGAAGCAGCACCTGAAAAAGCTGTTATTCCTGATGGATATGACAGCTTACTGGATCAATTCCGTAAACTGCTCCTTGTCCGTAGCTGGTGCCCTGATCATACTGTTGCCCAAGTAAGATATACTTTTATACAATGTTTATGCCATGTGGCATCCATCTCCTATAGAACTGCCAGTACCAAACTTCTGTTCTCTGAATTTGTTTTTACTGTAGTATTTGTTTCAGAGTGAGCTATTTTGAAAATCAGATATTGAAATCCTTATAATAAATACATGTGAAAGAAATATTAGTTTATGTAATTGCAAGAAATTAGAAAGTGCATTGCAAGACATGGAATAAATTGTCGGAGCTGTAAGAATACTTTTTTTTGTGTGTGTGGCATTTCTAAAGTGGAGTCATGAGACTTGTAAAGCAGTTGCATTCTCCTGGTGAATCAGAAGATACATCCCTATTTTTCAAAGAGGAAGTGGAAAGAGAACAGTTCATTTTGATGACTGGTGCACTAAAATAACAGATAAACTGTTTACTTACCCTCCATGCTGAGGAATTAATAATTAAAACTGTCTCGTGGCATATATCGTAAAAGAAACTGCAGTAGACTAGCAGTTACTCCACAGCCTGTGGTATTTGGATTTTTCTTCTCTATGTAAGTCTAAAATAGATGTATGCATCTGTGAGGATCCTCTTTTAACTTTTTTTTTTTTTTTTTTTTTTGTCTTTACCTACACTGGAAAGTAGCACTTTTGATTTCCTGCGTATCTCAACTTTACATGTTACATGTTATGGTAGCACCTGTATTGTATTTAGGGGACACCATTTTTTCATAGACCTTTTTTCCAACAAGACACCCTCCATCCTTTTTCCTTTTCTTCTCTTCAGCTGGTATATGAGAGAGAAGTATTGGAGCTTCATCTGCCACAATTCAAATAGACCAAAGTATTAAAACTACTACTGCTCATTTATCAACACTCTTATTGTCTTGCACAACCATCTTTGAGAAAGAATGTCTCTGAAGGTGGTTTCAAAAACTGTAATTTTTGAGGAAAGAGGGGATCCTGTTTGTTAGCATTTATCTCATCTTTCCCCACGGTGTTTCCCTAAGTGTTACAAAATTTTACCTTTCTTCAATAGGGCGGAAGTTATGCTTAATAGTGGATGATTAAGTTATTTTTTCTGGAATTGTTTTTTTCCTCAGTCCACCTTGTTCCTAGGTGCTTCTTTCTGTAATACATGCCTCAGAATCTGTGCTAGTAGTTTACACGATTGGAAAATCATGTCAGTCAAAAAAACATTTCATACAGCAGGATAGCTTTAGAAGTCCTTTTAGAAAATGTCTGTGAAACGAGGACAATAGAAGCATAGGGGAAGTTTGACCTTTAAAGATAAAGTCTGAGCTGTGTTTATGTTTTGTAGAAATAGATATTCAGCATAAGAGACTTGAATTGGATACATGCTGGACAGGAGAATTTGTTTGAAGTTCCAACAAATATATGGAAGATTGTAACTGGGTCAGATGAAAGATCTATCTAATCTGCTATGCTGTAAGAGACGGTGTCAACAGTATATGCTTAGAGGAGCTAAGAATGCCGGTGGTGTAAAGAAACTCTTTTATTTGGCTATCCACCAATCTTTAGCAGTCAGTAATTTAGGGGCAATATCTGGGCTGTCTTCAGAGCTGGCAGGGGATCTATTCTGCATGGATTTATTTAGTTCTTCAAAAGAAAACATTTAGCATCCTCTAGCAAAAATGTTCACAGGATGGCTGTTGTGTGAGCAGAATTCTTTCTTTTCTGTGTTTAACCTTGCTGTCTGAGAATTTCGATGGTTGCCTCCTGTGGACTGTAACTTTTGTTACACCAAAGTTAAAAATGAAAGTTTAGAAAGTCCAAATTTCATGTTGGTTAATTTCACATCAGTGATTAATGCTAAATAAAAAAAAAAAAGAAAAGGTAGATATTTCTGGTAACTTTTTTTTTTTAGGCTCGACACTACATTGCAGAATCTCTTGGAGGGAAATACGCAGAAGGATTTATTCTTGAAATGGAAGCAATGTGGACAGAAAGTGACTGTCGAACACCTTTGACATGCTTTTTATCAATGGGGTCTGACCCCACTGAAAATATAGAACGTCTTGCAAAATCAAAGGTATCCTCCTAAACTGAGTTTGCTAGAGCTGATAAAAACATTTTAAAATATCCTTTGAACTAGAAACAGTATTTCTACATTTTATAGAAATTTGAATGATGATATTTAACAGTGTTCTCTGGAAGTTAATTTTGGACCAGTAACCAAAATGCGTTTACTGAGGAAAGGGAAATACTACATTCCTGCATTTTCCCATTGTTTGATTCCAGTGAGCCCTCTGTCTTTATCCAGCAGACTGTGATAGTCCATTACTTAGTGAAAGTATATGATATACATATATATATAAAAAGAACAAAGCAATACCTGTGGTTTGCACTGCATCACATTCACTTGCAGAAAAAAATCATAAATATGGTGACAAGAGAAATTAATTTGAAGAGCCTACCATTCACTCAGTTTATTTGATGGAGATGTTCAACATTTCTTACAGCACAGCATCACTTTAAGGCACTCTGTGCTTTATGTTTTACAGTTCACATAATATAGATGCAAGTATAATTTTCCTAAAAAAATAAGTTATTCACATTAGATCTCCATAAATTTTCCTCCCTGTTAAAATACATCTTCATTTAGAGGTGCAGGATTTAGGGTATGCACTAAGTAAAATTTACGTGCAAAAGCACCCACAAATCTCTTTACCTTATTAATTGGGAAGTTCAAATGTGTGTTCTTGGAAAATCAGGACTCTTATTTTATTTGTCTGACTGTGGTAAAGAGTGCTTAAATTATGATCTCACTCTCACTTGAATGTTTAAACTTAGGAATCTTAAGTCTGAAGTTTTTGATGTGATCCTTGTCACCTGAAAGTGTGCAGCCAGATAGTCAGCCAATGTACAGACACAGGGAGAGGGAAGGATGGCAGTTGGGCGAGCAGAATTTTTAGGTTTCTTTAAAGCAATGCATTGGAAGAACAATTTTATTCCTATTCACAATTTATTCTATTGCCTTTTCAAAAGGTACGAGAAACACTTTGTAGAAGATCTGAAATTAACTGCAAGAGTATTTACAGACTAGAAATGAGCAATTTCTTTCAGTCCCTTTTCAAGTCCAGGTAAACACGTTAGGTGGTTGTGATTAGATTCCTGTTTTCATGGCCTGTGGTATGAACAAAAATGGAGTGTCAGCTTTGTGATGATGTTTTCACTCACCTGTTTGGCTGTTCAGCGTATGTATCCTGTGAAATGGACTCCTAGATAGGTACTTACTCTGTCTCAAATATGAGTTAGTTTCTGTAATCAATGAAGAGTGGCTCCTTTGAAAGCAATTCAGAACACACAATTGAAACTTAATTCTGACTTCCATCAAGGAGTTGAGTATTTCTATCCAATTGACCATGTAAAGGGATGAAGGATGCTAACCTAACAGAGTCTCTTGAAGTCAGCTGGTAACTTAGAGTAACTCTTGCAAGGAGTGGAACAAAATGCTCTCCCATTCTGTCAAATCTTGATCAAGACCTTAGCCTGTCTGGGGAAGTGCTGGGAGGTAGAGGGTGCTCTGTAATTGTGACTGTTAAAAAACAGCATTTTTTTGCTGTCATTCTGAAAGTATATTGCAGAGGGCAGTTTTAATATGCTTTCATGCGTCAAGGAAACATGTATAGCATAATAGAAAGTGAGGTTGCAAAAGAGCTGAAGAGTTTGCCTTGTTTACTCACAAATGGTTTGTGAACAAGGCAACATCAGCTAGGCTGTCATAAACCTGATTTTCAACTATAATATCAACTGCAAATGTAAAGTTAACTGTAAAGTATTTGTCTGATCTCTTGAAGTAAGGATCTTGCCACACAGTATATAGAAACCATTGAAATTTACAAAAGGCATCCAGATTCTGCAAATCAAACTACAAACGGATCTTTTTGAAGTAAAAATCTATATTAAGATTGTAGGACTGGAGGAGCACTTGAGTAGTTCTCCAGCTTTTGAAAAATGCATCTAGAAATCATTTATAGTTTTCAGAAACACTTACAAGAAAGCTTTGTGTTTATTTTGCTAGTTTGTCAACAAATTGTACTTAGTTCCTGTCTTTCTCTGCTTTTTTCCAGAATAAACCTTAGGTCTATTTGGTAGTGCAGTGATTAGCTGCACTGCGGATCTGATCTTGGTATATATGTGATTCTGTACGTCCAAAGCATCCTATTTATTGTTTGGGTTTTTTTTCTCTTAATGATAGAAAATTTCCAAAAGACATGCTTGGCATGTTTTTCAGTGATTTCCCTTTTACAGGCATGATTTGTAGTCTTAAAATGGATTGTCAATACTGATGGTACCTCTAAGTATGATATTAACAATATAAACCAATTATCTGCAGTTGGAAATGTTCAAATTTGTGACCAGAATTTATTTTTCACTCTAAAATTTAGCTATTCAGATAGCCTTCTCCCAAAGAAATGCAAACGGTATCTGTGACTACTGAGCTTTATAACCTTGTTTATAAATTAAGCAAGCTGCCCCCTTTACTTTCACTTGAAGATGGAGGAAATTTTCACTTTCTGAATTAAAATGAAGTTCATTATCCCTAGCGCTTTGACTTCATGAAACCCAGATATTTTTGTTATTGTAGAGATAGCTTCTTCCAGGGAATGATGCATGGAACCTTCAACAGAACTGTCGGGGCCACTCCAGTGACTAAAATGATAGTGTTTGCATCTGGATTGCAATGTATTAAGATGTCACAGGGACATTGGTATGAATCACTACTGAGAGAAACATTCTGTATGCAGGCATTTTGATAGAGTTCTTTCAGAAGGAGTAAAATGAGAAAAATCCATAGTGAAAAATATTTTTTCCTTGTCTTCATGTTTCCATAACCTTTCATGATTGTACATTTGAGAGGTAACATTGCTGAAAGAGCAAATTATGAGCAGATGCTTTGTTAGGGAATAATGAACCAGCTGAATATTTATGCACTCTGCAGGGGAAGTCATAGTCTTTGACTTGCGGGCGTGCTAACTAGGATACATCTTAGAAAAGGTAAAGTTTTTGCTGCTCCAGCACATAGCCAACTTCACAGGCTATTTAGCTTTGCTTCTTGTAGCTGCAGTTTCAGGTTTTACTGACCTGAGAGATGGATTTACCTGCTTTCTTATCTTCGGCATTCTCTTCTCCTTAAATCTTTTGCCAGGATGTGGAGATCATATACAGCAGCTGTATTTATACTGTTCAGTAAAATCAGGTTAGAGCGCGTTCTCTGACCCCAAGGCCAAATGACCCAGCACAGCTTGTGTCCATACGCTTCACCTTTTTCTCCTGCAAAAGTAGGGCAGCCTCATCCACACTGTTTAGGAGTGAATGACTTCCTTTTGGTTTCACAGTGTGAGAGTCCCAGTAGCAGGAAAACTGAGGATGAGCCTTTGCAGCTCTCAGCCAGCTGAAGATAGGCCCAGATGGATAAGTCTTTATGCAGTTCATTGCTTACGGCATGAGGGATACTGAGCTATAGGTCTTGGACATAAAAATGTCCATGAAACTTAAGTCTTTTCATCGATTCCCTTGCTCTCAACGTGTATATAGAATAATATGCTCAACTAGATTTGATAATTCTGGTTTTCCCTGGTAGGACTCAGGCAGCCAACCTAAGCCAGGGGACTGCCTACTTAACAAGAACAAGGGTAGTAAGGACAGCAAGGCGGAAGGGGTCTGCCTGCATGTTACTTACAGACTTGTATGGTCCTCACCGCAACCTAGTCAGCTTGTCTTTTTCAGATCCCCTTGTGAGAGTTTGTATCATCTTCTGTTGTTCTGAACAACTGACTATCTTCTCCCATGGCTTTTGGAGGAAAGATTCTATAAATTGCCAGAATTCTTGTGTTTGTGTTTGAGTGTTGTCTATTCTGAATCCAGAAAACTAACAGCTAGAAAACTGTCTAGAGTTAGCATATCATCAAACTAGAATCCTCTGAATCGGTGGCTCCACCGCTGACAATTAACAATACAGGATGTTTGCTAAAGAATGACTTAGTGGGAATCAATCTTTCCTGTCCTGCCTGCTTCCTTGACGTTCTCTGTTAGATGAAATAAGTATGTTCAGACAGTAAAAAGACACCAAAATTGTTGGCTTTACTCAGTGCATTAATTATTATGTGGAGTCTTAATATTCATCTGCCTCAAGGTAGTCTACATCATAGGAAAAAGGATAGCCAGGCAGCTATGTTGTTGTCTGTACGTCCAGCTTTATTTCGGAAAGTGAGGAAAAGGAAGGAAAAATGTTTCATTTGTCTAATCCCATTGACTCTGTCAGATCTGCAAAAACAGATTATGTCCAGTGGGTGTAGTTTTGGAGGGTTTTGTGGTTTTCGTTTACCCTGTTTTAATATAGCCACTCTCCATTGATATTAGCGGTTTTACACATGGACCTATGGAAGCAATACATCACACGTATAATCATCCTAAAGAACCATGTATAAAAGAAACTTTCTTTTTTTCCTTCCAGAACATTCCTTGTTGTGCCATTTCAATGGGTCAGGGCCAGGAAGTCCATGCAAGGCGCCTGCTAAATCAATGCATGCAAGATGGAGGATGGCTCCTTCTACAGAACTGCCACCTTGGCTTGGAGTTTCTTAGTGAATTAATGGACACCATTGCAACAACAGAATCTATGAATGAAAGTTTCAGGACCTGGATCACTACAGAGGCTCACCCAGAGTTTCCTATCAATCTTTTACAGTCCTCTATCAAATTTACTAATGAACCCCCTCAAGGTAGGAAACCATGCTTTTTTGAGTTAAGGGCTTGTTTTTCCCCCTCCCACTGTATCACTATACTCTGTGCAGTGTTTCATTTTTTATTCTCTGTTGTTTCATTAGCTAAATACAGCACTGTGTAAATCAGTCTTGTGATGTGTAAAGCATGACTCTTTTGGGGAGAAAATGGATATTGTTTATTTTTGTAACAGAAATTGATAGTGATTTTGTTGTTTATGTAGAACCTGTGGAGAATGCCAGGTCAGTGGTCCTTTCTTAAGCTTAGCACACCCCATCACTCTTTTCTTTCTGTCCGGTTGACCCTGTCCAAGGATGCAGAGGGGGACCGATCCTGTGCTCTGAACACCCAACCTCAACCTCCCAAGCTGCAGGATGTAGCTGTGGCAGTTGCTTCTTGTTATGTCATCTGGCACTGTTGACAGGAAACTGACCCCAGCATCTTTGTAATCGTCCTTCAATATTTGTTAGCTGTTACTGAATCAACCTTTAGACTCTGTCACAGGCAAGACAGTAAAAAACAACCCATAGTGAATCTGAATACTGGGGTTTACATAAGAACTGATGAGATTAGGGCTTTTATGTTACTTGCTTGTTTTACACACTCACCATCTCATACTCCCAGCCTCCTGTATTACATTCATTCATCTTGACTTCCTTTCCCATTGGAGAGATCACTGCTGGTCCAGGAAGGTTGGGCAGAAGGTCCTGACGGTTTCATATTGTGCAGCTGCTTGCAGCTACCAGTCTTGGATGTTACTGGCCTAGATCCCCGGGCACCCCCTGCCATTTGCCTCCAGGATCTTTCCTTCAGGATCTTTCCCAACTTCCAGGATGTTTCCTCAAGCTAGGGTGTTCATCTTGTACTTTCTGGGTCTCTAAGCCCTCAGTTTTCCTAACCTAAGTAGTCTATGTGCAGAAGCATAATGTGTGATCAAGCATCCTAATTGGCAGTTCTGACTCATGTTTCTGTATTAAATTGGAGGATTCAGGATGTTTCACTTTTTGCAGCCTGTACCATTTGCAGTTAGCAAGTAGCAGGTTTTTCCTTGAGAGTTTCAAATTTCATTTTGGACAGCCACCATCCCTCATTGATGCACGCAATTTTCTGCTGCTTTTCAGTATTCACCATCTAAGCTGGTTTTTGCATACCACAGTTTGCTCTTCAACAGACTAAACAAACTCGGTCTTTTTGTCCTATCTTTGTAGGTCATGTACACTCAGTATTTGATCACCTTTATTGCCCCATCCAGTTTCTCCACACCTCCCTTGTGTGCCAAATGTGGACAATATATCTGAGGGGAAGCCTCGTCAGTGCTAATTGGAAAGTGATAAGAACTTCCTTCAATCTGTTGTTTGTGCTTCTTCTAAGGTAGCCCACTATCTGGATTGCCTTATTTGCAAGAATAGTGCAATTTTAGCTTATAGTCAGCCTGGCTTCTGTGGTGACCCTGAAATGCTTACCAGTAGATCTCAGCTAGCAGATCTCAGCTTATGAAAATGCAGGGGGATATTGTGCTGCAGGTGCAGAACTTTGCATTTCTTGTTGATCTTCATGCAGGTTTTGTTTGCCAAGTCTTTAGCTCTCTCTAGATCCCTCTGGACTGATGCTCTGCCTTTTAGTATGTCAGCCACACACTTCAATTTAGTATTGTCCGCAAATTTGTTTGTTTTGCCTTTTGTCTCCTTATCCGAGCTTTTATTTTGGCTGCTAGGATATCTTAAGCCACTGATTACTTGCTATTCTTTGAGCCTAGTAACCAGCCTGCTAGCCTTCTACAATAAGATGATTAGTTTAGTGGATGAAGGGAGAGTATTGTCTATCTTGACTTGAAGAAGTCTTCTGACACAGCCCTCCAATACATTCTAAGGGACGTACTGATGAAGTAGGCATTACAGAAGTGGGCAGTGAGATGGACTGAAAATTGTGTGAACTCCCAGGCTTAAAGAGTTGTGGTCAGCTGCACAAATCCAGCTGGAGAGCAATCAGCAGTGATGTACCTGAGGGGGCAATGCTGGCACCAGCAGTGATTAAATTTTTCTCTAACAACCTGGATGATGGGACACTCTCAGCAAGTTTATAGTTGATACAAAGTGGGAAGAACGGGCCAGACCAGAAGGTCATGTTGTTGTTCAGTTGGAGTTTCACAGGCTGGAGAAATGGTCTGACAGGAGTCTACTGAACTTCAACATAGGGAAATGCCAAGTACTCCCCCTGTGGAGAAAGAACCTCATGCACCCATACGTGATGGAGTTGACCAGCTGTAAAGTAGCTTTGCAGAAAAGGACCTGAGCTTCCTGATGGGAATCAAGTAGAACACAAGCCAGAAATATGCCCTTGGAGGAAAAAATGGTCTGCAACACCCTCAACTGCATTAGGAAGAACGTTTCTAGCAGATTGAGGGAGGTGATTCTTCTCTACTCAGCCATGGTGAGAAAACGTTTGAAGTGATGGTCCAAGTCTGACCTCCCCAGTGCAAGAAAGACATGGACAGAATGAGTCCAGTGAGAGGCCACAAAGATACCAAAGGGATTGGAGAATATGAATTATGAGGAGAGGCTGAGAAAGCTATGATTGTTTAACCTTGAGGAGAGAAGGGGTATCTTATGAATGCATAAACTATGTGATGGGAGTGAGTAAAGAAAACAGCATGACTTTTCTCAGTGGTACCAAGTGACAGAAAGAGAGGTGATGGACACAAATGGAAATCCAGGAAATTCCACTTCAGCATCAGAAAAAAACTTAACCCACAGTGAGTGTGGTCAAATACTGGAACAGCTTGTCCAGTGAGTTTGTAGACTCCATCCTCAAAACCCACAGGGACAAGCTGCTGAGCAGCCAGCTCTAGCTGACCCTGTTTTGAGAAGCCGTATTGCACAAGGTGACCTCCAGAGGTCCCTTCCAACCTCAACTATTTGGTGTTATTCTGTGTGATAAGAAAACATCCAGCTTTTCTAAGTAGTCTCTGATCTGTTGTTCTCCTGCTGTTGAATATCTCTCTCTTACCCAAACTATGCTGCTACCTGCAGATGTCCTTTACAAATTTATAGAAACAACTTCCTGCCCTGCCTTCTATCTGCTCATTATGTATGATGACGGAAGGTTACTTTGTATTTTGAACTATGGGAGAAGGTCTTCAAGCCTGACACTTATTTTGGCTTTTAACTCCCTCATATTTAACTAACTGTGTAATACATTAACTTACCCTTCATTTATATATATATATATGTTACCACTGATTTCAGTTAATGAAGTCAGTAGGAGCTGAGAATTTTTATCCAAGGTCATATTTAATGCCTCAGTCATTTAAACCTCTTATTTCAGTATTTATCTTCCTTTGGATACTAGTAAGATGTCTACAAAATGTCTGATCTTGTGAAAGACGTTATGTTTCAGCGTATATACTCTAAAAAGCAGTTAGTCTACTGTTAAAATTTCTTACTTCTTTCTCTTCTCCTGTCCTCTTACTTCAGTGCTCAACATCTCTTGTACTGTGACCCTCTCTTTATCATTCAAATGCTAACACTCTATAAGTCAGGTTATAGCCAATTTATGACTTGCATTTATTAATAGAAATATGCCTGGTGTAACAATTTAAGTCAGGATGAAATATAAAGTTTTAGTTTTCTGACTCTCCCGCCACATTGGTAGAATGATGTGGTAAGGGACTTCTGTTTAATTACTATTTCTTGATTTTAGAACTCTTATGATTCCCTTATAGTATTTTGAAAAGCTATTTGTTTGAATATTGTTCTACTGTATCTTTGTGAAATAAGAAAGAAGCAAAAGGGCTTTTATTGTGTTATAGCATGTATGAGGACTTGGACAATCTATTAACTGCACTTGGAATTTGTCTTTTTAGACTTGCATTAAGCTGCTTAGGTGGAAGATAACATGAGTGACCTGGTGTCAGTAACTCATGCTTGGTGTTTTCTGCCAAAGGCAGATGATGCTTCAGTAGTGCTGCCTGAAAGCATCTGGGTGTAGTGGGGCTTATGTATTCTGTGGAAGCTGAGATTGTATCAGTATTACCTGCCTAAAGGTGTTCCTGGGATATGAAATGTCAGTGCTAAAACCAACCTCCCCAAGTATGAGTATTTCCACTGTGAATTTAGGTTCTCGTCTCATCATCTTGATGCCTGTACGATAGTTTGAGAAGCTGCATACAGAATTTTGAGATTGTTATAGGAATGAAATCTAAATAAAATTGTCTTCGGTAGAACTAAAATCTCATTTTATATGTAAATACCGAAACACAAACTATTGGTTATCCAGTGATATATTTCATATGATGTTAGGTGCCTTTTTCATTGCCATATAGTTGCTGAATAGTTACGTTTATATTTCAGTTGTTATTGGTAACATTTAGAAAATGATTGCTTAATTGTAATTCCTTCCAGACTCCTGAACCTAATTCGGTGTGTCATCTACCTGAAACAAAACATAATTGAAGTTTGCCTGCTATGACCAGCTGAACAGATAATTGATTCAGAGAGATTATTTGAAGCTATAAATAAGATGATACTGTAAATTGGAATAGAGAATTCTGCTTAACGGAACTTCGTCTTATGCGTTCCATACACTTTTTCCCTTGTATCTTACATTTTTATACTTACTTTGTAGGTATGAAAGCTGGCTTAAAACGAACATACTCAGCTGTTACTCAGGATCACCTAGAAGTGAGCAACATGCCACAGTGGAAACCATTGCTATATGCTGTAGCATTTCTTCACTCAACTGTTCAGGTTTAAAAATGCATTTCTTCTGTCATAAAGCCATGTTTCGTTTATCAATGCACTGTGTTATTAAGTGAAAAACATGTTTAAATGTTAGTCCCTTGTTGGTAAATTAATGCAAGGAAAATAAGAAAGAAAATAACACCCCTCTATTACTGCAACTGTCTTAGAACTTTCAACTCTGCTCACGTTGATCTTGTACCTCTAACAGGGATGGTATTTCAGAGCAAAAATGAACAGTCAACCAATGATCAATTAATGTACTCTTCTGTTAAAGTCTTGGGGAATGGCTGTGTGATATGTCTTTCAACTAACTGTTTTTCACTAATATTTTAAATCATAAAAGCACATTAAAGAAATTTACAGCTTGGGTTGGAAAACCATAGTATTAAAACTGCTGCTTTCAAGATGAGAAGGGATAAGAGGGTGAATATAAATCCTTCCTGCACTGAAACCCGTAGGAGGAAATGAAGGTGGAAGATGGTTTTGGGTCTTGCCTTTCAGGAGTTCCATTAAGGAAAGTGCTTTATGGATTAACCACAACTTTTTATCATTCTATTGATAGATTTTGCAGTATTCTTAGTTTATATTTGGTGCCTAGTTAATTTAACTCTGTGGCATCCATGCACTGATACATTGCAGTCCAATAGAAGCCTGTGGTATGCTTGTCTTTAGCCTATTGCTTCTTCCTTGGTAGAAATTAAGAATGTTTAAGTACCAGATGTTGCCCCAATAACTACGTACTGCCAGCCATATCTGTAAATGATTCAGTAAAAAGCAGCTTTTGGTACTTGCATCTGCACTATGCAGAGACATCAGTGGTACAAATATACTGAGTCCATACAAGGACCACAGACGATGATCGTGGCTGGTGAGTTTGGACATCCTTTCCTAAAAGAGTAGCTTCATCTTTGAAATTCAAAACCTATAGTTCTGGACTCACAGATTCACTGCGCTTAAAAAAGAGGATTTTTTCTTTGTGAAATTGTTAATATTCTTATTCTTTGCTCATATCTTTCTACTGATGATGATAAATGAAGATATATTTAACTCCTAGATAATTAATCAAGCAGTTGGTCTTGTGTGTGTTAAGAGAATATTTTTTTTAAAGTTGGCAAAAAGTAGCCCTGGCTGGACTACTGCATTCTTAGCATGTTTCATGTATTCTTCTGCACTTAATATTTAGTTCACAATTACTATCCATCAGACTTTTATCTTTAACTCCATCTATTTTACAGGAAAGACGAAAGTTTGGTCCGCTGGGCTGGAATATTCCTTATGAATTTAATCAGGCAGACTTTGCAGCCAGTGTGCAATTTGTTCAGAACCATTTGGATGACACGGACATTAAACGTGGAGTGAACTGGAGCTGTGTTCGCTATATGCTTGGAGAAGTACAGTATGGTGGCCGTGTAACTGATGATCTTGACAAAGCACTGCTGAATACATATGCAAGAGTGTGGTTTGGAGAGCATATGTTTAGTGAAAAATTTTGTTTCTACAAAGATTATGTTATTCCAAAAGGGAAAACAGTTGAAGACTATCTCCAGTACATAGAACAACTGCCAGTGATTGATACACCTGAGGTAAAATATTTCGATATATTTCAGTATATTAAAGGGAGCTTTTGTCAGATAAATAAAGAGCCAGGAATGCATATGTCAATATTAGCAGGCAGACCATTATAGTGGGTATCCAGTGTAGGTCTGCTGATGGGGAAGAGATAAATGAGGCCATCTTCAAACGGTTGGAAGAAGTCTCACATTCACAGGTCCTGGTCCTCATCGAGGACTTTAACATCGCTAATTATCTGCTAGAAGGGTGATATAGTAGGATTCAAGCAGTCTAGGAGATTTCTTGAGTGCATTAATGACAAATTCCTGGCACAGGTAACTGAGGAGCCAACAAAGAAAGGTGCTTGACTTGACCTGATACTTATGAGCAAGGAAGGACTGATCAGGGATGTGATATTCAGAGGCAGCCTTGACTGCAGTGACCAATGATGGAGCTCAGGATTTAAGAGGAGACAGTATGGCAAAAAGCAGGACCACAGCCCTGGATTTCAGGAGAGTAGATTTCAACCTGTTCAGAGGTTTCTTTAAGGCTTGGGAGAATCCCATGGGATTTGGCCCTGGAGAGAAGAGTGGTCCAGGAGAACAGGGATCACCTCCTCCAAGCTCAGGAAAGATCCACCCTAACAAGCAGGAAATCAAAGGCAGCAGGAGGCCTGAATGGATGAACAAGAAGCTCGTAACTGAGTTCAGACATAAAAAGGAAGTGTACAAGAGGTGAAAGCAGGGGCAAGTGACCCAGCGAGAGTACAGAGCAGCTACTGTTTGATTTTGCAGGGATAGGGTTAGGAAAGTCAAGGCCAAAGTGGAGTTGAATCTATCAAGGAATGTGAAGGGCAAGAAGAAAGGGTTTTACAAGTAAGAGCACAAAGATGACTCGGGGAAAATGTGGGTCACTTGCAAAATGGGGCAGGAGAACTAGTGAGAAATTGAAAATGCTCAGTGCCTTCTTTGCCTTAGTTCTTACCAGTCAAAGTGGCCTCCAAAAATCCCAGGCCCCTAATACAAAAAGTCTAGAACAAGGAACTCGCCTCTGGTGGAAGAGGACCAGATTAGGGAGCATTTAAACCAACTGAACACACTCAAGTTCATGGTATATGTACATTTAAACAAATTGAACATATGTAAGTCATGATGGGTTGCACTCATGGGTGCTGAGGGAGCTGGCTGATGTCACTGTCAGGTCACTTCCAATTACTTTTAAATCGTCATGGTGATTGAAAGAGGTTCCTGAAGAATGGAAACTAGCAAATATCACTCCAGTCTTCAAGAACAGAAGAAGGATCTGGGGAACTACAGGCTGGTCAGCCTCTGTTCCTGGGAAGGTGCTAAAGAAAATCCTCTTTCAAAACATTTCCAAACATAGGAAGGACAAGGACAAGCAGGTGATTGAGAGTAGCCAGCATGGATTTGTGAAGAAGAAATGCTTATCTAACCTATCAGCCTTCTACAATGAGGTGACTGGCTTGGTGGATGAGGGGAGAGCAGTGGATGTTTTTTTACGTCAACTTTAGTAAGGCCTTTGACACTATCTTCCATAACAGCTTCATGGACAATCTGTCAAAGTGTGGCTTAGGTAAGTATCGTAGTGTGACACATCTGCCATATGAGGGAAGGCTGAGAGAGCTGTGACTCTTTAGCCTTTAGTGAAGAGGAGGCTCAGGTGGGTTCTTATCAATTTATATAAATACCTGTTCAGAGGGTGTAAAGATGGAACCTCCTAACAATAGCAAATTCCACTTGACAACAAGAGAACACTTTTTTACAGTGAAGTTGGTCAAGCACTGGAAGAGGATGCCCAGAGAGGTTGTGGAGTCTTGATCTTTGTAGATCCTAAAATCCCCCTTGGATATTTGTGCTGGACAGCCTGCTATAGCTGACCCTGCTTGAGCAGGTGGTTTGGATTAGATGACCCTCAGAGGTCCCTTCCAAATGAAACTGCTTTGTGATTTTGCAATTCCGTATGGGACTGAGCAGACATGCAAACTGAGAAGAAATGAAAATAGAAAAGTTATATGGTCTCATTTTGCAGGTTATAAGTGGGAGATCATTCCTTTTTGACAACAGGAAGATCAGGATGTTGCCATGAATTGATGGGGTAGGGTGCAGGGTAGCTCCTGGCTGCAATCACTTTTACATGACCCGATGTGTGTATACTGCAGTGATCACAGTAACTGGAAGATTACAACTTTCTCCTCCCTCTAGTACAGGCACATGTGATGAAGTTAAAATTGAAGTAGAAGTGAATGCTCTGGATTTCTGTCTCATTGCTATTAAGTTGATAAAAGCCTTTGCAAGTAAGTTCTATTAAAATTAAATAGACAGGACTGAACAGAAAAAAATGTGGTTTTTTCTTACTGATGATCTGACTGAGAGGGTAAGAAGATTCCAAGATCATCAAACAAACTTGCAAAGTTTTGAATCTCTGAAGGTAGTGAAAGCAGAATGCAAGTGTATTTGTGCTGGCAATGATGTACCTTTTCCAAGTAAGGGTAAATGCAGCTGTGATAATGCACCACTGGGATCCATCTGAGCCTGGCTCACGAAGTGGTTCCTATCAACGTATGAACCTTGACTATCAGATTACAGGTGCTACTTTCATCGATCTGCTTTTCTAAGTGCTTGGGAACCTATTTCACAATGCTGCAATATATATTTTCAAGTATTTTTATGCCTGTAAAAAATCTGTATGTATGGTTTGATATAGGGGAATTTTACCTTTGACTTTTATGTAAATATGATCAAGTCCAGGAATGCAAACACCTTTTTCTCCTTCACATTTTCACAGGTTAGGACTTTCTTTTGTCATTCCAAAATCTATCAAAATTGCTCATGCAGACCTTTTAACCTTTTAATCTCCCAGTCTACTTCATTTTACAAAGGATATTGTGCTAGTCAAAACAGTGTATCTTTGTTTCCTCCCCTTTCCATTTCTGGTTAAGAAAGAAAGACTGAATAAGTTTGATTGCTGTATCCTTGCTCTTTTGATGAAATTTCAACCTCTGATCAGAATAAACACTTGACCTCTGAAGAGGGCTGTTGAACTCAGCGTACTGGGTTTGCATGACGAGGTTTTGATAGTGAGGGGGTTACAGGGGTGGCTTCTGTGAGAAGCTGCTAGAAGCTTCCTAGTATGTCCAATAAAGCCAATGCCATCTGGCTCCAGGATGGACCCATCACTGGCCAAGACTGAGTCCATCAATGACAGTGGTAGCACCTCTGGGATGCCATAAGGTGGTGGAGGAAAAAACTGTGCAATGGCAACTTTAGCCCAAGAGAGGAGTGAGAATATGTGAGAGAAACAACTCTGCAGATACCAAGTCAATGCAGAAGGAGGGGGAGGAGCTGCTCCAGGTGCCAGGGCAGAGATTCCCCTGCAGCCCTTGGTGAAGACCCTGGTGAGGCAGGTTGTCCCCCTGCAGCCTATGGGGGTCCACGGTGGAGCACATATCCACCTGCAGCCCATGGAGGACCCCATGCCAGAGCAGGTGTTTGCCCAAAGGAGTCTGTGATCCCCTGGAGGGCCCACACTGGAGCAGGGTCCTGGCAGGAGCTGTGGCCCCATGGAGAGAGGAGCCCAGGCTGCAGCAGGTTTGCTGGCAGGACTTGTGACCCCATGGGGGACCCACTCTGCAGCAGTCTGTGCCTGAAGGGCTGCACCCCATGTAAGGGACCCACACTGGAGCAATTTGTGAAGAACTTCAGCCTGTGGGAAGGACCGATGTTGGAGAAGTTCATGGAGGACTGTGTCCCATGGGAGGGACCCCCAGCTGGAGCAGGGGAAGAGCGTGAGGAGTCCTCCCCCTGAGGAAGAAGGAGTGGCAGAAACAAAGTGTGATGAACTGACTACAACTCCCATTCCCTGTCCCCTGTGCTGCTGAAGAGGAGGAGGTAGAGAAAATTACAAGTGAAGTTAAGCCTGGGAAGAACGGAAGGGTGAGGGGAAGGTGGTTTTAAGGTTTGGTTTTATTTCTCATTATCCTACTCTGATTTGATTGGTAATAAGTTCAATTATTTTTCCCCAAGCCTGTTTTACCTGTGACAGTAATTGGTGAGTAATCTTTCATTGTCCCTATCTCGACCCCCCAAGCCTTTTGTTGCATTTTCTCTCCTCTGTCCAGTCGAGGAGGGGAGTGACAGAGCGGCTTCCGTGGGCACCTGGCCTCCAGCCAGGGTCAACTCGCCACACTCAGCAATCCCTTTGAAAATGACTTTGATTTCAGAGGGGTATAGAGCTTTAGTAATTGGTTTTGAAGATTTATCAGGCTAATAAAGACCCTGAAAGACAGGATCCAACATCTGCTTTTTAATTAAAATTCCCAGTGAATTTGGATCAAAAAGAATAAGATTCAGCTTCTTGATTAATATACAGGACATCCAGGACACTGGTCTACCCACTGCTTTACTGCTCTAGCTTCTTTATTCTTAATTCTTTCATGCATCAATTGCATAAAACATAGGACCAGAGTTGACATCCATATGTTTGGTAATATTCCACTGGTTTTGCAGTTAGCCCTTAGACTAGCACTGCAATTTACATTCACAATAGTGGGTTTTTTTCATGTTTCTAACTTGGGCTGTAGCATTGCCACAATATCTGCTAGAGCAAAATCAAACAGGCCCTTATAGTGCAAGAGCAAAAGCAGAAGAGTGTATCATCAAACGTGTATTTCATTCCATATAGAATATGAGTGTAAGAAAGTGCATTGATATTTTCACTTTTTACAGCTCTAAATATGGTGTTTAAGTAAACTACTATGTGTAAAAACATGTTAAATCCTACTTGGAATCTAATTCCATGCTAGTTATAGTTACATCTTCTCTGACATGGAGTATTATGTCTATACTGTGTTCTTTGTGCTGTTGTAAGGATCAGATCCTAAAGTGGTGTAAGTCAGTGCAGCTTCACTGGCTTTGGCACAGATGCAGTCACATCCCTTGTCTCTGAGTATCTACATTTGCAAGTGTAACAATATAACATATGATCCTTTTTATTTTGTCCTCAGAGTGTGCAAATATTGGTTACTAGAAGTGTCTTTTTCTAATATACCAAATCTAAAGTAAAATATGAAAACATGGAAAATGAGAAGTGGAAGATTGCTTGGCTTTGGTGCTCAGTTTGAGGGCAAGGCTTCCTCATTGGATCAGTGATTCAAAGTTTGTAAGAGATAGTTAATAGCTATAATTAAATGAAGACTTGTGAAATAAGACAGTACAATTCCTCGTGGAGAAGAGTTGCAGCTGTCAACCTGACAATTATAGACTTACTGATATTTCAGTGGAAATTTCTGAGAAAGCTATTATAATTCAGACAAAGGGCAGTTTTACAGTAATTCTGTACTAGCTGTATCTTAAATAAAATAATTCAATTTCAGAAGAAGGAGAAGTAAGGAGTGGGAGACTTAAACCAAAAATAGCTAAACCATAAAATATCCTAAATATATCACTGGTCATAAAATATTTAGGTACTTTGAATATGGGCAGTGTTTTCTTCACTGTGCTGCATGCCTTATAAGCCTGAGACTAAGTAAAACAAAATGTGTTAGAAAAGGTAACTGGTCTGATTATTAGGGGCATCTACTTGAGCTGATACAACAGCAATATATCTGTAGAGACAAAGTGGTGAGGGGTCAGTGTCCACATCTGACGTGCTTCTAACAAGGTCTAGTCTGAACCACTGGAAAGTAATCGGGTTGTACCCCTTGACAGCACTTCACAGCATGATCCAAAGTGTGCTATGCAAAGATAATCAGAACAGTTTAAAAAATCCCCACTTATATGAATGAAAACGCTGTTGTATGTGCAACCTATGTAAATGTTTTTGTGTAATTTGGGCTTGGTCCTTGGCCACTTAAATGTGTGTACTTCCACTGTACCTAGTTATATCTATTGTTTTATAGAGCTGAGGAGTTTCCTCCTTGTTTATCCATTTAAATGCTTTCTTTCATGGATATAATATTAGAAGGAAGATCACAAATTTTTTTTTCTCTTTTATTTTAAGGTATTTGGACTTCACCCTAACGCAGATATCACTTACCAAACTAACCTGGCTAACGAGACATTAAGTACAATAGTAAGCATCCAGCCCAAAGACAGCAGCATTGGAGGAGGGGAAACCCGAGAAGCAGTAGTACAGCGCCTTGCTGATGAGATGCTAGAGAAGTTACCTCCAGATTATAACCCTCATGAGGTATATGCTGCTTTATAGATACAGATGTTTTATGTATGTATGTGTGTATGTGTTTAGTGAGTTTTATTGTGCTCCTTAAATTTAACTGGCACATGTTTTAAAAAGCTTTTAAAATTATGCATAGTGTTTATAAGTCTGTTTTGGTTTATCGTGTAAAATATTCCTACATCGGAAACACATATTTCAAATGCTATAGTCTACTTAATTAGTCACCTTAACTCAGAACAGATATTAGAGACTTCAGAAAGTTCTTGCCCTCCTTAGTTTATTGAAGGACACTGGTGCCTTTTTCTGAAGGACCAGTGATCTTATAGTGGTTACAGCTTTCAATTTACCTACTCTTAATATGATACCACCATTATGAATAATGGATTTTATCACCAACCTTTTCATGCCCCAGATTTTTTGGAGTTTGGGTCATAACAGATGTATTTTTCAGTATTTTCTTGCCTTTTTTATTAACAGTCTCATTATAGAAAATGCCATTTAGAAAAGTCCAGTATAAAGCACTCTTGCATCAGTTTGTAAGTAGGATCAAGTGTCTTGCCATGTGTTTCATGAGCAGTAACTGTTGAAAACCCCTAATTTCCATGATTTTATTAATTTTAAATAATAGTTCTGTTCTGCACCTATATTGCTTTTTTCTCCCTGGTTGCAGTCCAAGCTTGCAGAGTGCCCAGTATGCAGTATTGCAGCTTGTTATGTTATACTTTATTTTTTTCACCGGACAACCTAGAGTGTCCACTTAGGTTATAACTAGTTGTCTTGGGGTCCTGGCAATATTTCCTGTCTCCTTTTCTACTATTCATTTCAGATTGAATATGTCTTGTATAGATAGCCTCTTCTGTACTGTCATAATTCAGCTCAGAACTTCTCTTTTCATTCCCCTCTTGGCAAGCTACTTACAATGTGCAACTTTTTTTGGTGAGGTTTCCTAACAGCCTTCTCTATATAGTTATTTTTCCATCCCTCCTTGCTTGTGTCTCTTTCTTTTGTTCACCTGTTTATTGAGTGATTCCCAGTGAAAGTATAGAATTAATTTGTTTGTAGAATTTTATTTGGAATAGAGCCAGTTTTCTAGTTTTCGCATTACTATTTAATCATAAATAAATTTAGAAATAGCAAATAAAAATAAATATAGTAAGTATAATAATAAATAACACTTATTTACTAATTTAATATATTTAATGTTTTACACCTTGGATCTACACCTATAGTCTGCACCTTGGATTGTTCTCAGTCCTTTTCCCTAATCCTTCCTATCACAGTAAAGATTTTTCATGGAACATTTCTTCTAGTTTTATACACCTCCTTACAAATTTTTTTTCAAATTGCAATAGCAATAGAATACTGAATGTCTGGGTAGCATATATGGTTCTGCCATATTTGTAATATGTGTATTGAGCTAATTTTTTCAGTATATTTGCTAAATCCTCCAAAGGAATATTTCTTCATTCCCTTGTTAAACTACCAACATTTTTCCCACTGAAGAATTTGTAATACTCAGAAGACATCAATAGTACTGCATTTTATATTGTAACCAGAGGGTATTCTTGTTCTCAGGTTTTACCCCTGGGAAATTTGTGCCATGCCTTTTAGTCTTATAAAATGCACACACACTTGTTTAATCCAAATTTCCCTTCTAAATGGTTTGAATAAATACTATTTTTCTCTGGCATGTCTTCTATTTAATCTTGGTCTCATTCAGTCTCATTCCTTCTAGGTTTATTCACTCAGGTTATCCATACAAAATACAGATAGAGTAGGCCTACTGTTTTCAGTCGCTTCCTTGAGTGTCTGAGTGTTGGAGACAACCACTTATGGAGACAAGAACTGTAGTTAAGGACAAAGAGTCTGGAGGGTTTATTTCAGAAGTTCCACCCTGCACTTTTAACTTGTCTCTCTTTTACTCTGCTGTATTAGGGTACAATACATACTTTTCCATGTGACTGTATAAAAAAATCACCACCAGCTGTTTTCATTGCAGTTTCATTCTCATCATCCAGTAGTATTTGACAAGCTATTATCTTTTCTCATGATCTGCCAATCATACATGCAGGTTTTTATCTTGTTATGAGCAATCGTCTTTGTAAAGATGCTCACAATTAGATAGTTCTTTGCTTCTGTACCACTTCTCTGACATCTCTGAGCTTCAAGGAAACCTCTTTTGCTTCAATTTGCTTGACAGCTGGTCTCTTAAGATTCAAGTGAGGAGATTCATATTTGTACAGGACAAACCAATATTCCATATTAATACTTTAGCATTGTCTTGCTCACCATGCCCCCCACATCTGTCTGTCTTCGTGTCCCCCTCCCCCCTTTCATTCTTACAGGAACAGTCAGAGGGTGTCGTGTTGGATCTACGTTTTCCCCGTGTATTTCTTGTAAATGTATTCTACACTCAGGATGTAAGTTTGTTTCATTTTCTTAGCAATAAGTGTAGATACCACCTGTTCATGGTGGTTTCTAGTTTTCTCAGGCTCTGTACATCTTGATTTGTAAATTGCATTTCTCTTTGATTAATCACACCCTCTATTTACATGCTGTTTCTTCAGTCCACATTACTGATGGATGACGTGGTACTTTTCCACAGAACCATCAAAAAATTACTCTTTGTTTCTGTATCATGGTCGTGATTCCTTTGCTCTGAGTATCTACAGAACATCCTCTGGGTCATTTTCCAGCATTTATTGTTGGTAATAGTGTGTTCCTCTGTACATCCCTTTGGCAGTATCATCTGTACTGGAACTTCAGATTTTACTTCTGCAGTGTTATGCGATTTGGCATTATTTCTTGAAGTTCCTGATTCTTCAATATTTCCTTCCTCCTTCCCTAATGGATTTACCCTTTCTCTCATTCTGTAGACTTTAGAATTCATTTGGGTATTTACCAGTGCTTTCTTTGTTGGAGGGGCATTCCCCTTTTCTGCTATTAGTGCCCAGCACCACCTCTTTGGTGCAGTTGTTTATGGGCCAGGAGTGTGGCCACCTCTACACAGTAAGCAAAAAAATATATATCAAATGTGTTTCCCGTCTGAACTCAACATTTTAGAAAGGGCTGAGATGGCGGGAGTAAGCTGTAAAGCAACCTAAATTTTTAAAGGAAAGTTTGCATAAACTGACCAAACAAGAATGTCTAAAATACCAAAAGAACAAAAAAAAAAGATTATGTTCATTAACATGTAGTTAAAAATTTTACTAGTCAGAGCAGAAAAGAAGGGAAAATTCAGATGTTCTCTGAGGGAAGAAGCAACAGAATTTAGCAGAAGCTACAATATAATAAGCAAATAAAATTAAGCTTGCAAGTCTAAGGAGTGAAATGGATTATGTAATTACTTCCTGTGATGTCTGAAAAAAAAAAAAAAAGGAATGAGATGAGTTCTGTTGTTTGTCAATTTAAGTCAACATTTGGTCATTCAGGACATTATTACCTACAAGATCAGTTTAACAATCCTGAAACAAAACTAATATACTAAATTGTAAGAGAGTGAGCGAATGTGTCAGACAGAGTTCTTATGCATGCCTCATTGGGTAAGAGCAGTAAAAAGAAAAACATTCATTAGTCCTAGCAGTGCAGCTTGGGTTTGCTTTTAGAAGAATATTGTGCTGCAGTAAGGCCACAACGTGGTTATATTTGGAAATCCAGTTATAGAGATACTATCAGTGGAGAAAAGGAACCAAAAATTTAGGAAACAAATGAAGGTAATTAAAAGCAAGTAGTCTTTAGGGAAAGTGGCAGGTGCCTTTGCTATCTTTGTTCTTTGTATCTTTGTTCTTGTGGCTCCCTTTAGAAAGTGTGGAGTGTATTAGCTCAGAGTTAAACCCCCAACAGGCTAGGTTAGGGACAGATGGTACTGAAACCAATTATTTGTTGACATTCAGAGCTCTGGATTTTACTTTCTCTTGATACTTTGTGAATCCAGAGAAAATTTAGGCTGTCACACAGAGGCCTTTATTAGCCTTTGGCAATGACTTCAGAACCAACAACTTTCAGAACAGGGAAACTATTTTACCCCATGATATAAACTTCTTTTGTCGTTGCCTTCTTGTAACACTTCCTCTCACCAGTCAAATAACTGAATCAATGTCCACCCAAAAGACTATAAACAAAACAAGTCACCGTTGCATGCTTTATCAGACTGTAGTTTGACACAGGTGATGGAAGAACAAAACAAACTTTCCTCCTGACCTAAAACTGTCTTCATTTTTCTCAGTCCAAAGGCAGAGGCAAAGCAAGAATTCTGCTTTCATGACTCTTTTTGCTTCTGGGCCTTGCCTCACAGGTAACAGAGAGATTAGCAGTAAAAAGATTAGGCCCAGCCAGTCCGTGTGAGTGAAGACAGATGCAAGAATAAATGTCAGCCTGTCACACACAGAGGTTTATAATAACAATGATCCTTGCAGCGTGAAGAACAGCTTGCTAGGGAATAGACATGGAGACATTCCAAAGATAACTGCACTTTACTGGAGGTTGGCTTTTAACCCAAGTAGCAAAGGGGCTTTTTCCTTAAATATTTTTTGTAGTATTGATTTTGCCTTATCCTGTGCTAAGGCTATGACTACATTAGCAACTATTGCATGGGAATAGGAATTAATCTGAGTACCCCAGGCTTCCACTAGATATGTTATTGGGGAATTTGCTTTGGTCTAACTCTAGTCTAGGCCTGTAGGCTGAACACCTGTTAGTAGTTGCAATACGTTACAGTCCCTGAAGCATAACTTTTCGGTTAGTTTAATATGAAACTATGCTAGTTTGTGTGCCTAGAGTCTACTTTTCAGTGCATGTTTTTTGCTACGAAAAAATCATTCGGGGTCTGAACTGAAACACTAATGTAGATGCTTTTGTAAGTCATCTGTGGTTTACTTAC
The DNA here is from genome assembly GCF_023634155.1 of Falco peregrinus. Lineage (NCBI taxonomy): Eukaryota > Metazoa > Chordata > Aves > Falconiformes > Falconidae > Falco > Falco peregrinus. The sequence continues at coordinate 72,471,030 of NC_073723.1, forward strand.
GAACCCTGTCAGATATGATGGTTACCCAGTTCTAGACCTTCAGCTCTTTTCTATATATTTCACTGCCAGCTTCCTTGTGTACAACAAGGAAGTGGCCCTTGACACCACTTGCAAAGAGCCTTGGCTTGGACATGTCTTGAGCTTGTCTTTCTAATTCAGGCCTTTTATTTAGACCATCTTGCAGAATGATGGACTTCCCATTTCTGCTGACAAAGAGTATAGCAAGTAACGAAGTCTAATGGAAAATAACAGCATTTACCAAATATGATAAGCCATTACTACTACAGTAACACGATCACTGATCATTAAATGGCACAAGTTTGGCAGCTGCTTTTCTGCTGAATGTCCTATGAAGTATGTAGTGACAAAGGAGTTGGTAACCTGAGGACAGCTAAGGAATGTGCATAGAGGAATCTGACAAATAGGGATATGCATTGCAAAATCATGTAGACAAAGCTATTAAGATTATGATTTTAGTTGTTCCTTTCTTAAATCACCTTGTTTTATGTTAATGACAACTGTTTGCATAATGAAAAGGAGATCTTGTAAGTGGGCTTTATGGAACTAGTATATTAATCTCAGAAAGGCTATTTTGCTTAGTGAGTTTTGTCTTTTGAGGTTTTTTTCTGAGTTGGAATCCATCTTTCAATGTCATAATAAATACAGCACTGGAGGTAAGTCATGCAATAGCTTGATAGGAATTCCAATACAAAACCTGTCAATCATACCTGAGAGCTGGTATTTAAAACTAGTCTTAACAGCAAGATTTCCAAGAAGGCATTATGTTACGCCTAGTAGATCTCAGATCAGGATTGATTTGTATACAATAAGGTAGGACGTATATAATTTTTTTCAGTTTCCATATCTGGTTATGCTTGGTGCTCCAGACTGAGTGCTGTGAACATATCTAGGATGGATTAAGAAATTTCTACATTATTGGTTCACTCATTATTCAAAACATTATAGGTATTTTTGTAGGTACATGAAAACAAATCAGAAGGCTATTTAAATTCTGAGAATTCACTAGTTAAATTGTACAATTTTCAGTACAGTAATATTTTAGAATATTTCATCTTCTCTTTGTAGATTCATAAATACCAATATTTTGGATAATAACTCCTTTAAGAAAGTCTTGCATGCAATTTTTCCTCAAATGGCAGAAATTATTTGCCAAATGATTCCCCAAAGGAGCACATGCTTTGTAGACTAGAAAAAAGTGGGTTTTCTATTTAAAGGATAAAATGCATGGACTATATTCTGTATAATTCCTTTTCTTATTAGTGGCAGGCACTAGACTTCCAAGTATTCTGGGAAAGAAAAAAAAATCAATCTTTTTTTGCTTTTTTGGCAAGAGAGAGAATTATCAATTCCTGTGAAATTTTCAGAAAGCAGAAGCTTTTCCTCTATTTTGTGTGGAAGGAAATGAGAATACTACATTGTGTAAATTATCCAGAAAGAGTTTGTTGCCTTACTTCTAGTCTAATGATAGCTGACTTTAGTAATTTTTTGTCTTTTACAGGAAGAAACACATTAACTCAGTCTGTAAAATGAACTGTCACACTGCAAAGCATTAGCATAATCGGCTGGCACCTATTTCTTGGACATTCTGTCTGACAAACTCATGGGTCCTTGTGATTAAAATATGATGAATAACCTTGCTGATAACTGGCTCCCAAGAAGAATAGCATATAATGTTAAAAAAAGAGTATTTTACTGGGCTTGGAGTTGAAACCTGAGAATTAGAAATTGTCAAAGCATTTACTCATTTATACTAGCAATTATAACTACTCAACTGCTATATTATATTCATCTTGCAGAAACTTAGTATTCAGTGTAATAATAAGATCATAAATAATGTTTACTATGTGTATATAACGTACAGTATGCATAATAATGTATACTATAATATAGTATACAATGACATATGTGAGTATATCCAGAAAAACACAAAGCAAAACTCAGTGGATTTCTGCACTTGATGAAGTAGCATGTATTGTACCAAGTCACGTGGCTTCTACTTGGCTTCAGTAGAATTCCAGTGATATTCTGCTCTTTGAAAGAATAGACTTCATCTTTTGTTATTAAGCTCAAAATAAGCTCTTAACTTATTTTAGCAACCTGATCCTATGGGTCAGCTCTTTTATGATAAATCAATTGCCATATAGGTATCTGGATTTAGGATCTTATTTTACAGTTTGAGATCTCTTTTGGGTTCCAGAGTCCCCTTGCAGAATTTCACCTGCAGAGGGACTGACTATGGCAAAGATCAGGATTAGGGCTGCTTCAGTGGGAAAGATGATGCACGTGGCTGGCTGAGTGGTGACGAGTACAGAGAGAAGAATTTGCTTTCTGAAAGCCAAGTCATAGCAGGGAAAAACATGTGAAAGTCTTAAAATCAAGAATTCTGGTACTATATGAGGTATAGGCGCCATGATTTCTGTAGGTACCACTGAATCCTCTCTCATGTGCTGTTGTATACAATGATCTTTGAGATACATGGAATACACAGTGTATGTCTGAAGCACATTGTATATGCATCATACGCTAAAGTGAGACAGGGAATGCTTTTGCTACTCTTGCTGTGACATCCTTAAGTAACATAGAACAACTAATTCCATTTTGAAAATGTTCTCTATTGAGTATGAGTCAAACTGTTAGCCTTAAATATTAAGAAGGCCAAAAGCTTCTACCTACAAAATGGTGCACATAATGGTGTAACAAAATTCTGTGGCATCTGTATTATTTCTTGTCAATCTTGCCTCTCTAGTAATGCATCCGTGAGCACCTTGTCTTATAAGTGGGTCACATGCTGTTGGAAGTAGCAGCTTTTATATATTGTGCTTGTTATGTCAAACTCCATTTGTAGCATTATTTCAACTCGGCAGGGCAAGAGGTGAGAAAGTTCACCTAGCACAATTCGGAAATATGAAGAAGTTACCATCAAACATGCTTTTGAATAGCATATGGTTGGGCTTTTTTTAAGATCTAAGACCCTGCAGTCTAACAAGGGCAGAAGGAACTGCTGTGTCCCTTCAAAAAGAAGGAACTTTCCCTCAGAATGGTGGAGAAACTCCTTTTGGTAAGCTAATGAGTCACAGTGTGCTAAATCTTACATTTGGCACAGGACTTGAATGGTCATCTGTTACATAAAAGTTTATTTTCTCAGGAATTATGCGATACAATTGAAAAACCATCCTTTTGCTTTCAAAAATTATTGCATAGGAAACAGGAGATTAAATTTTATAATCGTTGCACTATTCTTGTTTAGGTGAAAGCCCAGCTTCAAAAGATGGGAGCTATTCAACCCATAAACATATTTCTCCGTCAAGAAATTGACCGCATGCAACATGTTATATCAAGAGTTCGAACTACACTGACTGATCTCAAATTGGCTATCGATGGTAAGTTACAATATTAAAAATCATACTAATTAAGATGCAATATTTATTACTAACAGTTGCTTATACTATGACTAAATAAATATTTCCCTTCATTTCCTCCCTTTCTACTTCTTTCTCTTTTGTTCTCTCCCTCCCCCAGTTTTTCTATCATATGGCCAGTAATTCTAGCCCTTAAAGCTCCTGACTGCATATCTAAGGACACTCCACCTTAATTTATTCTGTATGCGTGTGCTCTGTGCTCCAGTATTGCAGTTCACATCCCACAGCACTACTACACTTCCGTGATTCTCTCTAGGATCTCGACAGAGCTCAGAGGAGCTGAATTGTGCAATTAGGTCTACAGGTCGTGTGCCACAGTCATTATGAAATTAAGCTGAGACATAATTATATAGAACAAAGTAGAAATGTTGCTGCTAAGTAATTGAGAGACAGGGCACTCGGGAGGCCAGGTGGTAAAGACTCTAATTTAAGGTGAGATTTGCAATGTTCGTGAAACTGGTTGTACCAAATAGGATGACTCTAAACGGAAGCTGAAGTGAGTTTCAGTGCCAGTCAGAAGAGAGTGATAGGGTTCTTCTTTCATCCATCACAGGAGGTAGGCAATAGCACTCTGTATCTCTCAGAGACAGGAGTATTTGGCTGAAAATGAGCAATGAAGAATGCAGTTAAAATAAATCAAGAGCACAGGTGACTAGAAGCAGATGGAAAATTTGATCAGAAAAGGAGTGACGAAAAAGAAGGAATGATGATGTTACTGTCGGCTTTTGGTTTTCACTTACCATTTTGCTCATCATGCAAGAGCTGAAATATCCAGGAAAGAAAGTATACTGTTGCTTAGCCAAGCTTCTTGAATTAACAGTAAATGAAAATGAAGCAGGAATAGTTCTGTTCCACTGGTTAAGATCTCACTCAAGTCTGCTGTTCCCCAGCAGAGAGGCAGAAAATATCTGAGGCAGCAAACTGTCCTCACAGGGAGGTCAGAGTGCCTCAAAAGTAGTTCCTTCTGATATGGGTGATGGCAGTACTGTAATCTGTCATACTGGCATTTTCCAGTCTCGACAATAAGTCATGAAGGGAGATTTTTTTTAATTTGTATTTTTGTTACATAAGAATCAAAACAGACTTTTCCCTATCATTTGTATGATACACTGAGGCAACAATGCAGCTTTGGAAATATCCTGCCTATAACCTGAATGTAGGAAAGAGGTTCATGTATGTGCCCAAGGCTAATTAGCTTCCAAATCCTGTAATAAACTATGCAAAGATGAAGCTGGAAGGAACAGTTGTCCTCTGTTTCAATTCTGAGCTGAAAGTTCCTTTTTATAAGTGCATAGAGTCCCTTTTGAAGTAAATTAAAATAATGCTTTCCGTTCAAGAATGTGTTAATCTTTCCTTGATTGTGAAATATATATTTAAAGTCTGAAAATGCACAATATTCTGCAGAGGAGTGGATGAGTAACATAATTTATTTGCACTTAGCATTCAGTTCCACAGTGGGCACAGTCCTCTACCAGGTGTTTAATCACATTAATCCTGTAACTTTTGTGCAGTCCTCTAAAACATTATAATTTTCTTAGGGGCAGGCAAGTTAAATATAGTGAAAAATTGCTCTGAAAACAGAATTGGATGTATAGTTAACAATAAGGATTAATGACTTCTGGAAGATTCATGGTACATCAAGTGCATGTCATAGACTGTTAATTAGGGATGGAAAGAACATTTAGGAACTTTTTTTTTGCCCAGCAAAGGGGAAACCCCCAAACTCTCTGATACTAGATTCTCCCCTGAAACTCGTCTCAGGTCACCTGAGGTACTCCTTTTTCTTTACAATGAGGTAAACCATTCTGCCTGCTCAAACAGGTCATGTATATTTTGATATCTGCCCTGGTCATGCTTCTGGCTCTGGCTTCATGAACCTGTTAAGGCCTGAGCAGCTGCTTACAGCAGATCTAAATTTTCAAACAAATGTTGTGCTTAAGAATATAGCACATCTTTGTGTTGTGTCGTGTAGCTTAGCAAAAGGAGGTCTGAATATTTGATTCTTCAGGTTGGATGTGAATAGATGGACCTTGTAATTTTGCTGTTGCTCTCTGAGTTCCACTTGAGATAATATAAAGCCCTCCTCAGTGAGAGCTGATGTGCAGCTGAACGTGAGAGATGTTGAGCAAATTAGGAGAGTGTTCTGTCCCTCTATCCCGAGGGCAGATTAAGCGGTGTTCCCCTTTTGGGAGGGATGAGGATGCTCAGCATGTGTCCAACATGTTTGTTGGCAGCCATGCCCCACAAGCCTGCATCTCCGCCAATAAATTTTGCTGCCTGGAGGGATACTTTTTTTGGATCGAATTGTAATAATTAGATTGTAGCTGCACTTTGTACTCTCAGTTATGTCCCAACCATTAGTTCTGTTTTAATTACTTATTGATTGCCCAGAATTTATTTCACAGTTGGTATAATACGGAGCTTCACATAAATCAGAAAACAGCAATGATGATTGTCCTCTCAAGTGGCTATGTTCCAAATAGAGAAGTGTTTTTAGAGACAAGAAGCAGTAAGCCATGGGGCTTGAACCAAAACTCCAGATCCTAATGGGTTATCAACATCATATCTTGAGCCCCTGGCAGAAGGTGACCATATTCTTTGTAGGGCAGTAAATGATCTATAGAGTTGCTATGTACATGCCTTATCTTCCTCCTGTGGAAGCACAGAGGAGCCTGGCACAGAATACTAATACTCTAGCTGTTTGTTGGAGAGTGTGCACTTCAAACCCCCTCTCCCACTAATGAATACTGTCTTTAAATGCAGTAAAATTTAATGACCCATTCAGTTATTCCTAGTCTCTTAGAGTTTGAGTAGAAGGGGAACAGAATGTGGCCTATCTGTGAGATTGTGTGTGTGTGTGTGTCTCTTTATTCCTCCAGGTACTGAGGCAGGACTGGTAAGTGTTTTGATGGCACCCTGATGTGTCTTCTGTGAGTGAAGAAAGTGAGGAGATTCTGTGGGAGTTATCCCGAGTCCCCCTTGAGTGGCTTCCGTGAATCTCAGCAATGGAGCATGCTTGTAGTAGCACTGAAAGTGGATATTGAATCCTTGGCAATGGAAATAAGCACAGCTTTTAATTTGGTTTTGTTTCCCAATTTTTAACCTACTAAACATTCTGTTTAAGGGCTTGTTGTGAAAGAAACAAATGCTTAACTCATTTATTTATGAGTATATCTAGATTCTACTTTGATCATAAAACTGCATCCACTTGGCATTTGTTTCTGGTACCTTATAGCTTTGCGTTTTCAAACTAACCCTTTGGAACTACCTACTTCATGAACAAGTGAAGGCCATACAAGAAACCTTGGATTTTTTATCCTTTCATGTTATATAAGTGCCACATGATCACAGAACTCCTGCTGATATTTGTGAAGTACTTAAAGAGTTAGGAGAGAGAAGTCCTTTTCCTGTTAACATATTTCCTTAGAATACAGCAATCCCTCTAAAAGCTTTTATGTGACTTGTAATATATAAAGATTTGTTTCTACAGGCCGAGTTTTTGTTCCTTACATTTTTCTTAATACTTGCAAGACAAGTACCTACAGGAGCCATAAGCTGAAAGACCAACACAGAAGGCAAAAGAAATGAAATCAGTACAAATATCTACTTTAGAAGTCATCATGGCATTTGTCATGGAGAAGCTCTACCAGGCTTAAGCAAACTTTCCACTGCAACTACAATATGGCACCCCCCCATGTTACAAATTTAGCCTATTTTCATGTATGTAATGCACACTATACATAACCTACATGCCAGGACTTGAAAAAAATAATAATCACATACTACTCTTATTCTACACTGAAAAAGAGGGCAATCAGAGCTTTTGGAATAATAGGATCAGGAACAGGGATATTACTAAGGGGAAACAGGACTTTGCTATTTTAAACAATGCATAGGTTATATGTGTGAAAACTCATTAATATCAATACATTAGCATGTTTCAGGTATATGTTAATGCCAGGTTGAGAAGTGTGAGAAAATACATGTGGGACTATTGAAACAGAAGGTGTTGGATGGTAAAAAATAATGCATTTTTGTATGCGTTTCTGATATTTTTTGAACTTTATAAATCAGATTAATCTGAATAACTGTTAATACAAAGCCTTGAGGAATACTGGTGCATTTCACTCATTTCTGTACATCTCAGTCATTGATTTGCTACCCTATTAAAAACTATTTCACTACCAACTTTTAGCTCCTTACCACCCTTACATTGCATTACTAACCAGTGTGTTGGCTTTAGGTGTTTACTTATTGTTATAAGAACATGTTGAAACACCCAGAACTTCATGTAGAAATGAGGTAGCATATACTTCTACATACATAATAGAAATCACTTAGAATTCCTAGGTCATCTGAAATGATGATCTGAAACCCCTGAAAGAATAAGGTAAAGATTCACTATTTTTTCCCAACTCAGAATACCATGATCTTGATGGTAGTCTTTGCATCATGTTGCTGCAAGAAATTTCTGTTTGTTTTATGTAGCAACTTACAAGAGGAATATAAATGAACTCCAAAAGACACAAAAGACATAGCCGATAATTTATTCCAATCTATGTGGTGAAAAACAGAAACCCAGGAAAATAATCTTGCCAGAGTGCACAGGAAAGGTAATTTCACATGAAGTGAAGGAGTATGGACTGATTCCCACTAGATGGATAAGTTTTGTTTTGACTCGTAATACTTTAAGACTGTTAACACTAACACAATTTTAGTTTGGCCTGCTGATGATAGTAATAGGTTTTGGGGCTAAATGATCTTGGGTTTTTACCTTTCTAATTCTTACAGTGTGTGTATGTAAGGCTTGTAGGGATCATCTGTGTATTCCACTTTTGGATGAAGATTTTATTTGAAGATTATTAAGAGCACTCAGCGAGGACATTAATGGAATGTAACAATGGCAGTTCATTTGAGGAATGGAGGGGATGATTCTAGAACATCTGGTGGCGTAGTTACTTTTGGCTCAGCAGCTCTCATCCATTATTTACTTCTCATCCTGCTAAGAATGCCAGAATGCCTCCTGTTGTCTTTTGCAAAGTGTGGAATGTTATTTCTGGACCTTTTAATAAGTGTTATGTATGCTTTCCATGATGCTGGCCAGGACAACTGTTTAGAAACACACATTTAGAGCAAACTGCAGAAAATGGTTTATCTGCCTGTTCTATTACTCTGGCTCAGGGTAGTGATTTTTACTACTTTTTGGGAGGTGTGCATGGATTTTCATCTTCAAATTATTGCTTTAATTTTTTTTATTTTCAGTCCTTTTGTGGGTGCAGTCAAGTGCATTTTGTACTGGAGCTGGTAAATATTCAAAACAATTTGCAGGGTTTTTTATTTTCAAATTGCCTTCTTACTGACTGAAGGAATTAGCTGTTGCAGAGAATCTAGGATTTATGTGCTCTTCTATGTGAAAAATCGTATGCTACTCAAGTTTCTGAGTTCCCTTCATCTCTCCTGACTTGAAGAATTAAATCAGAGGATTCTGCACCAGGAAAGTGGTGAGAAATACACAGAAAACAGAACAGGGTCAAAGGTTAGGTGCAGCTGGAGAGAATACCATGGCCTACAGGTGAAGAATGGAGACAGTGTTGTGCATTGCAGGGCTTGGCTGTCTGATTTACTTTTCCTATTTTGGAGAGCAGGTGCAAAAGGAGGTGATAAGTTGTTGAGGGTCTTGGGATTAAAACAGCATGGTGGGGTTAAATGAGCTTCTGAGAGCTTCCTGGGAATCATCTGCAAATGCTGAAGTGCCCAAGTGCTGCAAGTGAAGAAAGAGGGAAATACCCAAAGAAATCCTGAGGCAAAGGACTTCTTTCAGCACAGTGATGGTGGTCACTGAGCTAGCAGAAAGCTACTAAAACTTGCAAAAAAACCCCCAACAATTAAAAAAAAATTAAGTTTTAGCTATGGGGAAACATACATTAGCTTTTACTGTTTTTATCTAACACTCTGTATACCTTCTACCTTTGGGTGGAATAATAAATAATGCTTTCCTTGGAGAAAGCACGAGCAAGTTAGTTGTTGCCATAAGGCAGAAAGGGAGGAAAACTTACGAAGTTACAAGCAAGTTGGGATTTTCTTTTCAACGTGTTCAACAAAGAAGAGGGGGTTGCAGCTTCGTGGTGGAGGGAAGGAGTGACTGGCCCAATAACAAACCTGCTTGCTTGGCAGGTAAACTTGAGTGGGGATTAAAGGCTGAAAATATCAGCTTCTGTAGTTGCAATTGTGACAGTCAAGAATGAATTGATGCGTTCATGGAGTTTTTCCTCTGTGTACTGTTAAGGCTAGCTTAACAGACTCATTGTCTTGCAAGTATTGTCCTCGAGGGATAGTATCCAATCCTATTACAATGATGTCAGCTATCGGCAAACTGTGCTTGATGGAGAAACTCGTTTCTTCTCATCTCATTTATATTCTCCATAATTATCCTGGTTATTCTCAATTCACATCAGTGCCTGTGGGAAGAGAATCACTCAGTGGATGGAGGCTTTTTTTGGTTCATACTGGCATTTAAGATCCTTCCTTTGTCCCTAACTTTTTCCTCTCATTTAAATGAGATACATAAATTTCCTAGTCCAGATACAGGTTTTCCTAAATGTTAAATTCAAACTGTAGATCCAAATTTCACAGATTCCACAGTTTCAGATTCAGCTTGTGGGAGGTATGGTAAAAGGGGCAGCTCCATGAAATAATACAAGGTCCTGATGTAGTCTATTCAAAGCATTATATCTATTGAATGAATGACTGTAAAACCAGATCAATTTAAAAGAACAGACTATTTACCTTTATTAACAATAAAACCTATTTATCCTCAGAATCGTGTAGCTTTATTTGGCTTATTCACTACACAGCAATTGAATAGATTTAGATGTGGTTTAGAAGTGAGATAGCATAAATTTAGGGCAATGAAAAAGGGGAATCCTGATTTCCAAACTGCGTGTACTGGGCCAACAATATGACTACAGTACATATTATTCTTGGAGCATGGAAATACCCTTTAGCTGACCTTTCATCAGTCATGTTCTGATGGACTTTATTCAATTCAGGGAAGGGAGTGTCACAAAGTAACCCCCAAAATAACAGTTATAAACAGCTGGCCTGTCTGATTCATAGAACATTCAAGTCTGTCATGTTACATTCATAGGACATTCAGTCTCTTCGTATGGGAACCGGTGCTCTGAGCTTCTCAGAAGTCAAATATGAGAAGCCTATGGTGTTGTACTACTCATTCAATTTAGCAAATACAGCTTTTCAAACACTTTTATAACCTCTCTCCAGAAAGATGCCGTTATTTTTCTCATGTGTTACTAATTTTATTTCTGGCAATTTTAAAAAAATATTTTTATTTTTATTGGGGTATTTTAGCTGCAGGAATGCACCCCAACACCCACAGATGCCATTTAGTGCTGAAATTCAAGCACTGTATGCCCACTGCCAGAGATGACACCCACTCACTAGGAATATTTATGCAGCTATATGGGCAAGGCCAGAACTGTGAATATACCTTATGCTCAAGAACACTCTGGCTTAGTGTTCTCAGCAGCTGCTCTGAGTTGTAATGGGCAGATATTCTAAGAGATTTCACCATGCTCCAGGGCAGAGACTGGTTGTATCTCCCTATTTGAATAGCTCCAGCCTGCTCACAAAGAATAGAGAAGAAAATGTGGCTCTCTTACAGCTCGTGCTGCAGGAGAAAGTTGGCTGCATTAGCCCGAGAACAAGGAAGAATCAGATATGAATGAGTTCTTTCTTTCTTTCTTATTTTGGATGACAGTGATCCCCCAGGGTTTAAACAGGGTGCTCTTTGCTTGTTTTCTGCCCTCACTACAGTTGCTCTGAAGTTGAAACCAACATGTGTTGCATAATTTTTTTGCACTTTTTGTGCCTCCAGAGTGTGACTAAAGTGTATGGTGTAATATTATATTTTTCTAGGCAAAGGGGAGATGACACAGAGTGGCTTCTTTCTTAAATGTTGGTTCTCTTGGTTATATGTTAGAGAAAATTTATATCTGAAAGGAAAGTTTATTAATTGTCTTATAAAAGACTCTTAGCAATCCCAAAACATGATTCAGAACCTGACTCAAAGGCATTACAGAGAACGCAGGATAGGCAGTATTTTTTAATATTTGCAGTTTTCTAAAAGTTGATGGTTGTCTCATAGCATTTGTTGCACAAAAAAAGGTCCATATAGAGAGCAGGTCATTATCTGCTAGAAGAAAATGAAGCCTGTCTGCCGTTGATATAGAGTAGAACATACCAGATTTGCACATGCTGTTATGCAGCTGTTTAGATTGGCCACAGTATTCTTCTAAATGAAAAGCTGGTGTTTCATTTCTGGATGTTCTCCCTTCCTGAACTGGGGACCTGCCAGCCTCAATGGAAAGAAGAGATTTGAAATACTTACTACAAGCCACATTTCCTTACTTCCTTGCAGTTCTTGTTTGCAGTCGCCCAGACCACTTCCCTTTCCCTTGCATGTTCTGTGGTGGAAGCCACCTAACTCTGGCATTTCATGTAATGCTTGTGGCAATTACAGCAGTTGTGTATACAATGATACAGTGAACATTGGTATTACACAAACATCTAATCCAAGTGGGGGCTACCAGACCAGTTTCAACAATGTAAAATATTTTAGCTGGAATAAAGAACACATCCTGAGTCTTGGCCATGTGCCAGATCTCAGTACTATTGAGCGTACAAACTGATAAGATGTAGAAACTTCTGGCACACGGAATAGTGAGTGTTACTGAAAAGTCACTCTCTTAGTAAATGCCAATATTTTAGTGGAGATAACAATACTATGCATGGAATATGTGAGTATGCATTGCCACTGCCAAAAGAAAGAAAAAAAATATTGCCTCTAGCTTTATTCTATGTACTGCTTTCTCATTGAGAATCTTGATAATGGAAATGTACAAAGTTATCATTAATAACAGTGAATTTCATGAATATAATCACTTCCAGTACACACTTAGGATATAAATGAGTTACACAGTGTGTCGCTATCATTGATCATGTGTATAGAAACCATTAAAATATAGAAAAAAGTTTTAAATTATTAATCCCATTCTAAACAAAGTGTGAATATAATGAATATAAATAAGGGGAGGGGGGAGAAGGAGTTGCTTTTAAAGAAATCTTTATTTCTGACCAAAATAAGAGAAGAAATATAATTTATCTTGTCACCTTTATCTTTAAATCAAGTCTTACAAGTTTGAACAAATTAACTGCAAACTGATAAGATTTTAGTGCAACAGGTGTGCAATTAAGGCACAACAAAAGAGGGTTTATTAGACTCAGAATGTCATTTGGAAGTTTTAATTGCCTTTGCAAGCTAAGGGAAAGTTCATTCCGAATGTTTTACTTATCTTCCAGGAACTATAATTATGTCAGAAGAATTGCAAGATGCTTTAGATAATATGTATGATGCTAGAATTCCAAAACTATGGCTTAGGATTTCCTGGGAGTCGACTACTTTAGGATTTTGGTTTACTGAGCTTCTTGAAAGAAACCAGCAGTTCAGCAGTTGGCTGCAGGATGGCCGCCCAAACCAGTTCTGGATGACAGGATTCTTTAATCCACAGGTAAGGTTGCTAGACTGATCTTTCTAACTCCTATGTAACAGTTAAATTAGACCTTGAGAGAACTTCAAGACTCAATTTTGACTATACAAAGTATAGTCTAAATTTAATTTTTAGTATAGATGTAGGATAAATTAATGTCAACATCTATTGAAGAAATTTTTGCTAGATCAAAATAAAGTTACTGAAATAACGAAGTGTATCTATGGTTGCTTTAATTGTAGTGTGGGAAATGGATAAGTACATCTTTTTATCTTTCAGTGTTATCTTCCTTTTCTCCCCCTCTGTTACAGTAATCTGTTTTTCATTCACTGTATGAAAATCCCTCTGAGTACAAAACAAGTTAAGTTTCAGAACTTTGACACAGGAAGAAGAGATTTGGACTTGGCTCTCAGTCCTTGTAAATCAGTTCCTTGAAATAGAAGGTTTGTTATTTATACAGCCTCAGAATTGTGCCAGACTTGGTCTGCAGAGACATATAAAAAATACAACCTCTTGCCTGCACCATCTAAAATAAAAAGCTGGCACAAAGTGAAACGCAAGAAAGGGAACAGCTGAGAACAGAGTTAAAAGAAGTAAAGTATACATACCTAGGTGATGTATAGTTTCTCTGCACATTCATTAAATTTTTTATGATTCACAGATGATTGTGGGAAGTGCGAGTTGTGGAAGTGAGTCATTGTAAGAGTATCCAGCCAACAGGTTTCTGTGAAGCCTTAGCAAAAAGCTATTTTAAAGATCTATTTTAATCTCAGTACTTGTTAGCAATGCAAAAGCTAGCTGAAACAGCTGCCTAGAATAGAGAAAACAACAGTGGCAAGTATTCTCTAGGACTACTGCTGGGAAATATCCATCTATCATCTATCCTGCCTGTCAGCTGTCTGATGATACCACTTCATAGCATGGAAGTATGCTCACGGAATCCCTGAGCAAAAGATTCTCAAGCAAAAGTATGAGGGAGAGGAGTGGGAGTTTTAATAAAAAAGATCATGCTTCCATACTTGGTTTGTTAGCAACACATTGATAGTGGCACTCTAAAATATTCCTAAGTAACTTTTATAATGATAGAATCATGGAGTCATGGAGTCATTTAGGTTGGGAAAGACCTTTAAGATCATCAAGGCCAACCGTTAACTAGGAGTGCCAAGTCCACCACTACACCATGTTGCTAAGCACTGCATCTACATGCTTTCTAAACACTTCCAGGGATGGTGATTCCACCACCTCCCTGGGCAGCCTCTTCCAATGCCTGACCACCCTTTCATGAAGAAATTTTTCCTAATATCCAATCTAAACCTCCCCTGGTGCAGGTTGAGGCCATTTCCTCTTGTCCTGTAGGTTGTTATCTGGGAGAAGAGACCTACACCCACCTGCCTAGAACCTCCTTTCAGGCTGTTGTAGGGAGCAGTAAGGTCCCCCCTGAGCCTCCTCTTCTCTAGGCTAAACAACCCCAGTTCCCTCTGATCAGGCTGGGTGTAACCCTAACAGGCTTTTGATTTTGTTGGTGTTTGCTTTTTCACTACAGATGAGCAAGACCTGATACAGATTTTGTACTGACCACTTTAGCGGGCTTTTTTTGTGCTTTGAGGTTGTGTCAGTTCTGAAATTTTGCCAGCCCAAATTTGGCATCCTCGATTTTTTTTGATCCATACATCTGGATTTCTCAAAAAAAGCTGCCAAATAATCAAATATCCCCCAAGCTGTGATTTCATAACTGTAGTTCTAAAGTCTAAAGAAATACATATTGTGCAGAGAAAAAAAAATCCCAGAATGAGATGTGCTTACCTGATTTATTTGTGCTGACGATCACAAGCCTAGGAACCAGATGGTTATTGTTAGTCTCCACTTTCTGTAACCTGGGCTGTGGGAGTGGCTCATTCTACAAGAAATTCAATTGAGCCAGGACTTCTTTTCTATTTAATTAACTATTATTTTGTTAATAGTCATATTGCTGTGTTTAAAATCAGTACTTCATATGTTAAGAAAATTGATTTTCATCTTCTCAAGCAAGTTGATGTGATGAAGTATTAGTACTGCATTTCTAATGGCTTGTTTGTAATACCTGAGAAACTGTCAGAAAAATCCTTTCATTTGTGAGATGAAATGCAGCTCCTAAGTAATTTCTAATTTGCCTACTTGCATAGATCTCACTTCTTTATAGTCAATGGATAAATGTCATGGACAACACAAGACCATAAAGTAGATTTATAGCACTGGGAGAATGAGGCATTCTGGCAATAAAAAGTAATATAGGACCTGACTCTGCCTTCTCTTGGACTGTTTATACACTAGGATAAATTCAGTAATTTCACGGAAGTTAATCTTTATTTATAGTGATACAAATGAGGGCAGGCTCAGGCTTCTGTGTAAAAGAAACCTGATTGCCTCTGGGTGTCTGCATTGGGCCAAGATAACTGGAAAGAACAAAACAAGAAGTGCCATTAATTTTCTTCCCTCCTGGAAGTTGATCTGATGTTGCTGGATTTTTTCCTCAAAAAAATTGACATATCTCATTTCTACCTCCCAGTTTCCATATTGTGGCTGATACTGTTTTATTGTCTCCTCGTTTGCATCTCTGTATCCAGTTGCTGTCACTTGTCATAGATATGAATTTTAAGCCCTGTGAGGCAGAACTGTTCTGGTTGTACAGTACTTAGCATAATGAATCCTCAGCCTTTTTCTAAGACCCTTAGATGCCAAAGCAATGTGAATACTGATAAGAATATGAAATACAATGCCTCCATTCCTCAGTGCCCACTTAATTCTAGTAAAACTGTCATAATTTCCTCGCTGTAGAAATTACAAAATAAGTGACAAACAAGGAACCTCCTAAACAATGTAAAGGAGAGCGTATGACTGTGAAAGCAATAGACTTAACTGATTTCCATATTTCTTGTCATAGCTTCCATGGATGCCTGCTTCTTGCTCACTGGAAGGCTCAGAGTTAGTTTGCATGGGTTGTTAGAAGGCAAAAAAGGGACAAAGCTTTAGCAGCCTTCAGTAAATAGGCCAGGGAGAAGTTCAGGAAAAAGCAGATAAAGAAAGAAGAAGTAATTTTCCATGTATGTGAAACCTCAAACATACCCTTCCCCACCCCCCAGTCCCCCCAAATACCCCCTTCCCAAACAAACAAACTAAAAAAAAAAAAAAAAAAAAAAAGCAGGGCAAAGATTTCCAGAAATCAAAACAAATGTCATGGCAAGGTCTTTTACATTCCTGACAGAGGGTTTTGTGGGGAGCCAAGCCCTCAGCTGTACAGTGGCACCTCAAGCCACTGATTCTTTCTTCCTGTTTATTGAGCTGTTCACCTGCTCTGGGATACCCAGCTGGGTCTCCAGCTCACAGCTGTAGTCTTTAAACACTGTCTAGGATTCATTCAAATGAGCAAATAAGTGTTACAAGTCCCACTGCAGACGGTCCTGCCATCTCAGCAAGAACAGTCTACAATCTAAATCTTATCCCTGAAGACAACTCACAGCTCTGAGCTGACTTTTATTCCAGTGTTTCCGCGGTGCCTTTGAACTGATTCCCTTAATAGAGTCATTTTTCTGTCCTGTTGTTTTCAGGCTCTTCTTTCTTTAATATTTCAGTTTATCTGCGATCCAGTAGCCTTCTGGGGCCTCCCAGAAGTCAACACTTAGCGTATTTTAAATTGTTGGTTCTAGCAAGTTTCTACAGATTAAAATTCCACAATTTAACTACAAGGATTCTGCTTCCATTTAATGGCACTTCTGATAGAAGAACTTGGCCTTTAATCCTGTCTTCTTTAGCTATATGCTGGAGTTCTCAACTACTTCAAATGCAATCGTAATTACCTGTGCTATAACAAAACCTCTTTAAAAGACTTGTCCTGGGGTCTTTGGAATGGTATTAATGGGAGGCAACCATTACCAGTTAACCAATCTGAGTTCATGAATGTCATCTCATGTTCTCATAACTTAAAGGGTATTGCATAGCTACAAAGTGCTTAGCACACGCAACAAGCACTCCAGTCCCAGCAGCCAGGGGTTGGCCTCTGCCTTCAGCAGACCAACATACTAACATTTCCACATCTGACTTCTTTCCGTTCATTTGGCCCAACAACACTTGGCTCAACAGAGAATCCTGCAATGTGAATACTGAGGAAAAATAAAAAGCTTGTCCAATTCCCTCATTGCTCCTGATTTCTTCCTAGCTGTGCTGTTGGCTCTCTAATACCTTGGTGCATTCACCATGTGGCTCTGTATTCTGCCATCTCTGTCTCCAAATAGCTTCTTTCTCTGCTCTGGGTTCTGTCCTGAAACTTCTTCCTTTGTAGTTATCCTTCTCAGTAATTCCCTCTTGCTCTTGCATCTCCAATTTTTGTGTTTTAGTCATTCACCTACTAGCAATGCAAATGGATTTCCGTAAGGTAGAATAAGGTGTACACCTACAGCATGTCCACTGGACGTGCAAAGCAGTCTACCCTCCTGTCTCTTAGGGCTAAAGTACTTCCCATGCACTGCTGTGTGTTTGCACATGGACAGTTATATGAGGTGAGCTAACCAGCATCTTCAGCCTGGGTTGTCTTACAATAGCTTGTAACTGTGTCATGAGATTGTAGCTCTTTAGAACAGAGAGTTAGTTTCATCTTGTGCTGCTGAAGTGCTCTCAGTTTATCTTGCTGGTGTCTACAATGGTAGCATATTAAGGCTTTGCACTGAGCAAAGCGGCAGAGGCATTTCACTGTTCAATTGCATGATTCCAGTTTGCGCTTCCGTTGTGTTCTGAAAATTCTTCACGATGACTGAAAAGCATTTTTACAATGTTGGTGTAAGGAAAGGTGAGTAATATAGCACATAAAATACTAGTGTTATTTGTGGCTTAGCAACTACCTGTATTTGGAACCTCACAAAGCACATTAATTGGTGGCCTTGTAAACCTCCTTCCATGTGGCTGGTTGTAAAGTAGGCGTGTGAGGTGAGGTGAGCTGTACATGCAGCTTCTGATATGTTAAGTAAACCAACCTTCTTAGCACTAATACACGCACACCAAGTATATAAGAATGCATGGTACTGGGACAGCATAAGAAAGCATTGGATTTACACTACTGAATTTAGTTTTGTATGTACATGAGATTCTGTGGGTTCAGCTTTTATACTGCTGATGTCAATTAGATAGGACAAAAGATTGGAAGTGGGTGAATTCAAGGTCTATTAAAACCCCTTATGTCATATTCAATCTCTTTAGGGATTCCTAACTGCTGTGAGGCAAGAGACAACTCGCATGAATTTAGCAAAAGGGTGGGCACTCGACAGTGTTGTTTTACACAATGAAGTGACCAAGATGATGAAAGAAGATGTTGTTGGACCTCCTCCTGCTGACATTGGTGGGGCTTACATATATGGCCTTTTCCTTGAAGGGGCAGGTTGGGACCGCAGAAACAGTAAGCTGGTCGAGTCAGCACCAAAGGTAAGGATCAAGTGAACATGACTGACTGTGGCATAATATGGTGTGCTCAGAGAATACCAGAAAGTATTCTGAGTGCCTGCAGCAGTGGTTTCACAATAGGTTTCAAGGTGGTAAAACACTAGCAGGGCTGTGAAGAGGACAGAGTGTTTACCCACCAGAACCGAACAAAAAGACTTCTGTCAGCAAACAAATTTAGCATGCACAGCAGTAGAGCAGACCAGATGCTGGGCTTCTTGGCTTCAGGGGCCCTAGAAATACAGCTATGTTTGAATAAAATAGTGCAACCCATAGTCAGCCTTCTTTTGACTGATCAAGTGGGACCCTATACAACTTCCAGAGCCCAGGACTGGGTTTGATAGCAACTGCTGTGGAGGTCAGTGTTTGGATGACTAGAAATCCTTGGCATTTGTTTTTGAATAGGAGGAAAAGTATTAGTTCTGGGCTTATGCTCAGTTATCCGTAGATGCAGTTACATTTTGCTGATGTGACTAAGCAGATTTAAAATCTAGCTATGGAGCAGTGATTAGATGCTGTGGTCACTGTCCAGGGAAAGCTGCCATTGTCTGCATTGCTAAATTTTTTCCAAACTAGTGATGACTGGAATTGGAGTTAAGGTAATTCCCTCTGTAGGTAAAACATTTCTGTGCCTGGCTGAGAACAGTTTTCCAAACCAAATCTTGCTGGCTGTAGTTTCTGTTGCTTGGGTTGTCAAAAGACATGTTCAGCCATAGAGTTTACTCAAGTGCTCTGGAGTGTTCAGCAAGCCTCCATGTTGTGCTTGGGTTTAGGCCTTTTTTCCACCCCCCCCGGCAATGAATACTTCATATTGCTGGAAGACCTGAGGGAATCTAGTCTGGATAAACATACAGGAGGCACCTTGGATCTTTGAAGCTCCACTGCCAGCAGTGCAGAGGTAACAAGAAGGTTTGCTAGTGCAAACTTTGTAGCTCCAGTCCTGCCATTCAAGGAACAAGAAGCGGGGAAAGAATGGGGAACCCTAGCCAAAGATGCAAAGAACGGGAAAGAAGACAATAGTCTGTCTCCCTCCTAAAGCCACCCTGTTGTTTTTCCATCTACTTCCAGCGTGTGTGGTTTTCCAGGTTTCTGCCGCTTCCTTCCAGGCTTGCTGATGTCTCTTGTCCCTGAGCTGCCACTGTGATAGTGAGCATAGGACTTGCGTTCTCACATGTACCTCTGCTGGTGCTTTTGCTGCAGGCCATCACTGAATCTAGTTCTAGAATTTGGAGTTCAGACACCCTATTCAAGTACTCTCATGCTGAGCCTCGTGTCTCTTTTAACATTCTCAGGTGCTGTTCACAAGTCTTCCTGTAGTCCATGTGTACGCTGTCAGCACAACAGCCCCACATGACCCAAAGAAGCAACAAGGAAGCGTGTACGCCTGCCCTGTCTACAAAAAGCCCCGGAGAACAGATCTGACATACATTTTCTCATTGTATCTGAAAACAGTGAAGAATCCTGATCATTGGACTTTACGGGGGGTTGCACTGCTCTGCAGTTCAAAATAAGGACAGATAGCTATTAAAAAAGGAGCACCTAGGAAGATTGATCTGCAGCCACTAGGACTTTTGTTATTGTTGGGTGGTGGCTACCTTCTCACAGGGGTGTGGGGATTAGCAAGTGATGTACAGAGATTTTGTTAATTGCACATAGATCAGTTTACTCTGTTCACAGCAAACATGCTAAATGTGTTTATCCTGGGAATATCAGAGAGAAAACAGTTGCAGGTGTAAAATTTGGCAACTGTTATAAGGAAAGTGAGAATATAATCAACTAGCTTGCTTATAACGGAATCACTAGGAAAAAAGTCCTTATGGTAGTGACAACTGCTCTAACATTTATGGTGGTTCTTTTGTAGCTGTTATTTTTTCTTCTTCATACAAGACTTTTTCATAATATAATGTTTTTTACATTCAACTTTGTAGTTAAAAACTTATAATCTATAGCATTATTAAAGCTGTAATGACTAGTGAATTAAACATATGGTAAAACTTTATGTTTATCTGCATACATTACATTGCGCAGTTTCTTTGATTTTGCATTTGTAAACTTACAGGGTGGTTTTACAAATGGATGCTACCATTTCCTTGAATAGTCACTCATTTATGCGAATTATCATAGAAGCTGTACAAACAGGTGAATTTTGTGTTTGCACAAGTAGTGGCCTTTGCACATATTAACTGATTTCTAAACCTATATCCCGCTATAAAGATGTGCACACCCCCTATTATTAGCAAGAAAAAAGTGTTGAAAGTCTTCTCAGAGTGAGCGTATCTGAACACCAGTTTGGCTCTATTAGTATTTTCTCCATTGGTGCTAGTGCCCAAATCCTGCAAATTTAAACCTCTTAACTGCTTTTTAGTCTGTATTTTACATCAGTTTAGGTTAAAAAAAAAAAAAAAAAAAAAAAAAAAGACACACAGGCCATTTCTGGGAGTAGACTCACCTGAAATGGTTGAAGTCATTTTTGTTTGTTAACACCATTGCTGCTTACCCTGTATTTGAAGGGTGATTGCTACTTCTCTTTTAATAGACAGACAGCTATTGGCAGAAAATGTGTTTGGCATTTTTCAGTAGCACAAATTCAAAGCAAAAGAAATTGCTGTTGGATGTTGTGAAAGAAGGACTTGCAGTGAGTGATTTGTTAATCCCTTTTTTTCTCCTTGTAAACACTTTCAATTTTTGTATAAACACTTCAATTTCTTTTCAGCTGGTGTCTAAGAACACGGTTCATTCTTTCCCGTAACCAGTTTTACTCTGCAGTTAGCAATTGCAGGGCTCTTTCCGTGAGGAAGTTTGATAATCACACTCCCACCCACAACTAAGCAGAAAGTGCCAGATTTCTTCTTGGAAAACAGAGCAGACAGGGACAGGGTCCTTTTCTCCCACTGAGCCGGGAGCAGCACTTGTTTCACACGCAGTGCTGGCGAGATTATCTTTCCAAGTGAAACCACCTGTTCAAAAGCTATACACCAGGCCTCCCTGCAGCACAGCTGTACAGCAACAGATTTCATTGAGAATTTTTTTTCTGAGAAGGGCAAAGGATTGGGCTCCAGGACCATTGCTCTGGGAAATTATGGAAAAGATAAGGGGGGCTTCAAGCAGCAAAAGGCTGTGCTGTTGTATAGAAATTGAGGTTGTAAACTGCAGTCTTCTCCCCATCCCCTACCTGTATGAGCAGATATGGAGTAAATTAACTTTGATTTCTCGGTACATGTAAAATTCAAGTCAGTAACATTGATAATAACTTAAAATGAAGAACGTACATAGGAATACTTTGCACACCTGAAGAACTCACTACTTGCTATGAAAAGAAATCATTCTCTGAACAATTGACGTTAGAAGTAAACATTAAAAAAATACATATTTGATAGAGGTTATATATGGTGCTACATGATAAGCTCCATGGAAACTGCATCACTTCCTTTTGTTGTCAAGTAAAATGAGAAAATTAAATTCTATATAAAGAAAATCTATAGGCAATTATGTTCTAGCACTTCATGTTCTGCTGCATAAAAATGCAAAGAAATAGCTTCTTTGAACTTTGACATTTTCATTTCAATAATGAAACCCTGTTTGTCACTTTAGGAAAATGTCGGATCTTGCAGAACACAATGCAGGTCATATTACAGAAGAACCAGACAAATCATGCAGTATTTCACTGAAGATAGCTACAGTTTTATATGGAACTGGAAGATGAATATACAATCACCTGGTTCCAGGAAAGACTTCCTACAACTAGTAAGGAACCAACAAATCAAAACCTTCAGTCTATCCTATAAGCATAACCTTTCTTTCTTTTTGCATCTAATTACAGTGGAGATGTACAATTTACTGTTGAAAGAAATGTCTTCCTCTCCCTGTCTCTCTCTCTTGCCCT
The DNA here is from genome assembly GCF_023634155.1 of Falco peregrinus. Classification (NCBI taxonomy): domain Eukaryota; kingdom Metazoa; phylum Chordata; class Aves; order Falconiformes; family Falconidae; genus Falco; species Falco peregrinus. The sequence continues at coordinate 72,493,382 of NC_073723.1, forward strand.
GTCCTGCCCTTGCAGTGGAGTTGCTGCTTCCAACCTGACAACCTTAATTTGATTTGAAATGTCACTGACAGAGTATAGCATTGACCTTCCCCAACCAGTGTTCCCTAGTTGCTATTGCTAAAGCTGTTTCGCTTCAAATGTGATGTACACCAGACTAAATGAAAGAACTGGCAAGCAGAATATTTGAAGTCAAACTAATTATATTTAAATTATTAACAATTAGCTGGGAGTCCTCAAACAATGTATATAGATAACCAATATCTGAGATATTAAATACAATCATACAGCTTTTAGCAATGTTGTACAGGTTTCACACAGATAGTAATGACTAACGTTGCTTTAGGTAAGTGCTTTGAAGGCAACTCCGTTTAAAAATGAAGACAGCAATGCAGTCCTGCACCCCATGTCAGCGTGGCGGTCATGTTTACAAACATATCTGATGTCAGGGCGCTGGCTCCCAAGTGTTGCAAATAAACAGCATTCCATACTCTAGAGGGTGTCTGTCTCATAATCCCTGAGGCTGTGGCTAGTTGATAACGATGATAATAGGATACAAAGAATTGGGTTATGGATTGGCCCTGTACTTCAGCGACTTTGTAGAATATATTTTAATCGCAGTGATCATCAGAGCAAGCACGGAGAATGGAAAACAAAACGATTCCTTTGTCTGGTCAGTTATGTTCACGAGCCCTATAAGTAACAATTCTTTAAAAGATCTCAAGGAAATTTCAGTCACAGTATTCTAATTCTTTCCTTTATTTATCCAGAACCCATGCATTAATCTTATTCCTCTTTTACTGCTTCATACCTTTCTCACAATCTCATCATTCCAAAACATGAATACGATACCTCATTCTTTTTTTCTCCTGCTATTCCATATTTAATGTGTCTTCTGGGTTTTTATTTTTACTCCATAAGTGCAGCAAATGCATTGCTTATGTGCATCAAACCTTCCTCTTCCATCTCTCTGGAAATAATCTTTAGTCATTTCAGGGGCTTCTCTTTTCCACTAAGAAGAAACACAGTTACTCAAAAACCTATCATTCCTACCACATTCTGTCACACCCTGCATAAAGCAGGAGTTTCCTCCTCCTGCTGTTTCAGCGAGGGCCCTTAAATGATAAGATTTGTATAGCTAAATGGACACTTTCCACAGTTCTTCCTTTCGCTAATACGAAGTAATAGCTTTGTTACTGTTTTCTGATTACAGGAGTCAGTATAAGATAACAGAAATAATTTTTATACTATTGTACATAAAAGTAAAGAGAGTGATCAGGCTGTAAAGTGACTGCTACATCACTGAAAATTCAGATTTCCATCTCCCTTCGGCATGCAAGTTCCATTTGGGTTAACAATGGCTATCGGCATACTGCAAGACGGGGGAGCGGGGGAGCCACTTCATTCACTTTACATGGCTTGGCTTTTGTCAGGAAGACAACACTACAGACACCCACGTAAGTGACAGAACAACACCAACACGTGTTTTGTGGTATAACACAAATTCACACATTTTTCTAAAGCTGAGTTATCTCTTGTTCAGTAATGATAGAATGGTGTGTTTGCTAATGGATTCTTTACACCGATTGCTTTAAGTCCAGCAAAGGGACATCGTCACCTCCTCCTCCTTCTTTTCCTTCCTGCTTAAGAACAACTTCTGGGATTGTCACTCCTTTTTCAGTTGACTGGGAAGCACTTTTTGTTGCACTATTCTTATCTTTCTTTACCTTAGTGATCACTTCTGTATAAGAAATTTCTTCAGTGAAGGGCTCTGCTGCTGCGAGCTCTGAGGCGATGTGCACACCGGCTTCCTGGATCCCCTCCTGACCTTCAGCTCCTGTTCGTTCTTTATTTTTTTTATGGATCTTGAATGTCTCCACCGTTGGGGCAGCTTGTGAAATGGTTTTCTTGATCCTTATCCCAGATTGTTTCAGTCTCTCTCCTGACTGCCTGATCCTCTCTCTCCTCTCAGGGGTCACTATTCTAGTTCGAAGCCTGTTTACCTTCTTGCCAAAATTTTGTCTCGTCTTTTGGATATTTTCCCTTGAAAATGCCTTTTTGATATCATCTATGCGCCTCATGCCTGATTTCTTGAACTGGGTTGCTTTGCTTTCTTCGATGTAATATTCTTCATCAGAAGACAGATCATCAGGTGGGAAGAAATCATCCTCTAAAGTTTCACCTGCTGTCTTCTCTTTGATAACAGAGAGAGATGAAGGACACTCGGTTTCCTCCTGTGAATGAAAGCACAGAGTCATCTTCCAGCCAAGTGTATTTTAAAATGATGGTGACTCGAGGTTGGCTTGTAGTTAATTAATGCTAACTGAAATACAACATTGTAACAAAGTACATCGCATGTGTGTGCCATCGTGTGTGCTCTATACAGAATATAAACGGCAGAAGAAACCTTTGGCAAGTTCTGTAAAGACATTATGCCTGATTAAAGACTTCTTTTCAGTGTGGTTCTGCCTGAAACTAATGAATGCCATGGTCCTATGCATACTGGCCTCTAATGGTTTTCAGAGCAGATTTGTCTAGTTCTTTGATTTGTTGAGTTGGGGTTTTTTTGTTTGTTTGTTTTGGTTTAGGTTTTTTTGAGCTTATCTGCTTCTCTGAGTGGATCTAGATCCGTTATTAGTCAGCATTAAAAGTAGACATCCTGTACACAAGAGACTTTTGTGCTTGTGTCAGCTGTACACTCTCCAAATGAGTGCCTCAATGATACCAGTAGCTCCAGTCCATTACTGTCACCAAGACTATTGCACATTTTTGACTAATTGGAACTTAGCAACATTTCTCTTGCTGCTCAGAAGGGAATGAACCGCAACATATTAATTTACACATGCTGGCTCCACAAGGGGACAAAGTCAGCAAAGGCATAAGATGTTACTCAGTAAACCCAGTTCCATGCAATTCACTGAGGTGAACTTCACTTGTTCCATCTGGAAATATATGAATGACCCTGAGCAAGCACCTCTATCTCCTGTGGTGAGTTTGGTGGCCTGTATAAGCATGCAGTATTACATGTTTATATGATACATATGATATGTATTAGCAGCATCCTTGGAAATGGTGACTAGCCTAGATAACTTTAGCACTAGGAGCTTATGCAGCCTTTCCAAAGAAAGGCTGCTAGAACCTCAAAGACACAGATTTCCATAGTAAACAAATATGTCACCAAGAATCACCTAGTGGTTAAGGACATGCAAAAAAAAAGGAATAAAGCTTGTGGTAATGGAAAGATTTATCTGAACAGGTTGAATTTCCTAAGGGGGTTGATCTTCTGATCTGAAGACTGCTGCCTGCATGAATATTACAAATTTGTGGCTCAGTGTCAGCAAGTCACTTCTATCTAGAAGTACCAGTGTATGCAGAGTAGAAAACTTGCAACTTGTAGGAGGTGTATGAGATGGACAATGCCAGCCCCTGCTTCCCTACTAGACGTGCACGTGCACATGCTCTTCTCCCAGGAGGAGCAGCCCTTTGGGGTTCAGACAGCTATATAAAACTTCTCCAAGCTGTTTCCCATTAGTACTAACTACTTCAGCTGATTTTTGAGGCATGACTGTGTCAGCTCTACCCTTAGTATTACTATCTTAATACAGACAATAGGAGAGATATTAGAAGCAGTGAACCCATGAAGAATGCTTTGGTCACGCTTACTGAATATTTTGCTGTGAACTGATTTCAAGCCAGAAAGATGCCTGTCATTTTTCACAGTGACTCATTAGTAGCAAGTCATGTTTAATGTTATTTTACAGAGTGCTAGCAATACGTAAAATAAAATACATTAAGCTATTTGGCAGATAAAGTCCACTTAAGAGACTGTCATCATGCCTTGGCTTCATTAAAAACCCTGTAGTAAAATAGTTGTTAATGCTTAGAAAAAATAGGGACAAATTGTGTTGCACTGAGTACAGAAGAATGTTATTCAACTCATCTGTCAAAATCAGCAGGAACAAAACTACAATGCTTTGCTAATAATCATCTTCATTAACATGTGCAAATTAACATTAATTATATAAAGACTTCTATATATAAACATAATCCCTTCTTTTCTGAAAATGAACTAAAACACAGCTGGATAATAATTTCTCAAAGTTTGTAAATTACAGCCCACTCCTTCAGCTGAAATGATAATGAAAATGTTTCCAGAATGACTATTCTGAAATTTCAGTACATATAGAAATGAATACAATATAGTGAATAGAGTATGCTGTTCACATGAAGATTACTTTTTAAAGAGAGAGAAGGCAGAGAGACTATTTACTCTGCAATATTTAAGCTATATTCCTCTGTAAGAACATTTTTTTCTGTTTTTTTTTTTTTGTCAAATGTTTGCCAGATTTTTATTGTAGGTAGCTTTATAGTCTATTAGCTAAAGGAGAGAGTGCTTTAACTTTCACACATGTGTTAGAATTAAGACTTGTGAATGCAAGATGGCCTTGTAGACGAGACACAGAAACTAGAACTGCAGCTCCTGAGGAACATTTTTCATTCTGCTACAGACTGAGAATGATCTTTGCCAAATCTTGGATTTTCTCCTTTTCCTTAGTTTCTGCACACATCTTGCAAAGTCAAATGTAGCAAAGCTAAAAATTAGTGTGAGTTTCTATCTCCCCTCAAGAATTCTTGATAGAATATGTTACCAAAGTGGAAAGTGTTAGTGAAACTGGCTAGCATGTTAAGGAGGTTTCATAATAAAAATGCAGTGAATTAGGCTCAGTAGGAGAGCTTTCTCATCTGCTTCCTTTCTCTCTTCTGCCTCTCCCCATTTCTTCTTATCACAGGATATCAGTGGAGTAGAAAGAAGAGAGGAGCTTGTCCTTCCTAAAGCAGGAATGATAAGTTTTAGCATCAGGTGGGAAATAGATGGAGTCAAAGCATATAGCTACCAGCTCATTTACAGACTCACTAAAAGCAAAGACCAGCTACTGGTCTCAGTTGCACAGGACAAAGCCCTGAACTGGGTGACAGCTTCCTTGGCTTGAAAGCAGGTGGGACTGGAAATAGCAGGACTGGGCAGCCTGGTGTTAGGGGAGAGTGAGAAGGAGCTGAGCAATTCAAGATGCTACTTGCAAGTTTTAGTTAAAAATCTACTTAGGCATTTCTCTAGGAAGAACTTGTATCTGCCACCGCCACTTCATGGGAGGTAAGGGAGGATCTTTAAGCTAAATTTGTAAGTGCTCAAATAAAACGAGGACAGGAGATTATCTCACAGCAGAAGATGACACCAGTAATGCATTTTTAACCTGATTTCTTGAGGAAAGAGGAGTGCAGTCATGTGGTCTATTGGTTAATACAAAGGACATGTACTCTCCTTGCCTGGCCTACTGGCAAAACCCCAGATATTCATGTGCCAGAACCAGAAGCAAAGAAGCAAATCAGTGGAAGCTGGTCATTCCGCTTCCCTTTCATCACTCCTCTATAGATAGAGCACCTGGAGAGGGTGCGTACTACAGAGGGTGCTCACACTGGTCCAGGTATGCTTGGTGGCTATTATCTCCTGACAAGTCCACCACACAACACAATGGAAATAGACCTGAACCTTTCAAAACAAAAGTGGTTTTCTCCTTCTTCAAGAAAAAAGTCAGGAAATCAGCCGTGTAAGTGGTTGATTTGGAAGTTGTCTCGGTTTTGTACAAAAAGCGTGGCATATATGCTCAAATTATGCATCTCCCACCTTCTCATCCTAACACAGCCTCTCCACTAACATATAAATATTTGGGCATTTTCCACCAATTTGAGAATGGAGCTGAGCTCAGGCGTGAAGGAATAAGCTCTCCGCTGAGGAGCCAGCTGTGTTGTGAGTCATTCCACCTGCCCTCCCAGCTGACTGGGGAGTCTGTCCTGAGCAAACACGCCATGGCTCAGGTACCTTGCTTGAAGATCTGGACCCGGAGTTTTTGGTGGGTGGCAGGGGTGCTGGGAAGAGGGGGTTTGTATTGTGAATGGGTGTAGGAGGGGAGAAGGGAGGAAGAATTACATGGAGTGTTTTTGGAACTGGAAATATTTTGGAAAAATGCATGTGTGTGGCAGGAAACGAGGTCTGGAAGGAGAAAGGCTTCAGGTTCTGTGGTAGCAGAGGAGGAACCGAAGGCATTGGTTGAATGATAAGGGAAAACCCTGGAGACCTTTATAGTTCAGCCAGGCAGGGAAAGAAATACAGAGGCCACAAATCTGTGAAGTTAGTTAGATTCACTGCCTAAGAAACAACTTTAACAAACAAAACTTAAAGGTAACAGAACAATTGTACAATTCAGGAGTGGCTGGTGATGCCCCTGGCACAGCAAATTTGCTAAGAAAACATTTTAAACCTGAACTTCACCTTTTCCTAGGTTTTCAGCATTTAACTTCTCAAATATGCCTAGCCAAAGAAGTCTGAGTTTTTAAGGGCCTGGCTGAATACAAAATAAATGTGACTAAACCTCAGCTTTGGTGAAGAAGGCCAGCACGGCATTGATTTGGATGGATGGCTCCAGGGGCAATGAATATGGAAACCCAGATATTTCTAAGACTGGGTTCCTGAGAAAATCTGACTCCATCATTGCCATTTTCCTGCTCTGCTCCCATTTTAATTTAATTCACAATTAGAAAATTTCCGAAGCGACATAGTCTGTGTCCTTCACATACTCCTTTCGCTCTGTAAAATTTTCAATGGCCGCCAAAATTCTGGCTGCTCTGCACCCATGTGTGAGAGCACTGGCCAGTTTGCAGGCAATGCCAGTGTCTCCTAATCTCAGGGAAGGGATTACAGCAGTAGCATTTTTCTCCCATAGAAAATAACAAGGCATTTATGAAGAAGGCTAACACACCTGCTCCTTAAACGACACAAAGCGCAAGGTTCTGGCTCTTTTTAACCTCACAGACACCTTAAAAAGAGTAGGTAAATAATCTTAAATGAGGCAATGCCCCTGATCAGCCTTATGAAACTTGAGGTGGTGACACTCAGGCAATTGAAAACTGTGGGGGAGGAAAGAGACTGTCTCAAAATGTGCCTACTTGATAACCCTGCCTGCACAGTCAGGCTTTTCTCACCTCTGGTAGGGAAAGGAGGGAAATGGCAGAGCAAATTATTTAGCAATGTCTCAGCTATTTTGCTGCAGGGGTGTCCTGCCAAAGATCAGGTTGGTTCTAATAGCAACATTTGCTCTTACTGCTGAACTAAGGAGCAAAAAAGCCAAGGGGGCTGCTGGAAGAGGAATGTCATGCCTTCAGCAAGGCCAGCGAGGCTGGACAAAGGAAAAAGTGTTATTAAAAAAGGCCCCTCACAAACTTGTTAGCTAAATCTCCACTCCTTATCTTTGTAAGCACAGATGGGATTAATAACTAATAGCAATAGCAGTATTATTTTCATTAAGCAAAGGTGTATTGCTAGTTTAGAGTCCAGTGGATTCTCTAAATGAAGCAGTGATGTAGTGTCATTATACAACAATACTTAGGCTTTAAGTACATTAACACTTATGAATGATTTCAGTAATAATTTTATTATAATGACATTTAAAAATAAAAAATAATGGGATATGAGGGCATTCTAATGGATGTGGCCAGTGCAAGAGCTCTACCCCGTGTCCTTTCATGGTTTTGGTACATGTATTCTGGGTTTGTATTTCAAAGCCCAGACTGGGCTTCTAGAGTTGGCAAGGAGAAAAAAAGGTAATACATTGTCTTATGTGTAAATAGATGCTAGAAATACTATAAACCAGTTCTGCATTCTCTTTTCAAATAGCTCCAAAGTGTAACTCTGACAAGCTTTAGTAAAGACAATGTTATCTGCTCTCAACTATTATCTAATTTCAGTTAAAAATTTAGCTGAACAAAATTTTTTAAGAGACAGAAAACAGTAGCAGAGAAAATTAGATTATTTATATAAAATTATGTATATATAAAAGGTATATAAAAATATATATTGTGTGCATAAATATGTAAAATGAAGACTCAGAATGCTCCAAAAGAAACTGCTTACAGCATAAGTAGGGAGGAGAGACAGATGAAACTCCATAACTTGGAGTCATTGTGTTGCGCAGGGAAAAGGCCACAGCAAGTGATCTTTGAGCCTTGGGATGTGTGGCAGGGAAGGTGCAGGTGATGATTAACATATGCACAGATGGGACTGGTGATCACCTGACCATTCTGAAGCAGAGCACGAAGCCGCAAAATGGTCGAAAGCTACCCAGCACACGGTGCTGCTGCCGTGTCTATGACAACTGGTGATGCAAATAACTGGCAGCATATGGGCAGGAAACTGCATCGCCACAATGTTTAAAAAAAATCCTAGAAATTTGCATGTTAAATGAATGATTTGCTATTCAAACTGACAGCTGAGGTAAATCACTAAAACATCTCCTTGAAATTGCTCTCTAAATCAATATGAAACCACTGATGAATAACCAATTACAAATCATTCAGTACTTTTACTCATATTCTAACAGTTAAGAGTGAAGCTTTATAAATCTCAAGCGATCCCTTCATTTTTTTTCTACAAATATGCCATTTCAAAATATCTGCCATCAGGCCAAAAAGCTGCTCAAATGAGAGAGAAATAAGATTATTTTAAAAGGGTACCTAAGGGATTTTATCGAGTAAAGTTGATAGAAAGTAAACACTTAAGTACATAAGACTTTATAGCCAAGTTCTGTTGCTTGTATTTAGAATTATTTTTACATAATGAAAAAGCAGCCTGGCCAGAACAGCCAACCCCCCTCATTTCTCTTTTGTGAAGCCTAATACACATCCCTTTTCTGTAAATTCTGACAGAAATTAATTAATTTAACCAGGAGCATACACTGACTATAAAGAAACCTAGCTCATTCTCATTATCTGACTGCAGCAAGCTACAGACAACGAGCAAACAGTACCCAGTTACACCACATCACTTGGAGAAGCCTTTGGATCCAGGCCACCACAAGCTACATAAAAAGGACTGCTGTAGCTCCAGGGGAAAATTAAATCTTCACACTTACTTTGCTTTGCTATTGTTTTATGGAACTAGCCTGTGGAATAGCTCTGCAGGTCAGTCCACAGATCTGCAATCGAGACGGTGAAATTTCTCACTTCTAATTTATCTGTAGATACCAGCCCTTTGTCAGTGGAGGAAAATGAGCAATCACAAGATGTGATAAGACAAAAATATATGTTTGGTAATGTTTTGATTCATTCATTTGCCACAAGGTGACTGCTCTTGCAAGCTAGCTGGAACAGGGAAGTGTTCTCAAGAACAAGTGAAACCCAGCCAGCCATCAGGAGCTGCTGAACTCATCTGCCCAAGCAACCACATCTCCATATGAAGTTGCTTCTGGATGCCTTTTCAACTAGATGGAGAGAACAGGTACTTATAAAGTACAAACTGTATTCAGAAGTAGATATCTACAACAAGTCAGGTGAATCAGGCTCCATGCATTTCTCTCTGCTCGCTTGAAGGGAATCTGCAGGCCACGTGTACAAACGTCTGTGTTACTGATGTCTAATGCTTGGCAAGATGAATCCCATTCCAAACTCTGAACTTGCTGTTAGTGACTTCACGTATTTCCCACATCTGTCCCTGCGCTGTTTTGATCAACTTTATTCTTGTACTAAAACAATAATTGCAAGACTCAGCTGTCTTCAGTAGTGCTGAGAATATAAATCCCAACTGCATGTCCCCAGCCAAGTCCATTGCTGAATGTGGGCCTCAGGCATGGAAGGGTATGGCTGAAGATAGGTGCGTGCCCACGGCAGCCAGCCCCAGCTCCTGCTGACACACCGCTCCAGGCAGCCCCTAGAGCCGTGGGGGAGGGGCACGGCACCCGAGGCTCATGGTGTAGCTACTCTCTTCTGCCGGCCTGCAGGCCAGCCACCAGCAAAGCCCTGAGCAGCGGCAGCCAGTGCGAAGGTAAATTCCACCACTCCATGTTAGTAAGTGGAGAAAAATCAACGGCAGCCCTGAGAAGCTGTACCTTGTGGTACACAGCCTGTACCCTGTGGGGATCGTCACAAAGGAACAGCTCTGGGGATTCCAGTTACACCGGATCAAACGGAGTAGAGTCAAGTTTATAATCTGCTACAAACACAGTCCTGAGAAATACGCAGCCTGTTTCATTGTAGGAAGACCAAAATGGCCCAACAAGCTACTTTTTTTTTTTTTTTTTTATTTTCCCTTTCCCCTCTTCCCTGTGAATGTGTCACTAGAAATACAGATTTTCTTCAGTGGGTTGAAAGGTGTTGATTTTTTTCCTAGAAGTCACAGGCAATTTGTGACCTTCTTGGCTGCCCCCAGTAACGCAGTGCCGGCTGTGCCACCCTGCCATAGCCGGCTGCACAGCACGGGGTCGCCCGGCGCCTTCACCTAAACTTGACACTGCAAACAAAGGGCTCTTGCTACGCTCTCTGATACAGGCCTTGAGTTTCTTTCTTTTATTCTCTGTAATCTCAGCGAAGGCAATTACCTGTCCCAGCTGTAAAAATATTTGTAAAGTTTGTGCCACAAGACTCTCACAAAAGGCCTGTGTCGTTGGGCTGCTGGGGCCCATGGCTCTGCTGTCACAGGTAGTCAACCTACGCCATCTTTTTTTTTTCATTCAGTCTTTGGGCTCCACTTTAATAGCAATTGAAGTTTTCTTATCTCCCCGTGGGTTCTAGCAGAAGGCTTTGACCAGACCCTTATGTCTCCAGGACTAAGAATGCCTAGTTTCTGACCTAAGAAGACTTGTGGACAGTTCACACCCATTTCATATTTTTGCTGATTTTCTTTACTGGACTCCTCATCCATGCCCCAATGTGCATATAAACGACAGCCACAAGCTCTCTTAGACTCTTTGTCTCACTGAATTGAACCAAGCTAGGAAGACCTCCTCGTCTCCCCTCATTTACCAGGGCTTCCCATTCTTCTGATGGGCCTGGTAGCTGTTTTCCAAACCTGTTCAGTTTTAACACAACTTACTGCAACAGGGGTGATCAGAGCTGTATGTAGTAGTCCAGACAGACTCTGAAGTGTTTTGGGCAAGGGCACATTGATAGTGGGGAATTTTACCAGTGAGCTTCACTGTAAATGTTGCAACTAACGTATCCCTGACATTGCCAAGCTGTGCTACTAGTAGAATGCTGCATTGTATAGTTTAGCTGCTAAGTAGGTAATAACCGGTCCAAAACCAAGACATGAGCCAAGAGTGCTGAAACAAGGCCAGAAGAAGAGACGGTCATGAAAAAGATAAGAAGGATAAGAAAAGGAAGATGATGAAGCAGAGGAAGAAAGGATGAAGGTGTCCCAAAGAACCACCAGAGGATCCCTGACCCATTAGGCCACACATGCGTAGTAAGAGTGTAGGTATGATAAGTAGTTCTTGGAACTGTAATGATAATTAGTTCTTGGAACTAATAGTTTCTCAGAAATGTCATTAAAATGTATAGATTGGCCATATAAAGATAAACAGTGAATAAAGTTGGTATGCATGTTGGGCGGAACTTACCCTCTGTGCATCCGGTGCCAAAAATAAAGAGTGCCTGCCTTCTAAAACGCCAGACAATATTAGAGAGCTTTGTCTCTGATTTTTCAGTATCACTGGGTGTCTCTATAATTTCTGGAAATATCTTGCCTGAAGCCTTTCATACCCACATTTTTAAGAGCCACAACATCAAATAGGCTCTCAGCCATCTTGTCAGCAATCAATACACCATTTTCTGTCCTTTCCAAACCACAGGGCCTCAGAAAACAAACTACCAACAAGGGCTTCTGCTAAAAGTACAGGAATTTACACTATGTACACTTAGCATTATTACACCTCTAAAGATAATTTGCTTTCTTGTCAATATTTCTTTCTCTGGGCTGACAGCTCCTCATTTTGAGCATATTTTATTAGCATCCACACCTTTTCTGTGCCAGGATCTTTAATAAAGGTATTACACAGTTGACAAAGACGGTCTTAGAAGCAAGCACTTTTAGAAACTCATTCAGAAATCTCACTTCCCATTTCAACACAATCCACTGTCATCTGTTGTTTTTCCAGATTACCTGTTATGAGGTAAAATATCAGGTACATATATATGAGAAAGGATAAGACCTCTCATGTTTCCGCAAAACAGAAAAAAATATCAAATATGAATTACCTAGCACAATCTGCTCTTGGTGAGCTATGTAACTCCATGGTACTAATAATTCTGTTCTGCAGAACCCCTTCTGAGCCTGCCATTATTATGCCCAAATGGTGTCAGATGAATGGCAATAGCTCAGACAATTTCCTTTGTCTTTTTCTAAACAGCAGTGTTACATTTGCTGCCTCATGCCATGCTTACTATCACAGGTTTTTCTCAGAATAGCTGCAATTAAAACTCCATGCTGATGGATGGTGGGTTGGTGGCCCTGGTCTTTCAGTGTCCTCATCTCCTAAGGTTGTGACACCGTGACTTTAACTCCCACTTTGGATGGAAATGCTTCCACTTCGTATTTACAGGTTATTGTCCCCATCTCAATCTCACCATTTTTACTGTCCAAGTCGTTATGCTGCAGAAGGACAGTGGCTAGGAAAACCACTTATATTTTAAATTATTTATGCATAATATGAGCAGCATACACAAGGCTACTTCTGCTAGTCTCTCCCCATATGTGCGGTGGAGCAATTGCAGGGCAAACAAATTGGTTGTAACATCACTGTGTATGCCAGCCAAGCCATAACCTTACTTGGTTTCTTACATGTCCTCTGTGACTGTCCACTAATTTTAAATGTCAGACAGCTGTGAGTGAAACAAATGCATGCATCCCTTCATAGGAAGTTGTTACACATTTATGATGCTGTCCTGGTTTTGGCTGGGATAGAGCTAATTTTCTTCCTAGTAGTTGGTACAGTGCTGTGTTTTGGATTTAGTATGAGAACAACGTTGATAACGCACCGATGTTTTAGTTGCTGCTAAGTAGTGTTTACCTTTAGTCAAGGACTTTTCAGTTTCCCGTGCTCTGCCAGTGAGGAGGTGTACAAGAAGCCAGAAGAGAACAGAGCCAGGACAGGTGACCCCAGCTGGAAAAAGGGATGTTCCATACCACAGACCATCATACTCAGTAGATAAACTGGGGGGGCAGTGGGCTGGGGGCAACTGATCACTGCTTGGGGACTGGCTGGGCATCCGTCAGTGGGTGGTGTGCAATTGTATTGTGCATCACTTGGATTTTTTTCCTTTTTGGATTTTATTCCTCTCTCTCCCTCTCTTCATTACAATTATTATTGTTATTGTTGTTATTTTATTTTTACTTTATTTCAACTATTAAACTGTTCTTATCTCAACCCACAGGTTTTACCCTTTTCCAGTTCTCCTCCACAACCCACTGGTGAGTGGGGGGACTAAGTAAGTGGCTGCATGGTACTTAGCTGGGGTTAAACTATGACAGGTGCTTCGTAAAGTAATAGAAATATTAATATAATATTAGTATATTATATATATAGTAATAGAAATAGTAATAGAAAAGAGCCCAGTAACTGTAACATGGACTTTCTGGTGCCTGTGTGCTCCCATTCTGCAAAACATGTAGAAACGTAAAAGAAACAAGTTATTTCAGGATTAAAAAAAAAAAAGAAGAAAAAGAAAAATCCCCTTTAATTTCTGAGTAGTTTAGTCAGAATGAGTTACATTGCTAGATACTGTTTGGTTGCAGGGAAACGGTAGCTCTCACAGCTGGTTATTCAGACTAACCTGCACAGAAGTGAACCGCGACCTGTACGACCTGTAATGTCCTTTGCTTTCCCCACTAAAGCCTCAGAGCACATAGTGCTCCAGGGTCAAAGACCTCACTAGAAAGTCTGAGGTAACCTCGCGTTTTTAATCATGCAATCAGCCTGGGGAGGAGGGATGCTTGCTACCAAATTTCTCCTCAACTGCATGGTCTTTAAAAAACGAATGCTCTCAATTTCCCTAATCATTATGCTCAAGGATGATCACTTTGTCTCTTTTTAATGCAAGGATATTGCCAACTCTTTTCATCATTGCTGACATCTCCTCCAGCCAAGGATCCTTTCAACCTGCCTGCTCCTTCTATCAATGATAAGATCAAGGCTATCCACTTGAAAGAAAATCTTTAGGATTTAATTGGTGTTTCCCTTTTCCTCCTATGTCGATATTCTGGCAAAAGTTAAAAGTAAAACCCATGTGTGCCTACCCACATAGGCATTCAACGTCGGCCATACACAGGTCATTGGCTCCATCACAATGTCCCAAATGCTTCATCAGAAAAAAATCTCAGTACAGATGAGCTGTCACTCACAACAACCAAGTAAACAACTTGGTTATACCCATTTGTAAAATATAGTGGAGGGAGTATGCTGATTCTGTAGCTATTAACAGACTCCCACTCACTGTAGCCAAGCTTCAGTCATTCAGGTCTAGGCATTCCAGCAGTATGCCTACAGTGATGTAAATCAACAGTGTAAAAATCACTGCACTTGTGTGAAGAGACTCACAAATGTACCTGTTCCTTAAAGCTTCAGTGCAATCTTGACTATTTTGTGTGTTCCAGATTTTATGGAGCAATGCAGTTATCCTCCCCAAGAAAAGTGTTAAATGTCAGATCCTAGAGGGATCAGCATATCTGCTCCTCCTCCATGCAAGAGGGAAAATGTTCTTCAATCTACCTTACAAAAGGGATGGAAATCAGAGAGGGAGTCATTCACGTTTGCACTGGCAGTTCTCAACTACTGCAGGAAGGGGAAGCTAGAAAGAGAGCAACCAAAAATGGTATTGCCCTTGCTGAAAAGTACCACCTAAGACTTAAACCTGCAGAATGGGGTGCAGGTCATTCTTGTCCAGCAAAACCAGCAGAGGTTTCAGAAACTCCTACTGAAGGTGAGTCTTAGAGAAAGTACACATCATGAGAGCCACCTTTTGTGTGATATATCTGAAAATATCAGCACCTGTTTTTTATAGCTGTGTATAAATCCATTTTCACCATATTTTACTACATTTTAAAATAAGCAACAACTCATGTCTTGCTAGGAGAAAAATTTACTTTATGTAGTGAATACTGTTTTAAGAACAATTATTTTCAAAGCATTGATCCTGCTGCAATCATTATGGTAAAGGCCCATCAATGAAATGGCATTAGGCCATTAACCAGGGAAGTCAGAGATATTTATTACCTTTAGCTGGGAAATGATTTGCAGGGAAAAAGTGAAAGTGCCTGTTTTCTGTTCCGTAACGATGGTACAGCTTGCAATAATTTTAATAGGTCAAATTGTGTCTGCTTTCTCCTGAGCATCCATAGTAAGTCATTCTGTCAGAAAATCTGGGAGGCAAAAATTGGTACTATTGCATGTGGTACTAACATTACACTAAAGAGGTAATGTTTCCTACCTTCAGCTTTTACTCTCTTTTTTTTTTTTTTAAAGCTATTTTTTTTTCCCAGGAGTAGAAAACGAAGTAGTTAAGAAAGCTAGATTGTGCAGAAGAATTTGTCAGCTGTATAAGGTTGTGAATATATGCAGTGAAACACACAGCTCCATTCATTGCAAGTAATGTTATTTATGTACAAACAGATGTAAGACCAGGGGATAAGGGGCTGGGTGACGGTAGTGCGTTGTGTTACTCATGAGGGCTGATATTTTCAATGTCTAATGGTGAATGTGACTCATTTGAAAGAAGCTTTGGGAACTCCCTAGTATGAAGGAGCAACTATGCTTCTGGCAAATGATTAAGCACTCTTACTTTCTATTCACTTGGGGAGCTGGGAAGTTTCAGCAAATGCAGGAGCAGGCCAATAAACAAATGGGTTTCACAGCACTTGCTAACACTGACAGACCCCATGAACTGCCTGCAGTGTCTATTCATATGGATGCAAGTGAGACCACACCGTTTCATGAAACTTCTTTCCAAACACAATTATTACTTACATATATACACACATATATATATATATATAAGAACAATGAGCATCCTGCAATGAGGTCAATGAAAGAAAATGTATTCTTGCTTGCCCAATACGACTGGAAGAACAGTGATGGGTTAAACCATTTCCAAAGTAGAGCATGCAAAGGACTATGTGCTGTCATGAAGGCTTTGTGGGTCTGAGTTTTAGTTTGTGCATATACTGCTATAGACTGAGACAATGAAAAAACCCCCGATTTATCAGCACTACGAAAGCCTAGGCAATGCTGCAAGTTAAACAAACCATATGTTTTGAAATTAGCATTAGAAGAAAGTCTGTGTTCCAGGGAGCCTGAAAAAACTTTTGTTATTTGAACTTCTACCTAATATGGTGAAAAAAATAACAGGGATGAATCTCAGGCATGGTTTGTATGACAAGACTTGCAGGGCCTGCCTCATATTACCTTTTGGAAAGGCAACAAATAGTCCTTGCTGATCTGCAGTTAATCTTACATGACTGGCTCAGAAACCTACCAGCACTAATAATAGACTGTGTGTGCTGCCGTCAGGAGGTTCATGCTGAAAAGCACTGAGGAGCACAACTCAATGTTAAAGAAAGCATAAAATACCTCTAATGTTGGACAGACTGTGTCCTTTGGTTCATTAACCAATGCCTACCAGCAGCCACCAAGGAGGTGACACAAGGACAGTGCTACAAGAAATTAGGTTTGAGGTTACCTGATAGATTACAACCCGGAATTTGTTTTTTCTCAGCATCTCCTCTTGTTTCGCTTCCACCTTCCTCACGCTGGCGCTCTGCCTCTCCACTCGTGCCCGCACCTCCTTCACGGTGGAGCTGACTTTGCGGGTTTTCTCCAGCAACTTGTTCACTGTGTAGCCTGTATTGCCATGAGCCTGGGCGAGCTTTAAAATGTCAATCTGTATAGTCTTGATGGTGTTTTCCATTTCCCTGTGCCTCTCCTCTATCCTTTTCTGGCTTGCCTGCACACTGTCCACAATGTTGGCCACTTTGTCCAGGACTGTCACAATCGTGTAAGCTGCATCTTGCTCTTCTTCCTCCTCAGTGACACCGGAGAGACGATTTTGGTGGGTTTTGTCAGCCTCCAAGGTGATTTCACGGCGATCCATTTTGCCTGCCTTCGGCCAGGTTGGTGGGAGGCGAAGTTTCAGTGATCCTGCCAGAACGATTCTGGCGCTGCTGCAGGGACCGAGGGTGACAGCTGGCTCCGGCGATGCTCAAAGTAGGGTGTGAAACACCACTCCTGGAGCTTAGTCAAATACTTCTGACTATAAAATATCCACACATGTTTGTTTGGATACTTTCAGCAACATGAAACCCCTAAAATTAGGAAGCAATATCTGGAAAGGAACATACGTTTAAAGGGTCACGCTTCTGTACTGATGAAGTTATTAGTGTTAATCCAAGAAAGTTAAGTAACTTACTAATTAGGCAGGAAAGCAAACTTGCATATTTTTAATGATCTACTTTCATTTTTGTGTTACTGGAGTGCTTTCCTCCAAGGGAATTCAAAGAGCGGTCAGGAAAATTAACACGGTTGTTTTTTCCAGCAAAACAACTTCAGATCTTCAGCTTGCTGCATTTACCACATGGGCTAACAAATAAACACACTAAACCAGAGGCAATATAGTGAAAACGTTGTATTGTGACATGCTTTTCCAGTTCAAAATGTTGAAAGCATTTTTTTTTTATTGAACAAATTATTAAATCCTACATGCAAAATTCTGAAATTCTAAACTACATGTTAAAACAGCTGAACACATCCTATTCACACTTTATCTTGGGATCTTTCAAACGACAACTAACAGTCTATTAATATAACTATGACCAGCAGACTAATTTGGATGGACTTCTTTAGCTCTTGAAAATACTCTATACAAGAGCACTAGTAATTCATTCACTTTTATTTTTTTTTATTTTAATCACAAACACTATACAATCCATATTGTAGGTGTTAAAACATGTATTTTCTTTAAAAAAGTTTAAGAAGTATTAAAACAGATTTAACAGTGATAAAGTAGGCTTTATTCCAATCATTTTTTGTGTTCAATTATTCAACACCAATTTTTACAATACCTAAATCTACTAAGACCTACTTCTTTTGGACCTGTGCCATCTGCTCTACCAGGTAACTTCCCAAATTATGAAATTTATAATTTTCCTTTTTAAAAATAAATTGTTGGAATTATTTATGAAGATGGCAGTGCTTAGACCCAGCCCACAAGTTTTATAAATATGTTACAACTACACACAGCACACAGCTTCACAGTTCATGCGATAGGCAGTGTCTAAAAAATCAGTTACTAACTTCCAAAAACATTTAAATATCTACGGTATTTAAACACAGTGTTTTCTAGTTTCTCATAAGAAAAGTAAGCTGTAAACATTTTTACCTTTAGTTCATGCCTTGTTTGCTAGGTAATGTGGATTTTTTGTTGTATTTTTGTTTGTTTATGTTTTTTTTTTTAAATCTACAACCATTGGTGGAATAAATCTGTGTTCCCAAAAATATTACATTCCATGGATAAAGCACAAGTCTATTATATAACCATGTGATACAGATACAGAAAATGAACTACTGTATTCAAAAACAAAAAGTAAAGGTACTAAAACAGTTCAGAGCTGTTAGAGCTGATGCTTTCAGAATACAGACCAACATTGTTACACTAAAAATGTTCAAAAATAAGGCCTCTGAAATAAATATTTCCATTCTTTAAAAAAAGATATAATAAAAATGTACATCACATGGTCAATGTAGGTATAAAAATCACTAAGTTAAACCATTCTGGATGATGTATCTGAAGTAAAATGGCCTAGGTTTTGCTTCTGCCGACGTCCTCTATTGTTTTTGGGGCATTTTCTGTTTAAAAAAGAGAAAGAAAAAGGGCTAATTTTATATATGCCACATAAAATTAAGCCTAGCAATAACACATTGACTTAACTTTCTGTACTTAACAATAGCAAGGAGTCTATAAGCTGTGCTGACTAGGGGGAGATTCTGCTGTCTGGTACTGGACTGTCATCTGGGGATGTCCATGGAAGCCCAGATCTCTCAGAAGGGAGTTCTGCTTGAACTTGAGACCAAAACCAGCAAGGTGCTATATCCTTCGGCCTTGATCCAGCAAAACACATACCATGGTGAATAATTGCATTGACTTGACTTTATACATATTTCATACTTAAAATCCTATGGATTACCATCCACTGGATCAGTCAGCTTTTTGAAGTGCTGGACCTGCAGGTGCCATGCTCCTTGTGGCAGCCCCTGAGACAGAGCCCACCCAGGACTCTCTGTGGGGTAACTCAGGTGATCCCTTTCTTGGGGATATGGACACAGAACTAAGAAAGGATTCACAAAAGCCAGAAATTCTGAATGGGACAGAATTTAGCCCATCAGACAGCAGGCAATCCACGATGGAGCAGTCCTGCTGGGATGTGGCGAGACAGACCGTCCCTGAGAGACTGTGAGCTGGGGAACAGTCACAGGGAGGCTGAAAGAGGAGGGCTGCTGAGCCACGGCCTTCCACACCACTCCTTTGGCCAGCAGATTGTTGATTAAAAAAGGAATGACATCAATTGCATGAGCCAGGTAAGCTTTTATATGTGCAGGAGGCATTAAATATGTGTATTTGTACCTGCTATGTTGAACCTTACAAGGGAGATAGGAAGGAGGTCTGTATTGTTTGCTCATAGGGGCATCACTCTACATCGCTGAGTTTGGGAAGCCATGCACTAACGCAGCAGCAGAAATTTTGTGTAACTGGAGCTGAAAAAGTCAAGGACCAGTGGAGGAGGAAAAGGTGAAGTGTGGCTTGGATGCCCAAATGTAGGATTTAAATGTTTCATGTACCTATAATGTAATTAAGTCATCCTTATTCTATCCCAGACCCCTCAGTCCTCACTGGGTTCAAGTCCTTGATGAGCAAACTGAAACCATTGCCATCAAAAACAATCCATGGCTCTCATCTCAGTTTTCATACAGGGTGAGACTCTGACACAACTCAGAAACTTGAACTGTGTGCTCATGCATCTTTACAATTCATAAAACAGGTTCCCATGGAGAGTGCCTAATAATAGGGCTGGTTGCACATTGATTTTCATAAAACATCTATGGTGGGAGGGATACTTCTTTCTCTGTGTAACACCACTTGCAGTGGTGCTGAAGAGAATAGCGTCTTGTCAACCTCTCTGGTTTCACTGGGTAAGAGGGGGGAATCATAGCTTCCATAGGTTATCAGCAATGCTTGAATACCTCTAGTGAAGGTCTAACACAGTAGCTGACCTTCGGGATATATTCCAAGGCTGACCTGTTCTGCTGGGTATTTGGTCTGGGGATTCAGAGTGGTTATGGGTGGTTTGTGAATTAAAGAAATGTATGTTTTCTGACAAAAAGAAAATCGTGGTAGGATGTTACATAATCCTCCCACTTCAGTCATTAGGTATTTTTTATGCGAGTATTTTAAGATATATGTTAGAGCGCATAACATTTTGGAGGTCAGATATTTAAATACAAAAAAAAAGTATCCATACAATGTGTAATTTTTCACTGTTTTTGTCTTTACCTACCTTGTTATGCACATGACAATTGCAACTATAATGGCAATCTGTACAGCTCCAATTATTGCTGCAATAAGGACATGCGTAAGTTTTTGTCTACTTGGGACAACATAAAGAATACTAAAGTCTGTCTTTTCACAGTGCTGCCCAGTATATCCTGATTCACACCTGAAAAAGAAAAGAAATATTTCATGGAATCTGTAATTTGACAACAGCCCACTCATTTTGCAGATGAAAGGAGCCCAAGGTGACTCCAGCTGAGAAAGGGCTGGTGAGAAGGCAAAGATGTGGTAGCACTTGGGTTGGGGAATGGTTTGGATTTCTGTGACAAGAGAAGAGACAGAGCAGATATTCTCTGCTGTCTTGGATGAGGTTACTAATGGCCATCTGAAAACACACCAGTGTGGTAAAGGCCCTGACTTGGCAAAAGAATTTTGTGGGTCGTTATTAAATCGGGGCGATACTTAGGAAGAATAAAGCAACTAGGTGAAACAGGTAGACACACAGAAGCATGCTCATGAAGCAAAGTGAGCATGCTCTTTCAGCTGCAATGTCAATATGGGGAAGAAGTGACAAAGAGGAAGAGAAACCTTGACAAATGGGGGAAAAGGAAGAATTCCTTTTCAAACTGCAGCCTACAGAAGTGAAATCTTGCTTAACCTATTGGACAAGACCAGCATCAAACCCCTTCCTGCCTTGTCACCAAACTAAAACTTGTCAGAGGTCAAGTTAGAAAACCCAACAGCCCACAACTGTTCAAGTGAGAGTTCATGGAAGAATCCATACAAATTGGCCAGGGATGGGGGAGAAATGGCTGGAGACAGAAGAGAAATGGCTGCTTTAAATGGTACCTTCCCTGAGTAAAGCAGCAATTGGCTTAATAAGAACCTCAGCAGAGGCTGCTCCTGATCAGCGATGTGTTCAGGGAACGTGAGATGTACCAGTGGTGAAGGTGGCAGTGGAAACACACCCTGGAGCAATTCATGTTGCATGGTGAGAGACGCTGAAGCACAACAAGGAAAGGCAAGTGCCACTCAAGACACCGAGCTAAAGTCTACAGACTCAAAGGCCACCACTTGCATCCCTGAGCAAGTTCCTTGTACAGTTATCCTTTAAAACCAACTGATGTGAATACATCATTAAGGGCAAACGAATCAAACAATTGGCCTCCAGCTTTGTAGTAGAAAGCTGGAGAAGAAATACTCACATGCAGACAAACAATCCTTTTGTAAATTGGATCAGATAAGCCCGAGTGCAACACAAAATCGGTCTCATCCATCCAAAAGCTTTGTGCTAGGGTAGGAATTAATTCTGCTTGGAGGAACGAAATAATTACTCCACAGACCTTCCCACAACTGCTAATGCAAATCCTAATCTGCCTTTGCATGCAGAGATTACTGCTGGGGTTTACATGTTCATAATCTTGTGACTCTACTTTCTCCAGCCATGAGCTGCTATGTAAGGAGTTTTGGTTCAGGCATGAGACAAGTTCCAGTAAGAGTGCAGTCATTAAAGAAAAGCCCCCATGTACTGTAAGTAAGCTTGGTAGTGGCTAGGAAGGGAATCAAAAGAAACATGTATTAACGTACAAGAAGGAAGAGGATGGGGCACACGTTGGTAATAATGCCAAAAGAAACAGTAAGGAAGAGGACTCCTTGCTAGCGGACTGAATTCTTATTGTTACTTTGCTTTTGTTCTCATTAAAGAAGGTAAAAGACAAAGTGTGCTCAGTGTGTAAATTGCTTTAAAGCAGAGGAGGCAAAACAAAGCAGAGGAGGCACAAGCAATTCAAAGATGTTTTCTCCGAAACACTGAAGCAACAGGAAATTAGTGAGAAATATTGAATAGAGATTCAGGAGTATTGAATTCCTGCAAAGAAGAATTGTTTGTGTTAAGAACTATATTGGTGGTGGGATGAAGTACTAGGCACTAGCTTAAGCTACCATAAACTAGTAGAAAAGATTTTAAAGCATTCTGCTACATTAATATATAGTGAGACAATACAGCATTAATATAATAGCAAGATAAATAGAGGTCAGTATGGATTTATCAAAATATGTTGATCAGTCAGTTAATTGAGTTAGTTTAAAGAAGTTGCAAGCCCTTTGCAAAGGATTGAAGTGTGCCTCCTTGATGCAGCCTGCCATAAGGACAAGGCAAAACTGCACTGCACAAGGAGGGCAACAGGGGATAGACCAGATCCCAGCTGTGCAAAGGCTGCTAAACTAAGTATTACACATTTGATTATGACAAAACCTTCCTCCCACCTGCCTGCTGTCAGTCCTGGAGGATTGCTGTACAATGAGCAAGGAGATTCGTTGCCCCCAGTGAGAGCAAAAGTCAGAATTTGCTCTGCGCAGGTATTTCCTGCAGTTTTGTAGGTCTTCTGATACCTCACATATATCACTACCAGGAAAGGAGAAAGAAATGAAACAATGTATATGCTAGATGTGTGTGAGAATGCAAAGCATTTGAAATTAACAGTTTGCCCCTAGCATTCATAATTATATTTTCCTTGCCAGAGAAAGAGAGATTTTTTTTCTTTGGTACATGATTACTATGGCAGATTGCTGTCTGATATAAATAATTCATTTCCTTAATAACTCTGCTCCAGTAGGAAACACACATAAAGTATGAGACCATCAGTATTTAAATAGGCAAGAAACCCCCCAAGGAGACCTTATACCTAGGATTAAGAACTGGCAGTCAGAAATTCTTGACCGGAACCATGTGAAGTTTGTTGTGCTAGGTCCAGTGCTGTGCTACTGCTCAGGCTGTTTAAATAAATAATTGAAAGTAGCAATAGTAAATGTATACAATAGAATTTAAAGGGACAGTACACTAATTACAATCATCAAAACATTGCCTATCAGTAATTATTAGAGTAATAATAAATATTTTAACGATGGAATAATAATAGAATCATAAATGAATAAATGTATATATGATTAGTGCCTTCCAGAAAAAAATTCCGAGAAATTAAAAAAATCCATCAGAAATAGTGTTAAACACAGCTCTAGATCAAAAGAATACTGTAATCAAACAGTGCTGCCTAATGCCTGTCAAAATGATGGTGGGAATGCATCCAGTTTGTCAAGAGAAGCAAAGCAATGTGGAGCTCTCTTGGTTCTGGCCAAAGAAAAGAGAAAAACAAGTAAGTCCTACTCAAAACGTGAAAATAAACAAGAAAGGGTCTCAGATGGGAAGAGGAATAGTATAAGCTTTCAAATGCTTTAGTTGACAACCATACTGGCTCTGACTTTCGGGATTCCTGCACTCTGATCAGTCTGGAAACCCTTAAATCTTGGCTGTGCAAAACCCGCTAAATATCCTCAATCAATAAAGATCAAGGGAGAAAATGCAATAGTATCTAATGGATTTACAGCTGAAGTTTCCAAAGGAAAGGAAAGCAAAGAGTTATAGTATCTTCAGCCACATTAATCTGAAAGTACAAACTTGCAAGTTAAAAGTTCAGGAGTGAAACCTCCTAATAAGTAGGGACTACATGTGATTAAGAAGAAGTGGTCCTTTTCTATAAACGACTCTTTTGATTAATTTTATTTTTTGAGAAAAAAAAAAAAGATGCAGAATTTATTTGGTGAAATGTAAAGAAAAAAATATCTAGGAGCTAAGGAAATAAATTGGACCATTCATATATCCTGGGGAACACTGAATGGCTTAGTATTGAGCATACTGAACTGCTGGATTATACTGTAGACAAAAGGTGTGGTTTAAAGAATATTTTGCAATTTTATACTCTCTAGATGAAGCCTATTATTATGAAAAAGGTCAATAAATGTTAAAATTAAGATATTTATTATTTTTTTATTATTATTAAGAACAGACTGAGAGGTCAATGGGAAAAGCAGAGTCATACAGAGAAGCCATGCAAGGCAAAGGCATTTTTTTGGGTTGGTTTTTTTTGGTTTTTTTGTTTGTTTGTTTGTTTTTTCTCCAGCTAGGATTCAGCAGCTGAAAATAAGACGACAATACTGAGGCAGCACTCAGAGGGATTCAGCTTCTGAACTACCTGGCTGATGGAGCCTCTCCTTTGAGCTCTGTCTCCCACACAACTGGAGCAGCTGGGTGCTGCCCACAGCATAGGGATACAGCTCCTGTGCCACTGCTTAGATAATTGCAAACTGATACATGCTGTAATTATGGCTAGAGAGCATTTTTACTAAGCTTTACAGCAATTTCAAGCACATTTTGGAGGCATGCAGACTTACCGGCAGGAAGCCTTCTGAGTGGAATAAATGAATTCACATTTTCCATGTATACAGTAGCCATTGAAGCTTTCTGAACAAGGTATGTGGTTTCCAATGTAAATGTCTTCTCTTTGATCACTGGCGTCTTGAAAAGAAATGTACATATGCAATTATAAATGACTATATAATATTAATAAAAAAACCTCAACCAATAATAGCATATCCTTAAAAACTTGTAGTGAATGAAGGAATACAGAATAATAAAGCAAAGGCTTAAGAGTGAAGTTTCAGAGGCACCTACAGAGATTTGCCAGAATGTATTGCACTGAAAAATGATCCTCAGAGACATCAAATTTGCTTCTTATGTCAGGTTTCTCAAAGGGAGAAAAGTATTCATGACAGAAACCAGCCAATGCAGGAAGATCAGCAGAGGCTTTGTCAATGGTATTGGGGCAAACAGCAAATACATAGGTACAAAGAACTCTCTCCCATGTCTAAACAGAAGAAAAAACCCTGAAGGTTAGAAGCTGAACTACATTTTGTGATTACTGGGTAGAAAACAAGTCAATAAAGCCCAGATCTGACTGGTATCACCGGTCGTTATAACTGAAATCAAATACACTACAATAGTCGTCTTCCTCAGAGAAACACTTTCATAGAGGGGGAACTTCAAAATCTTGAAATAAGCTTAAATACTCACTTCTTTGGGAAATGTACTGGTTTTGGCTGGGGTGGAGTTAACTTTCTTCACAGCAGCCTGTATGGTGCTGTGTTTTAGATTTCTAGCTGAAACAGTGCTAATAACACAACAGTGGTTTAGCTGTTGCTGAAGGGTGCCTGCACAGCATCAAGGCTTTCTCTGCTTCTCACTCTGTTTCTCCCCTCAGCGAGCAGGCTGGGGATGGGCAAGAGCTTGGGAGGAGACACAGCCAGGACAGCTGACCCCAACCGACCTGAAGGGTATCCCCTCCTGTATGACATCATGCTCAGCAACAAAAGACAGTGTTTTGGTCTTTCCAAGGTGGCAGGTGGCAGTTGCTCAGAGACTGGCTTGGTACTGGGCTGCTGGTGGGATGCAGTGATGGCTTTTGCATCGCTTGTTCCGCACCCCCACCCCCCCACCCACCCCCCCCGCCGCCTTCACTTCTGAACTGCCTTTAGCCTGACCAACCAATGAGTTTTTCTTGTGTTTGCTTTTCTGATTCTCTCCTCTGTCCTCCTGGGGGGAAGGTGGAGGTGAGCAAATGGCTGGTCGGCACTTAGTTGCTGGCTGCGTCAGCCTAGCATAGGAAGGCAGTCCTGTCTGCCCCAACATCTTTCCTGCTTTCATGTTACTAAAACTATGTAAAGCTGTATACATTTTCAACTATTCTTTCCCCCAAAATATTCTGTAAAAAAGTCCTAAACACAGAAGTTGATATTTCATAATGAACTTCTTTAAAGAGCAGGAATCTAAAGCTATGAGCGTAATTGTGGAATTAAGTTCATTTCCATGGCAATAGACTATAGCGTCAGAAATACAAGATTATAATCAACTGCAGGTGCAAAGCAAAAAGGGACTGTGAAGAAGAAATCTCTTATACAGTTGCAGATATTTCAAATAACACCAGCAAGAAAGGGAATGTATTTATATAAGGAAAAAAAAAGGCATGCTGTTTTAGGTTTTCCCTGAACATTTCCTGGAATGTTTTCTAATTGTTCCAGGAGGAAAAAAATATCTAGCTATTAGAGGTTTTAGATATAAGCAAGCCTGTTGGTTCAGGCTATGCTTCAAAGATACAGAAGACATGTGTCCACCACTAACCTGAATGAATAGACTGTGTCACGGCACATCTAAGCGGAGAAAAGTGGCGTTGTGTCATCCCAAAACTGTTGCCGCCTTCCTACCCCAAGCTGCTAATTACTGTCACATCTAGTCCCAATCAAAGGTTAGCAGTAAGCTACATACAATTATATTAGGCTGTTCAGATAGCTGCACCATGTCTGGTTTTAATGTATGTACTCATTAATTTATTGTGAGTCCCATGAAAGATGGCCAGGTAACCATGGCCACCCAAGTCAGAGGCAAAACTTGTATTAAGCAAAGAGATGTTGTTAAATGCAGGAGGTGATTCCAAGTGTAAACCAAACATTTACCCACCTATTAATGGGAATCCATTTTTAAACTTAGAGGCCTGCTAGACTGCTTCAGGGATCCAAAGTGAAGCTCTGAATTAACTGGTATAGGAACCTTGAAAGTGTGACTGGATATAAGAGTTCAGATACTTCACCAGAAGGAAGGTGCATGCACGAAAACTGAAACCCTGATGCTCATCTTGGTACAACAAAACCAGCAAGCCAGCTGAATCTGGGAAGAGAGACCTTTCTGATGTAACTTTAGGCAGCCTTTTGCCCTGCAGGAGAAGCAGACTGTCACGGCTGTGGCTCCAGAGAGTAGAAGGTATTATATGTTCAGAGAACAGGTTTAACAAGAATAACTCACAGGAATTTAAAGCAAAAGCAAACAGATGGAAGTGTGGACCATTCTCTTGTACTGGAATAAAAAATAATTCAAAGTAGTTCGATTTAGGCTCCCACTATAAGACCTGACTACTACCTAAAAAAATTTCAAAACAATTCCTTTGCAAAAGGCTCCCTCCGTGCACATCATTTGCTGAACTTCAGACTGCACAAGCTATATACTTTAATAATAATAATTATATACAATGTTTTTTCCACTAACTAGATTTCAAGGGCAATTTATATGCAATGAATAAAAAGCTGCAACTTCTTCTAAATAGGAAGAAAAAGTGGTGTTTCATTACATCGCATAATAAGATGTATATTCTATTTGGAGCCTTTTATGCCTTCATAATATAAGTGAAAATTGACATTAAATCATTCCAACTGGTATATTATATGGAGTGAAAATAAGAAAATTTGTAAAAAAAGAAAAATATATAGAGCTTTTCAGCACTGTGTGGCTTTTCAATAAGAACACAAGGAATGTTGAAAGCAATGGTGGGATGTCTTTACTCTGGGAGGCCATGGGAGTGCAAAAAAAGTATAATGACAGAAAAAACTAAAGGCCAGAGCTAAAAGAGAAGATACCAACATCTCGCAACAAAATCTGCATTAAGACCAGTGCTGAGGAGAAACAACAGCGAGTTACAGTCATTAGCGATTCCCTCCTGTGCAGAACAGAAGCACCCATTTGCAGACCAGATCCTTTTTTCAGGGAAGTTTGCTGCCTCCCTGGGGCCCAAATTAAGGATGTCACCACAAGACTGAAGAGCTTAGAACAACCTTCAGACAACAATCCATTCCTGCTCCTTCACATGGGTACTAATGAGGTAGCAACAAAAAGTCTGAGATTGATCAAAAGAGATTTCAGAGCCCTGGGGAAAATGCTAAAAAATCTGGGAGCTCGGGTAGCATTCTCTTCAATCCTCCAATGATGGGGGGAGACTTTGGAAGAAACAAGTGAGACCAAGATATCAATACCTGGCATTGGGATTGCTGCTTCCACCAAAACTTTGGATTTTTAAACTATGGAAGAGCCTTTGAGGCACCAGGTATACTGGGCCTGACAGGATCTACCTGTCCTGATAGAGAAAATGCATCTTTGGGTGTAGGCTGGTGGATCTGATTGAGGGGGCTTTAAACTAGAATGGATGGAGGAAGGGGATACCAACAGGATTGCAGTAGGTAAGCCAAGCGTTGGCATGGCCTTGCCTGAGGGTGGCAATGCTGGTGGGAACATTTGCACTGCTCCTGGGAGCACAGAGGGCTCAGGAGCATATCTGAAATGCTTGTACACCAACACATGCAGTATGAGAGACAAACAGGATGAACCGGAAGTGTTGGTTGGTTCCCAGAGCCACAATATCATCGGTATTAGCGAGACTTGGTGGAATGAGTCCCATGAATGGAGTGCTGGGATGGGGGGCTGCAGGCTGTTCAGGAGGGATAGGCAGGGCATGGTGATGTGGTTGAGAGCTTCTGGGTGGGGGTTAGAGGGATGGAAGACAAAGGAGATGTTTAAGTGGGTGTCTACTACCCATCATCCAGCCAGGGTGCAAGCACTGATGAGTTATTTTCAGGAAAGGAAGAGAAATTTCTGGATTGGTAGCCCTTGTCCTTATGAGAGATTTCAATTTCCCAGGCATCAACTGGGCATATCGCACTGCTGTGACAAGCAGGTCTTGGAAATTCTCAAGGTTGGTGGGAGATGATAACTTCTTGCCACAAGTACTCCATGAGCCAACTAGGAAAGATGCCCTCCCAGGCTTGCTGTGTGCGAATAGAGAAGGACTTGTGGGGGATGTGATGGTAGGTGGTTGTCTTGGCCGCAGTGGTTATGAAAAACTGAGTTTAAAATTCTCAGTGTAATGAGAAAAAAGGACAGCAGAGTTGGTACCCTAGACCTGAGGAGAGCAAACTTTTAAGCTATTCAAGGAGCTATGTAGCAGAGTATCCTGGGAACCTGCTTCTGAGGGCTTAGGGGTCCACAAGTGCTGGTCAGTTTTATAGAAGCCTCTTTTAGAAGCACAGGAGCGGGCAATCCTTCCGTGTTACAAGTCAGGCAAGTGGAGCAGAAGACCAGCTTGGCTGAACAGAGAACTCCTCACGGAGCTCAAGAGGAAAAAGGATTGTATGATCTCTGCAAGCAAGGTCAGGCTTCACAGGAAGGTTCCACAGCCATGGTTCTTATGTGTAGGGAGAAGACACGAAAGGCCAAAGCTCAGTTAGAGTTGAATCTGGCCAGTGTTGTGTCCAACAACAAGAAGGGCTTTTTTAAAGTACGTTAATAGCAAGAGGACGTCTATAAAAGCATTGGACTGATACTTGTTGTGAATGGTCATCTGACTCCTAGGGAAGAGGAAAAAGCGGAGACATGCAGTGGGTTTTTTTGGCCTCAGCCTTTAGTAATACTGATGCACCTTGGGCTGCCCAGTCCCCAGAGTCAGAGGACCACGAGTGTGGGAATGATGATTTTCCATTTGTAGACCCTGAAGTTGTGAGGGACCAGCTGTATCATCTGAATGTTCACAAGTCCATGGGGCCTAATGGGATTCTCCCAGAGTGCTGAAGGAGCTAGCGGACATAATGGCAGGACCCCTCTCGATCATCTGCCAAAGGTCTGGGAGTCTGGGGAGGTCCCTGCTGCCTGCAGGCCAGCCAGTGTCACTGCAATGTACGAGAAGGGTGTGAGGGAAGACCCAGGAAACTGCAGACCTGCTAGTCTAACCTCAGTTCCTGGGGAAAATTATGGGGAAGATTATGCTGGGTGCTGCTGAAAGGCATTTAGAGAGTACTGCAGGCATCAGGCAGAGTCAACATGGGTTCACAAAGGGAAAGTCCTGTTTTAACTAATTTGGTATCCTCCTATGGAAAGGTCACCTGCCTAGTGAGTGAAAGGAAGGCGCTGGATGTAGTTTTTCTGGGTTTTAGTAAGGCTTTTGGTAATGTCCCTCACAGCATTCTTCTGGACACGTTGTCCACTCATTGCTCTCTGCAGCTTCCTGAGGAGGGGAATTGGAGTGGGAGATGCTGATCACCTCTCCCTTGGATCCAGTGACAGGACACATGGGAATGGTTCAAAGCTGCAGCAGCGGAGGTTCAGGCTGGACATTGGGAAGCACTTCTTTACCAAGAGGGTGGTCAGACACTGGAACAGGCTTCCTGGAGAGGTGGTCGATGCCCCACGCCTGTCAGTGTTTAAGAGGCATTTGGGTAATGCCCTTAACAACATGCTTTAGCTTTTGGTCAGCCCTGAATTGGTCAGGCAGTTGGACTAGGTGATTGTTGTAGGTCCCTTCCAACTGAAAATATTTTATTCTGTTCTACTTTCCTGTACTGTACTCTACACTATTCTATTCTATTCTATCCATGCTATTATTTCTGAGAGAAAAGGAGAAAAGATTAACACCTATGCAGATCTGTTCTTTGCCGTAACTTGTGAAAGACAGAGGTGTTTTGTTCTGGACAACAATGCTTTGAAGAAAAGCCACTGACATGCAGAAGCATATTTGCTCTGAGGATGTACCTAACACACATGCAGGCTACTACCGTAGCATAAAATAACTGAGCAGAAAGTTAAACTCTGCCTTATTTCATTTATGTTAAGGTTATTAAAGGTAAGGTAAGCTTCACGGAGATAAAACATTTTCAATCAATGTGATTCAGCATATTATTTTACTAAAAACATTGTAAAACAACCTAACAAATACAGAATTTGCCATTTTTTCCCCAGAAGTTAACAGAAAAGATCACATGAGAGAGTTTTGCATCATTTCATCAGGAATGTCACAGCTTGATGACATTCTTTCATACTAGTCTTCCAGTAAAGTAATTTCCACGGCACTCGGGGGGAGTCTAATCCTGTGACCACTGCACAGGGTGGTGAGAAGCTGGGCAAGTTAGAGGAGGAATACAGCAGGCAGAACTCACAAACCATGCACATCTTCTTGCCAGCATTGCAACATGCTGTAAGAAAAAAGGTGTTCACAGGTCTGTCTCAGTTACAGAAATCAAAGCTGTAAGGCAGACAAGAAGGAACCTGCATGCTCTGTTTTCTCATCTTGTGAAATCATAACCAAACAGCACAGTCAGCACAGTACCTTTCACCTCTGGCCGATACTGCATGCCATCATCTTTCTTTCCAACTGCGTTTGTATCATCTGTTTCTAGATGATAAATACATGCATGGACAGCTATTAGGGAAGGCTTACTACCAGACCACTATATGTATGTCATTGAGAAGCCAGAAAAATAGTCAAAGAAGTATCTTAATTGCAGTAAAACTGGACACATTCCCACATTGTTTCACCCATACAACCAGGTTGGTAGCACACTTGGTCAGAAACAGTCAGTAACCCCAGGGTCCAGACCAACACATGGCACACCTCGGGCTTGTGTGAGGTCTTGGTGACAGTCTGTTTTGGTTTTGGAACTGTTCAAGTTACAGATCTAGATGTAACTGTCAAAGAGATGGTGGAAAGCTGTTATTCCCATGAGGAAGTCCTAAGTGCAACACCCCAAAACTGAAGTGTCATGCACAGGATTAACTACAAGGCAGTGGATGGAGGGTTTCAGTGGGCTGTTCCAACACTGAAAAAGGAAACGGATAAATATTTGTTTGATTGGGGCCCCAACTCAACTCACCTTGGAAGCACATTGTACAGACCACAGCAGCAAGAGAGGACATTTGCAACACACTGGTATTCCTTTTGCTCTCCTGCTTCTTACTACCCCCTCATATAAGGCCCGTTGGACTATTGCTTAGATTCTTGTAAGAGCTTTTGCCATCTTTCCAGGTAACAGCAGCCAAAGAAAGGTAATGTAAACACAGCATGTATGTATGTAGTGTAAACATACCTCTCTGTGGGAACCTCTAAAATACATAAATAAAAGTGGGGAGTTCACTGATAACTGGATCAGTGACTTCTGATCAAAAACGGGAAAGGGAAAGCTCTACCAAGCCCACTTATGTCAGAACTTATATTTACCAGAAAAACAAAATTAAGCCTACCTGAGCAGTGTCCAAGATGCCTGATATCGATCTGCTCTTGCCTCAGACATGATGCTTCTCTAACAAAGCATGGATTGTTATAGGAACTTCCATCAGAAGCACATACAGGATTAAAGCTGTATCCACTGCAGTCTATATTACATACACACCTGTTAATTGAAACATACAGCAAAACAAAGTTGACATCCAGCAAACAAAAATTAAGTCATGTTGAGCCCCAAGTAATCAGCAGTTCATACACTAAAATCAGGGGAGAAAAGCGTGTTGCATGAGGATGCTGAAGAATTTGCTGAGGTCACAGGCTTCTAAGCAGAATGTACAAAACTATGAATAGGTGCTTCAGTGTGCTTTTTAATAATGTATTGATGTTTCTTGTAGTTTTACTATAATATCAATCTAATCCACACCTGGAAATTGATAACACATTACTAGGAAGATTTACTATATTAATATAACAGTTTGTGGTGTCTGTTCTCAAGTGTGAACAAAACCAGATTAAAACTATTCTTTTCTGTGAGTGTCAGGATCCCTGAAAGGGAAACAAAAGAAAAGGACTCCCATTTCTGTTAAGCAGTAAAAGAAATTTCTCTATTTCAGAGGCTGTATAGAATCATTATGCTTTGCTAACTGTGTCATTTCATCAAGTCATTCATTCATACCTTTGAAAGTCAACAGAGGGTTTATTGCATTGTATTTAAAACAGGTTTATGCAATATGGATTATTTCATATTGCATCCAATCAACACTTTGGCTGGTTTATACACTGCATATTCCATATATTTTGCAACTATGGATTATAAAATTAAAGTGGGGGAAAATTAAGACCTAGCATGTAGCTGGTTCCTAACCACACATACCTAGGACAGCCAAAGACTTAGACAGGGCAATGACTTACCTGTTTTCAGTTAGATAGTTCTGTTGCTCCAACAAAAAGTCCTGAAATTTTACATGTGTGAATGGCACAGGAAAACTTTCCAGCTTTTCAAGCTCTACCCTCTTGTTTATTTTAATCAATATACTACTTTTTAACTGAACCTCTGTTTTTGAATGGAAGTTTCTGTGTGTGCCTCACTTTATTCTGCAAGCTCTGCTCTGCCTTTGGACTGGGTGGCTGCAGAATGGGGGCCAAGGTGGGCACCAGGTCCAGCTCTTAGCCGAGTTCCTCCTGATGCCACGAGAGCAGGAAGAACTGCTCTGCACCTTCTGAGGAGGTGGCAGTAGGCATGCAGTCCTCTCCTTGCTGGAAAGCTCTACACAGGGTGCACATAGTCTGATGGCTAGGAGCTGCTGCTAGCTTCATCTTGATTCATTCTTGTAAGACCGAGTGTGAAGAAAAAAACTGAAGCTGCTAACTTGACAGGTTTTTTATGTTCTTTCCAGCTGTTCCAGATGCAATTAAATTATTAAATATACATATGTGTGCCTCAGGTCCGTAACAAAACTCACAGCAGGACCCAATTCAATGCTGCAGAAAGACTGAAGATGGCCAGCACACCTTTCTCTCTCCTTTTTCCATGAGCAGCTTTTGTTGCCTAAATTTAAAGACGTCAATTTTGCCAGTAATATTTTGTGCCTGTGAACTTCAGATTGTTGCTTAACAAAAGAACAACTCTAGCATAAACAGGTTTTTAAGTGCACCTACTGACAGTGAAAAACTGCCCCAGTAATGAGTCTTTACACATCTTAGTGACATACCTCAAAGTACTCATGAAACCGCTAAGTATCAATATGATGAACATACAATAATTTTTCCTACTAGAAATGTCAATGGTTGTAAACCTTGGACCCAGGAAAGGAAGTACTATTTTGTCACATGCTCCCACATGACTTTAAGCCTAATAAGCCTAATAAGCGGTTTATTAGGATTTACTATATGCAAATAAAAGGCTCATGGCTCAGCAGTTGTGCACATTTATTAACACAAATGAGTGGAGTGCTAGTCCTAATTTCTATGATACTGGCATAAGACACGACATAGAAGATACAGATGCTTACAGATATCCTCACTCAGCCTTAGCACTCAGGAAACACCACTGCCTGCGCACATCCATCCTTGTCACATTTCAGCACATTTGCATATGTATCTCCAGACCAACTCCACCTGCATGCCTATGTCCAAACAGCTCTAAATCTGTCTGAAGTCACCATCCAAGGTGAGTGGAAGCAGGAAACTGCTTATGTTTTCATGCTTTGCTGCATTTAAATTTAACATCTAAAGTTAAATGCTTACTTTCTTAGCATTGCTAAATGCTTGTTTTAGGGGTAGTTGTGAATTCCTGACCCTGTTTTTCTGATAAACACCCCCAGTCTTAGCTCTAACCATCTTTTCAATGTACAAAATTTTCTTTTTTATAAGTTAAAATTTAAAAGTAGGAAAATCATAAAAAAAAAAAAAAAGAAAACCTTAAGTGCTGGGGCAGTGTGGAGCAGCTGAAGCCCACTGACCAGGTGCAACAGGCTTGCCGCTGCTTTCTGTCCTTGGAGCAGGACAGACCTGGTGATTGCCAGGAGTGGGAGCAAGTGAAATACCAGCCTGCTGCCAGGCTGGATACTGGGATTTGCTGGAGGCTTGCAAGCACACCAAATGCCCGGTGGGGCCCCACTGGCACAGCAGACCCTGAGCAGCTGGCAGACACTGCTGCTTTGCACCCGCAGGCATGAGGGCTGCCGGCACACCAAATCTCCAGAGAGTGCCTCACCAGCCGGACAGACCTGGCCATGTGCCTGCTGCCCACCTGTTTCCCATGCTGCTCACCCACATGCTCACTGGGTGGTGCAGCTTTGGGGTGGTCCTGACTGCCCTTCCCCATGGGGAGATGGGACGGATGGTCATGGCGATTTCTGCCCCACTGTGGCTTGCTGTTGCTGGCCACAGTGCCTGGCAAAACCAACAGGGCTCCCGGGGCATCCCCCAGTGTTTGTGATCCTGATCTCCAGGATCTGCCCCCTCTTTTGGGATCCACACTGCCCTCCTTCCAGGTACTCTCCTGCTCAAGGGCACTGGCTTTCAGGACACCTCTCCAGAGACCAGGCCCTCAGTTTCCCAGTCTAAGCAGTCTATCTGCAGAAGTGCACTGTATAACCAGCTTTCCAGCTGCTGACTCCGTCTCGTAGCTCTTTATTAACTGGAGGATTCAGGATCTGACACTTTTGTTGAGCCTGGGCATTATCCAGAATTTACAACCAGTCCGTGCTGGTTGCAGCTTAGGAGTTGAGACGTTCAATTTCAGACATTCACCCCCCTGACATGCATCCAATTACCTGCCTGGTGCTGTTAGCTACTCCTTTGCCTATGACCAAATGCCAAATGGTATGCCTGGCCTTCACCTGGCCATTTAGTTATAGGTGTAGATGCTTCAACAGAGCTGTCTGGCACATAAAAGCGGGTGGTTTAAGTATGCCATGGGATAATGAACAGTTGAACTAATGTACTTAAAAAAATTGAAACTATTATGCTTCATTATTCCAACATAAAAGCCTGAAGCCTTTCAGAAGGCTGAAAGGGAATGATTTAAAGTGACAATGTGGCTGGGGCGTGATGCTCTGAAGGGAGCAATGCCTCTGCGGATGCAGCATGGTGGCAGAGAGGGAGCCAGGACTGCACATTCAGAAACCTCTACCCATCAGAGAGTCCGCATGGGGTGCAGTGAAGTTGTCCTTGCTTATAGCCAGCTGGCACTAGACCCAAAATACAGCCAGGTCTGCCTGCACAAAGTGCCAACTGGTGACATGGCAGCAGAGAAATGTGGGCAGTGCTGCTTTCAATAGAAAACATGAAACGAAAGTTGTTTTTAACCACCTAGTGTTTGTGAAGGAAGGTAAAACCATAAAAGAGACAGTTGCTGCTCTGATGCTGCACATCAAACACATCAAAGCCGGTGGCTGAGTCTGCAAGAGGACAGGACCACCAGCACAGACTGAAACAAAAAAGAAGCTCAGCAAAGTATTGGAAGATACAGAAACAAACTCGCTATGAAATAGCAAAGCTGTGTTACACCTTGAAGTCAAAGAACTAGAGAAAGCAGAGAATAGCTTGATACCGAGGAGATGGCAGAAAGTCCAACTTCCTGAGGGCAGTCACCACTCCCCTCCCCCCCCACCCCCCAAGCCAATTTGAGTCCTAAAGCCAGGCAGAAGTCAAAGTTCAAGGCTATCAAGCACAGCCCATGGGGCTGAACCATCCCACGGACAATACCAGCAGTACACAAAGTATGGGAGAAGATGCAGCAGACTGTTAATGAGCTAAAAGTGGGCCTCAAAGGGCAGAAATCTTATCAGGGGCTTTTGCAGGCAGGAGAAGCTGTGTGGCACCATGGACTGTGGGCTTTTCTTCACAGCTGGAGACTGAAACTTGACAGAGAACTGAAGTCCCATATTGTAATCTGTTCCCTGAGAAGTCCTTCTTATGTTGGGGAGAGAGCTTGAAGAGATCAGACAACAACACAGAGAGATGCTCAGGAAGGGAGGGCAGGAATAATTTGCGATCTTGAAGTGGGAGCGGGGATATGTGGGAGTCGCACAGGACGGGCATCCAGAAGTAGAGTAGACCCTAACTGTAAAATTCCTAAGACCCCTCCTTTAAGGCACTTACTCTCACTTCTGCCTTGGCCCCCACCCTCACTGTGTCCGTGTACAGTGGTCCATGACAGCAGTGCCACATGCAGTGCCCCAAGCTTGGCTGTGCAGCTGTGGACACTTTCCAGCACAGCTTGGGCCAAATGACTGAATGGCAGCACTGCTGTGAGGCTGGACTCCTCTGGCCACCATTTAGCTTCAGAAGCAAGAGGATGCAAAGGTGTTGAGCGTATTTCAAATTCACATACCAAGTATAAAAATATTAGGCTATACAATTAGAGATACAATATAATAATGTGCAACAGAAGGCGATTTTATAAACCAGGAGGATCAAAAAGCTTATAGCAGCAAGATTTAGGTTAGGATATTAATCCATATAAAAAGGGTATTTTGAAGAGAATTTTCCACCTTACTTATACTCACTTTAAAGAGGTTCTAAAACACTATCCTGCATTTAAGACAACATCGCGGGTTTGATTCTAGCTTTAAATATTTTTAACATTGTTTTTTAGGTACCATTTTTGTTCTATTCCGAAGCAAGATGCATTTTCATCCATAATTACCAGTGGAAATACAAATTATGCATGCTGTAAGCATGTGCTTTCTGGTGTGAGCAGGTAGGTGTATACTGAAATTATAGTGTACCAAAATGGCTGGTTTGCAACAAAAAAAAAAAAAGATTTTTTTTAAAAAAAGAATAGTATCGATCATAAAACACTATTTGTAATAATAGGAACCTACTCAGACATAGAAACTGAATTTCTAATGTGAGAAATTAACTATCTAGAACCTCTTAATCACTGCTGGTTTGACCCCTCACTATGTTTTCACAGATGCTAAAGGCTGGTCTGAGTTTGGATGGCTGACACAATCCAAGGAGATGATAGCATGTGATGATGTCAGTCATAAATAAATGCAGAACAAAATCTTGTATTTGAGCTTCTAGTGTGGAAAATCCGAGGTTCAAACCCAGATCTGCATTGCTTCCATGCTGCAAGCAGACCAAGAAGGTGAACATGGGACAACCACAGCGGAGATGAGCAGCCAGCCTGACTCCTGGAGTCACACGTGAGAAGTCTCCTGGGTAGGTGGTGCTGAAGCTTAAGCCCTGTCCTTTAGGCAAATGCCGCTCTGACAGCTATGTTTATTGCTCAGGAGTGACCCCACAAGGAAATCAGGAAGGACCTTGGGAAAGAAAATGCAGAATCATGGGAATTTTCAGAAAGAGAAATATAATTCTTTTGAAAACTTGCAAAACAATAACACCAGAGTACTTTTAAACAGGATGGTATCTTTCTCCTAGCCCTCAATTATTTGCTTCTGCTATTTGGAGTAACTTCCAGGAACACCTGCCTGAAGACCAGCAATGGTGCAAGCATAAATTGTTGTGTGAAGTTGATCCTGAGCTGCTATAAGTGAGGATTGTTGCAGCACAAACAAGCTAGCAGGCTGCAACAAGGCTTTTACCATCAGTCAGATTCTACTGTCCATGCTGTTTCTCCTTCCTCCAGAGATCAGACCACACTGCTCCTCCTTCCAACCGTTTCCCCTACAATCCTCAGGGCTATTCATCTACTTAGCAGGAACGAGCTACAGCTGCACATCATCCATGTCAATCAACCCACTGCCTTCAAAACAAGGCCACAGCTGCATGTTATCAATGTTAATCAACCCACTGCCTTCATTGCTCTATAAGGATAAGCACAGCAAAGTCTGCATCAAAAAAAACACCAAACCCCTGCAATAAAAGGCTTCTCTAATTTATCAGTTGCTTTTTCAAAGCACCAGTCTTCCTTCAGGCTTTCCAAAGCTGTGCCACATAGGGTAAATCAATCATCACATCCTAATAGAAGACTATGGTAAAATCTTAGCTCTGTTACTGATACCGGGCATTTTGCCACCATGGCTTAGAGCTGAGTGAGGATGCCACAGCTTGAGCCTCACTGCCAGTCTGCTGTTGGCTTTTGTATGTGTTTGACAAACATGATCCTGCTTGGTGCCCCATGAAAATAAAGAAAAATTACCAACTGGCACCCTCAGCCTGATGTGTGGCTGCTCAGCACAACCTTCAGAAGAAAAGTGTTAGTCAAGGAAAAGTCAAATAACATAATTGTGTACTAAGGATGCCTTGAAAGTGCTATGCTTCATACCAGAAAAAAGTGAACCAGTGCTTCAAGTTTTTGCTATAACAGCTTGTTGTAAAAGTCACACTGGAATAAAAGGAGTCAGAGAACTACAAGAGTTTTTATCCCTGTAACCTTCCTATTGGTTTTAACCAAAAGGATTGAAACGGGTAGTTAATTCTCCAAGTCGATGTCTTGTTGGAGAAGATTGCTGCTCAGTGTCCTCAATAGATTTTTTTTTTTCTGTTGCTTAACCCTGGAAACTCAACAGGGCATATTCAGGTGTTTTTCCGAGGTACTAGAGTATACAGAAAAAAGCCCTTAATTTTGTCACCCATCATCAGAGAGCTGACATCCTAAGAAAAAAGGCACCAGCTTGCTGTGGCAACATGCTTTTAGAAGTTGCATGCATATCATTCATTAACACCATTAGCTAAACTGAAAAGCATTTCAATTTCAGGAAAGTACAAAGTGCTATAATTAAACCAAACAAAATTTTTAGGTGGCTTTAATAAATAAGAAATGAGAATGTACAACTCATTTATTAGGGGCTACTAGGTGTAACAAAGAAAATGTGTTTAGTGAAATGATGTGACACATTTGAAACAAGCTCAGGCTGTAAGAGCACTCACTGCTATCAGTAAATTAATTAGATCCCCAGAGATCAGAACACATTTCAAGGCTCATTTTTGTTTTCAGGTTCAAGGTGTACGTGGTATATTGGAAGTTCTGTGTGCTTAAAACTCATAGTAGATTCAAAGAAAAAAGGAGGAAAAAAAGGAAAAGGAAAACATGAAGGATTTGTTGAGTGGGCTTGGCTGCTGAGAGAGACTGGTGTTTCCAACCACCAGATCGGGCTGCTGTGTTTGTGCCCATCTGGGGTTTGCTCACAAATGTATTTTTCTGGCCTGGCCTCACAAAGAATGCTGCTTGCTACCCCTTCCCAGCAGCCGACAGCAACAGTAAGCTTTCTCAGGTACTCACCTATTTATTGGCACATCTGCTTACAAACGTAAAATGGAAACACTGGTATAAAACAGAGTGGGTGAAATGCACACAGATGGATCAGGGTACGCTTGATGGAATAAATTTGATGAATTGAAATAGCAGAGGTGTTGCAATTGCAGCTAAGAAGATAACCATGTCAAATGAAGGATTACCTTCCATTTGATGTTTCTTCCCTTGTGTGCAATTCTTCCCAGATGAAACCTGAACTAAGAAAAGCTGGATTTCAAAGTGACTTTCCTACCTATGCGACTAGAGCTGAATCTTCATTAGGTTTTTTGGCATCTTTTAAAAAATCCCTTTATAGCACAAGAAAAGTAGATTTCAGTTCTACAAGCTTCTCTGTGCCCTACTTGAACGTCCTCTCTGCCTTTACTTCTGCCCAGCAATGCAGAACACCCTTTAAACACTGTAAGTTTCAGCTACTTTCCAGCTCTCCCTTCACTCTCTTTCTTGGTTTCATGGCATGGTTCTTTCTAACCACTGTAGAAATTTAGTCCTTACCTGCAGTGAGCTTCTATCAGCTTATGTGGTGAACTGATGCTTGTTCTCACAGGAGCAACCTAACCCTCCCTCCACCCTCGAATAGCAGAAACTTTCAAAGACTTGGCACTCACTGCTACAAAGACTGTTAAAAATATACATTAAAATAACGGGCCTGGGTTATTATCTGTCTAGGATCTATTCAATTTCTTAATAGTTAGTATAATGAAAAGACCATTATACTATTCCTTTTGTATCAGGATTTCCTCAGCCCAGTTTCACAAAATTCAGTAATCCCATGACACAATCCTAAATCCCTTGTTTGGGCAGATTTCCTGTATTGTTTGTGTCTCTGTGTTTTGTTTTACACACAGATACTTAGGGTTTTTTTCTGCTGGACCAGAAAGCTGTGAATTGCATTTCATAGAATCATAGAATAATTTAGGTTGGAAAAGACATTTAAGATCATCAAGTCCAGCTGTTAACGCAGGACTGCCAAGTCCATCACTAAACCATGCACTTAAGCACCACACCTACACGTTTTTTAAATACCTCCAGGGATGGTGATTCCACCACCTCCCTGGGCAGCCTGTACCAATGCTTGACAACCCTTTCCATAAAGAAATCCTTCCTAATATCCAATCCAAATCTCCCCTGGCATAATTTTTGGCCATTTCCTTTTGTCTTGTTGCTTGTTATCTGGGAGAAGAGACCCACCTGCCTAGAACCTACTCTCAGTAGCTGTTGGGAGCAATAAGGTCCCCTCTGAGTCTCCTCCTCTCCAGGCTGAACAACCCCAGTTCCCCCAGCTGCTCCTCATGAGACTTGTGCTCCAGACCCTTCACCAGCTTCGCTGCCCTTCTCTGGACACGCTCCAGCACCTCCATGTCCCTCCTGCAGTGAGGGGCCCAGAACTGAACACGGGATTTGAGGTGGGGCCTCACCAGTGCCGAGCACAGGGGAATGATCACTGCCCTTGTCCTGCTGGCCACACTGTTTCGGATACAAGCCAGGATGCTGTTGCCCCCCCGGGCACACTGCTGGCTTATGTTCAGCTGACTGCCCACCCCCGCCTCCCAGGTCCTTTCCCCCCAGGCAGCTTTCCAGCCACCCTTCCCCAGGCCTGTAGTGTTGTGTGGGGTTGTGACCCAAGGGCAGGACCCGGCACTTCTCCTTGTTGAACCTCACACAGCTGGCCTTGGCCCATCGGTCCAGCCTGTCCAGATCCCTCTGCAGAGCCTCATTGGTAAATGATGGAGAGCAGCTTGGTGAGCTCCCTGACCAGCTCCCTCAGTACCCTCAGGTGGATCCCATCTGGCCCCATCGACTTGTGCACGTCTGAGCGGATCAGCAGGTCAGTAACCATTTCTCCTGGACTGTGGGGACTTTATTCTGTTCCCCCTCATCCCTGCCTTCCAGCTCAGGGGGCTGAGTACCCAGAGGGAAGCTGGTCTTGCTGTTAAAGGCTGAGGCAAAGAAAGCATTACGTACCTCAGCCTTTGTGGCAATGTCCCTCACCGCATCCAATGAAGGATGAAGGTTATCTTTGGCCTTCCTTTTGTTTCTAACATATTTTCAAAAACATTTTTTGTTATCTTTTAGGCAGTAGGCAGCCTGAGTTCTAGCTGGGCTTCTACCTCTCTAATCTTTGCTTTGCATAACCTTGTGACATCCTTATAGACATCCAGAATTGCCTGCCCCTTCTGCCAAAGGTGGTAAACTCTCCTTTTTTCCCTGAGAAATTTACACAGGATTACGATACCCTTTCTTAAGAGTATCTCCATATGATATACCCTATAAAGGTAAAAAAAAAAACCCAACAACAAAAAAAAACCACAACAAAAACAAAAAAAAAGGTGGCTATGGTAAATGAGTGAAAAAGTGGTCAAAAGAGGCAAGTATAAATTAGCATGTTGTATCTCAAACAGACTAAATCTTTCCCTGGAAGACAAACTAGATAGACAAGACAGACTGGGATTTTAGAATTTCCATATTGGTATTTCTAAGTCTTAATACTTGGACTTCTGAATTTCTGGTTTGGCCATTGTGAAAACAGACGCTATATAAATTATAGACCAGTGGAATCTATGTGTTGCCAAGACACATTTACTTTTCAAGAAAATCTCATAAAATATTAATCTCAAAAGGTCTATGTGGGGATCAGTTGTCAATCTTTCTTGAAAATCTACATTATGAGTAAAAACAGATCTTTAAAAGCATAGTGCACTTATTAAAAAAAGACCGAATGTGCTGAGAATTTAATTTCCATATTTCCTCTGTTAAAAAGCAAAATATATGTAAAAGTGAGAAAATGACACATCTGAACTTTTACAGTGAGGCTATTTTTCAGCTAATGATTTCTTTATCAAAGACCAAAAAACCCCACCCCAAAACAAAAAAAAAAGGAAGAAAAATTATATTTATTACAGCCATTTAGGGACAGAAGGAAAGGAAGTTTGTTGCTGAGCATGGTATGGAGGACAAGATGATCACTTCAATGGGGCCTTGGCAAGGTGGAGGAACCTCCCAAAGTCTGAAGATGAAGAGAAAGCCACAGGACAGATTGGGGGTGGACCGATGGGGAAGCAGCTCTGCAGAAAAGGACCTGGGGGTCAGGGGAGCAGCAGGCTGGGAGGCTGCATCACAGGAGTGTTGCCAGCAGAGCAAGGGAGATGACTGCTCTCCTCCACTCAGCACTTATGAAGTCCCATCTGGAGCACTCTGTCCAGCTTTAGGACTCTCCCAGTAACAGCAAATACTTTGAGAAACTGGAGAGGGTCAGTAGCAAGCCACTGTGACAGGTAGAGGGCCAGAGTGTGTGCTCTGTAAGGAATGGTTGGGGGTACTGGGCTTGTTCAGCCTAGGGAAGAGGAGGCTAAGGAGGTTACTGACTGCTGTCAACGGCCTAAGAGGGGTTATTGAAAAGGCAGAGGGAGGCTCTTCTCAGAGGTCCACAGTAGAGGGGCAAAAGACAACAGTTACAAGTTACGGTGAGAGAAATTCTGACTGAACACAAGGAAATTATTGCTCAAAGTGAGAGCAGCTCAGCCCTTGAACAGATGCCCAGATGCCAACTCTCCCTTTGGGGAGATGGCCAGGCCTCTCCTGGTGAAGCCCTTGAGCCACCTGAATGAACTATCCCTGGCTGCAGTGCAGGGAGTGAGCCTGGACCAGACAACCCTCTAGAGATCCCATCCAACCCAAATTATTCTACAGTTCATGGTTTTATTCTGGATATTATTTTCCTGAAGTCACAACATACTTTAAAATGCCTTTTAAAGCAACATTCCTTCCAACACTTACTAGATGTTGGCATGCTGTTTTACTTGGGTATCTAGTAGTGCTTTGGCACATGCTGGCTAGGCATGCAAGAGGAAGGAAACACGCCACACAAAACAGTGCAAGAGCAGAGGATATAACTCCTCATAAGCAGTACTACTTTTTATGTTGGAAACATACTTCACATTTGAAGAAAAAATGTAAGATGAAACGCCTATTCTTCAATTGATTCAATATATTTAAAATGTTAATATTAAAATAGTATAAGTATATATTACTTATATTTACTATTAATGTGATGTATATAGTCTTTATCTTTAACATATAGGTATTAAAATTTTCTTCCTTGCTCTGAGCATGAATTTTGGTATGTGTAAGAAGAAACTTATGGAAAAAAATGACCAGATAATAGTAAGAAGCTTTGAAAACATATGGAAATCAGGACCATCTGAAAACTGAAGTCTTATGAAGAAATATATATACTTAAGAGCCCACCTTACTAATCACAACGTCAAGAACACCCAAATCCACACGTAAATCTATTCTACCAATTTATTTCCCAGTACCACAAGTGGCTATTGCAAAAAAATAAATCAAAAAAAGTTGTTCAGCTCT
The DNA here is from genome assembly GCF_023634155.1 of Falco peregrinus. Classification (NCBI taxonomy): domain Eukaryota; kingdom Metazoa; phylum Chordata; class Aves; order Falconiformes; family Falconidae; genus Falco; species Falco peregrinus. The sequence continues at coordinate 72,537,596 of NC_073723.1, forward strand.
CAAAAGACAGTAAATAATAACTTAATTTTCAATCGTATGCAGTAAACTGAGGCATCATGTTGCTTAGAAGCTTTATAAAAATCACACTGAACATTATTTAACATTCACTTGGAATCTTTAATAGCCACAATAGTATTACAAATATTTATATACACTGCTTTCTTTGAAGAGTTAAGTGCTACACTGATGAAAAGTATTTTACAGCCACATCTGTTTTCATTTGTTTTGCATTCATACTGTATTATTTTAAGCATTTCAATATTATCGGTATACTGTCCGCTGACTGTAGCGTACTGATGGGCTGATCTGTTTGTCACATGAACAAACAGTAGAACTGAAAAGTCCAGGGTATGCTAAGAAAAAACTGCAGTCTGGATACCCCAGAGTACATCAACAGTAAACCATATGTGTTTGGATTGGTGCTCTACAGGACTTTCCCCCATCAGCTTGAGGTGGCCTCAAGCTTTGTGTTGCCACTTTCATCTCCTATTCTCAACTCAACTGCATTTCCAATTCAAAATTCCAAAGGAAAGCACACAACCAGCTCCACACTACCTACATCTTTAGGTTTCTGGCCAGTTTCCCGCACAAAAGCTTAAGTTTATCAACCTCTCATGTACTTTTTCACTCCCCTACCACATGTTTTGCACCATTATACATAATATATTGCCTTTTCAACACAGCGGAGAAAGGTTCTGACCAGAGAGACATTGTGATGGGCAGGGTAGGCAGGGAGGTGCTGACTGATCAGTCTCAGGCAGCAGCTTTTCCCATGACGTACACAACCTATGTTTCAGTTTTGTTGCTAAAGGAGGAAATAAATCATTGCCCGATCCACGTGAAACCTGTGTTCTGCATTCTGTTACCACAGACCTACAGAAAACCACTGTATGGACGATACAGCACAGTATGCATTTATGCACCTTCAGACTAGTGTATCCTCAAGTGATTTTCTATGCTTTTGAAAAGCCTGCCCATAAGCTAACAACTCTTTAAAGTACTTGTAAGTTGTATGAGAAACGAAAAATATATAGAGAAATATATTTCTGTGATGTTTCCTCAACTTGATTGCTTTTCCATTTATATAAAGAAATAACGTACTGATTTGCAAACAGTTGAATATTAATTTTCTAAGTATGACATTCTGTTTCTGACAACCATCTCCTCAGACTTTATTTCTTTGTCTCAGTCCAGCTAAAAATCAAGAGGCAGTAGAAATTATAAAGTTGTTTATATCTTTGCATTCAATTTACTATGTTTTATAACCACTTCTGGTTTAGACAAATGTTTCAAAGAAATCAAACAAAATGAAGATACAAATCTAAAACTCTGTGCAAAGCCTGAATTCTTCAAACTATGTATGATCTTGTGTAATAAAAGCATATGTAACAACTTTAATGAGAGAGAGCCATAACGCTTTAAAGCCAAGCATGAAAACTAAAAATTTGTAACTTTTTCAAAGGGAAAAAGACAATTTAAGATCAACAAAAATTTAACATCACTAACTTGTAATATGGAGTGCATCTTAACTGTGTACAACTGAACCTGATTAAATTTGCTTTTAAAAACCACCAAGCTTTGGTAACTACACAGAATCACAGAATAATTGAGGCTTGAAGGGATGTATAGAGGTCACCTAGTCCAAGCCCCTGCTCAAAGCTGGCCCAGGGCTGCTCTGATCAAGTTCAGACCATCTCCATGGACAGAAATTCCGTTGGCTCACCAGACACCATGTTCCAGTGTCCAGCCACCCTTATGGTGGAAACGTTTTCCATTATGTGAAATTAGAATTCACCATGCTCTGACACGTGCCCAACGTCCCTCACACTATCACTGTGCACCTCCAAGAAAGGACTTGCTTAGAGATCAGCAAGTCCAACTCTAAAAATCAAGAAGTGCCAAGTGGTCTTGCTCCTGCTTCTTTGTTGCAAGAATCATCCTACAGTTTTCACTGAAGCTGTGAGTTGCTATCATTTTTCTTGTGGGTATCCCACATCTGTCCAGTCCCAAAAGACAAATCACAGTCTATATGGAATAAAACTGTCTTTATCAGGATCTTTCCTTATCAAGAGAAAATAGGCCTATCTGCACTCCAGGCTGTTGCAGCTGGCCTGTTAGCAGGTCCTGAGATTTCTGATTAATGCCCACTCATTTACCTCAAACCACTCAACACTTTGTAGCATGGATATCTACCCTTCCACCAATTCACTAACAATTTTATTCATAATTATTAAAACAGGAATACAGATATTGTTTTGCTTCTTGAAAGCACTCAGAGCAGAAGAACTTGATATTTGTAAGGTCTCAGATTGCATGGCTTGGAAAAGAGGATAAAAAAATGCATAATTGTATATCTACTCTTTGTATCAGAGGTTATTTTATTAATATGGCTTGAGATTACCTACTGAACATTAGGAAATAGTTAACTCAGTTACTGTCATGAAACAAAATCTTCTTAAAATGCCTTCTGTAATCATGTGGATCACTTTATTAAGTGTTCTAACATCACAAAGTGCAAGCAAGGTCTACTTGTCTGCTTAAACACAACTAAATCTACTTTTTGTTTGTGGTTCAGTAGACATTATCCCACTGTACAAAAAGTTAAAAAGAAAATCAGGATAGAATATTGTTATGAAATTAGGGTATTTGCGTGATTTGCTAGAACTAGGGGTGATAATGGTTATAATATGGCACAAAATTGAATTAAATAATAATATGAACGTGAAAAGGTACTTGTGCCGCCAATGATTTTATATATCATGATATAATTTTAAGAGGTTAAAAAATACGTTAAAACCCAACAGGAAAGGGAGTAAAAATAAGGTGTAAAAAGCTTTCTTAAAGGGTGCTATACTAAATTTTCCCAGATTTCAATCCCATCTTGTGTCTGGCAGATGAATAACTGTTTTGATTTTAGGAAAAAAAGAAGCCAACTCCTACTTAAGCGTGTCTGTGACTTTCCATGAGCGTTTTCAAAATTAACCTTGTGAAGACAATCTGTGTTAACAGAGCCTGCCTTAATCTAAGTCTAAACAGTCAGCAAATATCACTAAAGCCTATTATAGTGGTCAAAAGTACTGGGGAAAATATTTAAATTATTCAGGTTGGAAAACTGACAAAATGGAAAAAATGAACTGATAGATTGCAACTAACCCTCATGGGCACATTTTGTAACTTTTTAGTATTTTCCACATACATTTTTTGTTTCCACATATATTTTTTAATGAGGACTAATTAAAGAAATCTTAGAGGCAAAAGAGCACTCTCCTCCTACTGTCAAGAAGAGGGAGCATGGCTCCATTTTATGTGAGTAGAGAATAAATCTTCCACTCTCATCAGCTTTCTCCCGCTCTCTTATAGATACTACACAGCCACAGGAATGCCAACTCTACAAGTATAGAACAAATAGGCAAGCTTTTACTGAAGTTGAATGCTTCAGGATTTATTTTCCAAAGCCAAAAGCGCATCTCAGTGCATATAACAAACAAATCTATACCCATCTTGCCAGTCATAAATGAAACAGACCAAGGCTATATTGCAGAAAATTATTAGTATTATAAAAACCAGCTACAGCTCATTTGTCTCTCCAGGAAAGAGCAAGCCTACTTCTGTAATATGACATTTTATGAAATGTGAAGTATCATGCTAGCATTCATGAGTACTATTACCATTTTGGCTTCCCTTGTACACTATGATTTAATCTTAAATACATATTTTGAATATTAGTGTTAAGCTGCTTTACCGCCTGAGATGTCCTCATGCCGATATCTTGTAATAAAATCTTGTGCAATTAAGACATACTTCAACAAGAAATGGATTCCAGTTGGAAGAAAGGAGAGGAGTGATGCTCCCCCGATTAGCGATGTTCGGGCACTGTTATTCTGAGATGCCTTCTGTCCATGTACACAAAAACATACTATTTACACATCTCTCGAACACCTTCACACACTGCCTCTGCAGCTGCGACCCCAGCACCGGCCATCAGCCCAGACCCCAGTTAGGCTTCTTCCATACCAGTGGCCACTGCCAGGACAATAGTTGTGGGGAAAACAAAGCCCCATCAATTAGATGGGACTTCTATTACCTCCTAACAAACTGTAATGCCTTGTGGGGCTGTTTAAAGGAGCCCTTTCCTCCATAACGTCTTGCCCCTTCTGACAGCCACACAGAGCCTGGACAGCCAGAGTATACTCTATCCATCAAGTACCTTGAGTAGGGAAATTGGGTGCATCTGCCTCTGTGTTATGGATTGTCTTTAAAATCTTCTTGTTTCTTGATCTTTCGTTTTGAGCTCTGACAAGCAATTGATATTTTTCATCAGTTTTCCCCTAGGTGCATCTAAGAGGTCAAGCAGCACAATGAGGTTGGAAGAAGTGACTGGCTCAGGTCACCAGTTCAACTTAGTGTTTAGGTTCAAGCTTTGCACTGATGGAAACAACTGCCTGTAATACTTTATGAACAAGCAGAACATAGAGTAAAAAAAAAAATAATAATCAGGCATGAATTATCAGTATTTATTTTGCATTCCTCTTTGGTTTTGGTGGGGTTTTTTTGTTGTTGTTGCTAGGGTAAAATAAATCAACGTCCTTTCTTTGAAAAATATTCGACAAATATTCTCTAATACACCTCTCTGTTATTTTCTCCCGTTACCTCACAACTGCAGATGGTTTGTTCTTTACAGACACATATCAAACACATTATAGGACAATATTAAAGCTTCAGTTAGTAAGAACAAACATAGTCAAGTAGATATCATGTACTTTTAAAAAAAAAAAAAATTCCCTTTTTGTTCAGTGATTTTGTTTGATATGTTAAGTAAAACTTAGTACTTACCCAACATTTTCTGCATCTTCATCACACTCAGCCCTATATTTGCAAACTCCACATTTTGAATGTTTTCTCTGAACTTCTGTCCCAGATCCTTCATACTCTGAAAAAAATAAGCTATTGTTAACAGAAAGCATGACTTTCATATTAAGCTCCTATTTTACTTACCTAAATCCATTTGCCTTCAGGTGTATTGTCAACATGAAGTTATCATATTCTGAAGCTATTAACTTTGATATCGCTCCCTTTCTCAAAATCAGACAATTGGAGGTTGGTAGAACTGTACCAGTGACAAGAAAGCCTCCCTGAAAACACTAATGTTTCATTGATTGACTCTTCCGTTATTCTTATTTCAGTGATTGCTATTTATTCTCGCCCCACTAGATACACAACCAGCACTGACATGTGTTCTAGTCACATTTACTTTTAATTGGCACTGGTAATGTATAAAGTCTGTGCCTTTTAATGTCCTTGAATATCAGGTAGTGGGGATTTGAATGCTGTTTTCTTTGACAGCCTTTAATTACAGATATCCTTATGCAAGGTTACTGCTTGCATTTTCTCCCCTTTTTGATTCCCAATGATGGGATTAGATTATGTTCTTATCTCATATATGCTGTGGTATTTTTTCCCCGATTACTCTGTTTAGTTGTACAGGACTAAAAGAAAAAAAGTTGTTTTAACAAGAAACTGGTAGAAATGCTATATACCCTAAAAAGTGAAATTAATGTCTCAAATATTCTGATCCTAAAAACATCTGCACCAATCTTACTGTTAACATGGACACCAAAACTCTTCACCAAGTGAAAAAGAAAGAAACTGTACTCTTACTGTTTCATTACCATTAGTCACTCCTATTTTTGATTTTAACATGGTGATGAAGGAAAGAAGGAGAGCTAGATAGTTGAAAAGAAGGGAAAGAACCACAGAAATCTGCAGAAGTTGAGAACCAATTAATGCACTGCAGTATCGTGGTGGTGTACGGCTGACTGTACAAGGCTGTTGGATGGACAGAGATCGAAGTGATTCCTTTACTCATAGCAGCTTTATGTGCTGTAGCAACAGCAAATCAAACACCACCAATTAAACAGCTACATTTATATTCTTTACATGTAAATAGGATAAACAAATCCACAACAGTCCTTCCCAATTTTCCTGGACCTTGACTGAAGGAAATTTCTCCCTCCTGCCTGTGGGACTGCACTTATAGGGAGAATAGTGCAGGTGAGACTCTCAAATTAACTTTTGTCTAAAGTATTGTATGCATTTTTCAAAGATTAATATGTATCACACAACATTACAAAATTCCTGCTGTAGAAATTCTATCACCACTCTTATTAAGTTGCAGTAGAAGTAATTTGCTTTTATCTTTACAAATGTACATCTTATTTGATTTTTCCTTCTTTCTAGCTACCACATTCCTATGCCTGTGTGTGGCACCCTAAAGTGTCCTTTAGTGTCGGATTTCACTTTTCTATATCAATAAATGATCCCCTACAGTTTGAATAAGTTAAACAAAAGGCTCAGCTTATGACTTTTGTTCATTGTATTTCCATTTCTGTTGCTGTTCTTATAACCCTCGACACCCTTTCCCAGCATGATAACACCCTTCTGGAGTTATGGGTATGAGACAGATTCTGGACAGACTGCTCCAGAAGAGTGTCATCAAAGCCAAGTATGATCTATGATATTCTTCAGTTAAAACATCTATACAATTATATTAATTTTTGACCATTTTTCTGCACTGACCATTATTATTATTCACCTTATTCCCCAATGAGTCCTTTTCAAGGTCAGCAGTCTGTGGGAGAGAGGCTGACATCAAAGAAAAATTGCCTGGATCTTGGACTCTCTACATATACCTGTTCTCAGACATTAAAATCCTGCCTGCTTGTGCATACTGTTAGCTCAGTGACCTGTCCTCTGTCATCCAGAGCAAATCAGTACCAGCTGATTTGCACTCAGGTCACCAGTGGAAGGGGTCACAAGGCCAGGAACAGTCCCTAGAAACACTCATTTTTGTAATGATTCCTTAAAGTTTAACAGTCCATTGATTGGCAGTGGTTTTGCACATCAGAGGTGCGCTGCGTGGATGTTGTGCCCTCTAGTTATTTAGGCTTGAATGAGAGATCGCCTTTGAGAAAGGTTATGGTTTTGAGATTATATGCTTACATGTTGTAAAAACACCTTTCTTGGAAAAATAAGGTTTTTTCAAAAGGGAAATTTCTCAGTAAAGGTTTTTCATGAACCTGTGATGACTGGCATTAAGTATTTTCCCCTCCTTTAGTTCTGTCCTCAGCTGATTCTTCTGCCTTCTATTCCACTGCTTTGCTTCTGATGGATGCCAGAGTGAGAGGCTGTAGACCCCCCGATCATCACATTTATTTTCTCTCAAAATATTTGTACATTATTTCTTACTGTCCTACTAAAGAAAAAGAGACAAAAATATCATTGTCAGCCCAGGCATTTCTTCATCACCCACTTTTAAAGCTTTCTGCTGGTTACAAAACCCTTGTCTTCAACATTTGGTGCTTAATATCCTTCTGTGGTACTGCTAGCAGGAAAATATTTTATCATATCCTATATATACTATCTGACTTGACTACAGATACAACCAGAATGCTTTACAGAGCACTTTCACTGCACTATTAGCAATTCAATTTTGTAATGGAGCAAAAAAAGCAACATATACACACACACGTGTGCACATGCCTGCCATTCCTCCTGGACGTTAGTTTTACTCACTGTGAATGCCCCAGCACCTTTTCATTTTCATAAACAGTACTCCACAATTACTCTTTCATTGTTTCTATATACTACTCAGTGTAAACTTCTCTCTCTCTTCTCCACCACCACTCCTAAAATTGCTTTCTCTGCTGTTTTAAATTAGGTTTGTTTTAGAAAAAGCGTGGCCTTTTTTTCTTGATCAGAACTTGCTGGACCTCATGTATATAGAATTATTATATGCAAACAAAATAAAGTACAGATAAATATGTGCAAATCAAGAACACCTGTACTAATAATTTACACCTGTCAATGAGGTGTAACACAGATGAATGTTTATTCATGGAACATTACCAAATTAGGTGACAGTCATCTGTAAGTTTTAGAAGCTTCTTTCATTACTAGCTGCATGATGTTTTAGTACTAGCAGCATGAGGCACTGCATATAATTTAGACTGAAGTCCTTCAAGAAAATAGAGCTTTTCCCACCAACACAGATTAGGCGAATACTGTTTTTCAGCCTGAATTGGTAGCAGAAACTTTCAGTACCCCACTTATGTGCTGTTAAAATAAGTTAACCCATTAATATTTCAAAGCCTAAGTTTCTCTGCTGCAAATGTCTCCAAATAGGCAATGCATCCCTTGACAGATCACCCCTCCCTTCTCCTTTCTCCCCCACATTTGATTGCTCCTAAATAGGTTATAGCCATTAATTTTAATATTCCAATCAATCAGATCTTCCCTGCAGGTTTCAGTAATAACAATTAGGTCAAAATATGCTCCCAAATGAGCAATTCAGGCTCCTCTTGTTTATTATGCAGGCTTCTAATATTGATGTATAGATGATTACGGAATTTCTTCTCCTCACTTCTGTTGGTATCTTGATTAATTCTTCTTTGACATCTTAATTTCATGTTGAGCGAAAACTCATTTCCCTTCTCCTTTCAGCTTCTTTTCATGTTTCAGGGCAGCACCCCGTTAATGCTCTGTCCTTCAAAAGAAATGAGGCACAAGGATGGGATCCATGACTCCCAGCTGTCTCTCTGAGCTGCACTGCTCCCTAACACTTCTCCTTTGCAGAAGATGACCAGCTATATCTTAGGAGCTGCAGGGTAGCAGCCTGCAAATGGACGGCAGTAGCTCTAGAGGAATTGGCCAGCAGTAAATTGCTTCCCTCAGCAACTCATTTGTGTGTTCCTACAATGATAATATGTCTGGGTTTCTGCTGAGGGCTTTCAATCAAGCTTTAAGCAAAAGCATCGGTCTGTGTCAAGGTGGAGTTTGGTCTGCTTCAAGGCATGGCCTGGAAAGGGGGCTCTGCTATACATCTGTGTTTATCACTGTTCACAGTGAAGTGGGGGGAGTTTGTGGAGAGCTGCAACTACTCAGTAGCCATGAACGGATGGAATAAACATTCTCCTGTCGGGAAAGCCCCTCTGATATTTCGGGACTATAGTGATTTTTGCTGTATCTCATGGGAACAACTAATCTCTAAAAGATTTTACAAAAATAGGAAGGCCACAGCAAACTGCCTTCTGCACCCAGAAAGACCTCACAGTGATCAGGCTTTGATTGCCTCAGTACAGCCAGCCTGGAAATTCCCCTCTAAATACCACAGTCCACAGCAGCACACATTATGGGTTGCAGTTCACTGAACAGTTTAGTTACTTATCCACTCTCCCAATAATATTTGGGGCAACTTTAATGACACAGTTAAAATGGGTGGATCATACGAAAAACCAATATTTACCAGTGTGGAAGGTTCTGTTCTTTTATCCAGCTAGCCGGCTGGCTTAGAAGCAAAGCCTGGCTTGGCATAGCCAGTGATCTACACCTGGCTGAAAGATACTTCCCCTGTGCAGAACAGAGTGTACACTGCAGCTGCAAGCATGCTCCAGTGAAGATACCAGCCTTTAAAGTTTGATTTTGCAAGAAGGGGCATTACAGGTTTAACACAAGGATGCCTGGTCTATTTGTGACTGAGGTGCCTGGAGGAGGGAAGCTCAAAGTTTGATACCCTAATCACAACCTGGCCAAGATGATATGTTTGCCCAGTGGTTACAATGATGATAGTGTGTGCACTTTTAAGCAAAGGGCTTGAGCACGTGCACTCTAAGACTCCCTACCATGACACTAACTTTTTACATGTGAAGTATTTTACCCATCTGACAACTGTAACTCCCATTTTGCTTCCATGCATATGGCACCATGGATAATGGTGGGGAAAGCTGGCATGCTGCGAGAGCTGGATCCGCTTTTACACTGCAGGACCCTTTGGTTCTGAATACCCATTCATTCCACTGCCTTGCTTCAAATGCAGCTAACTCCTTTTCCAAAGAAAAACAAAACAACTTCAGGGAACCACCAGGGAAATTATGCATGGGTGGATGATGGTGGAAAATGGAAATGACAAAAAACTCACCAGACAACAAGGGAGGTGCGTCCCACAGTTTCATGAACACTCTGAATGCTGTTCTGCAGGCCTTGTTCAGCAAATAAGGGCAGGTTCATCTCATGCAGCCTAACTGCATCCTGCACAAGAGGCAAGAGGAATCTGTCCTTCCATGCCTCCGGCTCCAGCATCTTTCTGAGCAAGCTTCAGCCTCCCCGAAAACCCTGCCTACAATAAGTTTTCACCAACAGAATGTCTGAACATGCAGGCCTTTTGCCTCTGCCTTGCTGAACCTTTGGTGAAATCTTGCAAGAAGTAATTCTTGCAAGTTTTAGCTCAGTGTTATTTTTACCTACAAGAAGTAGGATCTCAACTGAAATAAACAGAAATATTTGAAGCTCGAGTGATAGTCAGTGACAAGCCAGGTCATTGGTATTGGCACTTAAATCTTTCCAAGTTGCACACCATTATAGAAATATGCTAAAAGACATGACGCTACCTCCTATGCAGGGTGTTAATCACCATCAAGTTTCTGCAGTCATATTAAAATACATTAAAACAAATCAGTAGCATTATTACAAATTAAAATAAAAAATATTCGAGGTTCTAAACTGTGTCTGTTTATACCACCCTGACTGTGCGACAATTACTGGATAAGTGTTGTCCCCAGTGAGGAGAAGGAACAGATGGCAGCCTGCTAAAAAGCACATACTGTATATCAATCTATTAATTACTAAATGCAATCTGCTAGACGTTCATCGCAAGATACTTTAGCTATTATATTTCAGAGGGATTAGAAATTCAAAACAAATTATTGTAATAATAGTTAACTTAGCTATATGTATTGCAAGCATGTTATTTCCTTAGTTTAAAAGCCTGAAATGATTGGGTGCCATCTGTCTTAACTACCATTACATCTTTTTTAATATCAAGAGTGCATTTTTCTTAGACACAGATAAACACTGAACAAAAAGAATAAAAAAATTAATGTTATGGGCATACTAGGACACTTAGAAATCTTACCATTGTTGGTTGATTACTAGAGCACAGAACCTGACTTTTACAGGGCACTGATTTGTCTCTGAGAAACTGGCTTGAAAAGTCATTATCATTTGTTAACTCTTTGATGGTTCACATAAAACATGCTGATGGTTTTCAACACATCCTTGCACACTCCTGACTATATCACAGTCAACATCACAGCTGCCATTTCCTGCAGCATCACATAGAGAAAATAAGGACTATCATCTGGAGCAAGAGCGAAAAAGGCCTTTATTTGGAGGGACATGGGAAGAACAGCTCAGAAGTTTTCCTTTACCAAAGATGGGACCTGTGAGCTCAGAGGAAATAAAGTTCTCCTTCAAATGTTATTGCACTATGCCTGGATGCCAGATGGAAAGTACTACCAAAAAAAGCCTTATGAATAGAGGACTACTGCCAGACAAAAGCAAATCATCTACGTCACCAATACCTTTGACCAAAAAAAAGCTTTGTCTTCAAAAAGCTTTCCTTCAAGAATCAGTGTCCCCATCTGCAGTGAACCAAAATTTCTTCTAATAATGTAGGATGTGATCATAAATTGGAGCAGAATTTAAACCAATGGCTCCAATTGCCCTTTCAGTCATCTCACTACTAGCTGGGTAACGTCGTGGTAGGATCTTCCTTAGAATATTTACAAGGACAATGGCTTTAATGCATTCATTAATGTCTTCTGAACACGGAGGCTACTTCAGCTAGATGATAATACTTCTACCTCACTGGGACTCCTGAGTGCCAGCTCTTTTTAGGGTGAGAGCACAAGATCACCAAGATGATTGATTCTTTTTAGAACCTCTTGGCTAGTATCAAGTTGTAAAATTGAGGGAAAGAAAAATGTGTTTGCACATAGTAAGCACCCTGAAGAAAAAATTGTAAAAGCTCATCCTTAGTCACATTTATATAAACCTACCAAAGTTAATCTTCCTGAGGCTACTTGATTGGGTCAACACAGTTCTTTTTACAGGGAAAACATGGCAGCTTCCACCAGAAATAAAAACTTTAAATTTTTGTTAGAAAGAAAGAAAATGTTTCATGCAAGCTAGCAATCTACCTCTTTATGTACACGTGACAGCTTGAGGATCATTTTTTGTGCCCTATCTACCAGTTATGGAAGTACATCCAGCAGGTCAAATAGTGTTGCAATTTACAACTGGCAGAGTTGAATCTGAGCCTTAACTTCTCTTTCACTAGTTCTGCCTCAAAATCTATCAAATCACTGTTTAAACAAAGTGGATCGGGAGCAATTTTATGACTGTATTTTTCAGAACAGGGAAACTGCAGAATGATTCATGTAAGTTAACAGAGGGAAGCCCATGTCTTATATGCCAATCTAAAGGATCCCACCGACTTCAGCTGTGACTTCAACTAAACTAAGCAACTTTTTTGGGTCTCAGTCATGACTCTGTGACATTGCTTTCTGTAGGGGTGAAACATAATGGTAGAGTAATGAGGGGTTTGAAATTTCTCTAATTTCTGAATTAACAATCCATACTCTTCTTAGAAGTGACTTCAGGATACCCATTGCCACAAGTGATCAACAGCTTGGTTTCATAAGTGCAATTTTTATTATGCTAATTGAAAGTTCAGACTGCTAAAATGAGTAATTTTATTACAACTCTTTGTTAATACTGCGCCGTCAGAGCATAGAAAATGGAAATCGCTTATGCAGAATGTCAGAGGGGAATGAGACAATTATATTACCCTTAAAAATTATACTCCATCTCAGTCAGGCATACTGAAAAAATTCTCCCACTCTTAATTCTTTTCCTAAAATCTAGTATCTTTGAAACAGTAAACATGATTTGGCATTTAGCAATTTTGTGGCATATGACAGTTTCTAAGGGAAGACGTTGTCTGAAATATTCTCTGAGGAAGAGGACTTCTGTTGGGTTTTTAATTGGTTCTAAATCTACTTTTCTTTTTTGACATAAAAATTAATGCATTTAACATCATACAGTTTGGGAGTAGGAGGGAAAATCTGCATCAAGTCGAGTTTCAGAATCATTAATGAGCTTGTTCTGTGTCTGGAAAATGAAAGAGAACAGTGTGAACCAGTAGCACAAATCTCAGCTGCATGTGAAACAAGCAGTTAATTTCAGCAGTGGAGACTGTTACAGGCAGAGCTATAGCAACTGAAAAGCACAGCTCCGATGCTTTCCCAGTACTTTCATTCACAGTTAAAAATCTACCAGCAAACAGTACACCTCCTGCACAGCAATCGTAATGCTTCCTGAACATATACAAGTAGCTGTACTCATCCACTCCCTGTGTGCAAGCATCACTGGTGCATACACAATCACACTAATTGTGTGTTTAGGAAACATAGCAAACACTGATTCTGTGATTAACATCTGGAAATGTAAATCCTGGGAAGAAAACACAAATCTCTAAGCTAGCATGTTTGCTCACTTGCTGGCTCTCTCTCCCCTCACTTACCTTGTTTCTCACAAATCTCACTTATCTCATTTTTCCACTTCCATTGCTCCTTCTTTGTACTTACAATCAGTAGCTATAACTAACCCACAGGGCACAGAAGCTCCCCATGCAATTTGGTTCCCATTTGTGCACCTGTAGTCAAAAGCATTGATATCAGACTATCAGGTCTGGGTGATTACTGTATCTCAGCATATCCCAGCTGCCTCCAAAAGAAAATGGAAAGGGTTGGGTAAGGTGGGAGCTGTGCTCTAGTCAGTTCCATAGCTGGAATAACCATGGAGGCAGGACAGTGGTGTGCAGGAAGCACCTCTACTCTGCAGGTCACTCTGTGCCCATGTTCCTGTCCTTTCCTCGTCTGGATCCCAAACAATGCTATCCAAACAACCTATCCTCAATAGGTTCAGCATTCTTTTAGAAGCTTAGTTTTAATTCTAAATTCCCTTAACTTGTACTAAGTCTTTGATGTTTCAAATGTCTCCTTGTAACCCTTTTACAGTTACTTGAATAATGGAACAAAACCAATTCCAGATACAAGAATATTGTGGGTACAAAGATATCCTTGAGTTTCTGGCCAGAACAGAGTTTAATAACCAAAGCAACAGTGGATTCCATCCTTTGAAGGATTGTTTTCAGACACAGAAAATGACTCAACATGCTGAAGGCTAGCCAACTGTTCTGCAAAAATGTTACCCAACACCCAGTGTAGTGAGGAAGGTAGATAGGGACAGTACTAATTCAATGTGTCACAAGTATCCAAAAAAAAAGAAAAAAGTGCCAAGAAAGATTTTAAATTTCTGATTGTTTAAAATATTTTTTCTGTCTGAAATTAAGAACTAAACCCAGTTGTTTTCATACTGAACAGAAGCAAGAATGCTTCAGTTGGCCCAAAGGCACTCAGAAGAAAGCCAAATAAATGAAGAGCTAACGTCACAAAACTGCTGGGAGAGGTAGTGGGCATGTTGTCCCTTCTTTGTTCAATACCCAGTCAGTGCAGATACTCACCTGGGGCCAAGGGACCCAGATTCAATTCTTTCTGCCTGAAGTGAAATGAACCTATGTTTTCCTCCTCCCAAGACAACACATTAACCACCACTACAAGGTAGTGTGAAGGGACCACCAAATCTCTTCAACTGATGCCATTCTATTTTGCATAAATAGTTAAAATTCACTGGTACCCTGAGTCGCAGCTAACAAGGTCTTTTCATAGCATGCATCCTTCCTCCAGCTAACTTTGTCCCAGGCTCAGTGAATATTTTCAAGTGAGAACAAAACCAACTGCAATGACAAAGGGAGACCCATTCCGGATCTCTTTTACCAGGAGAGGGGGGACCTGGGTTCAGTCTCCTGCCCCAAATCAATCGATGAGTGTATCTGAACATGGACCTTTCACCTCTTCAGCGAGCAGCCTAACCAACAAAACACAGCATGTTCTGGCCTACTTTACTCCAAATTGTTCATAAAATTAACCAAAGAATCCCCACATCTGTCAGTTGGCTGCCAATCTCTTCCAGACCATGTCAGTAATGTTTACAAGGGATTTTAATGGGGATTTTTGCATCCAATTGGGAAATACTGGAAAAAAAAAAAAATCCCAACAGCATTCAAACATTTCTAAAACTGCTCCAAAACCAAAAGTCAGACACGGACTAAATTACTGTCATCTGTCTCCTATAAGAACTGCATAGCAGTTCTGAGGCAAGCAACGTTTGGTTTGCAGCGAGCAGCTGTAGTGGAATAACAGGCTGGGTAACAAATACGGAAGGAGAAGCAAACAGAGCTGGGGAAAAAGTGTGATGCAGTCTCAGGAAGAAGAGTTTCAGAAGAAAGTCACTAGTGAAGGTAAGAAGAGGCAGTGTCTGAGCAGAAAATTGTTCCTTCAGACACTGCTCCAAAAGGAAACAAAGGTGAGAATGGCCATGTGCTAGCAGCAGCCCAGGAATTACTTACAGCATCTTATTAAAGGGGAGGAAGATGCCCCCACTTCACTCAATACAGGGGGAGCTAGCTCCTGATTTTTTTTGAACGTAACTGGTATGTTTAACTACACGGTGATACCATTGATTGTTTCCCACAAAATCACACTGTCATGCAGCTGTACAAGGTTTCTGATATTTTGAAACTCAGCCCCCTCAGTATGAACTGCAACGCTTTTTTAATACAAGCAAAGCTAAAAGCAAAATGGCTTTTCCTTGTCTGTATGTATCTAAATCTCACATTTTTCGTTCTACATGTATTCTTGCTAGGAGTATCAAAGACAGAATTAAGATAAAATTACATTTTATTTTTTTTAATCCTTGGAAGAAGGTTAAGATGTGTTCAAATATAGGAACACTTCTACTAATATCAGCTGTGCTACATCTCCTCTTTGAATATACAGCTTTAAACAGAAATATGCAAAATATTTGATTAAAACGTATCATAATGCAACCATCATATATTTTAGGCAACATATTTGACCAAGGATAAAGTGATAACTAGATGCTGCAGACACCTTGGTTTTTGTTTTTTTTTCTGCATTCTTTTCTTCAGTAAGACATTTATTGTGAATGGGCATGTCCAGAAGCAAAATACAGGTGAAATAGCGTTCTAAATACTACACTATAGTACTGGCAACAAGTGAAAAATTATATAGGTCAAATCTGAAAGAACAATGTTGGTCAAATGCACACTACAACCTATTCCTACACAAATTCTGGTCTGAGATGGTCAGATGACACTGCAACATTAAAGCTTATTTTTAAGTTGTCATGATTTTTCTTTCATTTGTATACAACAACCATGTACATACATCTGACACACACATATAGTAAAAAAGAAAGACCAAAAGTAAGTATAACTGGGGTTTGGTACTCACCTCCTTCTCCTGACCCAGAGCCATTATCTGAAAAAGAAACAGAGAGGGAAAAAAAAAAAAAAAAAAAAAAAAAAGAAAGCAAATGAAAATATTGTTCCAGGAGCAGCTGTTTGTTCAGGAACTTGTCAATGTAAAACATTACACAGGTGTTACATTTCATGAGCCAGGTGTAAAAACAAACATCCCACATAAAGTCTGGCATCCTTTAATACAGTTTGTCCATGCTTACTGTGCCCTACTCTCTCTCACCTCTGTCAAGATATTTTTAGTCAAGGAACAGCATCATTCAATACTGACAATTAAATTGCTTTCATAGCCTTTTTTCAACTGTTAGAGATTCAACTTTGTCAAACCCAAAAGAGATTAAAAGTAGAGTCTGATTTTTGGATATTTTTTTTTTCCTCTCTGGCCCTGGGAGTGGTACATGAAGGAGTAATATATGAATCTCCTGACTGCATAAGTACCTCCAGAAGACAACTAATCCTCAAAGTAGTTGGCTTAAGTCATGCAATGACAAAATAGCTCCCCTCAGCTGAGTTAATCACTTTGTATAACGAGGCTGTCCTGGCTTCAGCTGGGATGGAGTTAACTTTCTTCTCAGTAGCTGGTGCAGCACTGTGTTTTGGCTCTGATGTGAGAACAATGTTGATAGCACACTGATGGTTTTAGTTGTTGCTGGGCGATGTTTGTGCTAAGTTGAAGACTTTTCAGTTCCTTGGGCCCTGCCAGTGAGAGGGCTGGGGGGGGCACAAGAAACTGGGAGGGGACCCAGGCAGGACAGGTGACCCGAAACAGCCAAAGGGATATTCCATTCCATGGGACGTCATGCTTGGTAAATAAATTTGGGGGGTTAGCTGGGGCCTGGGGATTGTTGCTCGGGGACTGGCTGGTTATCAGTCAGCGGGTGGTGAGGAGCTGTACTGTGTATCACTTATTTTCCTTTCTCCTTTTTCCTTTGGATTTTATCCATCCTGCTACCTTTCCTTTATAACTGTTGTTGTTGTTATTGTTATTATTATTGTTCTTTCCTTTTTATTCTGTTTAAATTGTTAACTTGTTCTTATCTCAACCCTCCAGTTTTACATTCCTTTCCGATTCCCCTCCCCACCCCTCTGGGTCGGGGGGAGTGAGTGAGTGGCTGCGTGGTGCTGGGTTGCTGGCCAGGGTTAAACCACAACAGACGCTCTAACAGCATAGTTATTTCACTGACATTAGACTGACCGGACTAGCACCTGATGGGTGACAGCTTGTGGCTGCATCCCCTTTGCATTAGCAGTTCAAGTGTCAGCAGGACTTGAGCTTCCTCACCACCCCAGGCCAACAAACTCCACTTCGAGCATTACGGAACCAGCTAGGGATTTCGTTTGGGGATGTGCATCCCGCTGGGCAGCACTGCACACAGCGTCTTTAGCTAGCACAGCAGTAAAGACAAGCCCTTAAACACACGCTCTGAGTCACAAACCTCCCTTGGTCTTTCTTGTTCAAAGGTGGTGGAGAGGAGAGGATGGCAACTACTGTCAGTGAATTATTCCCCACCCCCATTAGCTGGAAGATGAGGAGAGGAGCAGAGCACACGCTCAGCTCATCCCACACCTCTCCTTTCATGCCTGCTTTGGTGACAGAGAAGGCATCTGAATTCATTTCCACAGATCTGAAAGAAGGAGACCAGACAGAGAGAGGAGCTGGGTTCTTACTTCCACATATAAGCTTGTTCGCATCAGAGGAAAAGCCAAACCCTCCGTTTGCTCAGTTCCCTCCTCCTCTTTTCTTTAAGCAGCTATACTTCTAAGAATAATTTCCTCTAGTGTGTGGATGAAAGTGTGAAATTCCATGTTACTGGGACACTTCACACATTAAAAATAATCTGTCACATGGAGTATCAGGAATAGAGAGGGTTTTTTTCCCGCACCTAAATTTTCCTTTCTTTCCTCCTATACCAATATTCTGTATCTAATAGACTGAGCTTATTACCTTACATGAATGTGAAAACAGAAGGACTCCTGTTTCATTGATATTGACCCACTTTACCGACAAAGCAATCCCATATCCAATGTCACTTTCGAGTCACTGAGAAATATGCCTTATGATGCAGTATTGCTTCATTAAGACATTTGAAGGAGTATAATTTACTTATATGAGGAAAATATACAGGCTTATTTGTAGTGGTGAAATTGTGTCAAAAGCTGTTCTGGGGGAGAGAAGGCTGACATACAAACTCGAGCAAGTTCAACTTGTAATTAATGTAAAAAACAAAGCCTAAAATGTCTCAAAAAACTTGGCTCATTCCACGTTTTTATTTCTAATTCCCACACTGACTGCTTTCCCCGGCTCGTTCAGCCCTGAGGTGAGAAACACCGCACAGTTCCAGCTTGAGGGGCTCCAGTTACGCCACGAGGTGCGTATGCTGTGTGGCAGGGCAGGTACCATCACACAGACAGGACGAGCTGTAACGAGAGCCACATAAATGATAGAGTTGATGCTCAGATCACACGTCTCTGTAGATCATTGGCTTGATACACGAGGTCCATGGGTAAGTCTGTCTCCACTTGGCAGGACATCATAGTAATGAGATAGATCCATTCCTGTTTCTCTGGGCTTTCAGGTCTCAAGAAACCTTAAAAAACCTGTCATCCTCTATAACACTGCACTGCTTTCAACCTTTCACTGGGAGCTCCTGTCTCCCCTCTGAGCCTGGGAGCTGTGCTAGGACTCTTGTCTCCAGGGTAACCATGCTAAACTGAGCCCGTGCTCCTGCTTTTTTCTGAGCCTTGGCTAGATTTTCCCAAGCAGCTGCTGGTTAAAAAAAGTAGTTTTTTGCAAGCTCACTTGGACAAGTGGCCCTGCTCTTTTCAGGCCCTTAACCAATTCAGGATTTTTCAAAGTGCTCTCCATGCACCAAAACCTGGCAAGAAAATGCCCAAACAAGTGAGGAACCTGGGGAGAAACAGCATCCCCCACAGACACAGGTCAGTAATTAGAGTGAGTGACTGACCTCTCTTTTTACTTAAGCCACCCTCTTCCAAACAGACTAATAAAAATATGCTTATACACAAATGCATGTGCCTTCTGCTGCAAGCTGCTTTTATCTGTGAAGGGGTTTCTTTATAAAATACATAAAGAAGCGCCTGGATCAGACACAGCATACGAACACTCTAAGCAGTAGGCTACAGTCAGAATCCCATTTTTATTTGGTACTCTCTGAAACAGAAGCCATTTCTGTACCATGGATCTGCTTTGTTGCGGAGGCAGAAGGTATAGTCCCCAAACCAAATGAGCCTGCAGCCTCTCTCATTCAGGAGGGATGCCTTTTAACACAAACTAGCATGAAAACTGAACCCATCTCTTCCCCATTTAAGGCAACAACTCCAACCTGCTAAGTACAAACAGGAGGACAAATAGGCCACTGACAAATTTTAAGCAAGCAGACCCTGCGGCTTGATTCGCATGAGGCAGGTGATCCAGCCAGCACCTCAAGAGCAAACCTATCCGATCCTGCACACAGAGAGCCAGGCCAAGATATGCCAAAACACTATGCCTTCTTTAGATCTGCGTAAGAAACAGATCAGCAGCTATTGTTGTGGGCAGAACAGAACACCTCTTGACACATTCAAGGTAAAACTGTACACCATTCTTCAGGAAACAAAGCCAAAAAAATGATGTATTTGCAGAATTTAGGTATTGCAAGGCTCAGCTGTTGGCTGAGAAGGGATTTCCAGCATCTGAACTTTGGCACGAAGAGTTATTATATTCTTTATACCCATGTCCTGGATTTTCCCCTAAGCCTTTGGGATACAGCTGTGCTTTTTCCAGTGCAAAGACAGTATGTGTCACTTCTTTGCATTAAGCAGAAACTGGTCTTCCCACACCAGCACTCTAGAAACTTCGCTGAGCAAGTCCTGGATCACATTAACCCTTTTATTCAATTGACTTTGGTTACTCATCTTACGAGACAGAACTGGAAGACAGAAAGGGCAGCTGCTATCTCAGCTCCTACTTCCCTGTTAGCCTGGATTTCCTGGTTAACAGAGCTAACAAAGCAGTCCTCTCCATGGTGGGACAGGGCAAGCTTACTGCAGCTTAATCCTAGGTACACAAGAGTGCCTATAAGTAAAGTCTGGATAAAAATCAAGAACTTGCTACCAAAGAAGACCACCCTGATCTACAGTTGACACTAGACATAGCAATGAGAGCAACATTGAATTGCACAGGCAGAGTTTTTAACTTTCCCTCTTTCCTCAGTGTGGTGTAACTCTTCACCAGCTCCTACAGCATCTCCAAGCAGCTGTGCAAGGACCAGCACTTTGGAAGTGATCTGAAATCAGCACAGCCCACTTCAAGCCATCAGCCAGACCAAAGACCATAGCAGGCTCCAGCTTCCCACTGCTGGCAGCAGAGCAGAGCTCATGCTGCTGCACAAAAGCAGTTTCTGGAGGAGCACACCAGCTCAGCCAGCCTGTGCTCCCAGCAGCAACAGCTCAGCCCTCCTCCTGCTGGGTTTGTGCCCCCAGCCTCCAGCAGCAGGGCTGCCTGCTAGCAATTACCCATGGTTTTGATATGGCAGCAGAAGCTTTTGGGGAGGAATCCTGACAAATGCTGACAAGCCTAATTGACAGCAGCTGCAACGTCTCCAGCAGCTGGAGAAAGGCTTTTAACCTCCGCGTTGCCAGGCATGTGGAGGGAATGTCCATTTGCCTTGATGTCTTTAGGGGAAAAGTGGTTGCTGTCACTTGATCCTAGTAGCCATTTCCTGCTTAATTCTGCTATGAATAAAAATAATATCCAGCACATGTTGATGACATATGTCTGGGTAACCTATTTCTTTGCTTCCAAACATTTCCTAATGACAGAATGTTGATGCTGTACTGTCGCAAACTGATCTCTCAGGCTGGACAGGAAAGCTCCTGTATTGCACTGAAGCTGGAAGTAAGGGTCTCCATCAGGTCTCAGAATGAATGGATGTTTTTATAGCAGGTTTTCACATTTGTTATGGCTTTATTGCAAGAGCATAAAGAGTTATTTTTGCACCTTCTTAATCTAGAAGTGAGTTGCCTAGATTTTCTTCCTTAACTCCCTCAGAAGGATTAAATTGAGCTTATTATATTTCTTTTCTGAACAATGTGTGCATCTAATTATGTTTCACTGTAAGCCTCCCAGGAAAAAAAAAAAAAAAAAAAAAAAAGCATTTACTGTAAAACCCTGTGCATTCAAATTCAGGGTGAGAGTTTTCTTAGTTCAGTCTGAAGAATGCTAAGTTAAAGCTACTCCTAAGAGAATAATTTCTTAAATCTAACAGAGATATGGTGTTTGTTTCTAGTTCTACAAATAGCTTTTTTTTTTTCCACTTATAGAAATCCCAACAGAAAGCGATCAACTGTGCCTTCCAAATATATAGAGTACACTGAGAATCTATAAATACAATATATCAAGTACTACTTCATTGTGTGGTTATATTTTCATGTGCATATGATATAAATCTGGCAGCAGTCAAAATCGTGGCTGTATGTGTGGGCTAACAGGAACACATATTCTTAGAAATAAATCATAAATGTCTATTTCTTATTTACTAAATTAAAATATTTTATTTAAACTAATAAAAGACTAAATTCACCGACAAAAGGAGCAATCAAGGGACTCAGACTCCTCAATGCTCTGAGCACCCTGACTGCCCTCTCTTCCTGGTTTCTTAAATCTGTTTAGCAAGTCAGTTCAAGATAACTTCTAGTAGAGGATGGCATAACATGAATTCAGTGTAACGTCACCCTTTTTGAACCAATCAAGGCTTCTGGTCAGCAGCAAGACCACTGATGGGATGAGTTTGGCAGCAGTCCTGGTATAGATGTTCCCAACCCCTTCCCTGATGGGTGGTCCTGTCTCTGCATTTGGTTGTGGGCTGAACTGCAAATGGGAAACTGATAACGGTAAGAAATTAAAAAAAAAAACACCACGAAAACCAGGAGAAGGCTGGACATTGCTTTCATCTTTTTCACTACATAATCCCACAGAACAAGGAGGAGAAGTTGTGGAAGATGGGCAGTGCTTACAGCAAGGACTTTGCTTCACAGCCCATCTAGGCACGGGCCAGATGATTCTTTTATGAATGCAAAAGGCCAGGTTAGATGTAGACCAAAATTGTTTATAGTTTGATTTAACCCATCATTTCTCAAAGGTATGTTGTGGTATTAGGCAAAGAGAACACTAAAGCTGCATTTCACTCATTTTCCTAGTTTCTTTGTATATTGTGACGTGGGGCTACATGTATTGTCTAAAACTCACAGACCCCTGTCATCCACACCTTGTGCCAGGGGTAATTAGGCATAGAAACACCTCCATAAATCCAGGTATTTGAAAAAAACACTATGTCCCTTCTTTGAAAAATGGGCTTTGACAATGTTAAGGTCTGCATATGCAGTCCTGAAAACTTCAGCCATACATTCTCTTACATTTCTCTAAATCAGCATTTTTAATCTCTAAACTTGTATTTTGTTCATTCATATAGCACCTATGACTTTTTTTAACATTGCTTATTTTAGGATCTTGCAAGTCTAACAGCACGCAGAC
The DNA here is from genome assembly GCF_023634155.1 of Falco peregrinus. Classification (NCBI taxonomy): domain Eukaryota; kingdom Metazoa; phylum Chordata; class Aves; order Falconiformes; family Falconidae; genus Falco; species Falco peregrinus. The sequence continues at coordinate 72,560,425 of NC_073723.1, forward strand.
AAAGGAAATAAATATGCTGTTAAATCATCCATGACCATAAAAAATTGATCAAAATGTTACCTGCCAAGAAATAGGTCTGACTAAATTGGTCAGTATAGTCTGTTCCCATGCCATAGTTTCGAAGCGTATCAATCCCTAGCAAACTGGAAGCATTTCATTCTTGTATGAGATGCAGAAGTCTGATGTACTTTAAATAATAAATAGTTTTTACAACACTATGTAGGAATTTCATCCTATTGTCTCAGGTGCGTCCCACCAGGATGAAGCTTTGCTTTGAAAAAAATCAAAACTCTGATAGAAAACCAATGGATCTATACTTATCTCCTGATTTCCCAGAACAAAGAATTTTCATAGCAAATTTAGAGGCTCTCAGTGAAAATTAATGGGGGTCTATAAAGGATTTTTTTTTTTAATTTGGGCATTTGATTCTCCATTATATGTGTTACAGATCAAGAGTACAAATATATTGACACCTCAACGATTCATGACACCAGGCAGGGCATGGAGCGGTTCCAGATGATGGCTTTCATCATCCAATATTCTCACGCTAGCCAGGGTGCATCAGACACTTAGGGAAGCAGCAGGTACCGTTCTGCTAGAGCTCCACCAAAGCACTTTAAATTGCAGCAGTGTAAATGCAGTATGCAGTCTGAATCGCATCCTCAGGTTCATAAATGTGTTTTCAGTACTTTCTGGTCATTTGTGCCTCAGCACATGTCTTGATCTATTATACCGAGTGCTAAAAATTATACATTTTATGTAGGACTTAAAGAAAAGGAGAAAAAGGTTAAAAAAAAAATCATCCTAGACTAGCTGAGTGACACAGTAATTAGCTGCCAGCAACCTGAGGCTGAGAAGAATCCATTTTTTGTTTCAAAGTGTCTTTTTCTAAATAAGCTGGAATGCATACAAAAATAAACATTTTTTTGTTGTTCCAAAAACATTACCCTAGTATTTCCTTTCAGTGAGGGAGAGAAGCTTTCATGGTGCAAGTATGTTTCTTAAAATAATTTGGGCATGAAACTAAACTAAAATAAAATAAATTTACTTATATACCCTCTGTTCAAACCTTCATACTTCTTGGTGGTTGTTATAGGAATATGCGATGTTGCAGCACTCTCCAAACTATCAAGCTACAACAAGGTCTTTTACCATCTCATACCAACATACTCTTCATGCCAGTCCCTCTGCTGCCTTCTCCTAGTCTCTCCTCACCCAGGCTGCACATTCTCTCCCTCTTCTCTCTGCTTCTCCCTCCTCTCTCTTCCCCAGCTGCTCCCTCTTCCTTGGCTGCCCAACCCCTTAACAGAACCCACCACAGCTGCACCTTGTCTACATCGGCCAACCCACCGCCCCTGAAGCCAGCCCACAGCTGTATATTATCAATGTTAATTAACCCAGCTTCATTCCTCTACAATGCGAGTGCTCTGAAACTGTATGGATTTTTTTCCTCTTTCTGTAGCTTCTGGAGATAATTTGGAGGTGGGAGATTGGGAAAGAAGGTAGATTCAGTCATCTGCCTGAGGTATGCCAGAATTAATGCAGCCGAGCTGGGCACAAAACACAAGTTTCCTTCAATGTTACGACCAACATCATAGTTTGTTTTGGACCTTAGCAAACAACTCCAGATCTCAGTACAGGTCTGTGCTGCAGTCAAAGACATTAAGGCAGCTCATGTAAAAGACAGCCACACTGCATTTCAATGAGGTAGCTCTGGGACTGGCAGCAGCAAGGACATGGCCTAGGTACACTGCCCCTATATTTACCCTAATTTCCAGATAGGATGTTGCAGCTACCAGTGAGTTCCAGGTTGCTACCTCTAAATTGTCATCAATAACTAGACTACCTGAAATAAAGCTAGCTGGGAGTGTGAACTTGACCCGTACTCACGTGTTTGGCTGCCATATAGATGTGACCTTGCTTAGGTTAATCCAAGTAACTATTGCGTATCAAAAGATGAGAGATGTCCCACAACATAATTTTTTTTGGTGTTATTTATGTACCAAAGAATGCAATTGTTGATGCTACTGAATCATTTAATTTAATTATGAGAAAGCCATCTGTGTGTCTGTTCTCACCAGCTTTGAATCTGCCCAGAGGTTCAGAATGCCTCTGGTGGCTAAAGTGTCTGTGTCCAAGAACATGTTACAGTATTCAAGGCAGTGAAAACCTGTCCCATGTATTTTAAGCATATGGAAAAACCTGTGTTTTAAGTGTGTGGAAAGACAGAAAAGGCCAGTCTCACATCAGAAATGTGAGGTACAATGATTTTTTAAGAGTTGCGCATACCTTCAATATAACGACCCAAAGTGAAATTGGTCAAAGGTGATGCCTTGGATATAGGTAGAGTGGCAGTCAGGCTGATCAGTGTCACTTGCTGAATGTCACACTAATTCTGTACATCTAAAAAACGAGCCCTAAAAAAATTACTAATTTGGAGTCTGCTCCAAATTTGTTGTAAGCCTTTTGATGTGTATCAAGGCTCCTCTATACGTATAACAGAAGCATTCCCAAACTATTTTCTCTTTTATTTCTACTTTTATTTTTTTTATATGCTAACAGGTTACTAAATAAACATTAAAAGCTACTTTTAATGTTTATTTAGTAACCTGTTAGCATATCAGAAACTGTATCAGATTTCTTCTCTATAAAAATATTCCATTGTTGAAGAGGACTTGCGGTTTCCTCATCATTTCATTCTACAAAAAGCATCAAAATTAAAATCTCTGGAATTAAGGGCAAAACTAAAGAGCTAACCATGTAACATCGTTCATTAGTGACACAAAGTGATGTTTTACAAACCAGAATAACAAGGTCCTCTTGATACTACTGTTATCTCTTTCTGATGTTTGCAAGCAGCTCTCCTGAGGAAGCATTCATTTTGGTAAGTGTCTCCATTTGATCCACAAACGGGAATATAGTTCGTGTGACACTGAAAAAGAAATTATAAAATAACTCAGCCATACAAAAGAATGTGATTAATCTCAGCTGCATATTAATATACAGGAAGATAGTTGTGTAGATATGAATTACTAGCACTAACTTAAAACTCTGTGCACTAAAGGAAGACTTAAAATATATTAGTTTCTCAATATCCCTGTATGTATTCCTTTCGGATCACTGAAATAATAGTCCAACTCCGTACGGGCTCAACATAGGAATTCAGTAGGAAAGATTAAAAGAACAAAATAACTATGGTGGGACTTAGTATATGTCTAGAGGGAATATAGCAAGTGTCTAGAAGTATTTGAAGGATAAACACTGAGGAAGGAGAAAACTTCTTCAAGTTAATACAAGAATATATGACTAGGCACAGGGGGATGAAACAGCAAAGGAAAATATAAGGTGAGCAGTGTTTAAGGGGAGATTTGCTGATCTTTTTGGTCATAGAATGATCTTTCAAGGGAGATGGAAAACAATCACCATCCCCATTAAATTCATGAGCATCATGAGTCTGTTTTTCTTGGTCAACAACTATAATAATGTTTTTGTATGACTATACTGAAAAATTTTCAGCTCAAAGTCAGTAGCTTTGGTACATTTAATAAAAAGGAAGGAAGAAAGGAAATTTATCATTCCAAATGACTTTGTCAGGAGCAGCCTGTATTTCTCTATTTTCTTATATTCTAAGAAACGTGGATGACATAATCCTTGTACATATCACGTGCATAAAAACGCTGAGAAACACACTAGGACCACCAATCTCCCTAACACCTGTGAGTGCCACACTGTTCCCTGCTGAACTGGAGATGCAAACCCCACTTCACTGCTGGACAAGAAGACATGCCCTGTTTGGGGTGTAATGGTAACGGTAATTCCAGACACCTTTTGCATCTTCAAAACCCCAAGGCAAAAAAACCAAACAACAAGAAGCAATGAACAAAAATGCACAGACAAGCCACCAAACTTCTGAGCCATATAAAGTGTATGATTAAACTGGTACAGTTCATCCAGTGAGAGTTCACATAGAAATAGCAACATCAGTTAAGCTAAACTGCCCCAAAAGGACAAGTTTCTTCTCCAAATTCCAAATGACAAATTTCTGCCACAACAGTTTCCTTGTGCTTTGGCGTGCCCAAACTGCAAAATGCTCATTTTTTAAAACATAATTTTGAAGGGAATTATCCTCCCTCCTTTGTCATTCTGCCAGAGGTGACCAACTGAGAATGAACTAAGCATGCACAGACAGAAATAAATTATGCTGCCAGCTCTGAAAATTATTTCTAACTTTTGCAATACTTTCCCATAGTGCATAGTCTCAGACAGTCAACCACAGCCATCAGTCCTGTCACATCTCATACCGAACAGTGACTCCTAGGGAATAATTAAACAGGTGACTCTTGAGGGGGACAATACTTTCCAACAGATAATTCTGTATTCAATCTTAAAGTTGCTGTAAGATGCTTTAAAGTTGCAGGTTTCTGTCCTGAGGACAGAAAATGAGAGGCCTTTTGTGCAGTTTGGTAAGCCTTTAGTGATTTGGCACGTATAGCCAAAAGTTCTCATGCAAACGTCCTTTAGGAGTAGAGTTGTTTCTTATGAGGAAATCCTCTAATAGCTCGAATTACTCAAATGGGAGATAGGGAATGCATTCCAGGGAGAGCAGGCTGATATCCCCGCATCTTCCTTTCAGCACGTGTTTGCTGAACCACTGTACACAAATGTGTCTAATCCCTTTTCATAGCCTTGCAAGGTCAGAATAAAAATCAGCTAGCTATGAGATAGTCATGCATGTAGAGAACCTAACAGTTTGGGCTGGTGTTTGTTCCCTGGGATATTTCGGTGCTGCTACTTGCAGACAAATTATTAAGGTTGAGAGTTACGGGAAGAATTCAACCTGCTATGTCTGAAAAATACAGTACCTTCTCCTCATCTTTAGACTTCTTAGAGTATCGGATAAATTTTTCAAGAAGTACGAGTAAACTTGTAAGTAGCTTAACAATAAATCTGGTTTTAAAAACGGGCTCCTCGAGACCAAGTATATAGGCTAGTTCCTTTTTTAGTCTTCATGACCTGGATATTAGGAAGTTGTAAAATTTACCACCTACAGAAAATAAATGAAACCTCTGCTTAGCCCAGGGCTGACTTTCTTTTCCTTTTTTTAAATCACTACTGGGTTTTGATCTTATTATTTTTCATAAATAAAAGTTACAGACAGAGTGAAGGCTGATGACTAAACATGTTCTAAGAATTTTTTTCTCCCTTTAAAAGGCAGTTGGATCCCATTGTTCTTGTGGGATGTAAGCTGCAGGACACCTCCAGCAAAGGTACCCACCTGAACACTACATCAACTGCCCGCTCTGAAACACTGGAATCCCAAAATCACATACACACTTACTTACTATTCTCTCTCCCTTTGTTTTATTATTTATTGGAAACAGAACATATGATTATCTTTGAAACACTGAAGGATAGCCCACTCCAGCGTTGGTTGATAACACTGCCACTTCTTCCAGTTTTATCAGGAGTCTCATAATATTTGATATGTTTGTCCTGGCTATAAATTGTATAAAAAATGAACCTCAGTATTCTCTTTTCTCTAAAAAGTCAGGAGCAGGAAGGGGGAAGGATTGCCATAACAATTATAAAAACTAAAGACTCACAAACCAAGGAAGGATATTACACTTGCTATTTGCTACTTTTTAAATGTTCAGAGGATATTTTTATAAAATTTCCATACTTTTTTTTTTTTCCTGAGTGGGAGTAATTCATTATTTTCATTCATAATCTTTATGATCACCAGTGATGCTGTTATTATCTGATTTTCAAAATGCCTTAAAATCTTCCAGGGTCTAATGTACCATATTTGGCCACCAGCAGAGCAGGGAAGAATCCTTTCCTCCAAATAATGGGTATGAGAGTAAGCAATCCATAATAAGTACTGCATTTAAATTAGAAAGCTTCATCTGGTGTATGTGACAACACATGGCTGCCATGCCCCAGGTCACCTCCCCTCCAGCCTCAGGTCTTGGGGCAGGGTGAGGCAAGGTGGGGAGGCAGAGGTGTCACCCAGCACTCCCCACCTCTGCTCGTGCTGGGCACAGGGACCGTGGCTGCCAGCACATGAAATCCCTCAATTCCTTCCCACGTCAGCCTGTGCTGCTGCCTGACTTACCAAAACCATGTGGGGACCTAACACAAAGCTACACTTCCCACTTGCTTCCTGAGCACTCCTTGGTGACGTTCAGTCACATACCATCCCAACCAGTGCCATTAAAAGAAGTTAAGGTCAGACTATATAAGGCTGTAGATGAGCAACATTTTTGAAGTGGTGATTCTACAAATACTTCAATACACCTGAAGGATTGGTCAGAAACAGCAAACAAAAAGGTGAGCGGCCCTTACCTGGAACTGACACGCACATTTCAAGCTGTCCCCCTCTTCCTTGCACACTCCTCCATATTTACACGACGATTCATCACACACTCTTACGTCAGATTCCCTTACATTTAACTCTGCAAAACAAATAGTAAAAGGAGACAGAAAAGAAATTGCAAGGTGAGTAATTTTAGGGAATGTCTTGTCCGTAAACCCACTGAGTGCTCCTGCTCATAAAGAAATTAGAAGGAAAGGGCTGGATCTCTTTCCAGGGCTGCCCTGTGTTGGCTCCATCCTGCTCCCCAGGGGCAGGTGCCGCTCCCAGAGGCAGCTTTGCCTGGTTGTCCCAGTGGCTGTGACTAGATGCCACTTCACCAAACAAACAGATACAGTGTAGGCACGTTTACACTGCCCAGATTCCCTTCCATGCCCCTGCTGCTGGGGATGCTCCCAGTACAAAACCTTCCTCCACAGAAGCTGTGTCCAGCCGGAATCAGGATCTTTACATGAGCCATAACCCATGTTTCTCACCCGCTGCCTCCTTTTGCCTTAGTCACAACAAAGGTCCTGAAGAAGAAGAAAAGCTAAAATCTCTTCTCTGACTGGTTTTCCAGTCTCTGCCTTGCCCATACCACTATCCTTCAGACTAAGGATAAACTGAAATATGTTTAAACTAGTATAATTTACTTGCACTATAGGAGCCAGAGTAATGAACCAGAGCCCTCTGTCTTAACTGTTGCATAAAAGTCTGAGGCACAAATGCAGCTCCTGGCTCAGTAAGCTTGCAGCAGGGGTACAGCTGGCAAAAGGGAAACCAAGGGACTATGTACATCAACTGCATAGGCACTAGCTCCAGAACAAAGGTTGCTTAAATAGCTCCAAGCTTTTGGGGGCATCACATCCAAGGGTAGTTTTAAAGGAGAACAAATATATCCTTTTGAAAGAAGTATTTGGTTTGAACTATCTATAGAAGAGAGAGCAAGGGAAGGCACCAGAGGGATGATGGAAGTGGTCAGTGTCAGCCTAAATGTGACCTTGGCAGGCTGTGTGGGAACAGTGCTATTACTGTTGATTGCAACAAAAAGGTGAAAATAACACCAAGGGATCTAGTAAACTCCCCTGCCACAGTTTGAGGCTGCACTGATATCAGAGGATATCATTCAAAGCTGTCTGTGCTTTGGCTCAAGTCAGAAACCTCCAGGACTCTATAGCAATATGACAGACTAAAGAGATTTATTGACAATGGTGCGCTTTAAAATAATATCTGAGACTTTTAATAAGCAAGCCCTATCCAGATAACTGGCTTAAAGAAAGCGCTGAATCCCAGCTATTCAGACATGGGGAAAGGTAGGTCAAATGCAGAAGAAAATAATGCCACTTGCAGTCTTAAATAAGCAGTCACCCTCCTGCTCACAGCAGTGTCAGCACTCTGGCATGACAGTGACAGACACCCTGGAAATGTGCTCCTGTGGGTTTGCGTAACAGTATACACCCACACAGATAGTTTATATAAATAAATATATATTCATATAATAATTTCTGTAGTAAATTATGCTGTCCTATGCTTTTATATTTAATATAGCATAATTACATTTTTTTCATAGCGCTAAAGTTACAGAAATACAGCTCAACAGAAAGTCCAGTTACGATCAACGTATTTTGTCAACTGTGAGAAAAAATTGAAAAAAATACTCATTTTTTTTTTCCTATACGCCCATTATTCCTGAAGGCATAAATGAGGAGGGCAATATGTGTAGCAGCGGGCAGTTAGGTATCCTCGTTGCCATCACAACCCTGTGCACGTGTTCACTAACGTTATTCTTAATGTCGCCATTTATCAATGTGACTGCTGCATTGTAGGGACCAAGTTAATGTGACAGAACATTGCAGCTTTTCAATTTAGTGTGTTCATAACTTGCTCCTGAAGGAAATGTGCCTTTCTTTCTCCTCATGAAGACCTGTTCCATGAAGATGAAGAAACTATCAAGATTAATTAAGGGGAAATCATTGTCATATCTGAAAGAAGGATCCACCTTTAATTTATATCACATTTGAGAAAATGCAATTTGTAAAAGAGAGTAACCAGACAAATTACAGTGTGCACAGCTTTCAAAATCCTGTTTTCATCAGCTCAGGAAACTACAGAGATGTGAATACCCCTTCTCAACCCTCAGCTGAGCTCACAGGGCTTGGTGCTTCGCAGCATCTTACCCAACCAGCAGGAGAAATCCCTTGGCAGCTGCAACTCATGCTTGAAATCCTGAGGGTCTACACGACGTCCAACTGCCCAAGCAGCACAGCACAGACTTTCCTCCAACCTCTGTTGTTCCCCAGTGTGAAGGGGGCACACAACCACCCAGGAACAAACCTCTTCACCACAGCAGGGGGCAAGGGACCTCACTTTCCTGCATGGGAGGGGAAGGATGCAGGGGAGGTCAGAAACAGCCCCCAGCTGACAGTTCAGTATCGAGGCTGAACCAGAGATGTGCTTGTTCCTAACTTAGCTATTGCTCTGACTGCAAAACCAGTGGGAAAGAGAAAGATTTCTGAGGAAAACAATTACAGGACATGTAAAGATGGGGATGGGGAAGCAGCCCTTGTGAGCACTCCTTAGCCAAGAAACCAAGACTTCATTTTTTAAACAAAATCCATAGGAGGAAGGAATTGATGACAGAAAGCACACTGTTTCAATGGTTACTTAATTTTAGGAGTGGACTGTTTTTCTTCCCACATAAATGATAAATACTGATGATAAGCTTTTTTGCACGAGGTGAACATTGAGCAGGAAAGGTCATTCAGAAGCCAGGAGCCAATGCCATTTTCCAAAGCTGTGCAAAAGACAAGATACTCTGATGACTGGCACTTTAACATTGATAGATGAACTTTATTCTATTTCAGGATGTCATCTAATTCCTGCTTCCATTCAGTGGCAAATTCCAGCAAGCAGCAAAACCAAGCCACCAACACGCACACTATTACATCTGATGGAACCACAAGTGCTGGGGAATGTTGTGGCCATAATGACTCCCAGATCTATGGCATTCAGTGAAAAAATGAATAGATGAGGATGGATGTTGATAGAGCCATGTGAAGAGGAACTGTAAATGTCTCGCATGTCTGAAATATTCTCTGTCTTCAGTGGATTCTCCATAGAGAGAGAATTAAAATGGAGTTTCTGCAACTATTTCCAGAATAACAAAGTCATTATAATCACATGTGAGAACACATCTACAAAAGGAATAAGAACATGTAGCAAATGGTTTGGAGTAATTTCTTACATGTTTCTTGAACGCCTATTGCAAGTCATTTCCTAGACTTTTAGCAGGTATAAATACAAGAAAGCCTCAGTGTGATTCATTATGTACAGTGAGAAGATGGTGAGTAGTAATCCATCAACTCCCAGGAGAGAATATAATTAGCACAATTAAATCAGGCTTCCAAATTTATGATAAAATTAATCTCCAAAGACCTGAAATGAGATATTAAAAATGATTTGCGAGTATCTGTTCAGCCTATACACTTCCTGGTGGTGTGAGGGCTGACCAACACAGGGCAGCTTGCAGGAATTTGGCTGCAAAGACCCACATCAAGGCCTTTTGGTTTTTTATTTTCTCTTTTGAAATGAATTAACATAGTGATAATGTGATAAATCACTAAAAATGAGGAAAGCTTTCTCCATTTTGACTCCTTTCAAAGAACTTGAAGTACAGCTCGATGCAAGTATCTGGAGACCGACTCTTCGCCTGTGACCTCAGAAGGCATTGCTCTGAGGCATGAACCTATTGTTATAAGCTAAATTACATGTGTCAAAATGCTGAACTTGAAGATAAAATCAAATCTGTAGGTTATAGTGCATCAAATGTTGCTTCCATCTGGATATCTTGAGAGTAAAATAAAATCTAAGATGGGCAAATCTGGTAACTGCATAAGCAATTTTTTTCAAAACTTATGTTTCTCCTGGGGTTGGCAATAGTACATAGTAATGATGAAAGGATATAAGGAACCAAAAAAAATACCTTTCCCACCTGGAAGTGAGCGGGTGGGATTAGTAGCAGTGCCACCAGCTTTGGCCCTCTTGAATAATTCAGTTGTGCCTGGGAAACACCCTCTCTGCCTGCCTGCCTGTTTTCTGTTTCCTATGGGTAAGACTGTAACCAGTGGCAGTGCCAGGACCCCTCACCGGTGCCCTTTTCCTCTTGAGCTATGGGTTTGGTAGAAGAGAGGGAGCAAGCTGCATCATTCTCACTAGAGGAAAAAGGTAAGGCAGTGTGGGGCACCTCACTGCTGCTTTTCTGTCCTCCAAAGAGTTTGTTCTTTATGAAGCTTTAAATTAGGGTGTATGACCTCTCATGGAGGTCATATACAGACATACACAGATCTGGGAAAGTTCATAAAGGATCTGTTACTCTACAGGTAAAAAGAACCCCTAGAATTTTAAGAAGAGCTGAAGTGGGTCATTGTCTTGGGAAAAGGCTCAGAGGAGAAATTATGTCATGTGAGGATGTTAGAGCTCACACAGTATACTGGAGATAGTAGCATTATGACTGGATATTGTGGGTCTGCATGGCAAGGTTTTGGTAGAAGGGGGGCTATGGGGGTGGCTTGTGTGAGAAGATGGCAGAAGCTTCTCCCATGTCCAATAGAGCCAATGCCAGCTGGCTCCAAGACAGACCTGCCACTGGCCAAGCCCATCAGAAACAGTGGTAGTGCCTCTGGGATAGCTTATTAACAAGGGAAACCCAAAAGATCCGTGCAACACAATTGCAGCGGAAGAGAGGAGTGAGAATATGTAACAGCAACAACTCTGCAGACACCCAGATCAGTGCAGAAGGGGGAGGAGATGCTCCAGGTGCAGCAGAGATTCCCCTGCAGCACATGGTGAAGACCCTGGTGAGGCAGGCTGTCCCCCTGCAACCTATGGGGTTTATTGGTGGAGCAGATATCACCTGCAGCCCCTGGAGGACCCCATGTTGGAGCAGGTGGATACCCAAGGAGTCTGTGACCCCCTGGGAAGCCTGCAACGAGCCCTCCCCCTGAGGAGGGAGGAGCAGCAGAAACAAGGTGCAGTGAACTGACTGCAACCCCTGTTCCCTGTCTGCCTGTGTTGCTCGGGTGGAAGCGGTAGAGAAATCAGGAATTAAGTTAAGCCTGGGAAGGAGAGAGGGGTGGGGAGAAGGTGTTTCTTCTGATTTGATGGGTAATAAATTAAACTAATCTTCCCCAAGTGGAATCTGTTTTGCCCGTGATGGTAATTGGCGAGTGAACTGCCTGTCCTCATCACAGCCCAGCAGCCTTCCATTATATTTTCTCTCCCCTGTCTGGTTGAGGAGGGGAGTTACAGAGTGGCTTGGTGGGACCTGGTGCCCAGCCAAGGTCAACCCACTACACTGGACAGGCTCTCAGAACCACAGAAGAGAGTCAAAATTTGATGAGCAGAAAACCTTTAACCCACTCGATTTTGGGAGTTAGCCTCATGACTCTGGGTTGGCTTTGGCAAGTCATTGGCTTTTTTGGTTTTGGCAAACCATTCTGATTTTGACAAATTATTTAGGAATTGTTGGAGAACTTTGTGGGGGGAAAAAAAACCCAACAAAACTTACCAGAAAACCTTGCCCTTAAGGATTATAAAGCTGAGGTGTTCACGTGACAAGTACAGTAATAACCCATGTCTTAAATCTAACTCTTGAATAAAACTTCACCTGCCAGTCACACCAGACACCCAGAGAAGACCTATGTCCCAGTGGTTCCCAAGCACAGCCTGCCCACTTGAACCATGAAGATGAGTATGAGTGGCATCACAGATAAAGAAATCACTGCAAAAAATATTCTCCAGGGAACCTTTTGGATGCCCCTGGGATATCTCTGCTTACCGCCAGCTTCCAGCTCTGAACAAAACAGCACAGCTCCCCTGTAGATCCTAGCAGTCCCATGCAGGCATACGACCAGCCCAGCTGGTACTAGCTTAAATCACTTTAGATTTCTGTCACCTACAGTGACTCTGACATTGGTTGAGCCACTTAGCTGACATGTATACATCTATAAATAAACATTTACATTTAGGTGTCTTAATCTACAAGCTTGACCCCATCCCGTTGCTTTTTCAAAGTGCACCCAGTAGAGCCCTTCCTGCAGTAAATCAGACAAATGCTTACAAAGCTGTTACATACAGGCTGCGGACAAGAGGCATAATTTTGGGAGTCCCTGTGTGTGATCTAGTTGTTCTGACACTGACAATATGTGTTTGAAGTGTGGCAGCATAAGGTATTCCCCATTTCAGCCACTGGGTACAAGTCTCACAGATAAAGGCAAGTTAGAGCCATGTACAACAGAACTCATTTCTATTTATTTTATTGCAGGTCTTCAACTCCTCACTGGTTCCTACTACACCTGCTACACTGATTTCCCTCCTTAGCCAATCTTTCTTTACAGCTGATCCACTAACCTTTCTCTGCCCCCTTAAAAACATCAGAGCAACATTCAAGAAAACATGCTTCTGCTTTGAAGATTGAATTAAGAAGTGTAAGGGAAAAAACCCTCTGAAGTAGGTGGGGCCATTTGCAGAGCCACAGAAGAAGCAAGGAGCAAGCCCTAGCAGACTCTGAAAAGCAGTGTTCCCCTCACTGGCGTTACACTACTCCAACAGTGAGATTTGCTAAGAATGGCTTTTTTTCTAGAGACGTTGTGGCTTCTTTTAAGATAGTGAAACCATATATTGGGTTGGTAGTTTGCACAGCAGAAATGAAACAGGGACATGGACTCAGGATTGGACACACATGCCTCTCAGTTCTTTGCAGGAGATGAGAAGTAAAGGTTGATTCCACGGTGGACACAGAAGGATATTTTTGTCTTTTACCAGCTTCAGTGTGCCACATCCACAAGCATTAACCTGACATCTCTTACCACAACTTCTGTGCTCTGTTTCTGCAGTAAAAGGCAAAACTAGGAGCCAAATTCTCCTAATGGATGTCAAATACATAAGGTGAAATGTTGTTCCACCTGCTTTGTGCCTGTGTGGTGAAGATGGTTTATTTTAAAACAAACCAGCACATACTGCTCAGGCATTTACATATGCATAAACAGTTCTGGGGGAAAGGAAGCCCCCAGGCTTTGAATCAATTTCTTTGACACCTGCCACTGATGCCATTTAAACACCTAGTATTAATTCCTGCTTTTTCTTCATCTCATGTTCATAAAGTGTTTCACTGAAATATAACTCACCCTAGCAGAAAGTGAGTGAGCGGGCCCTGCTAGCTGTCCCTTGGTAGGGAACGATCCCTGGCTCTAGTGCTGCAGCCAAAGGAGCAAGTGTTGTTTCTTTCTGCATCAGTTAAAGAGCAAAGTATTAGTAAAACATGGTGCCTTCAGAACCACAACCTTCCAAAACAAATACGTATCGTTGACAAAACCTGACAACACCATTTATTTGGTGATTAATGAACAATCTCTACATCCATATAATTTTGCTGTCCCCGTCTGTTTCAGCAGTTGTGGGTTACAAAAATCATGAGAATTTGCATTGTAGAGTTTATGTCTGTTTAATTTCTTCTCAGAAATTATCTGAGGTTATGAAAGAGGAAAAGGAGAGCAGACAGGCCCCTCAGACAAAATTAGCAATTACTTGTCCAAATAAAAAATACTTGTTTGTGTCAGACAAGTCAAAGCAAGACAGAGTGGATCATACTTGTTTATAGGAAAAAGTATGTTTTTCAGAAGACAAAACAGACAATAAGACAAACTACTGGGAAATAAGGCAGGGATAAGGAGGATGCCATTCAGACACTGCATACCCTCTTTGAAGTTGGCTGTTGTCACTGATTTGAGGTGACATTTTAGCAAGAAACAATTCACAGGAGATTAAGAAGGTGGAGTGTGTGGAGAGTGGAAAGAGAAAAATGAGGAAAAGAGCTGTTTAGAAAAAGCAGAGAAGAAAAAGAGGAAAATGAAAATATGTAACATGGGACAATCTAAAACAAATATAAGTTCTAAATAACTAAAACAGTTAAAACCCGTTTAGATGCCTTTTCTGTGATATGGTATCATTTTCTTTCACATTTGCATTAGAAGAAAGCAATTGATTGGAACAGCCTAGACGATATATGTAAAAAAAAAACCCCACAGTCATTACAATTAATTTACTCCCCCTCCCAAAAAAGACAACTGTAATCTAATGGCATTAAGATAGTCCCAGATATTTTTTTAATTGGTCAATTAATGGACGCCTTGGGTGGCTGATGGCAAATCTGCTGTTTTCAAAAAAAATCTTAAGCAGTATGATAGGACTAGTAAAACCTATTTTGTTGTGTCTTGATGCAGTAGTTAAGACCCAATTGGGCATAAAAAAAAAAAAAAAAAGCTGTACTTTGGCTCTTGAGGATGCTTTCTGAGTGAATAAAGCTTGAAATATTTCCCTAAAACTACTCTTATAAGACCATGTTAATATTTGACTGCTTAAGTGCCATCCGGTTTACCTAGGATGATTATACTTTTACATTTCTAGTTACTACAGCCTCCTTTTAAAACAAAGAAAAACAGAACGCATACGTGTTGCTTAAGTAATTAGTATTCTTGCACACAATAGCAAACCACAGCAAATTTTAACAACTGGCATTCACACAACAAGGTAACAAGATTGGCTTTGAACCTGAGAGTCTCCCACACTGCAATCGTTCACATTACCCCTGTGCCTCAGCCTAACTCTATTCGGTGTGAAAGAAAGTAAGGAAAGTGTCATAGTGATGGGTGTTTGGATGACAGTTCTGTCAAAATATTGGATTCAGCCCACGGTGCATTTCTGTTTCCATCATGCCAAAAAAAAAAAAAAAAAGGTATTTGTAGGGAAAGTTTAGGCATTTTTTTGTTATATTAAAAGCTTTGAAAATATTTCAGGAATTATGCATAATCTGTAGGTGAATATTGCAGCAAATGGTACAGATTGACTGGCTGGTGCAATTCGTTGGAGACAGGGAAAGATGCAATGAGAACCTGAAGTTATTTTCTTTCTCATAAACACTTCTGTATCGAGGTTAGGCAGCACAGCAATCTGGCCTTCAGGACACAGGTCTCTGTGCTTTTCTGACAGCAGCTATCCCAGCCACTGACTTCCAAACCTGCTTACAGAGCAGAATCTGTCTTACTACGCAAAAAATATTGAATATTATTATGTAAGGCTGTTATAAAGAAGTTAGTATGTCATGTATATTTTTACATAAAATTAACATAAAATATTAGAAAAAAAATGCTCATATAGCATATTTACAGCAAGATTGATTACAACATGTATCATCAGTCTTTAGTTTCTAAGGAAACCAAGGCTGTGCAGAGAGCAGCGACTCTCCAATTGTGTCTCCATTGGTTTCTTCCAATAACTTTTGCACTCACTGGGCAATTCCAGCCAAATCTGACAGTGGTAGAAGCCGAGGACAACAAGTTTCCCACAAGTTCATGAGAAATGAATGGCTGCTTGAAGAAGAGGTGTCCAACATCATGCTAGTTGGACAAGTTAAGGGAGCATACATCAGGACAAGGCTTATGAGACAAAATCACAAACACATGCAGTGTAGTTTTTTTTCACAAACACATGCAAATAAGTGGTAGTTGACTGTTTTCAACTCATGGCACTGTTATGGTACTTGCAGATGGAAATTTAGACTTGGATTGTGTAAACACTTCTAAACACATGGACATTTTAGGATACTGGATAATTGGTGGTGCTGAATGCTAATCTCTGTACAAATGGATGCATTCTGGTAGGATAACTTTAAAAATAGTGCTCTTACAGTTTGCCAGCCTTTTTCAGCTAGTGGGACTCCTATGAAAGTTTTCATTTGCATAAATTATAGTGTTTCTGACAGTTGTGCAGCATGTGCAATTACAGTCAGTGGGAAAATGTTATTTGTCCTTGTTCCCTTAACGCCTACTTGCTCTGTCTCTCAGTCTACAGAGTAGATGGTCAAATACTCAAAACATTTCCAAGTGGCTTGCTGTGGGTGTTATATCTCTCCTCTCCCCTGACCCCCACATTGGGCAGTTTTACTTGCTTTCCAGCATCATTATCCGTGTAAGACCAAAGCAGGCAAGTACACTGCTCCCATGGAAGCTAGAGATTTTGCTAACGAATCTTTGGCCTGAAGAAATTGTTCTATGCCAATTACAAACTAAGGTGATCTCTTTAGTTCTGTTCATCAAGTAAATCTGACAGTTAGCTCCCTAAGCCTGTAGAGAAATAACAAGCTGTTGAAACACTCTGAAACAAAAGAGCTCTCATTTACACACCTGAAGAACTTGACAACTGAAGCAAAATAAAATGGTGGTAAAAACCAACATCAAAGCAACTAACTAGCTTCCATAAACATTGCAGGGAATTTCTTCTTTGATCTGTAGGTGACACACGTAACTCAAACTGATTCTAGATTGCAAAATAATATTGGTCAAATTTTGATCCCGTTCCTGGCACAAAAAAACTTGCTTTAGTTTAGGGAGCAACTTTCCAGATTGAGAGCTGGAATAGAGATGCCATGCTTTATCGAGCCTCCAGAATTACTGTATTTATTTACAGGTGGGGAGTGGATAGCTAATGGATCTACCTCACCGCGGTGCTCCTCACTTCTATTTCTTCTGCAGCAGAAGGGAAGCTAGCCCCAATGTGAACAGTGCTCTGATGCAAAGATGTAGCCTTTCTATAACCATTTCAGCCATCTCCCCTCCTTGATCCCTGCCTCCAGAGCTCTGTGCTGTGGTCAGAAAAAGGAACCTTTGCCTCTGTGAGCAATAGTAAGGGAAGCAGTAAAAAGGCCTGATCATGAGGGTTTTTGGCGTTGTTGAGACAAGAGCTGAAGTCAGCAGAAGCTTGAGCATGTCAGAAGTGTGTCCATTTACTACAAAGCCCATATATTTTCTTCACTTTCAAGGTCATGTCAACATATGCTTGACTTCAGCACTCTGGAAGTCCTAACATGAAGAGAGGCTCAGGTGTAAATGCACTTACACTTTCCTCTAAGGAAAGTTAAGCAAGTTGCTTGGATTCTTGCTGTTTGTCTTACTTTATTTTAAGGACATTTTGGGGGACTGGGAAAGCAAAGCCAACTATAAATGTTACATCAACCTCACCACTTTCCTTACTCTTCTTGTGGTTTCAGTGTCAGAGAGATGTTTAAAAAGCAGATGAGTCTTGATCCTTCAAAGCCCCACAGACAACTGTAGCAGCCATAGAACAGCCTCCCAGGTTGTCAGCTAAAACACTGGATGCATTGTCCTTCTGGAAGTCATTTTCTTCTGACTTACTTTGAAAACATTAAAATACATTTTAAAAAAAAATAATCTCCCATGGATAATGGAAAATGCTAGAGGAAACCAATAGGTGCTCACAGACCTTTGGGGATAAACCAACACAGTACTGACACAGATTATACAGCACAACTCAGGTTACTATACACACTCTGCATATTACACAGATTATAAATGATTGCCAAAAAAGGTATGCTTCACAGGAAAAAAAAATATTTTAAAAATGAAAAATAAATATATAAATGCATTCCAAATGCAGTATTTTCAGTAATAAAATTTCCAACGTTCAGTATTTGACTCCTATGTTACTTTCTTTCCCTTCCACTTCTCCATTTATCCCAACATTTTTCCTTTACACTTAAAAAGACAGAGGAGAATTAAAACTATCTGGAATGCAAAGTACTTTCATTACTCATCTACAAAAGCAAGAAAAACAGGTGGTTTTTTGTGAATTTCCTAGAAAAATACTATTTTCTACAAAATCATTTTCGATCAGGAATATCTCGATTTGAAAAGGTGTTTTGCCATTTAGCGTACATAATCTGGGGCTCCAATCCTATAAATGCCTGGGCAGACACTTAACCTTGAGCATCTGTGTGATCTAAATAAACTAAATGGAACTAATCATGTACGAGATTAAGAACGCCTTTAAAGTGCTGGTAGGCTCAAGGACACAAGCAATTTTTTGAGGACCTGATTTTTATGCAAATAATAATTAACTTTTCTGGGAATACTGTATATTGGAGACAAATGTGTAGAATTACAGTGTTGAGAAATATTTTAAGGCCCTGTTTATTCCTCATATTTGAAACTTTCCCTTAAAAGCATCAGAAAATATCTGACAAAAAGTTGTCAGATAGTGTGTTAATCTGCTCTTAATTATTCACTCTCTAAGGGGAAAATGCTGCTGTCTGCAAGATGATTTGATAGCAGAAATCTAAAATGTGGCCTCTAAATAGCTTAGATTTTAAACATTACTCATCACTTCTAGTCACGATCATTAACAGCTATGTGAAATACCTAGAGGCTGCAGTGAAGATCAGATCCCCCTTCTGGAAGGCACAGATGAGAGTCAGTCCATTATTTACAGCATAAACAGAGAAGTCATACAAACTAATAAAAATTAGATATTATGGTGTCCATTTCAGTGGATGAGGAAGAAAAGTATAGAGATAAAATTTTTTATCCAAGGCTACAACACAAGGCCAAGGCAGGATGCCACAACAGAACTTGTCCCTGTCCAATTGTTTTGCTACAAGGTTATCTTTCCCCACTCTCATCATCTTCTCTTTAATAGAAATATCTTCAATAGCACACCTAGGAAATCATTATGGTCACCAAAAACATAGCAGACACAAAAGATACAGGAAGTACATGTCAGTCAATTTAAAAACTGAAAGAAAAATGAATGCTGGCTCACTAAGGTTACTAACGCTAACTAAGGGAGCTGATGTATTAATGCAGCTTGTAGGGCTCATTTGCTGTATTCAAATAGCTGATAATCGCTGCTCAGAATTCAAACTGTGCTGCTGTGATAGAGCTTAATGCAGACAGCGCCATGCAGACCCAGAAACGTGTCTCATAGCTCCACTGGGAAAAACTTGTTTATTCAGAAACACAACGATGTATGGGGTTGGCTCTTGAGCAGCAACACATGGGAAGATGGAGGAACCTGAACATGCTTTCAGGGCATGCCCTAGGGAGGGTGAGACAGAGGGCGAGAGAAGACAAATAAGATTATAAACTGCGTTCGAATCAAACACAGATACCATTTTTCAGAAAGGACGCTGCGTATGAAAGGATGTGAGGAAAAGGACGTCTGCTCTGTGATTTCTCTCCTGCTGTCAAGCAGATGCTCACCTGTGCGATCCCCTGTGACAGAGCAGTTGTCATCCCTGTGCACCTAGCACCGGTTCTCAAATGAAGCCACCTCATCTCCTCCCCTCTTTCTTTCCAGTCACCTGAGTTTTCCAGAAGCTGATCCATTCCTCTGATAAACTGTAAGAGAACCCACTCCTGCAAACCTCAACTATGAGCGTAGCTTAAGGCTGACTGAACATGGGGAGAAAACCGCCAGATCTAGTGCATCCAACTGGCATTTTCCAAAACTGCCAGCAAGTCGCCTGTCATCTCAAGGTGTTAAGGGTAACAACGGCTTTTTATTTCTACATTTACAAATGTGAAAAAGACAGCCAAACTTACACACAAATTTCTGAAAGAAAGTAAACTTCAAGTATGCATAAGTTGCAACCACAAAGACTACAGATCAAACTTGATGATTCAGATTGTGGCCACTGGACAGGAAGATCTTCACCCCAGAACCAAATTTCAAATATAATTCAAGTCTGTAGTGCCTGATACCCATTTTGTATCTGGAAAAGTCTGACTTGCCTTCACCAAAGAAAGTCAGTAAAGCATTTCCCATGGCGCAAGTACCTGCTCAGTGCTACTTCTGAAAACTATTTTGGCAGCTCTGCAGGGGTGGGCCACCCTCTGCAATTGAATTCATAAGCAGATAGATGGGTTGAACACTCGGCAAGGTATTTAACATTACAGCCACCCATCTGCACTAGTATTTTCATGCTAATGTTATGTTAACAGAGACTGACAGAGCTGAGACAAAAAACTGACCGAAAACAGTCTTCTTGCAATGATAATGATTATGAATGTTTTCCATAAACTCAGCCAAACTCTTTGTGCAAGATCTCCGATGATGATGTTGATCGATTCTTTGTACACAGGTTTACTGAAGGGCCTGTGAAAACAAATAACTGGAAACATCTTCCCTCCAACTCCCTAATGCTGTTCACAACAGTTTCATATAAGCACAACCTTGTAACCAGGTGAGGGAAATCAGCAGGGCCTCATGGCCATCTCTTATATATTATATTCTGCTCCCAGCAGCTGTGAATTCAACACTTCGCTAGGCATTAAATTTACTCTCAAGTAACATTTTCTAAGAGAGGTGACAAAGTTATTGCACTGTTGCAGCTGTGGAGACAGATGGCAGTATGCCAGAACTCCAAGAAAATTTTAAATTAGAAATCTGACCATCTGCTTATAGGTAGGAAAAGTTTTCATACCCAGGCTCCTGCCTTAGTTTTGTAATTTTCCTGGTACTGAAATGCATGATGCAGTGTGCGACAGATGCCATGTGCTTTCTGACAATTTCTTATTTGCAGCTGATAAGCACTGGAATGTATTAAACATAGAAGAGAATCAAGATTTCTTAAACTGCATCATGCCCTTCTATTACTCAGCTTATGACAAAGCAGGGTAGTGCTTTGCAAAAACTTCCCATTACTTTGGGATACTCCCTATAATAAAATCTGCTTAGGTTTACTTACTTGTTTCTTGAAACAGGTTCAACAAGAAGAACATAGTATTTTTTATCACCTTAATCCTCTTCAAATAACAGTTATAGCTGGTATATCTTTAAACATTAAGGTAAACTGTTTAAAACCTTCTTGAAGATATATGGGGGAAAAAATGGAAGGAGGACTCTTTTTTTTGGACTTCTTATTTTTAGTGTTTTTCTCTCATAGAACAATGTTATGAAATTCTCAATTAACGCATAACTGGAAACTTTTTATTAATTCTTACATGAACATTGACTATATTGCTTTTATGTAATTCCAAATCACAGCCTACAGGAATAGTAGAAAAGTATAAAAATGGACCTGAGGTATCACATTATACATTCATATAAGGGAAAACACACCAAGTATTGGAACACAGACGAATATCACAGGTCCCACCACTAAAATGAGCACACAAGTAGCAAACTAAATCAGTTGTGGAGATGACCACTAAAAGAAGGATTCTGTTTAAGCGTATATATTAATTTCAAATTTCAATTGTATATATCATTATAATCCCCCATTCATTATTCAAACAAACACTTTGTTTCTACTTTTGCTATCCTAAGTGTGGCAGGAAGAACAAAGCCTTTGAATACATCTAGAGCCATGTATTGACTCAGTAGCTACTTCAAAGGCCAGTTACACTTTCTCAATTTTTCTTTTTAAAAAAAAAGAACTTTCACAGACTCTCACAGCAGATAAAAGACCTGCAGATGGTTCCAAGACTCAGACCTTCTGCAGGAAATTTGCACAGCCCATGGGCCACCTCGTTCTTTCCAAGTGTCTGCTTCTGCCTGCACAACGCTCCATGAAATATGTTTGAGACCTCCGAGTCCATTAAATGCACATCTTCAAAGCAGACTGGCTGAAAGGGACCCATGAACAGTCTGAAAGAGCTCACTTCAATCTGAAATTGTGCCAGACACACTCTAAAAGTGTTTAAATCCCAAACACCAGGTCTCCCCCCTGCCTTGGCCCCTTTTGCACAGAATGACAACATTTGCAATATTCGCTGTGTGGAATTTTTTTTTTCCAGAATGCTCTTTGCAATCTGAAGAGGTAGCTGCCATACCTTTTGAATACTAAAGAAATCACAAAAACTGTTATAAACAGACCAGATTGTTTAGGGAAGAGAAGTCTTATTTCCATAGCAGTGACCTTTTAGGATTACTACAGAGAAATGCCAAGGAAACTTGGCCAAGTATTATTTTTAGTAGATGGCTTTTATAAAGAGATCATACCTGATACTGACAACTAGTCTCTTGGTGATTTGGTGACTGTGGAAAAACATTCTGCCTACATGAGGCTGTCTGAAACATTAAGATATCAAACACATAAGTCTGATATTGTGCCACTGCTGGACGTCAAAAATGTTATTTATATGTACTCTGTAACAGTTAAGGTGTCCACAGGACTTTAAAACAAATTTCAAACGTGAGGTAAACAGTAATTCAGTTGGATCAAAATACAAAAAAGGATAATGAAGAGCAGTACAAAGAGTCAGAAAAAGGATGGAGGCATTAACAATAAATAAGAAGAAAAACTCTTGTGAGGTGTACGGTAGTTACCCTTAGCTGCCTCACATAATAAGGGTTTTCAGCATTGGTTAGTGGCCATGTAATCTTTTTAAAATTGATTTCAAAACACAAATTTAACATCTTTATTTTAAATTCAGACTTCAGACTTTCATTAAAAGGGCTCACAGCTGGGTGCTTTTAGAAGGTTTGGAGGAAAAGAGTGGGCTAGAAGCACTCACTGTTTAGAACAGCATGAGTCTTCTCTAATGTCTCTTGCTGGTGCCATACAATTTTACACTTTTTTGTGCATATAGAACTTCACGCCTTTCCTCCCAATTCATGCAGATTTTTGAAACAGCCATTAACTAACACATTAGCGTGAAAACCAAAGGCTTTGTGTCAAATGCCATCATATGCCACTTATTGATATGCTTATGTAAAAGCCTACTGCAGATTTCCAAGGTTGTCTCACTGTACATGGCTGAGCTATGGTTTTGTACTGAGAACAATAAGCAGTTCCTATGCTGAGCACATGAAATGAAGCTGCCCTGGGATCACTCCTTCAGCACGCAGGGGAGAGGGAACACGGGACAGAACTTTACCAATTCTAACTAGCTCAGAAAGCGTGAAGCCCTGGAGAGATCGAGAGAAGCGCGTTTTCTTTCCATACCCTATTTGTTTCTTCCCTCTCACCACAGAATATTAACCTCAGTCATCCTGCATCCCTCAGCTGGACAGCATCCTTCCATGAATGGAAAGGACCTTTGAGAAAATGCAACTGGAAGACTCAGAGATCAGCCTCAGAGTTTGCTCATCCTCTTCTCTGTTTCCAACTCTATTGTAAGGCTATTTGTACCTTCCCTATTTTGTATATACAAAAAAATAGACCCTTGACAATGTCACATTGTCATTGATAACCATGATCTGGCATAATTAAGATGACTGAAAAGATCCATAATTCGATGCTATTATTGAAATGTGAGATATAAACAAAATGGGCTGAAAAAATTTTTGAGAAGCATCATATAGAACTCATCAGCAATATAACACCTCCCGTGGTGGGTATGAAAATATTATTCCATTTTATCTGTGAGTAATCCCAACTTTCTTCTTGCTTTGCCCACCTCTTATCTTTCTCTTCTTAGACTTGCTATCCCATTTTCAAAATTTTATGGTAACTTAGGGTCAGCTTTCAACCTGGATTTTGTATTCAGGTTGGAAAACATCAGCAGCTAACTCTTTGGAGAAGGAACTGGATCTGGGTAGGTAATGCAAAAAAAAGAACTATCTACATTTAGAATATGTAAAAAGTAGATATAACAATTTTAAAGGAAATAATAAGTAACTGTATAAAAATGGATTATAGGTTGTCGTAGGCTATTCTTACAATAACTACCCTAGAGTTTTAAACCAACTAGAGGACCAATTCTCATTGAAAAAAAAAAAAGTAGAGAATAAAAACAGTAGCAAATCTCAAGCAAGAAAGCAATCACATGAAAATGCAATTATGCAACATGAGTCTACTTCATGTAACCTTAAACTTATCAGCCATGATGGGTCAGTAGATCGCACTTGGAAATACTAACTGCAAACAGAGCATCTCATATTTTCTACATGATTGGTAAAAGTTATGATGGTATTGATAAGGTTTGTGTGTATTATAGAAATGAAAACAACTTTCCCTACTCAGGTCTAGCACAAGTTACTTTATCTGAGCAACAAGATAGTGACATTCTCTGATTCTGCCTCTTGATCCCTTTTTCTCACCTATCATATATGGTTCAAACAAGTCTTTAAATAAATTATTAAAGATAAATGTAACATTTCCAAGTATCTTCACTCGAGATCTAACTAATGGTCTCTGAAAGCAGAGACCTGTACAATACAGTACAAAACACAGATATGGAAACCATGGGAATATTTTCTCTCCTTCAGAATACCCGAATGTTGTACTTCTTACACCCTTTCCTCATCATTAAGGCATTTATGCTTCCTGTGTCTGACATTTCAACTTTCTCTTGAAAGATCTTAAAAGTCTTGTGCTCTGATTTTTTAATGGAATTTAAAGAGGTTTCGTTGAGTGATGTTTGCTCAGTATTACAACTTTTTTCTTGTATTTATATTTAAACCACTTCATTAATATATTATGTTACCATCTTTTTGCAATAGCTTTCTACTCCATAGCTATCAATATTTTCTACGATAAAAATGAAACTTTGGGTTTTTCTGATATGTGAGTAGGATTTACACTTAATATAAAGTTTCCAGCTTCTGCATTTGAGCAAGTGCCCCAGACGTGTCTCAGCTGCTTAAGAAGGAAATGTGAGCACAGGACGCAAAAGAGTGCCTCGGTACTCTCTAACCAGTCATGCAGTCTGGATAACCAGGGGTTCATGGCTGCAGAAGATGTCATGAGTGTTTCTGCTCTGTAGACTGGGTGAAGAGTCAGATGATTTAACCCTCCAAAACCCCCCTGGGACTTCTACAAGTCATGGGAAGAGAAAATGGGAATTCTGGTTTTATATGTGGTTGCTATATTTCAGCTTATTTTAGATCCAAAATCCTTTGGGGAATGATCCCTCCTGTAGGTTGTACATGACCCAGAATAATGTATATGATAGAAGCAATGAGGAAACCTCAAACTATAGCATTAAGATTTTTTTAAACATCATTTAATACAGCTTCAATTGAAGTAACATGGAAGGACTACAGTCATGTGCAAGACACTGTCCGCAAACACAATGGCTGACAGTCTGCCGAAAGAGCAAGAAAGAGCCTTTAGAAAAGATAAAAACGTATGAAGAAATAAAAAGCTTCTTTGCCTCAGTGTTTATTTACCATGAAGATGGGGAGAGGTTCAGGTTCTTTCCTCATACACAAAAGCTTAGCACCCAATGACTGGTGAAGTTTCGGTTTCCTAATTTGTGAATTGTTCCCAGGCAAATTAGCAGAAAAGCAGTCAGAAAAATAAAACTATAGCAGAACTCCCATTCCTGCAAATAAATACCATGGAAGAGCCAGCACGACTTTGCAAAAGTGATCTGTACCTCAGAAATCTGCTGGAGTTCTTTGAATGAATAAAAAAGCAGGTGGACAAGGCAGATCCTCAGATACCCAAATGTGCATTTGATAAAAGCCTTCATCAAAAACTCTAAATAAGCTAATGCACCAAAATACTGGTCACATGGAGAAAGGATTGGGTAACCCAAAAGAAACATTAGGGCACAGATAGCCACTATACATATAGCCACAGTGATGTTCCCAGTGGAGTCCCAGAGGGGTCTATGTTCAGCCCCGTTCTTCAGTCTGTTCATATATGATTGGAAAAGCGTGTGAACAGCGAGGTGAAAAGGATTTCTTGTGGTATCAGGTTACTCAGAGTGCTAAAAAAGATGGCGAATGGAAATGTTGCATAAGCTTTACAAGGTTGGATTATAAAATGGTTGATGCAATTCAGTGCAGATAAATGTAAAATAACCCATATGGAGAAAAATCCAACTTTCTATACACACATATATTGGTGATAGGTCCTGAGGTTATTATTACCATTTAAGAAAAAGATGCTGGTGTTATAAGAAACAGTTTTACAAAAATGTTAAGGTACATACTTAACAGTGATTAAAAAAAGCAAATTGAATATTATGAATTATTAGGAAGAGAACAAAAAATAAACCAGACAACATTATTATACTGCCATATACTGCACTAGAGTGCACCCTGCCTTTTTAATAATGTGTGCTGTCTGGTCCATTATCACAAAAAGGGCATAGCTGAATGCAAAAAAGTTCAGAGATTACAAAAGGAAGATGAAAAATGTCGAACCTTGTTCTGCTGTAGCAAAAATGGAACCCAAATACAGCTTTTTTCCTTTTCCAAGATATTCCTAAATATGTAAAACTTCACCATGTTTTTCTGCAGCTGCTGTACAATGAGATTCCTGATGTTTACAGCTGTAAAACAATTGCATGAATTTGGGTGAAAATCACCATGTAGATAATAACATTATTATCCAGTATCCTTGAATGAGAAAGAGGAAAAACTTTTCAGAAAACTACTGCAAAGTCTTAGAGTGTTGTGTCGCAAACTATATCACAATCTTCTAAATTATCCTCCGCAATTTGTGTTTCTGTCCACTGAGAGTCTCACATTCTCTAAAAAGGCTGTTTAGCTTCCTCCTGAGATAATAAGAAAATCCCAAACTGCTATTGCTATTCTTGTTCCAGTAAATGCACTCCTAGCTCCCAGCCATGTCCATGCACACCACTGAGAACAACTCCAAGAAAGGCATTTTCCCAGCATGGAAATTAAGGAGGAAAAGGAATCATTCCTAGGGATACAATCCATGGTGCTTTGTGGTTTCCACCTGGCATAACTTTGACAGCATTTTGGCTACCTCCCAAGAGGAACTTTGGTAGCTAATTTCATCCTGGCGGAGCAGAACATTCAAGGTACCACCACACTGCTGCTTTTACTGTGCAAATCTCCAGTCCAGCAGCTTCAATCTACAAGTATTTTGCTTAAGTTATTGACCCTTTCAGTTAGACACATCTGATGGGCATCGATGCCAGGCAGACAGTGTACTCCCTTATCTATACACCTTCCCCACCAGGAGCCCTGAAACAACCTTCCCTGGTTTTCCACCTCCAACGGTTTCCCCAACTCAGGCTGAGATCCTCATTACCGTATATTTTTACATTATCTATAGC
Source organism: Falco peregrinus (assembly GCF_023634155.1). NCBI lineage: Eukaryota > Metazoa > Chordata > Aves > Falconiformes > Falconidae > Falco > Falco peregrinus. The sequence continues at coordinate 72,587,611 of NC_073723.1, forward strand.
AACAGGGCAGCCACTTGCAGTCATCTTCTAGTACACTGTCTTACACAGACAGAGCATTACAAAAAGCAGACAGACAAATTTTCCCCTGCTATGCTGACTGGCATGTCAGCATGACCTCCTGAAGTTGGCATGGAATGACCATCGTGCCTCTTCTGTAGGGAGGCAACAAAAAACAGAGAAGGACTCAAAGGGGAAGAGAGAGATGAATTCTCAGATGGCTGAAGCTGCAACCATGGACCCTCCTGCTTCACAGCTCACCTGAGTCAGACCTGCAGGTGCCCTGATCTTTGGACAGCTTTTCTCAGTCTCTGTTGCTATACTTCACAAGAAAACTGAGACATGCTGCTCCTGGTTTTAAGTGTTCAACTCTTGCATGAGAAGGCAAAATAACCAGTCTTACGATGCACGTATCTGAGTAGCTTTTAGAATAATACTTTTAAGTTTTACTTCAAGGAACAGTCTTTATAAGTCAGTTACGGTGCATTTGAGGAAACATCTGTGCATTTATATATGCAAGTCAAGTTTCCTCTCTATTTCACCTCTGTAAAATAGAGTCCAAATGAGAAGAATGATAAAGTGAAGTCTTCCCTTTGCCCACAATAAACACAGTATGATCAAAGTATTCTTCCAGCATCATAATGATGCAGGCAATAGTAAATAAGGCTTGTCTCCTCTTCCGATGTGGGGAAGGAGGAATTCAGCTGGACTTCCCTCTAGCCTTCTGGGTTCTGTCACTGTTCACCACCTTCAGTGTCAGGGACCTACACCCATGCCATCTGTGGCACGTGGGCCATATGTTACATTCTAAGACCAATACACTATCTAAAGATTTTATATGGAATAAAATCAATGGGACGGGCTGAAGGAAAAGCAGGCAGCTATTATACACAAAGCTGAAAGGTAACAGTAAGCGGCAAATGTGACCCAGATGATGTTTTCCTTAAATTCAGACAAGAGGTCTGAAGCTTAGAGTCCTTAAGATTACAAATGCTTGTACTGAATTTCAGTATTTGAGGCACTACACAGAAAAGCTTCCATATATAAAGATTCATCAAAAAGTGTCATCACTATTACATTACAAACAATTGAAACTGAACCTCTTTGCATGAGCAATGAAGATACTTTCCCAGCATCATTTTTCAATTTAAGTTAGTATTGCAACCACCATATGACTTAAAATTGTAGGACAGAAAAGTGAAAGAACAGCTGGTTCTACAAGATTTTCTTGGCATGAAAAGGTACCCTAAGTGAAGCCATTTGAGATCCTTGTTATAAACACCTTTCAGCCCAGAAGTAACTTTTCAGAAGAGTCATAAGCACCTGAAGACAAAGGGAATAAAATAAATAATGTCTCCTAAATCTTAACTGTAGAATACTGGGAAAGATACTAAAATAAAATGCCATGACTATTTACCGGGTAAAAAAAAATGCATCCTTTATGTTTTCACCTCCTTTTTCAATAGGGGCATTCCCTCTATGAGTATGGCAGTGGTTAACTTCCCTTGCTACCACTAGAAGAAGTACTGCTACCCCCACCGCAGGATGCTGAGCACCCTATGACACAGCACAGGGAGAAAGCACAGAGAGCAACATGTTGGTAGCTGACTGGCCCACGGAAGCAAATGTGGAATGAAGCCTGTTAAAGCAATCTAGGGGCAGGGAAAAGGGATGCAGGACACATTAAGGCTGAAGCAGATGGGACCTGGACAGAAAAACCAAAAGGGATGTCCAGGACAGCCTGGCATGTATCTCAAGGCAAGACTCTCATGGGAGAGAAAAATGGTCCCCACCTCAGACAGACAACTCGCAGCAAATGGGACATGGCTCAACACTGTCCACCACCGCTGGGCCCCAAAGTGCGCCCCAACTACCCCCTGCTCAGGGGCAGAGCCTTTGCTGAAAGACCAGACTTCCACAGAAGAGTTGCCTGGGTATCCCTAAGCAATGCCAAAACAAAAGACTACAGGACCTGTGCTGTAAAAACATAGAAACAATGGGATTCAGTGAAAAATACTGAAATAAATAATGCTTTGCCTTTTTGATTGAGCAAACTGTTGGTGAAATGTTCCCATCTGGCATGATTTCTTGCAGTGTCCTCATACATTTTTCTTTGGCTCTTAAGTTTCCTTTCTTTGTTTCTTTTTATAAATTGAAGAATTTGCCAGGCTTGTTTTCTTTATATTAATCAGACTGTTCGAGAAGTCACTCTCCTGTGGTGTTAGGAATTCCCATGATATAAGAAATGAGTGAAAAAAGCAAAACAAACCTAACATATTTCTCTCCCAAATGTTCACAATTGGTAATGTTCACAATCACACTGCTGCCATCCAAATGAAATTGCATGTCTAACTGTATTCTGTAACCATGCTGTTAAGAAGATCCCACTGTAGATACCTGCATTCCTTGAACAGTACATCATTTATCACACTTTCTGTTAGGAAGTGCTGGGGAACATTTTAAGCGCCCAACAATAAATTCCTTTGTTTGCATTTTTTTTCTGTTGGTGCAGAACTTTAATATTAATCAGTCTTTAGGTTGCAGTGGGATTTTCAAGAGCTTTCATTGGCCAATTTACTTGCATTGACTTCAAGTAAAAACAGAACAATGAGCATGTTTGAAGAGCCTATCTTAGAAGTAAATTTGACTGAAAGGGTGAGTTATTGAGCCAAATTTGGAAGCTGTATCCACTTACAGTAGGAATACATTTGACATCCTGGTAACAATTATTTCCATATTTAACAATTTGGGATGGGTGCTGGACTGAATTTTCATTATGAAAATATATGCATGGATACCACTGCTAGCACCTTGGATAATCAGGTCTGAGAAAAATTGTCTAAAAGTGATCTGGTCCATCTCAGGCAGGATGAGTGCCCTGCCTGCTCTGCATGTATCGTTATGTATAAGTCAAGTGAAGTATAAATCAATACCACTATTTTAAAGGCTGTAAGATATTTGGCCTTGAACTCCATTTTTTCTTTCACCTGGCCAAATGTGGAAACAAAAGCAAGCCTTCACAGACAGAGGTGAAAAGAAAGCATGTCTCTCCTTTCCCCTTGCCCCTTCCCTCCCACTCACACTCTGCAGGAGAAAAACCAGTATCCCATCTCTGAGGAAGTATCTGCACTCATTTCCATGCCTACCACCGTATATCTAAGAAAAGACAGCGAGGCAGAAACTAAGGAAAGAACGAAAAAGAACAAGAACATATTTCATCTGAGAAGATCTTTCACTACATGGGTGACATTCAGGAGGGGGGGAAAAATAACTAAGCCTTTTTGAAAAGCCCAGGAGTTTAAAGAAGCACAGGTCATCATTATTAAAAGGCTGAAGTGGATTGCTCACTACTTGAAAAGCTTAAGTCTACTCACTTACAAGTAAGAACTACAAATGATCACAATGCTTTATAGTTTGACCCCATCTAAATAATTCAACATTCACTCTGTCTGATGTAAAGCAGTCTTCCATTGCAAATGTATTAAATCCAAATTAATTAATGCTGAAAGCTGTTCTCCAGTAAAGTAACACAATTTTGTTTAGCATTTCTCCCCATGGAATATATGGTTCTATTCTGGTTCTAGACAGGTTAGTCTTCCAGGGAAATCTAGCCCTCTGTTACAAGGTGCTGTGTCCGCAGTGTATGCTCCTGAAACTGGAAAGCTAGCTTTACAATTTTGTGTAAATGTTAGCACTTGCTCAGGCCTAGTAGTAACAGACACACATGGCTGAAGAATGAGATGTGTCTCTAAAGCTCTAAAGATTTAAAAGGAAATGATGATGTTCTTCAGAGGAAACGATGATGTTCTTCAGAAGTTCCTGGCTCAGAATTAAAACATAATCCTAGTCTTGGAGTCAGACCCTGTGCTAATGTGAGTGCTTTGTCTAAGTAATTGCCAAATGGATGCTCAAATAGGGTAGCTTCTAGCTATCTCTGAGGTGTCCAGATGTTAAAAATGCGTTTTACAATTCCCATACCTTTTGCCAAAGACATTAAGATCTAGCTATTGTGTTTAAGTATTGCTCAATTTCAGCAAAGGAAAGTTATTTTAGACAACTAGAAGCAACTATGGCATTATCAGTATTTAGCTTTGCCTGACCAGCGTCACTAGGAATAAAGCCATAAGGCACCTTAGCCCTCTATAATTAATTCAGTTTTCTTCCAGCTTTAAAGACAAGGAGCTATTAGCCATTCCTATACCCTAACTACAGACACAAATAGTCAGTCATTGCTGCCACCATCATCAGCAGTAATTATTCAGCGCTGCCATTTGTAGGCTTGTGCAGAAGCCAGGCCACTCGGGAATGCTCCACCCTAAGGCTCCGTTTCAACATACAGTAAGTCACTTTTCAAACCCATGTACAAGTTACAGACCAAAAGACAAAGCACTTTTGAGTATGAGACAAAGAAATGGCAGGGATGAAGGTATACCTGTGTTTCCCTCGAAGGAGGGAGGGCAAGGGGAGAGGTCTGGGGGAAAATCATGGTGAAAGAGGAGTGAAGAGGACCCACTGAAGAAAGGGTTGACCGCAAGACGGTGGTACTGGCTTCAAACGCGAAAGCCAGGCAGCTGGCATGAATTTCTATTTGCATCTGTACTGTGAGGCAGGGAATTAACGAGGATAAAACAAGTAGATGCCTCACAGTTTGCTGTCCTGCTTCCTCTAAAAACATGCAGAGCACAGGCAGCACGAGTACTACCTAACCCTGTGATTAAGGAGTTGTGGCAAAAACTTCCAAATGTTCTAATCGCTTTTACAAGGGAAACTTAAATTCTGATTGAGAATATGCTGTTGGCTACATTTAATGGAGAGAGAGCTTGCCAATTCTTCCATCAGCAGAGCGTTATAAAGTGTGTTCTGGGGAATTTCCAATGGGAGCAGAAGTAGGCCAGCCAAAACACCATAAATAAAACATGAAGGAGGATAAAAACCCCACCACTTGAAGGACAGGACTTCGGTTGCCTTCATCGAAACTGTGATATCAAGGCCTCTCTAAAACAGTGGTTTTCCTTTGCTTAATTATGCAAAATAAGTTGTGTTGGGTGTGGGAAGAGAGAAAATCAGGGATGCCTTGAGTTTAAATCTAGACAAAGGGAACTGAACCCACTGTTAAAAAATAAAGCAGGTTTCTAAGCGTAGTATTTCAGTGGTAACAGTGGAGCAAGACTGTAAGGCTCCAGAAAGAGCAAGGGAGTACAGACTAAGCAGCAATTCCTTCTTCTCTTGACGCTCCAGGGTGAAGATGTATACAAAGCTGTTGTGAAAAAGGGGGCAGAATTCCTCACTCTATATTTATAAAGCAAGAAGCTTGTAACAAAGGTAACATTTTCTCAGAAACATACAGGTGTGGGTAAAGCAGTCAGACTCCCAAATAAAGGAGTTTAAAAAATGTATTGTTTTTGCTAAAAATAAAACACTCCCTTGCACAGATACAGATTGTACATAATGTCAACGATTTTGAGAAGATGAAATTCCTTTCACTTAAACCCCAGTCCATCTTTCTTAGCTTATGAAATATTTGTGAGTGCTGCCGATAGTGTTTTGCCACACATCAAGAGACTGGAAGCCCCTGAACTGACAAAGAGGACACCGGCTGCCTCTTTGTTGTTCCTGGAGCACAATAACTGAAGCCATGGAAAATCTGTCTCCCTGCAAATTGTCTTGTCAAAGGCACAAGCTCTTTCCTTTTTCAAAAAGTATAATTCACAAAATGCTTTTAAATTGTAGCTTTTCATTTCCATTCACATTTAACTGACTCAAGTGAAAAGAACTGCCTTGGAATAACAATTTATTTTCTTTCACAAATATACAAAGCCCTAATATTTTGGCTTGGGTTTAGTGTTCTGTTCCTCTGCAAATACAAATGGAAGGGTTAAATTGAAACAACTACGTGTCTATAAATCCTCAGTGAAATTCACTAGAAATACTTGTTTACCTGCAAATAAAAAGACTTATTGAGTAATGTCTTTTTATATAAAATCCTATCATTCAAGTCTTATGCTATTACATATTGTGCCTCTTAATTAGAAAAGAAAAGCATTCTTAGAGCTTACTATTTTATTTTTAAGGCAAGTAAACATTTTTGCCATAATCGTAAGACTGGAAAACAAATCTTTGTATTTTACAATACAAAATTTACCCTACAATAATTACAGAAAAGTGAAAGAGATGCTTCTTTCTTATCTCGGGTAAATTACTATAATCGGATTGAAAATGCAATAGGTTTTCCAGTATCCATTTTATCCAGCTCCCCCAGAACATTATTTTAGTGCTAATTTGAAGTGTCATTCTGAAATCTCAATTTATTTGTAAAACTAATCTCAATACTGAAAGGATATAATTTTTTGAATAGTCTTTGCAGTGTAAAAAACACAGAAAACAGGGTTAGAATACAAACAATATCCGTATCTGTAATCTTCTATTATCATGTCAATTATCAGGCATTAGTAAATGCAACTAGAATTTTATTCAGCTCATGTCCCCATTGCTCAGGGCTGTGCATCTGACATTTGTGCATTTTGTCCATTTGCCTATAAGCTATTGAAATGCTTCTTGATATAAAATGTTTCTGGTTTTGTTTTTTTTCTCAGGATGGAAAAATGGAACGTAAATTATCTGACATTTTCTGTGACAGCTATCAGATGCTTTGTACTAAACAGATTATATTAAACAATCAGGGGCTCTGAAAAAGTCATCATCACGTCCATGAATAAGGACGGAGCAGCAGTCATCCTAAATTTAAAATATCAGAGGCACAGACACATACTCTGCCAGCTGGCCATTTCTGTCAACGGCGCACATTTGCATTGTGCCTGTGTATCAGATGTTAAATCAGGGAACCACCCCAACCACTCAGTCTCCTTCTCGCCATGGCAGGTCCACCTCCTCACCCAGCATTCCCTCATCTGCGTCCCACAAGGCTGTGGGACATGGGATGAGGAGTGAAACAAACCACAGGCTTTATGGTACAAAATAAGGGGAATACTGTCAATGCTTTTCAAATCTTGTATTTTGTGCTGTGTTTGGCACTACTTAGGCTGATCCATGCCTGGTAAATAAAAAACCATGAAACAATCATGTCTGGTGGTCGCCCTTATTTCTGCAGGGGCTTTTCCCTGGTTTCGGTGCACCCCATGGCCTTGTGATTGGGGCCAACATGTCCCAGACCTGCTCTGAGCTCCCAGGTGTTTCCAGGCATGGTCAATACATGGTCTTCCTGATCTGCTCTTGGGACAAGCCACTGTGGTTGAGAAGACTGTGTAGCCTAACATACTTTAGTCCCTCCCAGTCACAGGTGATGGGAAAGACAGAGAGCAAGAGCTCTCCCTGCTTGGCTGCTATGTGCAAGTCCCCTGAGCTTCACAGAAGAGGGTTGGGAGCTGCTACATGACTCTTCTTCAGCCTGCACAATGTCCTCGGCAGCTGGGGTGGAACTGCAGATGACAAGCTGTGAAAGACCCCAAACCTGAGACATTAAGGTCTCGTTCACCTGCTGGTCAAAGCTGGGAGCAGCAGTTCAGAAGCAGCAGTCTGACTGGGCCGCCTTCAAAGGATACCTGCTTGTAGCTAGAATAACAATAAAAGTATTATACTTTCTTTTCCAGAAGTCACGAACAATTTTTTTTCCTTTTTATCTTTTTTTTTTTTTTTTTTTAATATATTTTCCAGAGTTTTCAAATTCCTTTGTCTGCATTAAGGGCAGTTTCTGCTTCTGGTAACTCAAGAGTCCCATGACTCGCTACCAAAAATTAAGATTCAATCCTCAGGCTGTTCCAGCCTCAGCACATATAGATAAATGTGTTTATGGACTTTAGTGCAAAATACTGATGTGTTTAAAATTTAAACTCCATCTCTGGTGATGTTTTGAGCTGGGGTAAGACTGTTGAATTAATGTCAGAAATAAGTCTTCACCATTTATGTTAGTAAGGTTATGCACCATGATGTCAATATACTTCAAAACATTTTCCCCTTTCTTTCTGTTAAAACAAGATTTGTGAGAAGTTGCTTTTAGCTTTAAGATATCTCAATTGGTTTTGATTTGTTTTTTTTCCTTTTCACAGTCCAAAAGTGTTATTTACATTCCTGGTGAAATTACTAGTGGTCTTTAGCTATCTTGATATGGCATCAGATGATATTACTAATATCTCTGTAGCGGTAAAATGCTTTCTTTCAGGAATATGTTACCATTACCATGAGAAATAGTATTTGCAAGCAGCACTTTCAAGAAAATTTAAGTAAATGCATGTCACTTCATCCTTATTTTAAGCTTTCTTTGATTTTTTTTTCCAGCTGACCACAATTGATCTTTGAGATTAGACATAAGAAAGCTTTTAAATTCAGAAAATACATTATTGCTGAGCTCTGTTGAGAGTATAAAGTGGGGAAAGAATTGTCATCATTTGATCATGTTGCTCATAAGAGAACTGTAAATCTTGCATATTTTACAAGATCCAATTTAATTAAAAAATTAATAACACTTGTGAAAATCAAGATATGTATCTGCATAATTCCTTTCTTTAAAGGTCCATCTTGGTTTATTTCCTTTTCCTTCCCTTTTTTTCTCTATCTTATTCGCATGAGATTTTTCTGTAAGGGCTAGAAATGTTTTTTTTCTCTTAATACTTTTTCATTTGCCCCCTTATTCTCTGATACTGTGTCCTTATTAGGTAGTATGCTCTGTCTCCCACTTGTAAAGTAAAAGGTATATTAACCAGCCTGCACATTCCCAGTAGCTGATGAACTGGAAGGCACAGCACAATGACTTTGTAAAGGGCAGAGCTGGATTTCACAGGTACACATGGAGAGAAATGCAGAGAAAGAAAGAAGTGCCTTAAGGCAGTAGACTGATACTTAAAATATTACTTCTGATGCCGAATGTGAATTATATGTATTAAGGTATTCTGTTCTCTGAAAAATGACTAATTTTTTGGCTGTGCAGAAATACAGGCATCTTTATTGCGCAGTCTTGGTGTCTGAGAAAGATAGACAAATTTGAAAAATACTATCAAAATAAGAGAGATAGAGAAGTCTTTATTAGAGAAGTCTTTGTTTTTCTCCCCTCCTCCTCCCTCTCTGTCTCCCACCCCCAGTGTCTTTACACACTTGCTTTGCAAAAATTCAAATTAACTTATATGTGCATTTAATGGCAAGTAAAACCTGTAGAATTTTCTAGTGGAAATCTTGACCTCATTCCTAGCAAACATAACCAAAACTCAGTGTTATTCCACTAAAACTAAGCTGCCTTTTTCACTTTCAAAATCAATCTATGAAAGACTCATAAAGCAATAGAGATTATCAAAATCAGTACTTTCTGCAAAATGTTCTTTTTCAGGACTTCCATTGTGATTGAAACAAAAGGGGTTTGATTTGCACCTACTGGAGAAGAGCACGTGAATTTAAAATCTTCAGTACACCTGATTGAACCAGTGGAGTCATGCTCTAGGCACTTCTGCACAGGCACACTCTGCAGTCACCAGCACATCCCCCATCAGTGACCCCACAGCATACCAGGATGCTGTCATGAAATAGCTAGCTAAACTGGGGTGTGCCAAGAGCTTGCTTAGATACATGCTCCATCTGCTGCTGTCTGCAACACTGCTTCCATCTCACAGTCCCAGCAAGAAAACTTTTTAATTCCCAGACTAAGCTCTGACCTCCCTGTCGATCTGAACAGAGCTACGAGACAGAGAGGCAGCGAGTCTCTGCTAGTGGGTGAAGTTACTGCTCTGTTTCCTTCAAGAAAGCACCATCTGGTCTTTTAGCAAAGAAACGCTGTAGCTTATTATGATGCCATAAACTTAATTCCACCTAAAGTCTTGATATGTTACATAGACTAACAGTACGTACAGGGGATATCATGCTGCTATCCACCTGTGCATGATCTGCTTGCAATGAATGGCCAGCGCTAGAAAGAGACCAAACTATGTAATGTCTGGGCAATTCAAGGATAAACAAGATCTCCCTGGTGATTCATGCAACACCTTTGCCAAATGTTTCATCTAACATGGAACAGAATCTTAGGGAAAAAAATCACCCTTTCCTTTTCTCCTGTAATACAGTCACCTTGATGCTCATCTTGTAAATCCATGTGTTATCCCGCAATACCTCCCTTTTCCTGGTACAGCTGAGAGACAGCTCTCATGACAGCATTCTGGACTAGAGGTTCAGCTGCTTAACCTGTAGCTTCTAGCATTTTAGATGCTATAGGGTATCTTGGAGATCTGCATGGGGCTGAAGGCATGGGATTCCCAGGAGTACAGCACCCTTTTGGTGCGGTACTTAAATGCAGGCAGGCATCATGAGATGGCACCACGTATGTTAAAGTAGCAGGCATCTTCTGCAATACTAAGATACCAAAATTTGCTGTTAAGTAAGCAAGCAGGGATGTTGTTACAACCACATCCAAAATAGACACCTTATGTGCAAGGTACTTGTCATAATTTTCAGTATCTAGCAGTAGGCAAGCTTCAGCCATGGATTGTGGAAAAAACACTCCAGAGGTCCTGAGATATGTTAGAGCCCTCATACTGACAGTGAGAGACAGTGAAACACAATTGCTTCTAGTAACAGTGGAAACACTTCATGCTGAAAAATGAACTTGTTATCATCTCACACAGTAGATGTGATAGTCATCCCATGTCTCAAAGAGCGCTTGTGACACCAAATGTCCTGTCTCTCCTGCCAGGACCCCAACCACCTGTTCCAGGCCAGAAGTTGCAGAGACAGGACCTGTTGCCCTCAAATGAAACATGACAATACTGCAAACCTGCAGCCTAGAGATTGGCTCAATACCACTAAAAAATATTGTCATATCTACATATGATACTATCTCCCAGTCTGGGCTGTTGAACCTTTCTGCAGCTTTCCTCATATTAAACCTGTTGTTCCAAAACCACAGGACACGGCAAAGACCTTTTCCAGGTAAGATTTAGCTCAGACGGCAATAAAACTGCAAAACTGCAACATCTTTGATTTGGCTGGGGAAAAGAAAGAGGGGAAAAAAAAGAACTTCCAGTCAATCCTGTCATGTCTGTGTGTGTAAAAGTGACTAGGCATTGCACGTTACCACTGCTGAATGAAAAGCAGTTCCAAGGTAATTTATTGCTGGGTGGAAAACCAAATTAGACAAGCTATTTCCATGTAGTTTTACCTTGCACAGGTTGAACCCTTTAAATATTAGGAAATGGTGATGGTGAAGCACACTGGAAGAAGCAAAATAGTTTTGCAAGTTTAGAATTCTAGAAATTATGGCTCATACCCAGTTCCTTCTTATGAAGACTGTCCTAAATTTCAGTCTTCCAGAGTGGCATAACAGGAAGATCTGCGAAACAACCCATTTGGTCTTGAAGGCCTTGATGCCCCACCACATGCTCCCTGGAGGCACTGTTTCAGACTAGCTCAGGGCTGGCCCCAGATGCCGCCCTTAACTGCACATTTCAGTTCCAGTGCATGTGTGCCAAAACCACCCCATGATGTAAATCAAAGCACAGCACGTGAAACTAAGGGATTCACTTTGGACCAGGATCCCCTTCCTGAGCTCAGATGCCACCTTTCAGAGGGACATCCTCAGCTTAGAGCATCCCTTTCTCTCTCCTCAAGGGCTGGATGAAACCTCCCTGCCTTTAGAAGGCTGCCTCAGCTGTCTCTCCTCTGTGGGGAGATGGAAGATTTCTTCAGAATGGTGGCCTGTTAGCAGAACATGTTTAATTCAGTTAATAGTAATTTCCCAGCCTAAACATATGCTGTTGAGAAATACCAAATCTACAGTGAGGAAGAAAAAAATAAACCCCAAATCTCTGCAGGATCTAGTGAGAACCAGGGATATTACCTTCCCTTCTCCAAAGTTGTCAGCAATTTTGGTTGTATTTTAAGACTGTCTTTTCAGAATGTCCAAAATAAAACCAGCACAGAAGGAGATGCAGGAGACCATTCTGCTGTTCAGTGTCCCTGAAGGGCAGAGATGGTTGGGAAGTTAACCACAGGCAGAGTACTGCTGACTTGCTCCCAGAAAGTCTGCCTTTTACTGGTATTCTTGGCTGCTTCTGACTGTAGCAACTGATCAGAGAAACCGCACAGTTCTGAAAAGCAATTCTCCCTATCTGAATGGCAGGTATTCATACTGGAGAGGATCTATTTGTGCCTATTCATATCCTCATTCAAAAGCGTTTCTTCATCTTTAAAAAGCGTTCTTGATAAGATCATTAAAAAGCAAATAATCAATGCATAAGACATTTACTTCAAAGCTCAATCAAAAACTATAAAAGCAAGTAAATTATTTGAACATGTATCTCCATCTCATTTTGTTATTTGCATTTATTTCTGGCTCCAGAAGCAACTTTGAAACAGCTTTTAAGGGACACCCTCTCCTGAAGCAGATCAAGTTTCTCTTAAATTTTTGTTCAAGGGCTCACCCAAACTCAGGTTAGACCTAAAGAAAGGACTGAGGGCAATATTCTTGAGCTACTTCACCTCTTCAGAGCAGTAAGCAGCCCACAGAGTGCTCAGGATTTGATAAGAGAATGCCTTCAGAGAATGCTTTACAATTCATCAATAAATTTTTACAAAGGGCCTTGCAGATGAAAATCAGTTTTCAAATAGTGTTATTGTAAGTCACTATGAGACAGGGAGTGCTTAAATCTAGGAGCAGGGAAGAAGGTTAGGAAATTCTGAATGCAAATCTGAGTTAAGGAACAGAAAACAACAGTTTCAGAAAAAAGGGATAGGAAGTAACTAATACAGTTTCTGTAGGAACTGCTCACAGATCTAAGTGTGAAAAGAAGTGGAGAAGGAGGGAAAAATGAAAGAAAACTACAGTCGGTTAAGCCTTGCAGAGAAAAGATAAGAGCAGCAGAAAAGAAGAATGATTTAATGCTAGCTAAAGTGATTACAGAGAACAAAAGGGCTCTTATAAATATACTGTGGCTATGAAGGGGGAACAAATGCCAGTGAGAAATTATGACTGTTAATAAATAAGGAGGAAAATGATACAAAAGATGACCATAAAGTGGCTAAGCACATGATTGCTATCTTAAAAATCCCAAGTAATTGGTAGGAAAAGATCTTTCCAAGAGGTACAAGCAATTAGGAAATTCCTAGATTCTTGTCAACATTATTTCCAATAAATGAAAAAAAAAAAAAAAAGGGTGTAGAAAATATAAGTAAAAGGCCTCACTTATGTCAGTGACTCAATGATAATTTCATCAAGGAACTCTTTTCAAATGAGTGACATTTTATAAATCTACAAAACTGGACGCAAAATGGGAGAGTATCCATGCAGTGATAATATTGGTTTTGTTTAAACCCTTTAGCAAAACACACAACTACCAATAAAATATATTTAAATAAATCAAGAAAAACAATAGCTCATCAATAGGTAATACTGAATGTCATCTCATCTCAGACAAACTCCATTATCACTGTGAAATACAATCAGTTTTCAACACAGTCCTATGGAATCTATCATTGAAGTCCTTTAAAACAGATATTTCAATAGAGATAAAATCTAAAGCAAAGGAGTAATTGCATTTAATAAAGAACAAACATGATAGTGTAATACTAGACATGTAAAACTTTAACAGTTTCAAAGATTCAGCTGCTCTAATGAACTCAGACGATGTTCCCCCCTGGACTCCAAGCATGATGCCACATCTGAGAGCCAAGATTTGACCAGTTTTGGTGTCTGCCGCTCGGTAGCCAGATGTTACAGCAGACTAAAACATGCCGGGGATTTCCCCACCCAGCGGATAGGCACGCTGCTTATAGTGCTTGAGGATGGCCACAGCCAACTCCCTGGCTGTGCCAAGGCACAGGCACCCACTGTCCACCTTGCAGCAGCACTGCCAAGCCTTCCTCTGCAAGTCACACACTGCAGGATTCACAGATATGAAACAGAAAATACGGCTCAATATATCCTTACATGACACCTCTCAGGCAGCAAAAAGATATGAGTAGCTACCAGCAAAACATTGAAATTGCAGGTGACTACTGCAGAACTTCAGTGAAGGGGGATAATAGGGGAGGGTCAGGAAAATCAGGAGCTCTCTGATTTTGACTCATTCATTAAAAAAAGCCCAAATAGATTAGAAATTACTCGAAGGTCTTAAGACATTGAATTATGCCCACTTAGGGAAAGATAATGTGGCCAAAAAGCATAAAAAAAGAGAAAAACATTACAATATTAATGTATATTAGCTCAATATCATGATCATCCATAACTGAACTCTGATTTGTAAATGCAAATAGAAAAACCTATAAAACATACAACATGACTAGCACACTTCAAAGTATATGGGAAGACATTCATCACTGAAATAAAAGGCTCCAGCTCAGGAAACACCACCCAGCTGTGGCAGTGGTGTCCTGGGCCAGAACTAGTGCAGCCCGTGAGGAAAACAGTTTCATCCTAGGGATGACCAAATACTCCAAAGCCAAAATCACCCCTGACATCTGTATGCCTGAATTGCCATGATTAATTATTAAAATTCCTTTCATGTTGCCTGACTGCCTCTTAGAGACCTCAAAGTGGAGAGGAAAAGTGACTCCCCTCCCCAGGGTTACCAGCACATCTTGGACACAAAGAGCTGCCAAACAGGGGCGGCCGGGTGCCGGGCAAGGTGGCTGGGGTAAGCTCACAGGTGCCTCTAGTCAGGGCATGAGAGGAAGCCCAGAAAAGAAGAAGTCAGTCTTCCTTTGTCTGTGCAAAACAGCAGCGAGGCTTCTTATGAATGGTATAATCGACAAGAAGAAAGTGGAGGCCCTTGCAGCCTAGGTCAGGGCAAGAGGGCTGGGCGAGAAGAAGCGAGAGCGCGCACGGTGCCTGAGCGGAAAGAGACAGTGGCAGGATGAAAGGGAAGGGAACCTGCTTGGCTAGGGGAAGAGTTATGGGAGGCCCGAAGACAAAAGAACAAGAAAGAAGACAAAAGAACAAGAAATTTAAACTAAAGGCAGCCAAAGGTGTCAGCACAAGGATTCAGAGAGGGAGGTAATAAGGTCATCATGACAGGCAAGAAAGAGGACTCTGACGGCTGCCTTTCATGGGGCTTGAAGTAGGAGTGGAGGTGTCAGCAGAGATTACAATAAGCGAAACAGGAGGCAACACATAGATCTTGTTTTTTCTGTTACAATAGGGACAAAAGGCCAGCCCGGGTAAATGTTTTTCAGGAGTAATTATCAGGATTTAAACAGACCCTAAATGTGCAGGCCACAGAGGTGGTGGTGACAATGCAGAGTTGCAGATATAACACTAGCAGAAGGGAGAAAGGGAGCTTCATTGTGCTCCCTGAAATTAGGCTCGGGGAGGGGGTTATGCTTAAGAAATAGTAACAACAAAGAGAAGCCCACACCCACACCCAGCCTGAACAGACCTAGATATCTGGTTATGGTGGGCTGCCCTCGATGGCTCCCAGGGAACGCTACAAGAAGCCTATTCACAAACCTTCACTATTCACCCACACACACGTGCTGTCTGCTGGTGTAATTTCGGCAAAGAGCATCAGCAGAAAGCGCTGGAGAACAGCAGAGGAATGACACCATCTGAAAAAGAAAATTCAGGTAAAAGGAAAGATACTTAGTGAGAAAGAAAGCAAATCGAGCAGAGAGGAAGCATACTGTGCAACCGAAAGTCTGATCCTGAGTCCATCAAAATAGATGCTCATGTACAGCTGGCTGGAGGCAGGGGGATTGATGGGCAATTGAGCAAAAGATACTGCATGAAGAGAACCAGCACAAGAGGAAACTGGGGCAGGGCCGAGGAGAAAAAAAAAAGGCCATACTCTGAAAATACATTTTTTTAAGCAAAGGCACGTGTTACAGTGAGTCTAAGCTACCGCATTGAAGTAACTGATGGCACGTGTAAAGATTAGTTCAGGTTATTTGTCCAGATCGTTAGAAACTTCAGTGAGAGAGATTCACAGAGAAGAATGCAGAAAAATAACGTGCTTGAACAAAATAAGAGGGCAAAGCTGAGGCAGCCATCAGGATATCGGATACCAAAAAGGCTCAGAACGGGACTATTTGTGGGGAGGGAAAAGGGTTTTTTGAGGACAGAAGGAACCGGTGCCTGCTCTGAAGAAAGGCATGCAGACATGTGACCTGTGCGTGCAGAAGACAAGCTGTGACAGATGAAAGCAGAAAAAGCAAGAAAATATTTTCAGCAACGGGTCCCTCGGTGGTCCTGAGATTTATTCTGTGGAGGCACATGGCTGACACATATACCAGGCACAAGCCAGAGCTGGGTGCTTTGAACACAGTGCTGAGAGAGGGAAATGGCAGCCCAGGGTTAAAGACAGACCGGGCAGAAATGAGGCGAGACATGAATTAACAGGAGCAGTGAGGGGAAGGATGGGGCTGGGGGTGAGGCGTCAGGGATTCCGAGGGAAGGGAGGTCACAGAAAGGCTAGGTGAGGACAGGCGGGTGGGAAGGGAATGAGGGGTTTTGAAAGAAGGGTGGTGGTGATCAGATGGAGGGAGCTGGGTTGGTGGGAGGTCAGAGAATGACTGCCTCTGTCCCAGAGGATGGAAGGGGTGGGTGTAAATGTGTCATTTGCTCAGTATTTCATGACCCCGTGTCAAAGGGCAGGATCCTTAATAGCACAAGCATTGAAACATGTGACAGGCTGAGGTTTTATATGATTTTTGTTTACTCTCACAGGCCAAAATAAACACCTACATTTTACATCCTTAATTTTTTCCCATGATTTAATATAAAGCTGCCTTTAAAAAAACCCCACCAAACATTTAAGCAAGTTTACAGCTAAGTAAATAGATACAGCCTGCCTGAATAAATGAAAGTATCACAGCCCTTCAAATGCCTTTAAGCATTGGAGTAACTTGATTTAAAACTATCATTATTTTCAGTGTTTATTGTTGTGCTTTCTGTTTTTACTGCATTTCTATTGTATTCAATAAAAAAGCATATAATTTCTCCTGAAATTTGGTATCTACACACCTAGCACCCTTTTCCTACAAAGGAGATGGATTGATAAAACTTCCTAGAACCATGGTAAGATTTGGATTCTGCACACAACCTCCCAGTTACTTTATTTATAAAGAGAGTGAGTAATACGGGTATGAGGTGGTCCTCTGGCTGAGTGTCAGGGCAGGTGGGTTGCACAGCAGCACAATCAGGAGGACACAATGAAGCTCAGCTGGCATGTAGGAGAGATTTCAAACACTTGTAACCTGATTAACCTGTGGTTAAAAGAACTATGGGGATAGAAGAAAAAAACTGTTAGAAGAAGCTTCAGGAAGATATGGAAAACATATTAAAATCTCCCTTTTTCTTTACACAGTTCTTGAATTTTAGTGGTGTTTTAAGGTTGAGATTTAACCTTCAAAGCCTTGTCTTTAAATACTGGCTGGTAAAACCCAAGAACTTTAGATTACAAATTCACAGACTGGTTTTATAAATCCTCTTTTCTTGTTTAGTGAAAGTTAATTGCTCAACTGAACACGGAATTTTTCTGGCAGTCCCCTCTGGCCTTTTTCTCATAGTCACTCCATTTTTTGAGCCACATCCATCACCTTCCCGAGAACTAACAAGCAGACACTCAATTCTGCAAACAATGACTAACTGAAAATAAAATAACATGTTAGCATCCCAAGCCTCCCTGACACACGTTGCCCTGCACAAAAAGGAAGATGTTGATCAGGGGCTTCATGATTGTATTTCGCCCTCTCATACATTTCCACGAACTGAATTAATCTCCTAACATGGCAATCAGCTTACCTACGCTGAAGAACTGCAGCATCTACAGAAACCCACAACTTCAAGCAGTCACCATTTCTTATTGAATCTGTACATGGGAAGAGCTGTGCCTCCTGCTTGAAAACTTTGTTCCCTTAAAAGTATGTATTTCCCTCTCAAGATGTCAGCTGCATTATTAAGCCTATTTATAGATAAGTAAAATGAATAGCAGATGGCCCGTGCAGACTAGTGTTTTCAGGCATGCTGCAACCCATAATGACTTGTCTTCAACTCAGCTAACGATGACCAGCAACAGCCATCTGCAACCTGGAACATGCCTTTCTGAATCATCTGCATTAGTAGTTGCAGCAGCAGCGCTGGCTAAGAAGTATCGATTAGAAATCTTGATAGATTATTCTACTTTTGATCAAGCCAGAGTGAGCCACACAGTGAGGTAGTGGCACCGCTGGGAACTGAACTGATTCTGGCAGGTTCTCCCCTCCTCTGACTCACAGATGACTCTTCTCATCTTCCCAGGTGCCCAGGCAACTCTCATGTAGCTTTTCCCTGCAATTAAAATTCCCCAGAATAGTCTGCTTATTGAATGGATGGTTTTAAACATCTTACTAGAAGACCCCTAAAAGTAGCTGTTAACTTTGAAGAAAAGAACCTCCTGTCTCCCACTACTAAACTTTTTTTTTTTTTTTTTAAAGCCAGGGTGAATAGTTACAACGAAGGACAGAACAAAACCTTTTGAACAATAGTGTTCAATTTTTAAAGCAGAAATTAAAATGCTAATTCGAGCACAGTGTCTTTCTTTTTATTGTTATTCTACTTACACGCAAAACCTCTAAATTATAACTTGTATACAGGGGAGGCATTTATAATTAACTAATTTTCCTGACAGGTTTATTCTTGTATAATATCTAAATATTCACTGAAGACTAATTTCTCTGTGCTGTATGGTATACTAAGGTATATTGATACAGAAGGCTGGGGAGGATGGGGCTCGTATGAGGCTAGTAGTCATATTTTTGTTATGTGGACCAGAGGGAAGAGCTGATCTCGTTCATCATTTCAGCTGCCTTTTGTATTTTTTTATTTCTTTAGGAGAATCGTAATTACCACTTAGAGGAAGAGAGTTGTATAATGGAGAACACTCATTTCACAGCCTTATTTCTTTCAGAGACACTTTCTGGCATCACAAGTCTCAGATTGTTCTAAAAAGACCCCAAGGAGTTCATTTATTTACCACCAAAGCTAAAGGAAGAAAGCTAGAGAAGCAAAAGTCAGTCTTCACTTAAAGGGACAACAGGCTGGTTCTTTAGATTTGCAAGATAGGAGCACAAAGACCCTTGTCAGACTGTGCTCAACTCAGCTGTGGCCTAGAGAAGAAAAACTAGGGATAAAGGACTTACACGGGTAAGTAACTACCAGGAAAAAAAAAAATTTATAATTAAATTGACTGCTCTCTTTGCAGTTATTTCCAGTAAAAATTTCTCCCAACCAGTGGGCTTAAGCAACTCTTCTCCCCTCCCATCTCAAGTATAACAGTTCATGTGATATTCCAGCCCTGGAGATACTTAATACCACCGATATCTACCAGGACAGGAGCTGATCTGAAAATCTGTTTCCCCAATTCCGGACATTCTCCAGTTTCCAGAAATAAGTTTCCTGCTACTATGAGACTGGTAAGGAAAGTAGGTTTCATCAAGAAAGATGACAGCAAAGAAAAATAGCAGCATTATCCATTATTGCCAGTCTTAAGCTTATAAAAGCATTGAGGCAGGCTCTACATATTACAGTCAAACTGATCAAATGTTGTTTGGAGCTATAAATTATTCCCCACATTTGTTTTTTTATTTCTGTGTTCCCAGAGTTTCTCTTGGCTGTTACTAACCATCTTGTCTGATCACTTACTTCTAAGAGCTGAGACTTTCAAAATCTGATTGTCACAAACCTTGTCAGCATGGCAGAGCTGTAGTTTCCTTTTTAAGTGACAGAAGAAGCAACTGAGGAGGGTCTAACAGCTGAAAGTGCCTGAGTTGTGCTTATAGCAAAGGGACTCAGTGAGGCTGTCTCTGATTGCGTCATGAAGTACACGTAGGGACCATGTACTTAATTTTCCAGCCTTTGCTAAGGAATTGGTTTTGGAAGCCTTGACAAGGTGGTGGTTGCTGAGTAGCTAGAAATGCAAGTTTATTCAAACATAAACATGAAAGTTAAGATGTGAGGTCCATATGTACCCAACTACTAAGTCTCCAGGACATGAAGAAATTCAGACAGGTCATTGACATTTGTTGGAAACAGCTGAAATCTTTCCTTATAAAATTTAGGGGATATATTAACTTGCTAGGAGATTCATTCACTTCAGTTGCAGGGAAAGGTTGGAAGCTTTTTCTGTCTTTCTCCTTGCTGCCTGGGGAGGCATCCATGTTGCATCATATTTTCTAGATGTGTCTGGTTATTATATCACTTCATGCTGTGTCTTAATGTGTGCACTTCTTCAACAGTTTGCTGTCACCCCTTTCTTCTCATTTAAACTGGTAATATCTGCATTGTCACTTTCCTGATCATGCTAGAGGAATTCTGCAAGGAATATTGATTTTTCTCTGCTGGAACCAACTTAATGGCAATACTTTGGTTCCACCCACACACACCTTGAGTACTGAGCATCACATACCAGGTCCTTCAATAGAGATGCTTACTGGCATGTGAGTGATGTGCAAAGCTGGGCCCATTTGATTTCCAGCCAGATGAGCAAGTTTTGCCATTGTTTCACAAAACCTGTTCTAATCCTGGGAAAATTCACAGAGGCCTCTGATCAGGTCGTCCCTTTGCATGGAGGACTGGCACAATTTGCTGAGGCCAGGAGAGCCCTGGAGGGTAATCTTGTTTCTCTCTGGCAGAAAGAAAATTAAGGACAGGACAAGCTAATCAGGAGAGACTGCATCATAGATGCAGCTTCTTACACAAATAATGCTGCATCATACGCCTCCTAACAATTCAAGTTAGGCTGATGTTGATCCTGGGTAACATCACACAACAGCAGATGGGCAATGAAATGAGTATGCTGTCATCTTTGTTCCTTAATTTATTTTTATTATTGTGAATCAACAGTTTTTTGACCTACAGCAAACTTGGTACTATTTTCTGGTGAGATTACTATTCCTTTGTGAAGGGTAACACTGTTGGTAAATAGACTTGCAAAGCACTTCATTTAGAATTATTTAAAAAAAAATCATACACAGATATCTGTGACACTTATTGACTTATAAATCAAGAGTAATTGTAAATCAGGGATTGTGGTTTCTGTGAGGTCATTTTCAATGAGATGCTCAGATACCTATTCTCGGTCTGACACCATTCAGTGCTTTTATCAATGCTCTGAGAGAAAATACAGTCTTTATCTAAATAATGTTCACAGGCCATACAACAGATGAAAGGGTGAACGACGATGGATACAGGCTGACCTGCAGAGTGATCTGTTTTGCCTGGTAGCTTAGGCTTGCTTGAACTGCCAGAGGGCTTTTAATACCACAATACTAAGTCATGACAATGGGAAGAAAAAAAGAAAGAAAAAAATGTTGTTCATGTCTATAGAACAAGGAGCTTTGTCATGGTAAAACTGCCTCAGAAAAGGATTTAGAGGTCACCAAAATGAGTTTGAAACCTGTAGATAACAGGAAACGACACTCCTGTGCCCACTTGCCCCCAAAAGAGAAACTCTGCTAGAAGTCTACTAAGAAATCAGGTATGGGTAATAAAACCAGAATCTGCAAAGTAAAACCCCTGCTTAAGTGACTATTGAGCTGTTTAGATTACGCATTGACTCCTAGATCAAAAGGCATGAAGATCTTCCAGACGCGTGACCTGCCAGGCTGCGCTCCTGGGCAGTGCTGGCCACAGCTGTGTCCCCAGCCAGCTCCAGCTCCAGCCTGTGCACTGCTTGGAAAACCATCCCACTGTGGTTAACAAAGTCCTAGGGAAGGATCCCATCCAGCACTTTGAGACGCTGGTGAAAAAGTTCTCGAAACTTCCCCATTTTCAGGCTTATTCCAGCTCAGCAAAACTCACACAAGTCCTTGGTTCTCTTATCTGAAAATTATCATCAGGTAGAGTTAAAATTCTCCCCAGTTTCTGTTGAAAGGGAAAATATTTCATTCTTTCTTGATATACATCTATAATTTGGCTTTTATAATTCAGAAAAAAAATATTTCTTGAATGTTTCCCTGAGTTGAGCACTTTTCTGTACGACTATTGGCAATTTTCTACTTTTTCCACAAAAGTATTTTTGTTAAGAGTTTTTTTTCCATAGTATTGTGCCTTGAAAGCATTCTGTGATGTTCTTACCTCTGCTGGGCACTGATTCCTTCTCATTTGTGTCCTCTTGCTTCCCTTTTCAACCCATCACTCTTGCTAACATTCAATTTGTATCAACATACATATTTTTCATTTCATAACCATATGTGTACATACACACATTTATATACACATATATATACACACACACACATACACACAATGGACTATGTGACCTCTGGAGGTGGCTTGCAACATAAATATTCCATGACTGTGATTGTACACACACACATACATACAAGTGAAAAAAATATAAATGGACCTGTTGATGTGGAAACTTTAATTTATTCACCTGTAACCTTTGCTTCTCTCCCCTCTGCACCAGTCTGTGGATGGATAAGCATACTCGAGCACTTGGCAAAATGTCCTTGGAATTTAAACTTTAATACAATATGCATGCTCGATGAAAACAGCTTTTCCTCAGAGCTTTATTATTATTATTATTATCAGCTTCGTGAAACCAGCCCTTTTAAGATCCCAAGTACATATATACAAATACATGTACTTTTAGACATTTTATGCTTTCATCATATTAGTAATGTACAAACAAAAATTATTATTTGTACCTCACCAACAACTGCTTTTGTGATGAGTTCCCTTTTTTCTGCAAAGGGCACCTTTCCTTTGCCACAGCCACGTGTAAGCAGGGCAACTGCCCTTGGTTCTCCAAGAGAAGAGACATGGACTCTTCAGCCAAGACAATGACATTTTCCATGTACATGCATGTCCACACGGTTCCCCAAATCACACTCATCTTCCTTCCATCCTTGATGGGATTTGCCAAAGCAGAGGAGACCTGCAGCACCCCGCTTCCAGCCCTCTCCCTGATGGCCTGGCCATGCCGTGGTGCCAGTTCCCCCTCCTGCAGCTCCTGCCTGCCTTGGCACCTCAACCAGAACCAGCCCACTTGCCCTGGCTCTGCTCCCCAGAATGTGCTGCCAGAGCCCCCAGACCTCAGCAGCAGAGCATGACTTGGAGGTTTGCAAAAGCTTTCCTTAGACAGGCAATTAAATGCTACCACCCCATGCCTAGGACTAGTAGCAGAGGGATTCCGCTCTGTAGTATTTAGAAATTTCAAGGGCAAAGCTCACGCACACCTTTCTTGAACCTTGGCTGCTTGTGTTAGAGCAATGCTTCGCATACACACTAAACACAGCTGCTTAAAGAGGGTGTGCCATCATGTCCCGCAGAGCCGTCTGGTGGTCTGTAACAGTGGGACGTGGAACTCCACCTACAACACATCCATAGGCATTAAAGACCACCTACATTACGGTCGTCAGTGATTTCGACACAGGCTATATAATTTCTGACATCGACTTCTAGCGGCCTATCTGTCAGCTTGAAGTTCGGGACCTGAACTTAGGATGTTGTACACAAATGCCTCAGCAGAAAGATGGATCCTGATGGTAGAGAACAGTTTGATTGAGGAAACAAGAATAATGTTTGGCTGCTGAAAGCAGAAGATTGAACGAATTCAAAGCCGCAATGTGGAGCAGATCTCATACCAAGGTGGACTAATCACTGTGGCAACATACCTGGGGACATGGTGGATGCTCTGCCTTTCTTTTCAAGTTTTGAAAAATCAAGCTTGGGATGTCTTCCTAGCATGCACATTTTAGCTCAGTCAGAAATTATGGACTTTATACGGGAACTACCGAATTAATACCTAGACCACATGTGTGCAGAGTTTAGGCTACATGCTCATAGCAGTCCCTTCTGGCCTTAAAATTAAATTTCAGATTATTTCCTCTCTCATTTTACATTTTGTGATGATTTAAAAATGTAATTTCTTTTGGCTTAAAAATGGTAAGACACACACCCACGTGCTTTGAATGAGTTTAACTAAGCTTATGTTTGTAAACCAGCCTGAATCTGAATTACATTATATAAAAGCTGTTCAATATTGAAATATTCAAATGCAGGAGAATTTTGCAACTCTGCAATAATGCTATGTTTCCGTTCCAGTGTATATTTTCAGTGACAGTGTTTAGAAGACTACCTGCAAAAACACAGCTTTAAAATATGAGCATGAGAGACTAAGGTGGAAGAAATACACAAAATCTTCCAAATTTCCTTTGAATTTGTCTTTAAAGAGATAAAATAACAACATAATATCAAACAGACTTTCAAAGACAGGAAAACACTTTTGTTCCACAAACAATTAGTTTTACAAGGTTATCTGAAAACCAAGTGTCCTACAAAAATGCTTTGTATGCTTTTTGAAATACTTTCATTTTTGTAATCATACATTTCACACAACCTGCAGTATATCATTCAATGAGTATCCTTCCACATAGTCTGTTGACAACTGAATTAATCTCATTCTTATAGATCAGGCATAATGATTTATATCATTTGGAACTATATGTTAATTATGCAATAAATATAAGCTCACAGGATTGCTGTGCAATGTAATTTCTGTAAAAATACATTTGCCCCTAAAGTAGTTAGTAGGCTTGCCATTTGTTACATCATGAAACAATAACATTACAAGGAAGAGTTAGAAAAAAACAGGGAGGCCTTACTATACATATTTTTGAAATGATCCAGTAAGTATTTTGATCTAGTAAGTGTTTGTTTATTTTTTTTAATTACCACTTTTTCTAAAGAAAGCATTTGCATTTCTTACTAAGCAAACAATGTTTTTTACAGAAGTCCTCTCTGGATATTTGCTAAAATAGATTTAAATTCACAGACTGCAGTGTCTTTTTTTTTTCCCCCTCTATAGTATAGAAGTATGTATGAAAAAGCAAGTTCAGTGCTTTGTAAAAAATGTAGACAATAACATCTAAATGACCCATCACAAACATGAAATACTAAAGTATTGCATGCTTTTATTTTAAAGCTTGCTATCATATTTTAATCCAAACCTGTCTTTGGAATCAACCTCTCTCTTGTTCTCCTATCACCCACCAAAAAGGATATTGCAAAATGGAAGATCAGTGGGTTTTGTGGTCTGTGGACAGGTTGATGGGTTTGGGTAGAGTAGCAGGGTATTCAAAGCCCTGTTAGAGGCAGACATGTCTGCCCATTTACCCCTTTGAGAACACAGAGGAGCTATTCTGTGCTCTGCAATATTAAGATCTAAATTGATGTAAATCTGTATTTTGTACTTTTAAAGCACTGGCAGAGCAGTCATAGTGTAGGAACAGGTGCTCATTAGTTTTTGTTAGAAATAATAGGAAAACCTGCCAAACTAAGTGCTAAAATCTTCATTGAAACTGGTATTAAAATGCTAAGAAATCTGTTCTACTGTTGCACACAGATAGAACCTGTTACTTGTAACAAACAGCACTGGGCGGGCAGGGGACCACAGCACCTCCATAATTAAGAGTCTGCGGCTCAAAGACATGACTACTCAAATGATGGTTTCCAAAGTGGATCTAAACAGTGAGTCAAATCTGTTTGGACCTCTCTGAGGTCTGGAGCAGAAAGAGGGAGAGACTTAATGCTGATTTGCTCACACACCAAACACGCTCAAGGAGTCAAGTTATGGCCATGATGGACAAACAGCTCTGAAAAAACCCCATCTGTCCAAATATGCTTCCCATCCAGCTACAAGCAATACATGCTGACTGCTGTAAGCACCTGCACATACTTCACATATTTCAGAGTGGGGTGAGGGGATATCAGTAAAAATGACTCAAGTAACCTCACACTGCAGCTTGAGAAGTAGCACTAAAAGTAGCATCCAGAGCAGCTGGAGACAACAGGGGATACAAGCGATGGATCCAATCATTACTTTGCTTTTTCACTCATCCTGGACAGAGGATGCT
Source organism: Falco peregrinus (assembly GCF_023634155.1). Taxonomy (NCBI): domain Eukaryota; kingdom Metazoa; phylum Chordata; class Aves; order Falconiformes; family Falconidae; genus Falco; species Falco peregrinus. Next base: position 72,613,432 of record NC_073723.1, read on the forward strand.
TCTCAGACAAGGACACAATGAGTGTGTCTTCCTCTTACTGTTCCTAACACTGGGAAATAAAACCTTGCTTGAAATTCTTCTGCTTTCCTGATTGCTGGGTCACTTTCAGTTAACATAGAGGGCAGAAAATTTTTCTGATGTAGCTCATAAACAGTAGAAGGTCTTTTTCCTCCCACAAGGAATTCAACCTCTGGGCAAGACGAGAAAAGCAAGAAAAGATGTAGAATAACAGGAGTGAACATAAAACACAAAGAGTTCTTGGAAGATGAGAGTTTTGATGGAGGAAGACAGCACTCGCCCAAACACAGAGCATGCCTGAACACACCGACACTAGGAAATGCATCGTGCCTTGCATATGCAATGATGATGTTTGTGGTGGCCCTTAGACCCAGAGACAGCACACTCCACTGTCACTGGTGAGGGCTCCATCTCCTGCTGAGACAAGTCATGCTCCACCTCAGACAGCTTTACAGTGCCTCAGACTCTTGACAAATCCGGTCGTCCAATTTTTCTCTTGTTTGCATTTTCCTACTCCTCAACTTTTGCTTCACTAATAAACTCATTAAGTATAGCAATATAATCAGCATCCCCTTTCCCCCAGGAGACAGAGAGAGAAAAGGGAAGGATCCTACATGACAAATGCTATCGTTCTGTTTAATGAGTAGTAGGCAGGTACTCAAATACCACGGCTGTGGGCTTGTCACGGAAACATATGAGCAGAACATGACGAGGTGGAAGGGCTGCCTTATGTCCTCTGTCCACAAGCCTGTCATGAAATAGTGAAATATCGCATGGCTAAGGAGAAGAGAAGGCTGTCTATAAGAAGGATCTTAGAGAAGAAAAGAGTGGCAAAACCCAAGACAGCCAAAAAAAAAGGCAAAAATCCGTGAGATCAAGAAAGATCAAGAAAGCAATGGACGGCAGAAGTTTCTTAACTCTAAATTGCATCCGCTGTGCAAAGCTGAGGTGTTGGCATGTTTCTCACGCATGGGGCTGCTGCCAGGGGATGGGGATAACTGCTGAATTCAGCAATGAGCTGTTTCCCAAGGGCTGCAAGACCATTTCTCACAAAGATACTGCCATAAATACTCTTGCTCAAGAATATATACTGTTCCTAGTGGAGTAATTCTGCTAGCATATGAATCCTACAGGAGTAACTGTTAGCATTAGTACACAAGTACTACTATTGCTACTCTAGCATATTGCTACAGGAACACATCACACATAGAACATGCATTTATAGGCACAAGGACATGTCTTTCATCCAATCTCTACCAAAATTATATACATATGCAACGCGCACGCACTATGTCCAGAGCTAATCCACTGTGTTATTCATCTGTCAGACAGCTCAGTCAAATGCAAACACTGTCCCAATGTCAGACAACTTAAATAATGTTGTTCCAGGGACAATTTTAACATAAAGATCACTGGATATACAAGATAAGCACACCAACAGAGCACTCGCTTTGTCTTCCTCACAGCACAGAATACGAATTATGGGAGCAAAGTATGACCCAGACAGCCCCAAGCTATGAAAAGAAAAACAGCCACTCATTACAACATTGTGTTCCTCTCTGCTTCCAGGACTGGTCAGAAAAGTTTTCCCAGAACTAGCAGGTCCTTTTTCAGGCTGGCACATGCATTCAGGGGAGGAATATTCAGCCAGAAGACTTTCTGATGAATCAGTCACTGGCCTGTGTTACTTCTGGGACAGCACACCAGAACACCATATTTCCCCTGGGGCTGAAGGAGAATATGTAACTGTGCCTCCTGTATTTAATATACTTTTCTCAAATACAGCTGTAAAAATTAGCTTTCACAAAAGGGTCTTGGTTCCATATAGAAACATTTATCTTCATAGTTTCTTCGCCAACCAGTTTTTCTCCAAAACTTGCATTCTCTTATGTCTGTACTGTGCAACAAGGAACCTTGTTTTTACTAGGTCAACAAATCAAAGTGATACCAATGGCTTTTAACTATAAGCCCCTTACTTTAGGATCTGAACAGAAAGCAACGTTAATTTTCTGACAAATCTTGTAACACAGAGAGAATTATAATAATTTCTGAATTGCCTGTCTTTCAAAGTAACTTGCATATTTAAACTTCGTATTATAATTTTAAAGTGCAAAACCCCCACCTATAGGTAAATGTAATGATTTGAGAGCCTAAATCAGGATACTAAGTATCATTACAGAACCTCTTGCGGTTGCCAAGATAAAAGTCAATGAATACCAGCATGGCTACATTAGGCTCTGACTGTAATAATGTAACATTTACATTGGATAATTACTACATAAAAGAAGAGAGGAATAAGATTTATTTTTCTAAGTCACAGATATAAAATTATAACATCATTTGTGCATTTCTCCATAGAGACTATAGGATAAAAATATAGCATTGGGTGATTCCAGATTTATAAACAATATTAATTAGAGGAAAACAAAGGGCACAGTTTCTTTGTCACCAATCTAACCTTCTTCATCAAAAATTTGCAACATATAAGAATATAATGCAAAAAATAATCATATTTTAAAAATAGAATGGCCTCTAAATAGACTTCTGTCATATCAACCTAATTCATTTTAATATGGAACTCCAGGAATAAAATCAGAGTATGCTCAGAAAACTCTGACAATATAACTCTTTTTAACTACACAGCAAAACTAAATGTTCCAATGAAAAATCTCAGTTAAAAATTATTAATCAAATATTTTGAATTAATTAGGTATGAATGATAAAGACAAAATCCAGCTTGTTTATGTTCCATATTTCTGATTACAAATCAGAAAAATACCTAGCCAGTTTTAATGTAAAGATTTGATCCAGTCACTGCAGATTAGGTCCAGCATCATATGTGTCTTAATGAAATTTCAGATTTGAAAATACATTTTTCTGAAATTAATTAGGAGATTTTAAAAGGTACCAATAAACATTACGTAAATAAGTTCAGCTTTGAAAATCTCATTAATGCTAAATATATATAATTTACTGTTGTCTAAAGATATCATAACAATTTAAAGTTATGTGTGTCTTTCGGGGTGGGTTTTTTTTTTTAAAAGAATTCTTGATCTAATAGCCAAATCTGTTAAGTCTGAAATGGTATTAAATCCTTTTGAAAGCATCTTCATTTTCAATATTGAAAGCAGTTGAGCACTCCAGCTCTGATCCGACAAAACAGTTAAGAACATAAGTATATGACATCAGAATTAAGCACATGCACATTTTCAGGATTAGGGGTTTAATCTGTCATTTTTCCTCACAGTCTGTTAAACACAGAATACATATATATTTCTAACTGGAAACCACAATAACTGGTAAAATAATTTAGATAAAGGTATACTAGCAGGGGGAAGGTTTGTTTTTTCTGGGATTTTGTTTTAAGACAGAAAAAAAGAAGAAAGAAATTAGATTTTTGATGAACTGATTTCCCTTCTCCTGCTTCCTGTTGTACAAAGCTTTCTTTTCAGGACTCTTCAACACGTTTCTTTTTTCTATTAATTTACTCTTTCTCACACTTAGCCAGTCCTTTGGCTAGATGCAATACCATCCCTTACCCTCTTCTCCCTCTTTCAACACCCTTTCTCCATTTGCTTTCCGACACCCTGGCTGCTGCCCACGGCCTCCCCTGCCACGCGCCCTCCACACCGCCCCTGCCCACAGCCCCTTCTCTCACAGCGATCCAGTTTTGCTCCCAAATGGCTCCTGTTCTCACCCTGTGCTTTCTCCTTTTTTGAGGCCAGCAAGACTTTTACTCTTCCTTTCCCAGTTGATGTCTCCAAATTCCCTTTGTACTGTCCCTTCTGTTCTTGTGTTTGCCTCTTCCCCTTTCTTTAACTTTCACCTTGAACTCCAGCAATTTTAATCTTCATTCACTTCTGACTGAAGACCTTTCCCTTCTCGACTGTTTTAGCCTGCCTCAGCCACTTGACCCAGACTTAATAATGAACTCTTCTTTCTGATCTTGCAGTCTTCGCATTCCTCTTCTCTGAGGAATAACTTTCCTCACCTGCCATCCTACCACACCTTTTCTGACATCCATCCAATTACCCTCTCTAACTCCCCTTGCAGAGTAACCTTCAGCAGTCTCTTCCTACACAGACAGACACAACTTCTCAATTTCCTCAGAAAGCTCACTGCTTTCATTACCTTCCTGCTGCCCTGTCCACTTGTGACTCCACACAGTGAATTGTGTACAGCTGCCTTGGTAGCAATGCGGCTGCAGTAATGTGAAGTTCAGCACAAAATGAAATATTCACTGAAAAGCAGGATGAACAGTCTGGCATTTCACCCACCCTGATCTCCTTACAGTCAAGGTCCTCTTCCTTGACAAACAAGGGCACCACTACATCTTAATTTAAAGTCCTTGCCCTCATCAGCCTAAATCCATCTCCTTTAGAAAAGTCGTTTATCCGCTGTATTTTTCACAAGTACACCTTTATATGGCTCTTACTACTCCCTGTCTTGACTTCACCTTTCTGGCAGAGAGCCTGCTTGGCTGAGGAGAGTCTTAATGAAGTGAAAATACAGAAAGGGAGCACACAAGTGTAAATGAAGATAGGCAAGACAGGAGGAGAATAAAAGCATTGCCTGGACACTGGCACAAAAACAGGAAGGCAAAAGCCCAGTTGGAGCTAGCAAGGGACATTAAGGTTAAAAGAAACAATTCTACCAGAATGCTATTTGCAAGAGGAAGGTCAGGAAAAACGTGAGTCTGTTGATGGATGGGGAAGAGACGAGCAACAGGCATCAAGGGGGCTGACACACTCAGGGTCCTTTCTTACAAGTCTTCATATACAAAACCTGCTCCCAAGTCCCAGCAAGTATCAGTCCCGTTCAGAAAACAGAGGGCCAGCCAACAGCAAAGTAGCAATAGGTCAGCAGCTCTTAGAGAAACCAGACATGTTCAGATCCATCAGGCCAGGTTTCACCCAAGGATCTGACAGAGCTGACTGATGTGATTGTGAAGCTGTGGTCAATCACCTGTGAAAAATCAAGGTCATAGGGGAAGGTCCCTGATGACAAGGAAAAGGCTAACATGGTTTCCATCTTTATGGAAGGACAAGCAAGTAAGGAGACCTAGGGAACAATCAGCAGGTCAGCCTCACCCCAGCCTCTGGGAAGTCCCTGGAGAACGTCCTCTCATAATCCATCTCCAAAGTCAGACAGGAGAAGAAGCCTAGCAGGAGCAGCCAGCACAAATTTTTTCAAGGGCCAATCATGCATGACTCCATTCACTCTTTTCCATAAAGGAAGAGTCTGAAGGAAGAGCAGTAGAGATAAAATATATTTAGACTTCTGACACTATTTCCCATAGCAGTCTCCCTTTTAAGCTAAGGAAACAGGTAGGACAGTCAGATCGGCTGCAAATTAGCTGAACTGCCAGGCTCAAAGGGTAGTGGTTGATGGCTTGACATGGCATTGATAACAAGCTGAGTACACCAGGGACACGTACCCTTGAGTATCTTCATCCATGGCCTGTGCTGAGAAAGAAGACACGATGGGCAAACATGCAGGTGACACCAGGTTGCAGGGAGGAGCAGGAATAGAAGGATGGTACAGCCACCGTGTCCTCAGCTTCCCTACTGTCCCGTGCCTGGGAAGGCTGCTTCCATAAACACAAGGGGAAAAAAGCCTCCCTCTTTTACAAAGTGTTTCAAATCAACTGTCTTGCTAAAGTGGAGAGGGTTCACACAGCTGTCTCAGAAACAGTCTGTTTTTCCTTGGGTTTTGTGCTCATGAGCTGAGTTGGCAGATGCAGATCTTATAAGTTCAGGTGATGAAGCAGACCCCGAGAGGTGCCATGTTTCAGCACATTAGAAATTATTAATGTTTCTATTGCTTCTTTGATTAGGTGATTAAAATCTCCCACTGTGCATGTTTCCAGAGACACTAACTTTGAAAAAGAGGATTCCTCTGAGATAGAAGGCTTGTGTTTTGCTTTGTTTTGTTTGGGGTTGTTTTGAGTTTGCTGTTCAAGGTGAACTTGATTGCTCTTTTTTTTGTTAGCTACCATGCTTTCTTGGTTTAATCCTATGAGGGTTTTTTCCCTACAGCTGTGTCTTATTTTCTTTGCTTGTTTTTGCTCCCCACAGAAGATACAGTAAATTTAATAGCTCTATGAGGCTTATGTATATTGCTATTGTTGTGACTGCATTATCACCAACATTTAATGATAATGTATTCCCAGTATTTTGGTAGCCAAACGTACAACTGCTTTTAACTCGCAGTTTGCTGCATAAGCTCATTAAGATCCATTTCCCATTATGCTACCATATTACTTTACAGGTTTCAAGTTCTTTGGAGGAATAAAAAGTTTAATTGCTCCTCGATTTTGGGAAAGACAGTGCTTAACATCTTGCATTAGATTCCTGTCTCATGTTTTGCCACTTCACTTTCTGTCTATAAAACCTTTCTTGCAGTTAGTTCCTTTCTTGCAGATAATTTTTTTCATGTGGAATGGCAGAAATAAAAGTGAATATATTTAGTGAAGTGTAACATGAAGAACAAGACAAATTAAACAAGAAAATGAATCATACGCAGCGCTTCTATACTGGCTATTTAAGACTCTGAAAAAGAGAACAAAGCTTTTATTTCTGACAGACTTCTGTTACACTGGAAATCTGCAGAAAATTTCCCTGGCAATCTGATTGCACACCCCCACATACTACTCCCCATTTTCAGAAAGATCAGATCCACAAGATTTCTGCCCATTATGCAGGACAAGAAATACTGATATTCATAATGTCAGTGTTGTGATGAAAATCTATGGTGTAAAATGTATTTATGGCTGTAGTGAGTCTGTCCAAGCCAGGCAGACGTTCAAGTCATATCACAAATATGTGATGCGTGTTCATGGAGAAATAGCAAGAACTCACTCAAAACTCATTCCATATGTAAAATACATATATGGCCCCACCAGCCAAGTAAAGAGGTACATATTCTTTCTGAAAGAGTTTATCTTCCTGTTTGGTTAACCTCTGGAATTTACACCACTCCATCGGCTGGGCAGCGAAGTGTTGGCAGGAGTTCCCACTACAGGACCTTCTCCAGGTGCGACAAGGGTATGGTTTTGCAGGCAGCTTGCTGGTGCCTAAGGGAATGAGGCTTCACATCTCCTCGTTATCTCTCCCTGCTCTCTGCCTCGTGGCCCTGTCACCTCTGGTACTTGCCACAACAGTTGGTAAAGCCAGTAGTAACAGCAAGAAAAGAAAATACTGACTTTGCTACATTAGTGTTCTGCCACTTTTTAGTGAGGTGACCCAGATGCCAGCGAGATGCACCAAAGGCTGAGGTAGGACAAAGTCTTTGGTGCGATACACAGCCAGGAGCCAGAGGGTGAAACCCCAAGCAAGGTCAGTTCTCAGCAGCTTGGCTCATAAAAGTGTTTTCCAGTGTTATTTACCAATATTATTCAGCTGAGGTTTCTATGAGATAAATAGCATAAATATTTGTTACATTTGTATTATTTTCCTTTCAATAACAAGAAATAAACAGGTTTACTGAGCCTGGAAGAAGCTGTACAAAGTTTCTGCAGACTAACTTGTGAGGGAATCTCAGAAACATCCCGATGGAAATGGGCACCTTGACTTATTTGACTTAAACTTGGCTTATTTGAGAAAGTGAGTCTGATGGTCCAAAGTGTTGACATTTTCTAATTCCTGAACAGCTTCCCAAGCAAACACAGATTTCTTTGATTTTAATGAAACTTGCTAATTCTGAAGTTGCAATAATACACTGAGCTGGGAACTGTATTTGTAGTTAATGTTGTATAACATCATAAGGTCATGTTTTGTTTATAGCACACAGGCTCATTGTTTCCATAGAATATTTCCAGTTGTGTAGTTTTTAAGAATGCAGTTGGGTACATACGGTGTTTTGTCTTTTGGGTTTTTTTAAATAACAAAATTACTTGTATCATTAAGGAATTTGAGCTTGTCCACATTGGTATACAGGAGCTGAGACACAAGGTGCAGTGAAGGAGATATGATTTCCAAAGCTCAGACCATTTTATTCTGCTATGTGAAAATACATCCAATCCATTTGAAATTTTAAGCGGCTAGAAGAGGTTTATCCGTAACATGCCACCAGCAAAACTGGCCACAGGCTTCCCCTCCCATGTGTTCCTTCTTCATGGTATCCCAGGTGAGCAGTGGCTTCAGTACCAAAAATCAATTCTGGCAAACTTGTGTACTTGTCACACATACATGCCACATTTGTATGGCCTCAGTGATCTCCTTGCCCAAGAGCAGAAACAGTCCAAGCACAAAGCTGAGAACTGACTATGAAGGAAAGAGAGCTGGCAGGCACAGCAGAGCTGGAAAGAAGACTACAAGTAAAGCCAGAGGAGAGGGACCACAAAGTGGAAGAGGCAAGGATTGTGAAAGAATAGCCACTGGAAAACATGGGATCCCAGGCCTAGACAGAGCACCCAGAGTTGCTAGGTCTTTGCTTACTAGTAAGGATATAGAGAAATTCTGTGTCCATTTTTCTGGTGGCTGGTTGACAGAGAAGGGCTACTTTCAGTGGTACCCATTATGCCACTAATTCAAGTGAAAGGTCTCTGCCAGGGTATAACGGTTTAAACCTTCTTGACAGCCACTTAAAAATCAGTCCATCCTAAATGTCTGTATTTTCCCTAGCTGTTAGTGGAGAGGGCTTTGGGTTGTTTTCCAAAAGCAATGCTATGCAAAGCCATAATAAAAGAGCAAATCAAGTACTCAGAAACAGGAAGATTCCTGAATTAATGTTATTCAAGCAAACGTAATTTTTATGTCCTTGTGCAATACTAGACAAGTTCTCAAATCAGATTTTCCAGACATATTCACTAATTGGATATTTCTCATTGTCTGGATGTTTTTTTCTCAAAGCAATTCAAGCAGGATACAATAATTCACAGCAGTGGAAGCTGTTCATTGAGTATATCAAGTTCTATTTTAAAAAATCTAAATACCTTAATGCATTATTTTCCTAATATCCAAGTTTTCACCCAAACTTAAAGTCTAATTAATACAAAAAGAACATAAAGTTTTCAGGCTAGTCTGGTCCATGTGTAAGTTTTAGAAGTCTTTCAAAATACATCCAAAAAAGTTAGTGATTATCTTCCTGAGATGGGAAATTTCTGAAGACGGAAGTTATGAGGGCAAGATTATTGTAAGAATATTTACAATAATGTCCCTAATGTCTATTCTCATTATTCTATTCTTTTTAATACAAGCTGCATATTAAGCTTTTTAAACAAGGTTTTAAATTCCATTAATAAGACACGGTTAAGCAAAGAGTATATAGTGGCATCAATCAGAAAGGAATGGGCGACTCTGAGGAGTGGGCTTGAGTGCAGAAATAGTGACCAAGGAGGCTCAATGCCATGGGAGATCTTTTCCAGCTGTGTGGATGACACTGTGAGCATGACAGTCGGCATGTATGACAAGCTTTTTTGTGGGAACATCACCTTTCTATTTAAAAGCACAGAAAGAAGTACCTATTTCTATGTAAGTTGCAGAACTTAACTAGATAACAGGAAACGAAACATCAACTTACTTAAAAAGGTGAGTTATCCTATAAAAAAAAATTTAAAGGCTGTTGCAGTATTTGTGGTCTGAAAGATTTTAGTACCAGCACTGAATGTTCTAAAGCTACGGAAGCTAAAACTATTTCAAGAAGGAAACAACCAGGATGCACTTCAAACTTTAATTAGGTAGAATCATACCTCCAGTTCCCCTCAGACCCTGCCAGTCTACATCAAAATCAAAGAGTTTTTAAAAATATTTTAAGTAGCTACTAATTTAAAAAGAAAAATGAAGTACCTTTTTATTTTCAGTATATTATATAGAAGCTAATTCCAAGAGAGTATTTTCCATGTAAGAGACTCAAACATAACAGTTAAATCTGGTAGTTTTCATATTATTACAAAAACCTTAGTTTCCTCTTGCAGTTCAATCTCATTAAAATCCTTCAGCAGATCTATATATTAAAAAATCATTCTGGTACATTCTTATGATACACATACCTTTGTAAAAATAGCATTAAATTCCTATTTTGTATACAGAGAAAGGAAATAAATTAACTCTTGGGTGATATCCCTGAAACATAAGCAGTATGAATGGTGCTGGAGCATAATTAGGTTTGCATAAACTCTCTCCTCCAAACACCCATATACTATGCTATTTAAGACTAGCTTTGAAAACTGTAATTAAACAGTCAGAAAACCCCTGGAAAAGTAACAAAATAATCCAGCCACATAAAAGACATGGGGAGGAAACAAACAAACAAGCCCCCGGTTGATCGTTCAGGTTTCTTAATGAATTCTGGTAATTCCAGTAAGTTACAGAAACCAGGGAAGGACCTGAGCCACCAGCTCCATTCCTTTCAAACTTTAACAACTATATTACGCCTCTAAAAAACAAATCACTGCCAAGAAGTTGCTCAGCTCACTGAAATACGTTTTTCTCCTGTACACATTCTTGTCAGATAAATCTATAGCTAATAATTCCTCTCTGCCTGCTCATCTATCCTTACTGAAACACAAGGAGAAATACAATTCCCAAAGCTCCTGCTAACCCCCTTTGCCAGCTTTGAAAGGATTTGCAGGGGCCAGGAGTTTACAGTTGGGCTACAGCATGGCATCCATACAGCAAGGCTGTCTCGTTGCATCTTATAGTGATGGCTGTTGCAGGGCTGGTGAGGCCACCAGGTTTGCAGAGAACCAATGAGCTCCAGCTCACTCAGAGCTGACGGCATCTCCATAGCCCACCACACCGGCAAGCTGGGCAAAGCCACTAGACCTGCGATGCCCAGTATTTTGAACCAAGAACAAAGCCTTATTTGAAGGATGGACAGGACGCCACCTCTCCTTCAATATATTCACCCATCTCCCCCGGTTCCTGTCATGCCAGTCATGCAGTACGAAGCAGGCGGAAATTATTCATGGTTCCCTGCTGGGGATTCCCTCGGCAAATGTAAGGATGGATTAGCCAGCTCATGAATTGTCTTCCCTGCGGTTCAGGGGCTGAGGAACACAGCTAGTGGACACTGCCAAAATATGCCTGGTGTCAGCTTACAGCTCTGGAGGGAGACTTCCTAATTGCCATAAATTAGCTGCTATTACCTGGCATACAGGTTACAGCGGAGAATCAAGGAACGTTGTCTCGGTGGCTCTCATTTTGCCCTCGCCTAGACACTGCAAAGGACATCTCAACTTCGCCAGGCGCCCTCTGACAGCTGGCCAAGGAGCAAGGAGCAGAGCCCCGTCCTCCCCAGGCACAGCCAGCCAGCCCAGGGTGAGGAGGGGCACGAGACCAGGGTCACAGGCATGTTATCATCCCTGCTCCGACTCATCTTGCTGCTGTGGCACTGATAGATCTTGCGTTACCGCCAGTCTGAGTTTAATCGGCATTTTCTGTTTGAACGCAGGGCCACAGCCTTGGCCAGCCATCTTTAATGGTGTTGTACACATCCAAAATGTCAGGAAAAAATATAGCCAGCAAAAATCTTCATATAAGTATAGCAGAAGAAAAAAAAACCACATAAATGTAAATATGCACATGACTAAACTCTGCCCTTTATCTCACACCCATACAACTGAAATTAAATAAAAAGACAATTTTAGCCCTGAAAGACACAAACACTGACTGACAGGTACAGTTCCTATTTACACTCAGGCTGAACTTGATTAGCACTGGAGCTGTGTAAGCGTAATCCAGCACAGCATCAGAAACTACTTTTATGTTCTCTGCATAATTTAAAGGCAAACATGTCTTTGTGGCTCAGATAAATGTAGGCAACCCAGTCTGTCACTTTGGTACGGCCTTGGCTACAGCTCCCGCAAGTCTGTGGAAAATTGTTTCTATACCCCTAATCTGCAGAGCTCTGTAAGGCTAATATTTGCAGGTTCTTACTGCTCACTCTGTACATACAGAAATCTGTTTTTCACAGGGACCACGATCTAGGAGCTCTTCTTGATTTTAAGCAGTGGTTAGTGCTTGTGGAAAAACTCCTTAGGTAGTGGGCTTCACTCTACTGTTTAGTTGGTCAGGCTGTCAGCTCCTTTCCCCTGTGTTTGTAGAAATCTTTCTCCAGGAACCATTTAAAACTAAACAAAGCAAAACAAAACCCCAGAACCAGAAACAAACAAACAACAAAAAAACCTGAGCAGGAAGTACTAAGTGAAAGACAATTTGGGGATTACACTTCCATAATGCAGAGGGACACTGAAGGGTTTCGGGGACACTGGAGGGTTTTGTTATGTGCTTTGCTAGCTGTTCACTGACCTACCAAACCCCACTCCCAAGGGAAAAACCAAAACAAAGAAAAAAAGACCAAAATCGGAGGACGGTATGGCATATAAGGCTTCCTATCTCCTTGACCGTTTTCAGAAATGAAAGTGGTTACTCACAGAGGACGCACAAGAGCAGTTTCAGGTATCTTTCCACAGTAGAAAAGAGGTATTTTCCAAACTACTTCTTTCAGCTACCTGCAGTCAGAGAAGTAACTTTCAATGTCTCAGGCTTGAGAGGGGACCCACAGGTAGATTTTCCATCTGTGTCAAGTGGCCCCACACCAGCATGGCCAGACCTGACTGCCACCTTTCCTCCCTGCAGAAGCAGCCTGTACATAGTGCTGTTTACCCAAAAAGCCTACCCTACACTCAATCCTTAGAATAAAAAAAAAAAAAAAAAAAACTTTAAAAGTGGAATCTGAGCACAGGATCCACCTTTTCTTAGTCATTTCTAGATGGAGACTCAATGGCTTCCCATGAAAAAATCATGAAGAGCTTTTGGTGGTAAAGTTGTTCTGGTCTCTTGTAGCCTGAGTAACTGAAAGGGGATAGGGACACATTTTCAAGATTTTTATAGAAAAATATAACTATGGCATAAAGCTAGTATTGGTATAATAATCTTTCATTAGGTACTTCTGAATGCACTGTACTGTGATTTTAAATAGCATAGAAATATCTATTACTATAATATAGAATACTAATAAGAAATTCCCATGATAGAAGAGCCTATGTATTTGGGAAACAAATGTGAAAGCAGTGAAAAAACTCACTTTCCTAAATTAACTCTGATTTCCAGATTTTGATACTGAACTTTTTAATCATTATGTTTGAATAATGTCAGGGTATTGGTATCTAATACACTGCTTTAGATTAGGTTTGTCAACTGTCTAATAAAGCAGTATGTTCATTTCTTTTGTCTTCTGGGTGAGGACTCTTTATTACAGTATAGTATCCTTTTGTTTTAATGCTGCTCTGTAGTGGATTGCCAGCTCATTAATTTTTCTGCTATAACACCCAAATCCCTTTGCTGATCAGTGTGCTGGATGATTGATTCTCTGCTCCCAGACTAATTTTTTACATTGGACTGCATTTACCATCTGGTAGATAAATCACCCAAAACACTCAAATTCGGAGTCTGGTTCCAGTGATCCTCTTTGTTTGCTCAGCCAGTAGCACAAATATCACTTGCAAATGTGCAGGTTGTGTCCTCTCACCTGGATAAACCTTCTATATTACAGAGAGATGTTTTAACAAAGAGCATCGAATTAATGATAAACCTCACTTAAAAAAAAAATAATCAGGCAACTGTTCTTGACGTTTTCTAGCCAAAATTTTTGTTTCTTCCCTACCATAGCCACTAGTTTCTGACATGAAAAGGAGTATTTCTTACAGCGCAGAATCAATTTTGCACATTTCAAACACATATAACTGTTTTCACAAAGACATCCTTTGTAGGTGTAAACATCCATGCATGCAAAGAAAAGGACATTCTTTGCAGTTAAACAGAGAAGAAATACAATTAAACAAATTGTTTTTCCAACCCATGTTTTACACAAGAAAAATTTTCTAACACTTCAACAGGAGCCTGCCTATTTTATTTCCACTTTTATAACCTTGAAATGATAGTTCCATAAAATTGTACTTCAAATCAAGACAGGGAAAAGGAACTCTGCCTCACAGAATTGTCTAGGTAAACTTCTGCAAGAGGCTGGGGAAGAAGGAAAAGCTGCTGGAGGGACACGGTTCTTTAGAAAAGTAACCGTTCATCTGCCCACTACTGCAGATGGTGGTATCGCTCGGCTGGAGGCAGGGGCCTTTCTTTAGCCTACGGATTTTCTGCTGCTCCCTTCTTCCCCGGAGAACCCATTTGGCACAACACACTGACCTCTGCTTCTCCCAGAGGGATTAGATAAAGGCAGCACACAATCAGAGTCAATACTAATTAGCAAAATGTAAACACTTAATTAGATCAATGCTATTCTGAGTTTTAAAGCAGCGAACTACTATCCAGCCACAAATGTTATCTAACTTTCTGTGGAAATACCTGTTGAAAGTACTGTTTGAGCTGTCCCCATCAGCCAGCTAAAGACTTTATATCTTGCTCTTGTGTTTCATGGACACCCTTAAGGATTAAAATTTACATTTTCAAAAGCACTCACTCATTTTGAATGCCTGAACTACTCTGGGCATTTTCTGCATAGCACAGACACCTTTAGCTTGCCCATATCTCAAGCTTTCATGCTGCTTTTGTTAAGGTTCTTGTTCGATTTAAAATTCTGGAGGAATTGTAGCAGTTCTGCAAATGATGCTTATCTAATCATTCATTCTTTGTAGTCACATGTGAAACTGGGTGTGAAACAGTCTCTGAACAGGGGAGCAAGTAAAACTCTTGTAAGGTACAGCGAACGCCTCCGTATGCTTCAGGTTTAAGCAATGGAGCACCTTTTCACCCGCTGCCAAAATACGTGTGCTTATAGGTTTTCTATAGTCATACACAAGTAGATGTGACAGCATTATTTCACTGTGGGCTGTGTGTTTCTTCTTCCATCAACACAAGGCAGTGCTCACGAGTTGGTAACTGAGACTGGTTAAGCGCTTCTTAAAGCAGAACTTTTTGGTCAGCAGTAGGTGAAAGCTGCAATGTGTCACTCCTGAAGTTGGGTGGAAATGTGCCATTCTGGGAAATAATAAGGGCTGGATCTGTGGTGAAGCAACTGGAGCACCTAAAGCTGAGCATTTTGTGTTCATCTGAACACACTACGGTGATCAAGGGTAGATTAATCAGAGTTTGCACAGATCCAGCTCTCTGGCTCAAGTCGCCACCCCCATGCACCCCATCTGCTTCCACATTGATCCTGTGAGATTGGTGTGAGCCAGAGGAGATGCCCCAGGGCCTTTCCCTGAGGAACCAGGTTGTCGCCTGCCAGCAAGCCAAGCAGCTGGAATGAGGCTGGCTACAGCAGCTTTGTGGCCAGGCAGAGCCAGACTTCAGGAGGTTTTGGCCTCCAGACCTGAAAAGAACCATTTCAAGTCCTCAACACCCTGTTTGTCAAGAACATCATACTCGTCTTCTTGTTCACCTGCACCCTAAAGGTTATTCTATGCATCATATGAAAGCACAGAGGTTTGCACCTATTTAAGATATACAGAGACACAGGGAGGTTTCAGCCTGGTGGAAAGGGGTTAGGGGAGGAGCTGGCATCTACTGAGAGAAGCCAGGTCCCTTCAGAAAAACTACTGACAGTTCTGTCTTGTTCCTGATTTTCTCTTCTTTCATTTTCACATGTTTTCCTGCAGGTCTTAATTAACGCTATTTCTGAAGCATGGATGAGGATCCTGCCAGCTTGAACATGGTTATATAATGCAGGTGTTTCAAGACTGTAATTGCAACTAAATTTATTTTTATAATACTAAGTCAAAATAGAGGTATTACAAGGATTTAATTTTATTTTGAACCAGATCCTTTAAACACTGTTGCTGTAACACATAATCTACTATCAGAAAAGTCCTGTCTTTTCAGTCCTTAGAAACTGTCTACTATAATGAGAATTTAAATTATCCTAGAATAAATCCCGATTTGCTAGTCAAACACCACCTCCTCACAAACTGCACTATGACCAATGAGGCAGTTTTAGCACAACTTAAAAAAAAATTGATATCAGTGTAACATTAAATTGCTCACTTAAACAAGGAAATTCACGCCAGCAATAGATATGCAAATGCACGCAGAGCCTGGTCTGCCTCTCAGCTCCCATCCACCCAGGTCTGGGGACATAACCAGGTCAGCAATGACAGAAGACTTCTAGGTACTCTTCTAGCAAAGACCTTCACTGGCATCTTGCTCCCCACTCCAAAGGAGACAAAAGTTCCCTGGTAAGATTCTTTAAAACAAAAAAATTACCTGCCTTTTTGGCTTTTTAAAAGCAAACAAATAAATAAATAGAAGAACATATGACCCATAAATCTGAAATATTTAAACAACTAATGGCACCACTAGATATATACTTAATAATTCTGCCTTCAGATCCCCTTGAAGCCACCTGCAAACTAAATTAGAACTGAAAATACATTGCTGGTGTTCAGCAAGACAAAAGGACAGATTCAAGGTTCTCCAGGAAACTTCCATTTCATCAGATCACAATTTTCATAGCTGAACTTACTCCTAACCAGATTTTTCTGCATCTTCTTATTCTTTTTCTTGAAGAAAAATATCACACAAAGAAGACCCATTTTGCTAAGAAATTGTTTCATAAAATAAAATCTGCCATGGATTGATTTAGTCAAACAAGCCCTTCACCATACACTTAGGAACTCCACAAAACACAATTCACTCTCTCACGCTTTTTCTCTTCTTCTTCCTGTATTTGTATCTCTGAATTCTTAGAATTTCAAGATGATCTAAGAATAAACTACAGCAATTAGAGAGGGCTGTTTAGTTTACAGCACATTATTTAATTGCAATTTTATTAGCTAAATCTATTCTTCAGATAGAACTATTTTTTTAAGAATAATTTATAAAGAACTTCCTTGGTCTTCAGATCCATTGAATATTACAGACTGCTTAGAAAAAGACAGGCTTTCATCTCAAAAATGACATGTCCTTTACCTCTGCTGTCGTTCTACAGCATCTGTAGGGACTTATCAAGGAGGATAAGCACTAGTCTCGAGTCAGAAGAATAGATCCTTTTTCAACATTGGTGCTCAGCGTTTTTTCTTTCCCCAAATGCTAACAGCTACAGTTATTTTGGGAACTACTGCCACTACCTGCTTTGTGGACACTCACCAAAGTCTGACCACAGGCTGGAAAAGTCACAGGCAGTTTCAGTTGACAGATCAATGGTGAAACATGATAATCTCTTTATAGAAAAAAGGGTAAATTGAGCCTCCTGCCATTTTCTGTGGGATTCTCTGCCTTTGTACTTTTCTACTCAAAAACCTTGACCACAGCTGCTTTTTTTTTTTCCCAAGTCCAAGTAAATATTAACTCTCCCCTTTATCCAGTCTACTGTCAAGTCTAGAAGAAAACCAGCAGGTTATAAGTACCGAGTACTTATCCTTATATCAATAGCAAGAAAAGAGTGAGAACTTCTTGTTTTCCCTTTAACTGGAATTATCAGAGAGGTCTTGGTGCAGAAAGAATGTTTCCTTGGCAATATTTTCCACAACAAACATATCTCCTCTTTTCCCCTTTTCAAAAAATGATAAAGAAATTGGATTCAATCCAGTCCTCTCAGTCAAGCCTCAATTGCTCCATCACGCTACCAGTTCCCACTAGTGACAATGATGGAGTGACACCTGTTATGAGATGATTTTCTGCTATTCTGACACTTTCAATTCTCCTTTAATTACCTTTCAGCTCTTTAATCAGCATAAGAATCTGCCCTGCAAGGACATTTCATGTCTAGTTAATTACACTAAAGGGAAACAAGTATGTGCATATTACTGTCTGAGTTTTAATTTTTCTTTTTAATCACTGTTTTAACTTTTTACTTATAGTTGATTTATATTCATGCCTTACAATAGTTTCTCAAAGTGATATGTAACCTGACTCTGTTTAGATCATTTACTTCAGAAGTTTGATTGGCACAAACACATATCACGGTTTATTTGCCTTGACTGTTATAATTCTTTTACGGGAAGATAAGTCATAGTATCTTAGATAAAATAACCAATTATCCTAGCCCCATCTACCATCTCAGATCAAGTTTATCTATGCAAACATAAAAAGATGTGTACTTCTTAAAACAATTAGGATAATTTACCTGAACCTGTACCTTTCTTCCATCCCCTGCCTCTGCATTCTCATCAATGTGGCTTCATTTTCTGCAGCACAAATTTTGGCCTTGTATAACTTAGAATGGCATACCAGAAAAAAACCACCAACCCTCACCCACTTAATCTTCACAAAACCCACAAAGGGTATGTCTGCTCCAGCTGATAAGCACGATGAAAGCCAGTCTTGAGGCCACAGCTCATTCTGGTTCAGAGTCCCCACTGAGCCCAGGCAGAAACAAGGTCAAGCTCCAGACACCAGCAGTGCCTGAGATTTATATCCTCCCAAACCAGTGCTCACACCTGCCACGTGGGTTGGACACAGGCAGGGTCAAGGGACCTACGTGCTGGTGTTCAGCTCTTCCCTGTCACAGCAAGGAGAGTCTGGACCCAAGCTTCAGACAACACACAGGCCTAGAGTGAGAAAGAGCGTACATAAAGCTCATTTTGGCCAGCTCACTCATAAACTCCAGTCTTCACCTCAAGTGTAGAACTACCAGATGCGAGTAGCTTTAGACCCCTTCTTATTCTCAGGAAAAAGGCAAAGGTTTCAGCTCTTACATGCCTTAAAGTAGTGACGGTTCATCGTGGTTTGAACCCTACAGCTATAATTTGCCAGTAAATACAGACAGCACCTTTGGAAGCATGCCTTCTCAGTGCTGACGTGTCTTAGATGCTTCTGAGAAAGAAATCCTTGCAAAGGTGATTGAATAATCATCTCCCTATGAAACTGTTTCCTGAGGCACAGAGAACTTGTGCATCAAATGTTGTGTTTCTAACCCTACCATAGCCATATTTGTTTAGGTTTTTAGCATTTTAAAAATTCTCAGTGTCTCATTCTGCAACTATCAAACCCTTTTGGAAGGAAGCAGAGTTAGCAAAAGCAAGGGCAACATTCAAGCAGAGATGGTGTCCTGCCAAGACAAAGTATTCCAAGTACTCCCCTGCTTTGGTTTGGCCACTGTGATCTCAGATTTTGCCGTCTCCCACCACCCCCACAAACTGTCAGGCACTGAAGAAGAGTGTACTGCTGGTGGCTCACACACTGAATTGGGTCTGGCTGAGCCCCACAGCAGCCCTCGTAGAGCTGTGCCTGTACTGGTAGCTGGAAAGGTGGTGATAACACAGCAGGGTTTTGGCTACTGCTGAGCAGCGCTCGCACAGCACCAAGGCTGTCACTCCAACCTTCCCCCCCTGCCCTGCCCCCAGTAGGCTGGGGGTGGGCAAGATCCTGGGAGGGGACACAGCCAGGACAGCTGACCCAAATTAGCCAAAGGGATATTCCATACCATCTGATGTCTGCTCAGGTATGAGAGCTAAGAGAAAGGAGGAGGAAGAGGGGCATCTGTTATTTACATTTGCCTTCTGGAGCAACCACTATGCATATTGAAGCCCTGCTTCCCGGGAAGTGGCTGAACATCCTCTCCTGGTAGGAAGTAGTGAATAACATCTTTCGTTTTCCTTCACTTCTGCTCCCACAACTTTTGCTGTTGCTTCATTAAACTGCCTTTATCTTGACTCAGGAGGGTTTTTTTTCATTCTTCCCCCTTGTTCTGCTGAGGAGGGGAGTGACAGAGCGGCTTTGTGGGCACCTGGTGTCCAGCCAGCGTCAACCCACCACAGTCCTTTTTGGTGCCGTTTTTATGGCAGTTAAGTGTGCTACAGCTATATTAGTTATTCAAGTGGCAAGCTCCTGTGTGGGTCACAGAGTCTGTTGTCTGAACTGCTTTTCTGTATTTTGCTAAGCTTGGGAACATGTTAATAGAAAAAATGGCTATGTGCTTTGTCCTGGCATTGATGGTTGTGCTGGGGGAGCTATCTTGTGGAGAAGATGAGGGAATACATCTCCCTCTCCCTGCCCAGGACTGATGTGGATGGGTTTATTATGCAGGATCCTGAGGTCCTTGCTCACCCTTATATGGGCTGTTTAATACTGTTAGCTAATACTGTTGGCATAGTATGGGTTTTGTGGAATTTGGTCTTATCCTGGTATAAAAGGAGACAACTTTTGGGTGAGGCAATACTGAAATGTGCCCTAAAATGGGTGGTCTCTAGTTGGCAGGGTGTGTGGAAGGATTTGGGCAGACTCCTAGGACAGTTATTGCCCGCCATAAGTTGGGACTTTACACCTGAACAGGCAAAGCAACCCTGGCACACTGACATGCCACCTAGTAGACGGGTGCCTTGCCTACCCCAATGAAAACCAACAGCCTCTAGCACTGTCCTGGGGCCTGGGCTACAGTGCAGTACTCTCAGAGGACTGTGATTGAGGCAGGGACCCAAACTGCAACTAAGGACACCATGGTTGAGATAGGGGCACAAACAACATCTGGAGTAATTGCCCCAGTAGCGAAAAAGAAACAGTGGACAAGAAGAAAACTGGGCCATAATGATTAGTAAGGGAGGAGGAAGAAGAGGAAAATTTTGATCAAGAAGCTGGTCCTTCAACAAAGAAATTGGAGGAAGGAGTGAGAGAATCTAGACAGCAAATGGAAAATACCCCGTCCCTGACCCATGAGAACTTCGAGATATGCAGAAAGATTACAGCTGCCAGCCAAGTGAGCAGATTGCTGCCTGGCTGCTCTGATGCAGGGATAACAGGGCTGACAGGCAGCAACTGGAAGGTAAGGAAGCCCAACAGCTGGGATCCCTTCCTAGAAACTGGATATTTGAGAGAGAAATTGGAAAAGAGGCAGCAAGCTGCAGTCCCTGGGGTGGCTCCTCTCAAGTGTGAGGGCAAGATATCCATTCAAGGGAAGATCTTGTGAAGTCCCCAGGAAAGTGGACTACTGCAGATGAAAGCATCCAGTACCTGAGAGAAATAGTGCTACTGCAAGTCATCTACAATGATATAGATAATGATGAGGCCTCCAAAGACCCAAAGGATCTCCTGTCTACATGGGCCATGTGAAGGAAGGTTGTTCAAAGTACCCCAGTGTCATATTCTAACAGCTTGGCAGCAGTGTATTGCCTGGATATGGATACACCAACCATGGAGACAGTGTCTTCTTGGCTCCCAGACTTTGAAGAAAATCTCTGTACTTTCTCATCCCTACAGGCCAGCACCTTGGCTGTCAGGGGCACCCCAAGAAATCAGTCTTCTCCTGCCCCAGTCAGAGGGGAAGGGAGCCACGTGGTGCACTCTGATTCTTCCTGCGTGACCAGGGGGAGGGCATGAGGAAGTGGGATGGTGAAACCACCTTTAATTTGGAAGCCCCTGTACACAAACTGAGGGAAGACAGCTGTTAGGAAGGGGTCACCCAAGAAGGCTGTCACCATAGTGGTTGTAGAGACACAAGAAAGTAGTCAACACTATCCCAGACATAGAACTGAAACCATTGCCCTTGATCCTGATGAGGGGACTTCTGGTCTGGCACCGCAAGAGTCAGACAGTGAATACTCTGACCAGGAACAGGAATAGAGGGTCCCTGCCTTTGGCCGGGAGGAGGAATGGGATGACCGGGTGTGTGGATTTGATGGCCTGGCACATTAGACCCACAGAAGTATAAGGCTTTGGTAGACACTGGTGTATGCTGGTGCCATCAGAGTACAGGGGCACAGAACACATCTGGATCTCTGGAGTGATGCCAAGAATTGTCTTTATTGGAGGCTGAGGCAAGCTTAACAGGGGACAAGTGGGAAAAGCACTCTATTGTGACCTGCTCAGAGGCCCCTTGTATCCTTGGCATAGACTACTTCAGAAAGGGTACTTCAAGGACCCAAAGGGGTACCAAGGAGCTTTTGGTGTAGCCACCGTGAATACAAAGATCAAACAGCTATCTACCCTGCCTGGCCTCTACGAAGATCCCTTTGCTGTGGGGCTGCTGCAAGCTGAAGAACAGCAGATGCCAATTGCTACCAGGACAGTGCACCGGCAGCAATACCACACAAACCGGGACTCCCTGGCTCCCACCTGTGAGCCAAGGAGCGATCAACAAGACGCACTCACCTTTTAACAGTCCCGTATGGCCAGTGCAAAAGTCTGGCAGAGGGTGGAGGTTAACAGTAGACTAGAACAGCCTGAATGAAGCAATGCCACCACTGAGCGCTGCTGTACCAGACACGTTAGAGCTCTGATATGAACTGGAGCTGAAGGCAGCAAAGCGGTATGCTACAACTGACATTGGCATCCAGCAAAGGTCAACCCACCACACACACAAAATACAGAAGATATGTTCTTAATTTCTAGTCTTTGATTACAGCAGGTACAAATACATTACATGCATCACATCAAAGTGCTACACAGACAATGCTTGAGCAGATAATTTTTTTCTTGAAATGTGCATGCTGTGTCTCTTCTGCTAGCACTGGTATCCAGCGATAGTAAGCTTGGGGGATCCCTGCTACAGGATCTTGAGGGCAGACTCGAAGGCATCTAACAGAGTAATGGAAATAAAGAGTCCCTAGTTGAACATCCTTGATTGCACATCAGGGATATGCAGGAACAACAGCTTCAGCAGGAGGTGCTGAGGAAAAAGACTTGCAAATTCTGAATGAGATGGCACTCATTGATGGTGGAAAGTAGACAGAAGCAAGGATGAGACAAAAAGAAGTATTTTTCTGTGGTGCCACATGCACCTCCAGCAACAGTGACAGCAGCCGTAATTCAAATGCATTGCTCCCTCTTTGAGTGTGTGCAGTAATCAATAATTAATATATTTTTTCTCTTCTGTTGTATACTACGCAGACTTACGATCACGCTTCTGGACCTTTTTGCCTTATCTGCATTTAAACTGGATCTCCTTTTGCTCATCTCACTCACCTTCTGTGCCCTTCCCAACTCTTCTTCCTCTAAAACTCTGTTTGCACATGGAAAACAGGCATGCTTTGAAAACAAAAGCATATGATGTGGCCAGTTCTTGCCACCCTTGCCCACCCCCTGTGAGCTGCTCCCACTCTCGGCTGTGTATCTTTTCTCATACTGCTTCCTTACTCCCTTCTGCTTGTGTACCTGTTGACACCTTCCACTCCCATCCCTCTTCCGGACCCACTCTTGTTGCCCAGCCTTCAGACACTTTTGTCCTACTGATGGTGTCCTCCTCACCCTTCTCACCCTACCACATTTTGAAATAGCATACACATGAATTTTGCTTGTGCTTGTTGCACTCCTGTTGGCTTACCACATTCTCTTCTTTCATCTCTCTTTTTTTTTTCTACTGTTTCCACATTCTTTGTTTGTCTTATTTACTCCATGAGTTATTTCAGGGCAGAAACCATTTCTCCAAAGCATATCGGAAGTTAAGATAATGTATATATGGTGAAGGATGGCTCCACTGTAGCTTTCTCTGCTGTTCTCTCTAAAAATTTACAAGCTTTTTGACAGCTTGTACTTCCATGCTTAATAAACAGCACATCATAGATTCAGCCATCACATAACCCTATCACAGGATAGATACTTTCCTTTGTCCCTCTATCCCCTTTCTTCTCCCTAATCGGTAATTTCTATCTACTTTTATCTACAAACTATTTCAGACATGTTATGACTGTGCAAAAGAAAAGCATTCATACCCCTCAGAAGAGGAATTCCATGAAAGAGGTGTCCTTAATTTTTCCTTGACCTCACTCAATCTTCAATAAGCCATCTTAAAACAATTTTTTCTTCTTTATGTTCACTCAAAGAGAATTTAAGAAACCAGGAGCAGCATATGGCCTATGAGATGCATTGGAGGTGTGTGGAATTGTGCCAAATAAGTATATTTTACCACATGAAAGAATAGCAAGCTGAACTTACCAAAAGAAACATACTCCTGTTACTGAACATCCTGGGTGTACAAATCCAAACCAATGCACTGAGCAGTATCACTGGTTAAGTGTGTGTTATCTTTCACCAAAATCTTCAGTGTTTTGTCAGTTATGATCAAATTGCAACCCCTGTGGCTGCCACACGTGACCGGAGCATACCTCACACCAGAGACTCAACTGGACTGAAACTGAAGATGCTCACGCGCAGCCTATGTGTCTCTGGGGAGTACCGGTGGGTCAGGAGCTTGTGCACTAACTACATTTTGTACTTACCTTTACACCTGGGATGCTTAATACCCCCCTGTAGTTCACAGCCTTTATTAAGGACACAACTGTCTTATAGCCTGAGCAGAGAAGCAAGCATCACACCACCCTACCCACAGGCAGTGAGTATCAGAACTGTTGCAGAAGATGACTACAGGTAGCACTGGGAATAATATAACATCTCTAAAATGCCAGCTTTTTTTTTTACTCCATTCTGGGTAAAATGGAGCTACTTCATCTTCCTAGCTTAGCAAAGTATGGATTTAAAGATGAACAAACACAAGTCCACATTGTCAGTTAACTCCAGATATGTCTTAATGCCCTGTTTTCTGCTCTAATCACTTAGTTGTATGTTCTTCACTTGGCCAGGGATGATGTAATTATATAATAATTTAACAATAGAGCAAACTGCAATGCATCTGGCAAAGGGGCAGAAGTAAACTGAAAAAGATATCTTAATTTTCATGTTGTCTGACTGTGTCCTTCCTCCACTTTCCAATGCTCTTTTGCTACAGCAAACTTTCTTAAGCAGCATATTCTGGAGGAATAAAGGAGAGGAGTTCAGCATTTCCTAAAAATTTAACAAAAAATAAAGGCAGCTACATAATCTAGCAGTGATAAAATGTTATAAGCTCAGGAACCATCCCAAAAAGTTTAAGAAACTGTTCCAGGGCAGCAGGTCAACCCAATGCAAATATCAAAATGACAAAACAACAGAGGAGAGAAGAGTTTTGCTTCTCCGAGTGTGGAAGGTATTTAGAGTCCAAACGTTTGAAGAAAAAGTAGTAATAGTGTTCTTAAGTTTACCTTTCAATATAAATAGCAATCTACATGATAGTAGTCCATTGAGAAAGGTGCTAATGCCAACAGCTGGCCCCATGTGTAAAGATGGGAAAGTCATCTTTTGCAGAGAGCCGCTTATCCAGTAAAAGTTAATGAAGCTATGCAGAGGAAAGTGAGGTGAAAATCTGTCCCAGATAATATGTGTTGATATTACTTCTTTCAAAATTAATGTTGAGAACTGAAACACTGCAGCTTTGTATGAAACAGTTAACATACAGCAGAATCTGACTACTGCATTTTTAAAATGAAATTTTCCTTCTGTATTTTTGCAGTTACACTAAAAATAGCTCCTGCCACATGCTCATATATAGCACATATATTTGCTCTGCCTATTTTTAGTAAAACCAAATTATTCTGAATGTCTTCAATATAGCATACGGTTTTCTAATTCCAGGTCGGAAAGCCCTCTTTCTGTGATGGTTTCTAAATAATGGTATCTGTGTGTTCCACATTATCTTAGAAACTTCCTTCTATATTTCATCAACCTTCCATATTTAATCTCCATGATTTATGCACATGCTGTGGTTTAATGACCCACATGTCTCTGATGGGTAAGCCGCTAACACCAGTGACACATTAACCTATTAACCTCTCTTTAAAAATAACCATGATATTCATACAAATAGAATGGAAAACTCAGGCAAGCAGTAAAACAGTAGCATTGTGGTAACACGGACTCTTAACGGGTGTATGTCTAAACAGGGTAAAATAGAGAGTAGATGAGCATATCAAGACTGAAGAGCAGTCAGAATTATTATATTGCAAAATCATTTTGCCACAGCTTGCTGGTCTGTGAGTTTGATGGCCGGCTTTAGCAGCATTATCCATATTACAAAATGTAATTGGGAGGAAGATCGCTATTCCATTCACTCATTCCTTGAAAGCCGTCAGACAGTTTGGGGACCCTCTCCGGGAAGGTACCGAGAGTTCCTTCCAAGGTGGGAACGGCCTCCCAGCTTCCTCCCAGCTCCCGCAGAAGACAATGGGAGCGGGGGCTCCGCGCACCGGGCGAGGAACGTTCATCACCTTGGAGAAGGCACTCGGGCGGCCCTCGCCGCGGAATAACCCGGCGTCAAACACCAGCAAGAAAAGTAAATAAATATTAGCATTTCTAGATACCAGTTTCAGAAGAAAAACAAGTCTTTCCAACAAACAGTAAACTTTATGCTGCATGTATTTACTTTGCTCTACTTTAAAAGCACCACCGTATCCCTCAAGATGCAAGAAAACGTGCTGCTGTCACGCCGAACCGATTCATCTCCATTGAAACTGTGCTATACCAGCACCTACTTCTGCACAGGATGGGCAGGCACCACCAGGCATTCTCCTGTCGCGCACCCAAGGCAGGGAAAATCCCTAAAAAGCTTATTCCGCGCACATCCCAGGGTATTTCGCTGTCGGCGTCTCACACGGAGCGAACCTCCGCGGCAAGGGGCCGGGCGGGTGGGGGCTGCCCCGGGCCCGGGGCTGGGCTGCGCACACGGGCAGGGTGGGACGGGGGGCGCAGCCCCGCGAGCCCGGTGCGGGGCTGCGCTGCCGGCAGGACGGGAGGGAGCGGGGGCGGCCGGGGCGGGCGGCGGGCACCTGCCGGCACCGCGGCGGGGGGCGCGGAGCGGAACAAAAGCCGAGAGCCGGCGGCAAACTCCTTCCCTGCGGCGGGACCCGCTGGAGAGGGGGCTCCCCCGCGCCCCCCACCCCGGGGAGGGGCTCTCCCTGCCGGCCGGGGCGCCGGCCCGCCGCACCCGGGGCCGGGGCCGCCGCCGCTCCTTTGTTTTCCGCCGCCCGCAGCGCCGCGCCGCGCCGGGCAGGGCAGGGGGGATCGGGGGGGCGGGGGGGGGCACAGGGGGGGGCAGGGGGCCGCGCTCGGCCCTCCACGTGCACGCGTGGGCTGCCCGCGGGGCGGGGGGCGGGAGCCGGCGGCATTACCTGAGCAGTTGATGCCTTTCCCCTTGCCGCCGCCCTGGCACTCGGCGCCGGGCAGGGGGTGGGAGGCGCGGCCGGCGGGCAGCGCGGAGAGGGCGAGCACCAGGAGGGCCGAGGTGTAGCACAGCGCCAGGGGGGGTCCCGCTCGCAGGAGCGGCCGGGCGGCGGCCGGGCTCTCTCCCAGCATGGCGAGGGGCGGCTGAGGAGCGGCAGCGGCGGCGGGATGGCGGCGGCGGCGGCAGGCCCGCAGCATCAACCGGAGCCCGCGGCGCCGCCCGGGCGGGACCGTCCTTTCTCCGCCGTGCCGGAGCACACCTTCAGCATCCCCGCCGCGGCGGCCGCACGGACCCGCCGCTGCCGCCGCCTCCGCCCGGTGCCCGGCCGCGGGCAGGGCTGGCCCCGGCGGTACAGCGCGGCCCCCGCAGCCCGGCGGTGTGCGGCGGCCGCCTCCGCGCCTGCCCGCCGGCGGGGCCGCCTCGCCCCGGCCGCGCTCCTTTGTGCGCGGCGCCCGGCAGCGCCGCCGCTCCGCCTGCAACAAAGGGAGCGGAGCCGAGGCGGCTGCTGCTGCTGCTGCCGCCGCCGCCGCCGCGGAGGGGGAGGAGGAGGAGGAGGAGGGAGAGAAGGGGGAGGAAGCACACGTGATGGCAGCCCCCTCCCCCGGGACCGGAGGGGAGGTGAGGGGCTTCTCGCTCAGCGGGCGAGGCGAGCGGCGGCGGCGGCAGCGCCCGCCCGGAGGGGCTGCCCCCGCGGGGAGCGGGTGGGGGGACCCCGGCGCGGCGGGGGGGTACCGGCGGTAGGACTGATGGGGGAGAGAAAGCAGAGCGGGTCCCGGGGGGCGGCGTGGCAGCAGGGCCACCGCACGTCGTCTGCCATCCCACGAGATGGGTTATTACTCACTGCTAAGCCGGCACGAGTGGGGCTGAGGAAGGACGCAAAGGGACCGTCTCTGCTATCGATTAATTGTGAGGCTCGTGTCTAATTCTTACTGAACGGCAGCCCAGCACGCACGGCGGGAGCATTTGTACCCATCCAAGTAAATAAATACATTCACGGTGAAGGTGGTGACTCCTGTAACACAGCGCTTTTGCTGTCTGGGGTTTTCCCGGTCCCTCACGCTGAGACCCTTCGGGGGTCCAAAGCACTGCACGGGTACAGGGGGTCCGAAGCACTGCACGGGTACAGGGTGCCAGGCACGTATCCTGGGTGCAAACCCCCAGCGTGTGGCTGTATGGCTGTATGGCTGGAAGCTTTGTGTAAATTGACTGCTCTGCTACTATTTCTGCACGTGGAAAACACAGGACAATGCTTTACATTCAACAAGAATTCTTCCTGTCTCAGTTGTCACTTACATTTCATGCCAGTTTTTTAATCTGCTGTGCAAATACACTGTACGTTTGTTTTTCAGGAACAAGAACTGCCCGTTTCCTTGGCCTCTCGGCTGCTGCATGCCACCAGCTTGCCATAAGGTTTAGAGCTTGTGTCAGGAGACCTGGCTTGCTCTAAGGTATAGCTCTTCTGTGAGGAGACCTTTGAGTAGTTTGTTAGCCAGAGCAGTCAAGAATAAGGCCATAAATCCAGCAGTAAGCTCTGGGTAGGCACAGTGGTGAGACATGTAAAGTCAGATTGTTGTGTTTTTAAATACAGCGATGAAGAGGTAAGTCCTGTATCACTAAGACAGAGAGCAATTTTCTTTTGGCATATGGGGTTTAACACTGACTGCCTCTGCCAAGGAAACTCTTCTGTAGAAATCACTTGCTCCTTTTGCTAGCAGTGCTGCTAGATGTCAGAAGAGCTCTGCTCCTCGGTAACTTGAGGTGCATTAACTCACATGGGGCCTGTCCTGCTGTAACTGGGCTGCTGAGGTACATTGGCCAGGAAGTTTAAAACCTGCTAGATCTGCATACTGCAATCTGGTCTGCTAAACAGGTAAAGCTTTTGCATCTTTAGGCCATGGGAGCAGCACAGATCTTGTGTTTTGAAGGTAGCATTTTGCTGCTGTGGGAGCAAATACTCCATATAACCCACTCCATAAACACAACTAGATGCATCTTACACTAAATATGCTATTTTCCTGTATTCTTGCTGGAGGGCTGGACCAGAACTGCCCTCACGTGTTACATTAGAAAGCCTTTCTAATGCCCAGCCTGAACACATTCAAGACCAGCTCACACCCACTTGCCCTTGTGCTGTGCAATGTTTCAGTTAGGCATTTCTTTTTCCCTTGCATTTAAATCTATAACATATTTATAGGCACGAGGCATTGCCTCTCTCAACTTGGCTAGCCTGCCAGTAAGTTTTGTTAGTCTCCTCCTAGAACTCTGTTAACTCAGATTTTACTGCAGTAGATACAATTTGAATTCAGCTTTCTTCAGCATAGCTGACATGCAACATGTAACAGTTTTTCAGACAGTATTGCCAGTCTTCGCAGTGGGGGTAATCTCCCTTGATTTCTTCCAAAGCAACTTGTTCTCATACAGCCAATTTGCTTTTTATATGAGCAAATCTCACCGATGGTTTGGGATCATGCTGTGAGTGACTAATACAGGCAACTCCCTCTAATTGTCTGTCATTTACAGTCCCTAATAAAAATGCTTTTTATAAATGTCTAAGTGCATGACCCTATCTTTTCCATTATTGAATTTCATCTCATTTCCGTTATTCCAGTCCTCAAGATTATTTAGTCATCTCCATAGGATATTCTGAACCTCCTTTCTATTGACAGTCCTGCCCAGTTCTTTGTGTCTAGAGCACTCCCACCTTCACAATAACAAAAATATATGTGAACACAAACTATTGCTCCCAGAACAAACTTTAAGAAACAGTAACAGTGCTTCTCCCAATTTAAATATTCCTCTTCCAGGGCAGTGGGTAGTCAGCTGTGGTGAATTCACAACTGAATTTGCAGTTTTTCTTAAGTTCCTCATGTCTTTCAGCTTAACTAGGCAACCCCTATGAAAGCTTTAAATAAGTCCAGATAGATTTTAAGTAAATCTTGGGGTTTGGCTTTGGGTTTTGGTGGGTTTTTTGGGTTTTTTGTTTTGGTTTGGTTTGGGGTTTTTTGACTCCTGGGATGGGTGACATGCCATTTTTAGCTAGAAAAGCCATGTCTGATTTGTGCTATCTGTCTGGATGCATCTTTAGCTAGTCTTAAGTGAGTGATACAGTCATGTTTGATTGGCATATTCACACTGTGCCAGCTGGGTATTCGTTCTTATTCTGTTGAGACATATATTTAAAAAACAAACAAGCAAACAATAAACCAACCAACCAACAAAAAAAAACAAAAAACCAACCCCCCAAAAAATCCACCAAACCAAAAAACCCAGAACACTTTCCTGCCAGCTTCAGAAGCAAAAGAACTCCAAAAGAATTTGAATAAATTTTTACAGGTGGATGAAATGGCACACCGACAAAATGACAAATCTGGTATATCTTTGAGATCATGCTAAACTCTGCCACATTTGGTACTTTCCATCTTTGGCAAGTAAATATGGCTTTACTGCAATTATACAATAATTTCACTTCTGCTCACCTCCAACTGCTCTCCTGTGAAAGTAAGAAGCTCTACAGATTGTCAAAAATTGTCATTCTTGGTGAGCTCTTGAACACCACCAGCAGTTTTTCATTTTGCTGCTTGCGCACATACAATTTGTGCCCTCCCTTATTTTTCTCCAGTAACTGTAAGAAGGAAGATGCACAACCAAAGGGAAGCAGTGAATATACAAGAGCAGAGAGAAACTGCCAGACCAGTAAGAATGATTTCATTTGCCACAGAGATCTGGATGCAATACAGATACACTTAATTGTGAAAACACTATTTAATTTCATCTTAGAGAACAAAATGGAGAACAGAGATCTATAATTTAGTGAAACTATTAAAGTGTTGTTTGGAGCCCGCTGCGCCCCTATGCATCAGGCAGTAGAATCCTGCCCTTGACAGGTGTTTTGCTGAAGAATTGTACTTATTAATCTCAACTTTCATTCTTACCCAAACAAGACATAAAAATATTAAATGTATAAACTGAAACAGCGTTCACAGAATCAAAGAATCACAGAAAGATTGAGTCTGGAAGGGACCTCTGGAGGTCATCTGGTCCAACACCCCTGCTCAAGAAGGGCCACCTACAGCAAGTTCCCCAGGACCATGTCCAGACAGCTTTTGAATATCTCCAAGGATGGAGACTCCACAACCTCCTTGGGCAGCCTCTGCTAGTGCTTGGCCACCCTCACAGTAAAAAAATGTGTCCTGATGTTCAGGAGGAACCTCCTGTGTTTCAGTTTGTGCTCATTGCCTTTGGCCCTGAACCAAAGATGTCGTCTAACCAAATCTAGAATCGGTCTCAACAAAGACTCAAGATGCAGGAGTTCTCTCATATAAACTATTTCACTTTTGTTACTTCATCAAAAATCCTGTTTATGCAATAGCTGAACTCCTTTATCTGCCCCTATTTTTTTCTACTCATCTGTGCCCAAAATCTCAACTGACACCTACCTAAACCTGCCACCTTCAGCATCTGTAACTTGGATAATACAAGTAAGGATCTTCAGTATACGGGCCCAACATATTCTGATATACAAAATGAGTGCAAAATCAAAAGAGTCAAGAAAGGACCAGGTGGTACTGACTATGTCACTTAGCTTCATACATAGTTCATTAGCCTTTAAATTTTGTATTTAATTAACTGACATTAAAATTGGTTTTTAGCACCACAGATCTTCTGTGTTATTCCCGAGTGCTTCAGCAATCAAATGTGTGGCCCAGGATTTAGAGCGAGGTCACTGTGTAGGACATGGGAGCTTATCCAACAGACCCTGCACAGGTTTATGTTGCCATACTCACCCATGTGCCACGCAAACGTAATTCTGGAGAAGTTTCCTTGCCTGGAAGGCTCTTTCCAAATAGAAAGAGAGTTTAGTGTAGTATTCTCTTGATCCTTTTAGTCCAGGACTATGTATGTGGCCTCAGCCTCAGATCAATACTTGCCCTCTGTTAAAGTTTCACATATCTAAGTTATGATCCGGAAGCCTGATCAAGTGATTCAAGTATTTAACAACTCTGAAAGCTAGGAAAAAAGGCAGTTTAGGCCAAACTGAATTTGCTGGCACAGTAATGAGAACAGAGGGCAAGAGCTCAGGAAAGCCAGGCTTGATTATGCTGCTCCTGGGAGGTGGGAACGAGAAGGCTGGTGACTGCCTGTGCCTTCTCCCTGCCACTATAACTTGATCATGGCTCTGGGGCAAGCAACACAGGCAGTGGGGCAGTGGCCATTTTACTGACCCCCCTGCACCCTGCTGCTCTGTGCAGCAGTGTCCTTTCCCAGAACATAAAGTTGCCTCAATGCCTCACCAGTTTTTGAGGTACCAACACTTTCAGGCTAGTTGTTCTTGGGAGGCTGAAATCTCTTTCCCTTGTTTTGTTATGCCACTCTTTTTTGCATCTTATAATTCACTCCTGTAGTTCTTGTCTCTATTTCCCTCTTTTTCTTTTAACCTCTGAATTTTCAGATGTTTACTTACTTTCCCCATTCCCCCTAATTTTCTGGCTTTTCACTTTTCCCTTCAACATGGTGCCAGATCTGCTTATTTTCTTGCAGTTGTTTTGCCTCCTTTTTCCCAGAATATCTTTATTTAGTCAAAAGGCAGGACTAAAAGCCCATTTTGGTTAATAAGATGATTTTTAAGAACCAAGCCAGAGATACATTTCTTCTCATTGAATTTCCTGTCTGTCCCAGTGTCCCTGTGAATCAGGGCATATTACTGAGCCCATTTTGCTGCTGGGAAAACTGAAGGACCAAGATGTTTCTTTTTACCAGTAACAGCCACAGGACACAAAGGATTCTGTAGCCATTGCAAAACCAGATCCTTACCTTTCAAGCCCCAGTTTCAAACACATGTTTCTCCAGTGCATTTTGGTTCCTCCCAATGCTAACACTTTCTGTTGACTTTTACTCGGGGGGGGGGGGGGGGGGCGGGGGGAACAGTAGTGGAAGATGCAAAACATTCTTAAGGGCTGGCACAAACATGTCTACCCATCTTGCTCATTCTCATTCATCCATTCCAAACAGGTTTTCTCCTATCTTGGCTTATATGATAAAATTCGAGCTGTCCTTTAGCACCTTCACATATTTAGGTCTTTTAATCTTTCCTCATTAATCAGTTCTTCAGCACACTAATCAGTTTGCTAGCCTTTTCTCAGTTTCTTCTAATGTGTTGACATCTTTCTTTTACTCAAATACTACCAGACTCTGACTGCTGATCAGTAAAAGTGATTTCCAATAGAAGTGAGTGCTTGTGTCACTTATTGATCAGACTATTTCAATTCTTTGTTAGCATGGACCCCAGTGAACCGTATTTAGACTGCAGCTAATTCACAGCATAGTAACCTGTACGTGCCTTTGTGTACCAGGAAGGCCACACCTTATTTAGTTTTGCAGTTCTTCCACTGTATCCATAAAATTATGTTAATTTTTCAATACTGCTTTCAGCTTTTGGCATCCTCAAAGACAAAGATATAGTATATTTCACTGAACCTGAGCTGCATTGCCCCAACAGCTCTCTGTATTCTGAATCAGATGTGTATTCAGTTTGCTTTAAGTGTAATCTTCAGTTAATGAGTACTAGGGCTCTTGCCAATTATGCCCCTTGCTTTGAGAATACCCTTCACGTTGTTATCTGCAATTCTTAATCAAAATGTAAAAGTAGATTAAAGAATGACATGTTTTATGCTGCATTTAATTGTCCCCAATGGCTGGTTTTAGTAGTACATTATATAGTAAAATATTCTCAAACATTTTTGTCAAGGGGCTCTGTAATTTCAATTTTATTTTGTTTTAATTTTTGCTACAGAACCACACAAGTGGATGCAGCATACAGCTTGTCAGCCCACTAAAGACATACAGAAAGGGACTATTACCTCCCTGTGCTGTGACAGTGTGTAATTCAGAATTGCATAAGCTTTTCTATATCACTATATTGCATTGCATTTCCCAGTCTAATTTTTCCTAACCTTCTGATGTTCTCATACTCTAGTTTTGCATAGCTTTTCAAAGTTTATTAACCATTTCTATGATGCTGTACATTGATTTTGATCATTATACAGTTAGCCTTTCCAAGAGTATTTCTCATGCTTCTATCATTACCAAACTGTCCAAACTTCATTTTCTTTGTTACTTTAATGTTTGCACAAGAGACAAATTACATTGTTCTTGATCCACATTATATATAATGCTTGTAAGCATAAAAGCAATTAAATTATCATTATGTTAGTATGTAAATCTATACTTAGAAAAAATAGCTGTCAAGAAGGAGAAACAGAACTGTGTATTTTTTTCACATGCACAGTGATTGTGGCATATAAGATAAGAATTAGGCAAGGTGCTAGCTCCAACATAATGCATGTTCAGGTTAATGAGAGTTTAGGGTCTAGAATAATTACATACTTAAATGATAATATAGTCTTATCTTATTTCTCCACAAAAATTTAGAAAGAACTTCCAAATCTCATGGAAGCTCAGAGCATGTCCATTAACAGAGTAATATACTTTATCCAGTGGAGCACGTCTCTAAGTATTTGCAAGCCATGACTTATAAATGGGAGGTTTATTGGATTTCCAGAACCTTGTGAAATCTCCTTTGGTGGATAATAAAGTCAACTGAATACACTTCCATAGGAGCTTGTCTAATATGATTACATTTGGGCCCAGAAGTATGAGACCATTAGGGATTTAGACTGTACAGAGCATCATCTGCCTTGCTCCATGTGTTTCGGTCTGCCTGCTGGAAGTTTTCAAGATAAGAACAGGACTCATTGGGTGAGCTGTCATGCCAGCTGACAAGTGACAGCTGGTGCAGATTGATGAGGGTGCACCTGGAAATATGGCACTTTACTGTGAGGGTGGTGAGACTCTGGACCAGGCTGCCTGGAGAAGCTGTGGATGCCCCGTGCCTGGAAGTGTTCAAGGCCGGGCTGGATGGGGCTTTGAGCAACCTGCTCTAGCAGAAGGTGTCCCAGCCCATGGCAGTGGGGGCTGGAACCAGGTGATCTTTAAGGTCTCTTCCAAACCAAACCATTCTATGATTCTATAATAGTGGTTTTGTAGTGGATTAGGATGATTTTGCAACTACTTGTCCATATTTTTTTAAAAGAAGTTAGCTGTACCAAGCATTTCCCATCAGTCAGTTACATAACTGTAACAAAGATCTGAATTCAGCTTTAATCTTTTTGACAGAGTGATTTAATAAGTAGTCCCTTAGTATCAATAGTTAAATTTCTACTTGGAAAGACAGGAAATAAATATAACTTTTTGCAAATAGAGCAGATCTTTTGACTTACTGTAATCACATGACTTGTTTGCATGCATCAGTGTCTCCTGTCCTAGCTTCCCCACAAGAAATGTTATGCCTCTTCCCCTAGCTGGATATATTGCGATGAGCATTAATTTGCTCAGAGACCACCTGCTTCTGACAGATTAAAAGCACTTTCTGTTTAAAGTTTGAGCTCCTTCTGCAGGATACTCCCACAACAGCTCTGCTGAGTTGTGGTGGTCAGGTGCTGCTCTCCAGACTTCCCTGGCCACCAGCAGGCTGCAGAGCTTTCCTCCTTCAGGCTACTCTGCCACCTGACTTGGGCGCAGATGACTCTGTCATAGGGATGAAACCTCATCATCAAGCTGCCTGAATATCTGGAGTCCTTGTCGTCTCTTAATATATCCCGGTTTCTCAACTTAAGTGTGGAGGCTACCTTTTTCTTTTCAGAGGCACATGCCTGGTGTAAACACATTCAACGTATAACATTTGCATATGCTTTTGAAGCAGAATTGCTCTGTATTCAATGGGCAGGGTTCTTTGTAGAAAATACCAGTAGCATTAGGGTGCTGATTCAGTAGGTATTGGAGTATAGTATCAATTACACACAGCTTGTAAATGTGGAACTTTTGTCTGTATCACAGGATGCTTCTAAGCTTGTAAGGTTCAAATAAGTCCTTCTCCCTGGCCCAGGATACATGTTTTGTGTCAGGAAGGGGCACTAATTGCTTGTGAGTAGGGAGCAAGCTAAATTGGCTGAAATATATCAATCAATATGAAAGTACTGGCTAAAACGATGAAGAGAGATGCGCTACATCTTTCATAGAGAGAAATTATATGACTATTGTGTAGCCCCATGGGAGGCAATGAGTTATTATTTATATTTGATTATCTCCTTTTTCCCCAAAAGACATGATGTTGTGGATACCGATGTGAGTCATAGTTAACTTTCAGAATATCATTAATCCTTTTGTTCTGCATCAAGTCATGCTTGCTATTGATGCTCGAAATGATGAAAGGAGTTTTACTTCACAAGACCCTGAACTTGCTACACTCCTTGCTTTTACAAAGGGAGAAATGGAATTGCATCAGAGCCACAAAAACTGCAGATTGCTCTAAAAAGACATATTTTACCAAAGCACTTTCTATGCCTAGTAGCATAATCTGTAGTGGACCTATTGTTGACACAGCTCTGGATATTTATATTCCTTCTGCAACAGTACAACATGATTCTGAACATCATGTGGAGCTTGAGAATAGGATTGCTACTGAAGGAAAGAGAACTGGTTCTGAACCATGTTCTGAATTTCAATCTGCACACAATGAACTTTCACATGAAGGCTGAGGGGAAATGAGAAATAAATAGCTTTTATTAGTTGAGCTGAATTTTATGGAGCAGTTTTAAATCTTTTATTGATTAGTGACCAGTATCACTGAGATAACTCATTTTTTAAAGAATGTTTAAGTGAATTTGTAGTAATGATGGTTGCATGTAATCCCCTTTCAAGGCTCCACTCTTGGAATAAGAAATGTTTCTGTTTGTCGAGCATAATGTTTTAACTTGAGCAAAAGGATATGTCACAGTTTTTTGATTCTATTTTTACCTCTGTTACTTGAGGTGTTTGAAATGTGCAACATCTACATTACTTACATACATTACTTTGAAATAAATTTCAGTGTGCAGGAAAGTAGGTTTTCCAGACAGATGTATTAGATGCATTGTTTCCAGTACCCCCAGATACACACTGGCTTGCACTGCTGTGGATAAGGATGGTATCGCTTAAAATAGCTTCCTGTACATACCAGCTTTTCATGTTATACCCACTTTTAGCAAGAATCTATCCCTGGGAACAAATGGTGGAAGGGCTGTTAAAGTCTCCTTATGCTGTACAGTATCACAGTTCCTCCAGCCTAACTGCTGCTGGGATGAGCTGAGAGCCAAATACGGTCAGTGTACTGAGGAGAAAACGTTTCAGCTGTTCTCACGCTAAGAAACTAGGTGCTTTGAATTTGCCCTCCAGAGTGCATATGCACTCTTTCATAGTCTCATCATACATAAGGCTCCCACCCCACCAGGATTTTTTTCTTATCGTAGTCTCCACTTCCTCTTCCAGGACAAGACCCATGCATTGAGGTCACACTGCTCACCCACTCACACATGTGAAGAGGACAGGCTTGCTACCAAGGGAACCGAAAAGCATAAATCTACGAGTATGTCTCGGAAGTGGATTCAATGTCCTTCCCCTTTCACTGTGCACCACTAGGAAGGATCAAAATCCAACTTCTGTTTGCTTTCTGGGAATCTGCAGTACTCGGAGCTGTCAAAGCCACATCCTCCACTGCCTTTCTGAAAACCCTTTCTGCAAGGCAGATGGTGAGCCAGGGAGGGAAAGGAAACCTCTTCTGCCATGCAGGCCTTTGTTTTTGGAGTTGCAAAGAGACTGAAAGCTCTTCGATGGGTAACTTGACAGATGTCCCCCCGAGGCTGAGATGCTTGCCACAGCAAGAAGCACTGCAGCTGGTGCTTACCAAAACCACCAGTTCTGACAAATCAGGAGAGAAATGGATTTGTCACATCCCTGATTTATTTTAGTCTACGATTGAAGTGAAAGATGCTGAACTGTGAGGAACATTGTAGTCATAGTGATGATGAACAGCACAAGTGCACATGAACACGTATTTTATTAGAAAACTATTGCTGTACATGTTCGTTATTTGCTGACTGACTCCTGTAGGCAATAAACACTCTTCTAAAATATCACTCCCTTGGTAGCAAGTTTTTCCTCCATCATTTTAAGATGAAAATGTTTCAATTTTCAGAATCTCCCCCCAACCAACACTTATGTGGACTTAGTGTTACGTTCTTCAAAAAGATGATACAACTACCCATTTGAAAAAACACGTGCTTCCCTTAGGTATTTAGATGCTGAGTTGAAAAGCAGCTTAAAAATACCTATGATAAATAGCTAACAATCCTATCTAATTCTATCATATGGACTTGGACATCTAAAAAGAAAATAATACAGCTGAATTGCTTCCATTGTTCTAAAGACTATTGTGAGAAAAATAGAAAAAATCTGTTAATTTATGGTATCTGGAAGGAATGATGCGTTAGATGTGGATTAGAAGTGAAATAATTTTTTAATAAACTAATTTTTATATTTGGTTCAAAAAGTTCTTATTTTTATGGCTAGATACATGAAGACAAACTTCTAACATTGAAGCAGCATTTTTCCACCAGGGGAGAGAAATAAAATAATCCAGTACTACAATAGCATGATGTTGCTATTTCAAATGCCTTATTATCAGTTTGAGCTATCTGACTAATGAGATACAGCAAGACCTTTGTTAGGGAATAGATAATCTTTTTAATATTACAAAAAATGTAATTAGACAAGGAAATTTAATATGAAATTAAGATAAATGTAATATGAAGATATAAAAATAGGTATTTGTTATGTGTAGGCTCCAAGACATATTTATAAATTTGTTGACTCAAAAGATACAAAAAGCCAGTCTCATCTCGAAAAAAACCTGCTGCATTTGGAGATACTGTGCTGCCCCCAAAAAGTCCTGGCTAGATCCAGACCAGAATCTACAAACTACTGTTAGTACATGCAACTACTGTATACATTGTGCATACTAATACACCAACTACTACAGAAAAGCTGATCTTAGAAGAGTAGGTACAAGGAAATTTAGGAATGACACCTGGAAGTTTGTGTAAGTCCTAGGATATGTGTGGCAATATTTTACTAATGCTTCCCAATGCCCTGAAACCTAGTGGACCCTCATGCTCCAAAGAGCCCAGGATCCAGCAGTTTCCAGGTCCCAGCTCTCTGGAAAACCTGTCCTCCTATTCGGATGTCTAAATGTTGATAGCTTGCCAAACTCTTCTGAAAAATCTGGTGCTTAGAGTCCGCTTCCTTGATCATCTATTTAAAATAAAAGCCGCAGCAAAGACTGGTCTGCCTACCAGAGAAATGCAACTTCCATTGCAGAATCTTCCCACCACCTTTTAACTGCTCCTATCATTGGTATACTAATTTATTCTGGGTAGTAATGTTCTAATATGCTTTCAGCACAGCCGCATTTTCTTTTGAATTGAATCAGCAAGCTCTGTGGTATTATTTTAAACTCCATGGTAAGGCAAGAAGTGGTGAGACCTTTATTTAAGATAACCAGCATTTTTCCATTATAAGATGTCTTGCAGCAGTATTTAAGGAACTGTGGTTTCTCCATGAATTACTGTTTGGCACCAGGGTTGGCCTTAAGTCAAAAAGCCAGGATGCCTTTTGCTGGTTTTATAAAAGCCAGCAAAAGGCAAGTTACCAACTTCTAGGCCCTAGCATTTTCCACATATTTTCATATGATTTGTTTCATCCAACCTGAAAAATTGGCAAAATCTTTTAAAATATCAAAAAACCCCATGCCTATGCTGTTCCAGCATTTCAAGATAGGATTGTGCATGGAGGAGGAAGAAGAGATGTCAGTCAACCAGCCACTTTTCTGCCCCTTCAGACCACCAGAACATTCCGTGATCATTGAGGGGTGTGCCCTGAACTGACTGCACACAATCTATCTGCTCACTTCGCAGGGCACATGGCAGCACCCACAGTTTCTCAAAGCCACACCTGTAGCTGGAAGGACAAAAAGTTGGTGATGAACTGCTGAGGTCAAGGCAGGTCACTATCACAACACTCTACAAACTATCAAGCTGCAACAAGGCCTTTTACCATCTCATACCAACATACTCTTCATGCCAGTCCCTCTGCTACCTTCTCCTTGTCTTGCCTCATCCAGGGCACACCCTCTCTTCTCTTGCTTCTTCCTCTCTTCTCTTGCTTCTTCCTCAGCTGCTCCCTCTTCATTGGCTCTCAACCCCTTAACAAAACTAGCCACAGATGCATCTTACCTACATTGGCCAACCCGCCACCCCTGAAGCCAGCCCACAGCTGTATATTATCAGTGCTAATTAACCCAGCTTCATTCCTCTACAGATCACCACAAAGGCTACATTCACCTTATTGCAGGTATTGCAGCCAGCAAGAGAAGATGTGTAAAGCAGCTGGCTCTGAGCACCTTCCATTCTTGCAGTACACATTTGAGGAAGCCCTCCTTCTGCCAGGTTAAAGTTGGTCCCATGAGCTGGACACCTTTTTGCACCTGGGCTGCACCTTCCAGTTTAGTTTCATGCAAAAAGAATAAAACTCATGTATGCAGGGACCCCTCCATCATGTGAATCAAGGCATGATCATTAAGGAGGACTGGGATGCACTCTGCGGCTGCTTACTGGTCCAAACTCACGTAACAAGGTAGAGGTACTCAAAAGAGAGTAAATGGTTGTATTTCCTCTGTCTGAAAGGTGTAATTTCTCTCCAGAGAGGTGTACTTGCAGGAGAAAGGTGATGAAAATCCAATGCCAGGTGAAGAGCTGTGGCTCCAGTGCATTGCTGTGGTTCCCCAGCTGGACTGAAGTGCTGGGGAGGTGTGAAGCGACAAAAAGGCTCATCTACTGGTGTTTACAAGCAAACATTACTTCTGAAGCGATATCAGTCTGAACATTTGCTTTACTTACTGAGTATTTCTTAGTAACATAGTGTATGAACCCATGAAAAGCAAATGGCATAGCTTCTGAGCTTTGTTCTCTGTTTCTGAGGCAATAATAGGAAAGGGATAGTATACTGTTACATGTTTACAGAACACTGTTAACTCCTGCACCCTTACTGACCATCTTACAACGTAGAATTGTGTAGCATAGTTGTATCGATTTATCTTTTAAAGAGTTGTTCTATTAGCTTTTATCATCATGTTTCCAATGAAACCAAAGCCCAGCTGGCGAAGTGCAAATACGTGGCAGCTGTGGCTAAATCATCCTTTGATTTTGAACAAACTATTCCAACACCCTTCACCCCGAGCTCTGGCTCCAGGAAGATCACACAGGCTCAGCCCTGGCAGAAATGCACACTGCCTGGAGAACCAGCATTGATCAGACACCATGAAAAGTGTGTCTGAAGTGGAAGTTTCTTTTTATTCGAAGCAAAAAGTTTCACAGCCCAATGCAACACCTCACTAAGGGCTTTGGCTAGTATTGTGAGGCATTAATTATGAAAACGTCTATGTGAGGTACTCATAATTGGTCAGATTGCAAAAAATAAGGAGATAATATTCTCGAAAGATCTGCTCATCCAGGACCTGGAAGACAGAAAATCAGCCATATGCCCCTTACATAAATATTCATTTTTCCATTTGCTTGTATCGTATCATCCTGGATCACTGGTTCCTTTCTCTAACTTCCCCACTCTGCTCTAGAACTTTCTCAGTTGT
This sequence comes from Falco peregrinus, assembly GCF_023634155.1. Lineage (NCBI taxonomy): Eukaryota > Metazoa > Chordata > Aves > Falconiformes > Falconidae > Falco > Falco peregrinus. The sequence continues at coordinate 72,654,884 of NC_073723.1, forward strand.
TGGGTTCAAATGCTGAACTCTATTTATTGTTTATTTTATCTTATGGTACCTTGGGAGAGAAGCACAGCCTTCCATTCAAGCACTTGAAAAACAACATTAAAACATTTTTTCAGCAGAGTGTTTTTACCACTTTTGGAGTGTTTTGGCCTTTCAGGGTTTTAGCAGAGCACTGCCTGCAATTGTCACCGTACTTGGCAGCTCTTCCTTCATGATGGCAGTATCATATCTGAGCCAGTTTTAACTTGTGCTTAATTTTTCAGGTAGTACATTACCACACAGACAAAAAGATGTGATCTCGGTTTCGACCGAATATCTATGGGATGACAAACCCTGCAGATGTACAGGATGATCCATCTTTCCCCCCCCATATTAACTCTCTTCTCAGACATGTGCCAGGCTATGACACAAATGTGTTTCCCTGCAGCCCAAGGAGAGGACCATGCTGGAGCAGCTGTACATCCTGCAGCCCCTGGAGGACCCCGTGCCACAGCAGGTGGGCGTTTCCTGAAGGAACTGCTGCCCATGGAAAGCCCACACTGGAGCAGGTGTATCCTGAAAGACTGCAGCCTGTGGGAAGGAACTCTGCCGGAGCAGGGGAACAGCATGAGGAGGAAGGAGCAGCAGATTTATGGAGAGGCCACAGCCCCCAGTGCCTATCCTCCTGTGCCGCTCAGGACTGGGGGGAGGTAGAGGAGCTGGGGGGTGAAGCAGCAACTTTGACCCTGGGAAGAAGAGGGGCAAGGAGGAGGTGTTTTAGCTTTTGTCTTTGTTTGTTGCCATCCAGATCTGTTTTAATTGGTAACAAATTAAATTAATCTTCCCCGAGTTGTCTGGTTTGCCTCTGACGGTAACTGGTAATTGATCTCCCTGTCCTTATCCTGACACATGAGCTATTTCAATCTATTTTCTCCCCCATCCTGTTGAGGAGAGGGAATGAGAGAGCCGCTGGCTGGGTGGCTGGCAGCCCAAGGGCAGCCCACCATAACCAGAAAGGATCCCTGTCCAGCTAGAAGGGGGCAATCAGAAAATGTTAGGAAGCTGAGAGTTAAATCACATACTGTCATGAAACCTGATGACTTCTGAGTTCGTGGGAGTTTGATGTTGCCTTGAGTCTGTGACTGGAAATACAGGCACTCTGTATAATCCAACTTCTGACAGCTGCAGAGCACATCACGTATTTTAAGGTGAAATAAAGAATACTTTAAAGTTTGCCAACTGAAGTTCAGTTGAAAGGTTTAGTGATTGTTATAATAAACATTTTGAAAAATTTTTGAAAACTTAGGGGAAAAAAATTGCAAAAGCCTTTGGTAGGATCAGTCAGTTTCCAGCTGAATTTTAGGCAGGCTATTTCCATTCTTCTGTGACAGAAGGGCTCAGTAGTGGTTGACAAACTGTTTGTGGCTTTGTGAAAAATTCAAGAGCAATCCCTAAGCCAGGACTACGTGGACATAATTGGGAACTGGGCAAAGCTGGAACAGAGGTTGCTCAGTAAATCCTCAGCAGTACGAGGAAGCAAATTGGCAAGTGCCAGACCCCTCAAGGATCCAGCTGTACACCAAGCCCACCATTATTCCTCAACAGATCACCTGGGAAGCCACTGGTTGCCTTCCAATCATGAAGTACCCCTGGAATTTCTGAACCTCACCATCCCCAAGTAAGCAGTATGTATCTTGAAATTGCTGCCCTTGTTCCAAGGCCTCAGAAGATTCAGACTTAGATTTTAATTACTGCACACACAAAATGTGCTTGCATTTGTTTGCTTACTTCATACTTGACAGTGTTGCAGCTATGCTGGAAACCTGATCTATATCAGCCGGATACTTTTGAATCCTCAGTGCTGAGTCAGAAAAATTACAGTTCTTCTGTATGAGTCATCATCAGTTTTACTATTATAGATCAAAGAAAGCAAAACCATCTGGATTTTGTGGTTTCTGCGACTTACAAAATTATAATAAAGCTGAAGTCAGTTTGTGTACATAAAGAAAGTTATATGCTCTTCTGAGGGTTCTAGGTCATACAAGATGCATTTTTTTTTACCTGTTTCCATCTTCATATTTCAGAAACCTGTATTTGTGTATAATTCTACTTAAATTGGTATGCTTTTTTCCAACTTATATATGAAATGTAAATCATTTGTGCTTCCAGTTGAGGTAAACAGTTAATGAAATTTTCTGCGGACTGACACATAGGACATTGTTCGAAGAATCTTCTTGTCTTGTCTAAAACAAACCATTTATTCTGAAAACATATATATAGATTGTACTTTTAGTGAACTGAGACATAACAACACAAACATATTCTATATTAAGGGAGATTATTAAGTACTCCCAGCCACATGCCAGTTGTACGTATTGTGCACCCACTGCTTACAAACTAAGACACTATTTGTCTTAACAGCAGAGAATGTAGTCCAAAATCAATAAAAGGTATGAAGGCATTATTGATATCTGAGGTTAAATTTTCACTGGGGCAAATTGTTCCACAATAATAGTGGCCTTTTCATGTACTTCCTAAACGAAATCCTGTTAAGCAGAAAAGAACTAGTGAAGAAAATTAACCCCCTCATCTTTCTATCCCGGATCAGTATCAATAATCGGTGCCAGAATATAACATTAGAATGAATTGTTCTCTAATGGATTCCATCAGAAAGAGAACTTGCATAAACATTTCTGGGTTTGAGTTTTTTACTTTTTAGTTATCATGAAATTCAGAATTTAAATACAGGAAATTTTATTGCACTGGATCACAAGTTGTTAGTGACTGCCATTTCAGCTGCCTAAATCAAAAATCTGGCTTCTCAGGGATCAGCTGGTAATTAGTACCAGAATTACACTGAAGTGTGCAGCTACACTGGTAATTTTGATCAGTCTTGCAAACCATTTCACATGCTGTTAAACCATTTATTTTCTATGTTGCTCCTTAGTCATAATCCACATAATTCTCCTGGTTGTTGGACCAGAAAATTGTTTTGGTTTCTGTGAATTGTTCTAGTTTCTCCTTTCAACCCCATCCCTGGTAATGGGCAAAGGAGAGGAAACAGGGTGCTAAGATCAAGTGTGGTACCTGATATTACCAGCTTACCAGTCATGTGGTGCATGATAATTTAGCTTGACAGTAGAGAAAGCTGTATGGACACACAAAGAAAATTTATCATGGTAACTGCCATGGGGCACATTCCTACCCCAGAGTAAATGTCATACGCTTTCATGAAGAGGCAAACCATCTCCTGCTTACCCTGAGGAAATAATGTGAACCAGGGTCACTGTCATGGAGCAGCTGATGCATAATAATTTCCCACCCTTCATCAAGTTTTTTCTGGATCTGTAATTTCCCCTCACAAGTACAGTAGCTGCCAATTCCCAGAAATGCCAGCAAAACCCCTTGTAGCAACTGGATCCATCTGAACACCAGCACTTCTGGATAAGGCTGTAGGGAAGGAAGCTCAAGATGAAGAGGACAGGCTCACTGGTACATGGAAGGAAGGTGGAAGGATAAAGAAACTAGAGTGTGAGATGGAAGAGGAGGCTAAGAAGGTAGGAGTATGCGGTAAAGACTCTTGGGGCTTGGAAATGGTAAAGTGGTAGCATGCAGTTGGAAAACAGGGTTTGGAGGCTGGACAGTGGAGTGGTAAGAACTTGTATGGCTTCTGTTGGCCAGAGGGATTGGAAAGGGATATAAAAGCTTCAGAGCTGGGATCAGGGCAGATGGTGTTACAGAAAGGTGCTGTCAGACACTTATGTAGAGGACTAAACAGCTGGACGTAAAAGTAACTCAAAATCAGTCTGATGTTCTCCACATACATTGCCTTTAGAAAACAAGTCTTACATCTCTGGACAAAAGTGAAGCAATGCAGACCTGTCCCAGCATCCCCAGCATGGCTCTGGGGATCAGGGTCCTCCACGTGCTCTCCCATGCAGTGTAGCTGCGCAGCCTTGCTACAAACTGCTCTGGGATGGGACCATCTTGCTCCCTTTTCTCTATCTTTCTGACTGTTTAACTTTGCACAGAACAATTACATACCTGCTGGGCCAAGGAGAATGTTCTCTTTGTGGAAAAGGTGAGCTACATGCTGTTAGCCAGAGCAGGGCACTGGACTCTGGTCTTCCAGATGTCTTCAGTGGACTATAAAATTTGTGGTGTTCCCCCAGGTTTTGAATGAAAGAGAATGCACAACACCCTCTTTTTACAACCCTCTGAAACAAAAGGCTGTTCTACACTTTTCTGTTTGTTATAGAAAGGGCTTAGGCATTCAAATTAAAGTTAAAATGTTTTGCGTCAATGAAACCCTAAACCCCTGCAATCTAGCATTAGATGGCTAAATGCTAAGGCTGGTGCTACTTCAAAGGCTCCTGTGTTTTCTACCAACTGGATGAAGAGACTCCCAGTTACGAGTGCAGACTTTTGAGCATCCTGATCTTAGATACCCATATCTCTTCAAGGAAAGAAAATATAGTATGTGAAATACAGTAGGCTCTTACAGATTTTTCTAGCTTAGAATTAGGTACGCTAGTAACATACTGAACATCAGCAAGTAATGTTGCCCTTAAACTGATAGGCCATGTTGATGCATCAGTACATTAGATGCCAAGTCCTGGGTCTTCCAGATAAGGGTGGCTCTTTTGCAGGCCGTGCACCTTTCAGTCTCCATAACTGCTGTTGTATGAAAAATAGCACCAAATATTTCAGATTTATAGAGCATAATATTAGTACTTTAAAAAAAGAGATCCTTCAAAATAAAAATGCTATTAACATTTTAAAAGAAAAAAATATATGCTCATGAAAGAACTGAGTAGCCAGTTAGAATGTCTTTATTAAAACTCACAGCATGCTGAACTCACAGCTTAAGAAATGAGATCCCTGCTAGTGTTTACAGACATCAGATTTTTTAAATGAATATAAAGAATATTTTGTCTCCATAATAAATGACTCAAAAGAAAACAGGGCAGCTAGTACAATGAAACTGCTAAAACAAGTGTTGTGTTAAAACACTTCAAGGAACAAATGTAGCCACTCTCACTGCTTCATTCTTCTAGTGATGGCAAACAGGGAAAGTCAAAGATCAAAGGAAAATAATACTTTTTTTAAAAAAAGCTTTAACTAATACTCAAATCCACAGTGTTATGTAGTGATGTAGACTTCAATCTGAGATCTAACATCAAATATCTCTTTTAGGACAATATTGAAGCTAATCTCTCAAAAGATGCCGGTTAAACAGCACACATACTTCCACATGTTTTCCAGACTTTCTAACTTGCAACCCTTTTTAAGCATCCCTTTGTCTTTAAAAGTATAGCCAGACCTTATGCATTTCCTGCCTGAGAATATCCTATATGAACATTTGAAAGTGCTGCATCTGGCTTTTCATTCCATATAATGTGACAGTAAATGTAATAACCTTTTCGGGAGGCAATGGGAAGGTTCATGTCTGTGTGGTGGTGAGAACTTCCTGACAGCATTGCTGAGCTCTCATTTGCGACTGGTTTTACACAATTCTCATTTCTCTAAGATGTATGTGCATAGCATAGCAGTAGGATAAATCTAATGTAGGGAAACAAGAAAGTACAATGTGTTTCTCTACCTATACTATTAATCATTACACAGTCTCTGTTACATTGACAACTGCAGCATACCGTTCCTTTCTTGAAGATTATCACCAGCTAGCATATTCTTACAGATTTTCCCTTGATAAATCTGGTATACTTACAGGCTACATATTTTAAAACAGGGCCAAGGACCATTCTTTGGCAACATGAGGTCAAATGGCACAGCATGCTTCGTCTCCACGTGTGTCTCTCTCATCTCCCCAGAGTTGCTTTGTCTGCTGCACCACCTTAGGAGGACTCTGCACTGGTGAGGTCCCACCTCAAATACTGTGTTCGGTTTTGGGCCCCTCACTACAAGAGATATTGATGTGCTGGAGTGCATCTGAAGTAGGGAATGAAGCTGGTGACGGGTCTAGAGAACAAGTCTTATGAAAAGCAGCTGAGGGACAGGGGTTGCTTAGCCTGGAGAAAAGGAGGCTCTGGGGGGACCTTATCACTTGCTACAACTTACCTGAAAGGAGGTTGTAGGCAGGTTGGGGTTGGTCTCATCTCCTGAGTAACAAGTGACAGGACAAGAGGAAATGGCCTCAAGTTGCGGCAGGGGAGATTTAGATTGGATATTAGGAAAAATGTCTTCGCCAAAAGGGTTGTCAAGCATTGGAACAGACTGCCCAGGAAAGTGGTTGAGTCACCATCCCTGGAGGTATTTTAAAGACTTGCAGATGTGGCACTTAAGGACACAGTTCAGTGGTGGACTTAGCAATGCTAGGTTAATGGTTGGACTTGATCTTAAAGGCCTTTTCCGACCTAAATGATTCTATGCTACTATGATTCCTTCCAATGCTTCATCTTGAATATTTAGCATGTACGTATGCAAGGCTTTCCCCCCTAATTTTTGAATGAGTTTCAGTTGCTGTGAAAGATCTTAGATCAGATGGGGATAAAATAGTGTATTTCCATGTTTCCTTTGGTACTTTACTCATCCTAAAGCAGACTTGTCTAATATTGGTCTCATGATGGTGATGCAAGGTATTATGGATTATCTGGTAAGGAATTTGGGTTGAACACATATGTCTCACTTTATCTGCAGTCCATTCATGCTCCAAAAATGCCAGTAACAAGCAATTGTGTAGGAGCTTGAATTTTGCTATCATGCTCTGTACATGGCCCAATGCTTCAGTCTGGGCCCCAGTGTGGTTTCCAAGAGTTGGGTATTAGCCAAGCAGGGACTCAAATGCTGGCTTCACCTTGGGTTTGCATATGTCCTTACAAATATATGTGAGGACAGTGAAGAAGAATCCATTTGAACATGTTAAGGGATTGTGACAATCAGTTCACAGGTACTTCAGTAGTAGCTAAGAACTAATTGTTTCTTTACTTTTTCAGTAGTAACGCAGGATTGTGGCATGGTTTGGGTAAATTCAGACTGCTGTTTCCATAGCGCAGGGTGTTTGAGTTATCATTGAGCTGCTGCAACCACGTCTGAGAGTTCTCTGCAATCAAGCATTAATTAGATAAGCTATTAGAAGCAGGAGTAGCATAAGCCATTCCCTTATTTCTGTACCAACTGATCCCAAGGATACTGAAGTCACTGAAGGTGTTTTTATTGACATTCAGTGAACTTTGGATCAGATCTTGGGCATAGCTCAGTTACGGCAGACAGTAATGATATTATGTCTTGTGATGACATACTATTATCATGTAGTATTGCAGACATGGTGCATTAGAAATGGATACTGTTCTTCACTTTCAACCAAAGTATATGTATAACAAACACTGCATCTACTTAGCTCTGCTTTTCCTCATTTCCATATATTCCCATGCCATAACAGTAAAATTTGCAATTGCCTTTCAAAGCCTACTGGACTTTCTGACTCCATAATGTTTATCGGTAACGAAGTGTTTGTGTTGGCTGCAGTATACCTATTGTCAATGTTAAATATTCTGGTTTCACGTTTTGCGTTCTGCTTCGTTACTTTCTCAATGTTCACAAAGTCTGCTTACTTTACAGTGTTCAATATATAGAACATGCACAATATTCCTCTTTTAAAATTCTTATTATATACAGATTTCTCTCCTCTCCCACATATAGTCTCTTAATTTTTATCACTTCTGTCAAGCTTGTCAAGAAAAATAACTAAATCTGAACCAAGGATTCAGGCTGCAGATATGCTGTAGCAATAGAGCAAGTCACACTTTACATACATTTTCTTAGGTAAAGTCAGGGTTACTGCCTATCCTATAACACTAAAAGGATTTTGATCTGCTTAAGCACTGTGAGGTGTGACAATATGTATTGTAAAGCATGGTTATGGCAGAGCATGGCCATATGCCCCTGCCACAGTAAGGCAGATCACAGATTACTGCTGAAAAGGTAGGTATGCTACGTACCTTAAAATCCTATACTTACTCAGATTGCTCACCAGCCCCACTAAAGGATGTGCAGGAGATGTTTTTCTTCCACTACCTCAACTAGGGAGACCTAAAATTGTCTTTCCTATGCTTCTGCTCTCATCAGAAGAAAAAAAATAAATAGCAGGTTGTCCCTTCATGTTGCCACTGCAGCTGCTTTTAGAAGGAGAAGGCTGGCAAAGCAATACAAGAGAAAGTGGGTAGGAAAGAAGACAGAGAATGCTGCACTGTGGAAAATATAGGATGACTTAATCTTTGGCTTAAACCTTTAACATCATCTGTTTTTCTTTGAACACATTGCCACTGAGTCCATGGGGAGTCCACTCCTGCATGGAATTTCTCCATCACTCTCTGCTCAACCCCACAGTATGTGGCATCCTTGAAAAATGCTAGAATGGGCAGATGTAGAAGACATCAGACATCCAGAATCTCAAATGCATCTTAGAAAAGTTCATTAAAGGATCACCTTCATCAATCTTTTAATGAACCCCTCTGGACTTTTTTGAACAGAACATGCATCTTCTTCAGGAATTTCTCTTTGACCCAGTACACAGTCAGGGTCATATAGTTAGTATAATTCAGTTTTATTTTGCCCTAAAAATACAATGTTCCTTTTTGCTTGTCTTACCCTCTTTATTCTGATACATCATGATTTGATTTTTGATGTGTAGTTTTAAAGAACAGAAATAATGGCTATGTAACTCAGCTACTTTCAAACTACATTGGTTTATTTGTCTTTCAGCATTCCCCTATAATTTTAGTAAGTTTTGGGGTAAAAACTAGGCTCCTCAAATTTCATTAAAAGTATTATATTGCAGAAAATACTAGAGAACAGTAAGCTCATCTCTGTAAAATTACTTAATTCAAGTTATTTTTCAAGTTATTCTTCAGTTCACAGTGTTTTTACAGAACTGTGTTTGGAGGGCACAATTAGATAAATACATTTCTTCTGCTGTGTTACAAAAACTTGAGATTATTCAATTTTTGCTCAACTGAAATGCAAAACCCTTTTCAGTGACTACTCAGGAATTTGACGGCACTTTCTTCTTACCCTCGCTGCATCTGCCATTCCTTTCTTCAGATAATTGATAGAACAGATGGGGTAAAATCAGCTGTTCTTCAGCAACATTATTTTTCCTGCTTAGAAGCAGAGAATATGGATAACTTGTAAATGGTCTTGTTTTTTCCTCAGTAATAATGGGGCCATATATTGAAGCCAAATGCATACTCATTATAACAGCAGATGCCAACAGGTAGCATATTAACTTATGCAGGGATAACTATGTTTAACCAGTATTAATAGATAAAGAATAATTTTCATGAAGGTCAATATAGCATGTGTAAGTTTTTAGCAATGCTAGCCTTTAGCCTGTCAGAAAAAAAAAAAAAGAAAAAAAAAGTAAAAAAACTATAGTCCTGGACTGCTGCTCTGAGGAAGCCATAAGAAAAGTTACTCTAGGGGGAAAAACAAGGAGACTGAGCCGTAGAAGAGCTCAGGGAAAGAAATCAAACCACTTCACCCAGGAATAGAAGCATCCCACTCTGCAGTATAGTTCTTCTATGGAGACAGAGATGTTAGAGATCTGTTGCAAACGAAATGATCCCTGGTCAGGTGTCCAAGTGTGCTAGGGAAACTTTCTGCTTATCCATGGCCATCAGTCAATCCGCCTTAAGCTGACAGGGTTATTAGCCTCATAACTAAAGAAAATAAAAGTGCTCATGTACAGACACAGTGAATATTTCCGCTTAAGATTTTTGAGCTTTTTCATGAAAAGGAGAAAAAATACTGTACTCTTATCTGAAAAGTCACTTGTCAATTCTCAGAAGTATAATGGGCTTGTTCACTTCGATGTTGTGGGTGCTGGTTTGTTCTAGATGGGTATATATATATACATATATATATACACAAATATATACATAAATATATGAGAAGCACTCCAGATGTAGTAAAACATGTTTTCTACAGAGCAGGGGTCCTCAAAATTTTAACCAGGGGGCCGGCGCGCGGATGCAGTGGCAGGCAGCCATCTGCGGCTGCTGGGTTTCCCCCCCCAACCCCCAGCGGGGGGGTGTCTATAAATACCGGGGGCTGGATTGAGGACCCTGGGGGCCATATCTGGCCCATGGGCCGCAGTTTGAGGACCGCTGCTACAGAGCAAAGGAAGGGACAAAGATCCATTTGATGTATTCTGAGATTTCTTTGAAATGAAAGAGAGGAGATTCTTCTGTTGAATATTCCAAGTGGACAGGTTAAAGGGCTTATTTATGAAGCAACTTTCCAAACATCTTATTAATGACATGTACTACAAGTTTTTTTATTAATACTATGACTAAAATTTTTCCACAGGTGTTTTTCAACACATACCACAACTGTGATGTGACTTACTAGTAATAACTGTTATTACTGTAATGTGATTGCTTTTCTAAGCAAAGTTTGTGAAGCCATGGTTGCATTTGTGACATTATAGCTTCTAATTTTTTTTGTAATATTAATTACACTTTCATACTTTCAAATCACACTTATATGTTTTAATTAAGCTTATATACTTTCAGTGAATATTTATGTACTGAATGCCCAACCTTATCCTAAATCACAAGTGGTTTGGTGGATAAACATGACAAACATATCAAAGTTCTCAAAAAAAGCAATGCTAATTTGACTGTAATTTTGAATTTACACTTAAATTTATCCTACTTGGTTCAGCAATCACTAATTCAGGCCAAGACCAAATTGAAACTAGTCCTTGTAAGAAAATTCACTTGTAGTCTAGCGATATGAAAAAATATATTAAATAGAGCCTAGAAAAATAAATAGATGTTATAGAAAACCTGTGACTGTTAAGCTGTACTACAATAGATGATGAAAACCAAGTTTTAACACTAAAAATATTCAGTGGTATACTCACACAAAAAAAGAGGCAAAGAAAGAGAGCATTTATTTGATATTAATCCAATTTTATTTACATATTTGCAATACCTGGCCAAAAGAGTAGCCTAGCTAAGATGACAGACACAAAAAACCTAACCCAAAGAAGGTAAAAAGGAGAAACACTTTGGAGAGACAAACTATACTTTAATTTCACCTCTTTTTTAGCCCAGATAAATATCTGAAGCTCTCAGACACATCATTTCAGATTATATCTGGACAATAACCTGAAATGTATCATTTGGTTTCTACTTCATGTGGCCACGCACTTCATATGTGAAAGAATAATAATTTTGACTGTTAATAAACATGAATAGTCTAATAATGCTTTGCTTCATTCTCAAGTATTTCACTAAAAGCTTTTCCTTTCTTGGTGTGGAATTACAAATATTAAGTTTACAGCTGAATCCAGTCTATTTAGTGAGTTTATATGACCCATTACTACTTATTAAAGTCCTGAAAAATGTAGCGTTCTAGAACAAAGTGTTCCACATTGCAGTGGGGGAAAAAAGCATACATCAGAAATGTACTATTAGTGGGCAGAATCTGCTATCAGGATGCTACAAAGTATTTGTAAATAATGCATGAAATTGCCTCATTTGAACTATTTCCAGACCCCTCATGGTGTCAAGAGTCCAACAGTCTCTCACCAAGTTCTTTTAGATATTCCACACAAGGAGAGTTTAATGCTTTAACACCAAGTTTACTTATTTGATACATTTGGCATTACATGCCCGTTTTGATTGAGACGGCAAAATGCTCAAATCACAACACAAGCATACTATAGCAATTGCAACATATAATTAAACCACTACACAAACGGCACACCCATTGGTCGTCCCTATGTGCTCACTATCACAAAGCACATCTACTCCTTTGAAGTGTTCAATGGCCTTTGCCATGAGACCTCTTGACTTTTCCTTATAGCTCATGGTAGACTAGGACTCAGGAAGCTGCACGCTGTTCTTGCCCTGCAGGATTAAACTAGTACATTGAGGCATAAACGTATGAGTTTTGGAATTTTCTAATTTTTCATTATTTGACTTTTTAATCCAATAGTCCCTTCACATAGTTATCTCAATACAATTTAAGATTTACAGTGCAGTAGTACTCAGAGGAATCAAGTACCTTTGTAATTTCATTGTACTAGGCACTGTCTGAAAGTTTTTATGAATATACATTTCAGGTCTGTAATCTTAGGAAAGAAGTGACCAGGATATAGATTACATGCAGACCATATGATGCTAAATGTGTGCATTTTCTTCCTAGGCACTTTCTTATTTTCCCTTCTGCAGAACCTTATTCCTCAGCACAGACTTTTAATCCAGTGTATTTACAGAAGTTCCATTTCTCTCGTTTGCTGGGCTATCAAGTTATGTGATTTCTGGGAAATTACCCATGCTTTTCCAAGGAAAAGTTAAAAACTAAGAGACCTTTTCTATTTTTTAAGGACCTAGCATTTTTAGCAATTCATAGTGCAAATTGTATCCTTCAGAAAGATACATGCCTTAGTACTCTTCTTGATCTGGGTCAATTCTCCTCATACTGTAATGGCTAGTTAGGACTCTATGATTTCAAGAACAAATTCTTAAATCAAAGTTCAGTGACTCCAAGCAGTACTAATTCCACTTCAACATCATCCACCACCCAGTTAAGCCAAATGATGCCACCACTTGTGACCTCCAAAACAGCCTATACTCCTCAATCTGTGGCAGTCTCTAAGCTAGACTAACCTTCACTTGAACAGAACATAAACTAAACCTAACTAGCAAAGGTCCTGCTGCTGCATTTGTCCAAGGGAGTAGAAATTAAACCTAGGAACTCAAGTTCCTCTGTCATGCACAGTCCTCTCTAGCACACCTTTTCATTTGTGCAGCTCAAAGATGACTGTTTTCAACATCTTATTCTTGTTTGCAATACACCATGCTCACCCACAGGTCTCCTTTCCTGGCCCCCATTTCAATTACACTCTCGCAGATTTTTCTTCTCTAACAGTAGTTGTTTTGCCTTCTCCCAAGTTCTGCATCTGTATCTGACAAACTTTTAAATTAAACATGAAAAAAATTGAACTTGGCACCTTTCCCCTAAAACCTTCCTACTCTTTGTATGTAATGATAGGGTCATATTTTTGCTTTAAACCCCATACTGGTGAAACCCAGACAGGGTCAAAACCAGCAAATGAAGACAGTGTTAAATTGTATAGGAATTATCAGCTCCAAATGAGACATACTATTCAAACATAGTAGGTATGGGCTGAGAGCAAAGATTTAGGAGTTAAACTCCTGCCCATTTCACCAAGTCACAGAGCCCAGGGAGGTCTGGGAAGGGAGAGCTGGGAAGATGCCCCATAGCTACAGCTTTTCAGGGCTGCCTCCAGAACACAGGGGATGTGATCAGCCCTGGTTTACAAAAATCTGGCCTCTGGGAGGTGGCAGATGACCTCATGATGCCTGCGAGCTCACTTCTGGTCTAGTGGATTGCTACAAGATACCAGAGCAATTCACGTTGGAAGGGACCTCAGGAGGTCATTTAATCCAACCTCCTGCTACCAGCAGAGTCAACTATGCAGTATGGCTGGCAGAGATGCACTTGGCATCCCTCCCCTTTGTCCACCCGGAAGGTGGGGGGCACTGTGCTCTCTTTTCTAGGCATCAGAAACTGCCTCTGCTCCACCAATCCCTCCTATTACCCCATGACGCTGCAAGAATGCTTGGGTGTCCCTGCAGTGCTGGAAGCCAGCCCCAACAGCAGTCCTGGAGGCCTCCCTGCTGTCCTGTGCATTGGTGGCATTGTCCAAGTTTCTAGAGGCAACCAGAAGTCCAGGCTTTTCACTCCTGCACACCATTATGCATCACAGTAGACCAGCATCCTAGAAGAGCAGTTATTATATCATAATACTTAACTATTATGAGGTCAGACCAGTCTGCTCAGGCCTTTATCCACTTGGGTTTCAAAAGCCTCCAAGCATGAAGACTCTCTCGGCAACCTGTCCCAATGCATGACATGGGAAAATGGTTCTTACATCAACGCTGAACACTCCTGGTTTCAGTTTATGCCTGTTCTCTCCCATTATTCTACCATGTACCACTGAGCCCAGGTGAACTCCATCTACTTCATGACCTGCTCATAACTATGAGAATAGTGCCCCCCAAAACCATCTTCTCCTCAGGCAGAACAAGGCCTCTTCACCCTCTCCCCTCACAGGGCACGTGTTCCAGCTCCTGGCCACCCTGATGGCCCTCCACTGGACCTCCTTCACTTTATTCATGCCTCTCTTGTAATAAGGGGCCCAAGACCAGACACAATACTCCAGAGAGGGTATAATGAGCGCCAAGTCAAGACAGGTAATCACTTCCCTCCATCCAATGCCTACATGGCCGGCACAGCTGGTGATGCTGTGGGCTGCCTTTGCTGCCAGGCAGTGCTGCTGCCGCATGGCCAGCCTGCCGTCCACAAGGAATCCCAGGTCCTTTTCTGCAGAGCTGCTCCCCCACCATTGAGATCCCATCTGGTATTCTTGCAAAGGATTCTTTCTTTCCCAGGTGCAGCACTTGGCATTTGTCTTTGCTGAATTTCACAATGTCCCTGCTGGCCCATCTCTCCAGTCTGTCTGGGTTGCTCTGGATAACAGCCCTGCCTGCGAACACACTGATCGGTCCCTCCTGTGTGGTGTCATCTGCAAACTAGATGATCAAACACTCTGTTGCCTCCTCCAGATGTTCAATGGCACAGCCCCCATGACAGACCCCTGGGGTACTGGACTCCATGGGCAGTACAATCCCATCATTGCCCTTTTCTGGAGCCCCATCCACTGGGCTGGTGTCTTTCTTGTGGTGGGGAGCACCAAGGGTGGAGCCAGCCCCTCAGTTGCAGTGTCACAAATGGCTGAGGAGAGGGAAGAAGTCGCTTCCCTTGCCTTGCTGGCTCCCACCTTTCTTGCAGAGTGGGGTCTGCTGGCTGCTGCCTTTGCCACCAGGCACCTGGGGGCACTGGTTGAGCCTGGGGTGCCCAGGCACTGGGCTGCATGGTTGGTCCTGCCCCGTGGGCACCAGCCTCCCCTTCTGTGTGAAATGTTGTGTTGTTGGCTAGATTTAGTTGTTAAAAGTCTCTGAAAACTACACAAATCCTGGTGAACATAAGCCATGTAAAATGTAGGGTAAAACCCCCAGTAGATTAATAAGATAGACAAAAGTTATTTCAACTATGAGGCTTTAGAAGAGCACACAGCCCACACTCATCAGCCTGAGGGCTCACTTGTGCCCTGCTAGGCTGAGTGAGAAATCCAACACGCCATACTGAGTCAGTTTTCTACAGAGATGCTAATTCATGCCCAGTTTTCCAGGAGATGTCACGCACTCTTTCCACATAAGCATCTAACTACATTAGTCTATCTAGGCTGTTGTCTCCTCTGCCTCCCCAGCACTGGTGGGGTCTGAATCTGGATATGGGAAAAAAATTGCAGAAAAAAAATAACCATAGTCTGAGTCAGAAAAGAGCAAGGACCTGAACTTTTTATCATCAGGTCAGAAATTCCATTCAACACCTATATAATCTTCCTTACCAAAATTTCTCTGAATGTTACACATTTCCATGAAAAATTTTGGCCTTGATAAGCAGAAATTTCTAATGAAAATAACCTATTGTTGTAAGTGCAGCCTGGCCTTTTTTCACTGATTCCTGATCAGATTCTGAGGCTTACACCGTTTTCATCTTAACGTTCCACTAAATTAACGGGCCAGTGCCCAGCTCCATTACAGACTGTACAGCAGTCAGGAAATAGCTGGACTCCTATGGCACTAAACAGGTCACAAAGCCAAGAACAAAGTTGTACGAGCTCCAGAAACAGGCTACAGCTGTTCCATAAATCCGCTAAAGACATAGCTATTGATTTTACATTAAAGATGACTCCCATAGTCAGCGGCTGTACAGAACTCTTAAGTGACAAAAAAAAACCCTACTAGGCTTGTATCCTTGTAGAGATTGTTGCAGGTGCTGCCATTGGGTTGATCCTTATAAGTGTATACAGAACAGAAAAAAGGGAGCTCCCAAAAGGAGCTTTTTTAGGGTCTCCTGTGGGAGTTTATATGTATCTCTCAACTTGAGCCTACTTGTCTGGGGTAAGGTTCAAAGGCTGTTTGTATTCTGGCTCAATTCCCAGTATAATAGGCGTGGTGCAAACACAAAGCAGCATACAATACCTGCCTCAAAGAGTTTATACTCTAGCCTTCAAAATAACCCCTCAAAAATTCAAAGAAAGTTTGCACCAATTAGACTGCTGTGAAAATAATGTAGGTCATCACTCCTTTTAACAACAGAGACAGAAAAATGTCCCATATTTGCCCTTAAAGTAGTTTCCGTGAGTGTGACTTAGTGGTTCCTATGCTGATCACAGCATGTGAAAAGGATCCTGCCTACAGCCCTCCTTTCTGACCTGGGAGAATCTGGATTGAAATGTTTAGTTAAAGGAAATTTAAATGTAATTATTTTCTTCAAGCTAATACTATTTAAAAACTAATTAGCGATGTTAGTGCTGTTTTTCCCCTTTAACAATGTATAATGCAACTTCAACTACAATTTAATTACATTATGAAAGCAGAAGGTATTTTCTGGAAGCTCTTGAAGTTTTTTGCTCTTGCTCTTAGGGAATTGATGTCATTATTATTAATATTTTATCTGCTGAAATTCCCCATGTACTATTATGAGAACTGAGCTCAAAGTTTAACTGTTCTAAAAAAAAATAACGCTTGTGAATTAAACACATTCTACTAAATCTTAGAGACATTAAAATGGAAGGAGATGTATGGAATTCCAATGTGATTTTGGTTAACTGTGTTAGAGAAACTGGACTTTTATTCACCTTAAGAAATGTTGCATTAATGTAGATGATCAAATTTCTGTTTCTATGAAAATAGCTAGTATGCTACTCTCAAGAAAGATTTTGACATTGACAGAGGACACCTGCCCTGAAAGGAAGGTGTGAAAGCATTCCTATATACACTTCTCAAGGGAATGAGCTAATTCTCCTCCCCTTGGCTGCAACATGAAAGACTCTTCACCTTAGCATCTTGGTGTGTAGGTTCAGATGGCCACAAGCACAGCTGACTCTTGAAGTGGGGGCATCAGAGAAGCAGCTTTTGGTGTTGGTAATTCCTTGACATGAATGATGCAATTCACATATCAAAGCAGCTGTTTCAGGCTATCTGTCAGCTTAGGTAGATAAAATTTCTTTGGTTATAAACAGCTTGTGGTTCCAATTAGCCTGTGGGCTAGAGAACCACCTCTACAGAAAAAAAGAGAAAAAATTCCACTCCCAAAATCAAGACATTGTGATGCAGCTATCTAACTTTCAAAAGTAGTGCAAAAGGTAAGAAACAACAGATTCTAAAACTCATTTTGACCTGACCTGCAGAGGAAACTCAGACATGTGCAGCAGGCTATAAGCAGGCCACAAGAAAATGCATTACATCCCTGCAGAGGAGAAATTTTAGAATAGCCACCAGAAGCAAAAGACCAGCCATACTGATCACAGTTGCAAATGCAACTCTAATGAAAGTTTAGAATTCCTTTAAATGTACAATGCACAACTAGCTGTTTCAAAGGTAAGCATATGTGCATTCTAAAAGCAACGTTCAAACACAAAGGTTGAGTTGTAGAAGCAGAGCCGTAAAGAAGCAAATACTGGAACTCTCTCAGACAAACACTGTGAAATAAGCCTACCTTGGATTGCCCTGCTGAGCTCAGCTAATGTTAAGAGGAAACCAGCCGGCTGGTGGAACACACTCTCATTTTGACTACTGGAATGAGAAGATCCTGATGCGTTTTTTTTAGGAGATTGATGGAAAAGAGTGGTTCCCACTACAGTTTCTCAAAAGCAAGTCCTACAAAGGAAGCTGAAAGAGCTCCATTCTTTCTTTGTGTACACAAATGGAAAAGTACTGTTACAGAGATATTTATCTGGATAAACACATTCCCTCAGTCACTCTAGACATACTTGAAAAACAATTGCAACAAATATGAATATTTGATGGAACAGTAGGCTCTGACAGAGCTTCAAAAATGAGGACAGGTCTTTTTTCACGCAGTCAGGATTCCCTCCAAATTTCTGATTCCACTTCTGAGGAGCTTCTGTGATAAAAAGCACTGGAAGCTGAAGTGAGATCTGAGTAAACTCTGATGTGGTGCTGCCTACTGAGCACCTCAGTAAAACTGACTGACTATGGATTAGGTGGGAAGTATCCTCCATAGGAGAGGGGAGAAGCCTCCAGAGAGGCACGTAGGCAGCTATGACTTTCTACGTCTTGATGGAGTCTCAGTCTCCTCGTAAGCCAGGAGGTTCTTACAAGCCCCATCTAAAGTAGTGGCATCCACTTTCCCCACATTTCTGAGTGCAGAAACGTCCTAGTTATTTTTAAACAGAATACTTAACCTTACTGAATGCACAACTATGACACACGGACAGACTACAGAAATGGCAGGATTTCAAGCGCTGTTGGACAAACAGCTCATTCGGAGTAGTCCGCTTGGTACCTGCTTTCTGACAGTACTTCTGAATAACACTACCTTATGGATGACTAGGGTAGGCCATCAGGAGAACTGACCTTTCCCGCTATAATTTCTTCAGGGCCTCTGGGGAGACACAGAAGGCAATCTGCGATTTTCCTGCTGCCAAGAATGGCTTTGGAACTGCTGCAGTATGCATCCAGGCAGCCCTGTGGCTGTCATGGTTTAGAATAACTCGAGGTTTGGTGATGCATGTAAAATTTCTTAAGCCAATTCAACTTCATCAGCTTTGTTTCTAATTTAGCACTTACATCGTTATCCTATAAGTAATAAGACAAAAAATGAAATGTAGATGGAACTTATAAACTCTCAGGTAGTACAACAGTTCCCATCAATGAATAGTGGAAAAACCTTTACTGGGTGTATTCAAAACTATATGAGGGAAGAGGTTAAGGATTAATTTTCCAGGCATACAGAGTTGATCTTATCCATTTTACATTTTTGTATAATTTGATTGATACATATTTCCTGCTTTTATCTTATATATTGTACATGATATACTTATCATTCTGCCTGTGTCTATAGTAATCAAGGTCGTAACTACCCACAAGGGGTCTGTAAATAATGAGGGTGGGTAGTTAAAGCTTCAGTGAATCCAATACAATTGAAACCTAGAGTAACTGATCTGCAATTTGACTGCATTAAAAATTGTACAGCATGTATACAAATGAGGTAGTTTACCAAATGAATTAACTTCTTATAAATCATGGGAGCACTAAAATAAAATCTTGACACTGTAAACTTAACACTGCTGATTTATATATATAGATGTGATGAAAAGACAAAGTAAGAAACCAACTAAAGTATCAGCTGAGTATATTTAATACTTAAAGATGAGACTGCATAGTAAATATACAAACATTTTATCAGGTGCTGGAAAAGAATAAAAGATCCTAGAATCATAAATACAATTTACAATTATTTTCCTTGTTTTATATATCAGACATATCACCTCAGATTCAAGGCATAAAATATGAAAAGCATAAGGCATAAAAAACCTGTAACATGTTTAAAAACAAAAACAGAAGTAGAAATGAAAACAATCAAAAGGACTTTATTTTTAATCAAACACCAACAGAAAAAATAATGAAGTTCCTGTTCATTTGTGAATGACTCACACATTCAGGTAATATTTCTGGCATCTGTGAACAATCTTACTGAGCAAAATTCAGCCCAAAAAAAGTGATTAAATAAATACATGCTTGGACAAATTGTCAATGGCAATGCTGGATTCACATGAGACATGTAGAAAGAGACTCATGTACACTACTGAGTTTGGAAGAAAGAATTACTAAATTAACACCAGCTGTTATTTGAGATTTCTGAATACAACTTCTCTGTATTTCTAGAACAATAACCCATTTATCACTTGCTTTCCCTGCACTGCTTAAAAACTCTCACTTCTACATTTATCTCTGTTGTCCCCAAGCTACATTCCAATTTACTAGTAAGGTTATTTGGAGATATCACTTCTAGTCTTTATTCTTTGAGAAATCCTTTCACCAGACCATTGCCATTTCACAACAGGGACTCATAATCATTGCACCTTATTGAAAAGAGATAAAACCAAGGCAGGCAATATTGATTTTACAGATATTTGAATATAGAAGGAAGTACAGAATCAGATTCACAGGAGTACTAAGGCTCTGAATTTACACTTAGAAGGTTTATTTCCTGTGAAAGCAGGGAGTAGCTGGTGTTAAAGTGGAGTTGAGTATGTGAACATCCATAAACACTGGGGACTATGAAGAATGTAGGCTGTAAGATCCAGGCCACCTCCTCAGACCTTCTTCCACTTGTACTGATTTTGCCCATGTGGTGCTGAAATGAGTTACTCTAACTTTCGTCTTAAAATTGCTTCATGTACAATTGCTGTATGATTATGTTTCGTCTTCACTGACACTTTACAAAAGCTGTGATTACTTAATCTTTTCACCTTCACAATCCAGGTTTACTCAAAGCAACATTATTTCTGAATACTTAGTGTTTTCTTACTGAAGGCATTACAAAACTTAAAACTTGTACTGACTAAAAACAAGATTCCTGTTTCAGCCCTTGCCTTCCCCCTCCCTCTACCAGAGCTTCAGACACAGGCGCAGTTTCCTTTCCGATTTAACCTTTTGAGAATGTCAAAAGACAGAATAATTTATAGTTCTCCTCGAGTTACATTTCAGAAACTAGCTTTTGAAAGCAGTTCACTGAAGCATCTAGTCCTTATGTTTCAGAGAGAAATAACGCATCCTTTTCTGCTATTTGGGAAGTTCAGACTTCAATGCTCGAAGGGGTCCCTTGGTCTCTTATTTTTTTTAGCCTCAGTCAAAGCTAAACAGAGATGGTCAACCAGTACCTGCTTAACTTTTACAGTAAAGGCAAAAATAAAAGATAAAGGGTCTTTAGTACTTCAAGCTCTGGAAGGTGAAGCTATCAAGAGGCATTTCCAAATAATAAGATCTATTAAAATGTACATTATGTGTAGGAAGAAAAATTCTCACCACTGTAATTAAGCCTTGACTAATGTGTAGAGCGTTATGTCTGTAGAGGCAGAAGGATAATAGCACTGCCTCATTTTCCTATGTGAATTAATTTCTGTATTTTAAGGATGTTTTAAAAATACAAATACATACATCCTGCAAAACCCATAGATGAAAAGGTATGAGGAAAAATACCATTAATTCAATTAGGAGTTCATATTTGTCTGGCTATATCTTAATTATAAAAACTGCTGCAAAGTCTGTGCTGATACACTACCAGTGAAGAGAAAGTGATGGTTATTTAAGTTAAGTTTCTGGAAAATAAACTTCATTATTATAGTATCTTTCATAATCCTTTGAGAAGATGAAGTGCGTGAAGAGCAAGCCTCTAAAAATATCCAAGGAAATGTTGTGTTGCTGTTGTTTTTTTTAATATAGCTGTTACCAGCATCTGTTAAGTAGTCACAGGAAAGATCATAAAACTTAAGAATGAACAAGAATATAACTTGCTCTTCTATGAGAAGAAGCAGTTAGCACTGAGTTTCCAAAGAAGCATGATCTTGTCACAAGCTGTCTGGAGACCTACTACTACCTCCCACATAGATGTCAGTAGACATTTCACTTTAGCACATCAATATTTTTGAAACTCAACCCTGAAGAGGTAGAGGAGGGCACATCTAGACTTTCAAATGCACCTCACTGTGTTACACATGTCACTCCCATTGAAATCTATAAATTAAGTGTCCATGCTGCTTGGACACACTTTTAAAAAATAAATTACTGCGCATCTCTCAATCTCTTTGTGTCTAAAAGTAACTGGCAATTTATCCATAATCAGTTCTGTAGGCCAGAGTACATACTTTTAAATCAGAATTATAAGGTTTAATTAAATAAAACAGGAAATTATTTGGTGACCTCGAATGGGACATTCCAGAGAAGAAAAATGTGCTAACTGTACCAAACAATAAAGTACCAGTGCAGAAGACAAGCTACATCTTTTCAGAAGTGCCTTTCTAAATAAAAAACTTAATAGGTAGGAGCAAGAAAGGATTTCCCAACTGGTGTATTTTTGGTGAAGAGTTAAGAATTTTTACAACAGTCAACAGCAAATTTGTTTTAGCTCATTCATTAGCTTCTAAAAACTTGTGCAGCTTTTCTGACACAATAAATCTGCTTAAGTAAGGGTTTAGATCAGTTTAAAATTGTTTTGGTTTGAAAACACTCTGCCTTTTCGATATGATCAATGTTCTAAGCATCCAATACATATCATTACCAATATAATCTGTGACAAATTGTTTTTTTCACCTACTTACGTTTCACATAAATTTTTGTGATCATTTGCTGTTCTTTAAAGTACTTGCTGCTTCTAGAACTCAAAATGCTGCACAAATTCACCTTACATTTTAAATGATCTTAGTCATCATTTTAAAACTCGTATCTCCCAGAAGTACATTTACTACATTTATGGTGTTTGTTTCTATACTGCATTATTTCACAACTACTGGACTGGCAACTAGCAGCTGGACATTTGATTGCCTTGCTGTCACAGTCCAAATACTAATACTTTCTTCCTAACTTTTCCAGGAATCACTGATTTAACATAGAAATATATATAAAGGAAAACTGCATACATCTTGTTCTGTAAAGCAGCACAATGAATCTCTAGAGGATTTGTTAGGTGCAGAAGTGTTTTTCTGAAGAATGCTGAACCCTGCTTATGACAGTAAACTGGCTGTGGCCGTGCTGAAAACAGGCCATGGGATCTGCCTGCAAGGGATTTTTAACCCTTGTTACAAGCCCGGGCTGCTGTATTCACATCAGCTGATGTGCAGAACTCCCTTGCCTACTTTCTTGCCAGCCACCTTCAGTCACTTTACAGTGATCCTATGTGATAAATATACCTGTATATGCCATAAGCCCCTACTGCCACAACAGCTCTACAGTTTCTTGGCACCTTCACAGTGATTATGAAAATCAAATCCTACAATTCAGGAAATCCACTCTGTATTAAAGTTATTGTTATTGCAAGTTTATTGACCAAAATTTTGTAATGCTACAGGACAGAAAAAGTTCACTGTGATGCATGCATTGACTGGCATGGCTCAGATTTTTCTAAATGTCAGATTGATTTATAATAGTCTATCTCTCTAATCTTTTCCCTGAATTTTTTTCTATCAGTAAACTTAGCATCTTGGTATTAGAGGAATATAAATTAGTGGAATATAAACTGGGAAAACTGCAGAGAATACTGATCCTATTTAAAATGAGATATTAAATCATTAGATGTTCTGATGGTGCCCTACAATGATTAGTTATTATATCCACAAAGGTTTCCAACCCATGCTAGAATCACTTTTTTCCTTTTTAAAGGGTTATTTATACCTGGCAAGCCTGTTTTAATAGGCTAAACGACAAATAATCTTTAAGTAGTGCTTTCCTTATGTAACTTCACAGTGGCTGGTGTACCCATCCTAGACGTCTTCTCACTCAAGCTGGTGCATATTCTTTGTGAAGAGATGTATTTATTAATAGGGAGAGTAAAGGGTACAGATCATGGCGAAGACAAAAAGTAAAGTACAGAATTAATTTATTATTCAATCAGTGTCTATTCCCCACGGACTTTCTGTCACGGATGAAGTGATGCGCTTCACTCATAAGAGAGAAGCAGCAATATGTCTACTGATATAAAACAGCGATTTGACAAAGTTTGATAGTAAATGTGAAAGTGGTTTAACAAGATTCAGTGGGAAGTTACACTTGATTATTTACTGCATAGAGGACAGGGTCAGACAAAACTGTCAGGGAGACCCTCCCATTGAGTCAGGAGGCTCAGAAGGGACCCCCTTACGTGCTAAACTTCTCAGTGGAGAGTTTAGGTGTGGCTGGATCCAGGCTTAGAACCAGACTTGGTCAATGTTTTATGGCTAAACGATCAATCAGTCCTTTATATCACTTAACTAAGATTTCAAAGTTTCAGCACGCTTATTCCCAAGTCACTTACCGAGTATCTGACACAACAAGGATTCTCTCAACCTTGAGGACTGACCTTGAGAGGCGTCCCTACTCCAGGGGAGATCCTGGTGTGCAGCCCGCTGCCGTGCAGGAAGCTCAGCAGGCTCAGAGCTGTCCACTATTTGTGGAGTGAGATAATTGACTTCATCATATTTTCATACCAACTACAGAAGTCAGTTTCTTCCAAACTTTGTTTGAGTTGGACCTTAACCAGCACAGTGGCTGGGTGGGCATGTTGTTCAAATCAGCCCTCGGCTCTTGTGTTGTTATCGGTCTTCTGAATCAACTTTGAGTGGATGCAGCCATCGAGACCAGACACATCCATTATGACCGACCTTCACTGGTGGCTTTTGCTTGAGCAGGGTTACAGGAAATAAAAGTCAGGTTGGGGGTGGGGGGAGCACACCATCATGCTTTCTAAAGAGAAGATTCATTTAATTGATGATCCATTCAGATTTTGAATTCTGCATGGAATGAAGATTCAAGGATCCCTTCTTGATATGCATGCAGCACTATCATCTGTCAGGGGTTTTGGCAGGAAGTGAAAAGCCCTGATCTGTACAATATACAGTCCATGGAAAAAAATTATGATTCCTGACAGTCTGCAATTCTGTCAATAGTATAGATATTTTTATAATGGCAGTAAAAGGCACCTCTCTAACCCAAAGACCCTTTCCTGCCAAGCTTCTAAAACATGCAGGTAATCATGATGGAATTGGGGCTGTTAAAGTTATAGTAATTTTTTT
This sequence comes from Falco peregrinus, assembly GCF_023634155.1. Taxonomy (NCBI): domain Eukaryota; kingdom Metazoa; phylum Chordata; class Aves; order Falconiformes; family Falconidae; genus Falco; species Falco peregrinus. Next base: position 72,679,554 of record NC_073723.1, read on the forward strand.
TTAATTACAGAAAGCATTAGACAAACTGTGTTAGCAGCTGCTGTTCATTCTATCACAGTGCCTATACAATAATGAAACAATTATGTCAAGCAATTGCTTTTTGAATAAAAATATGCTTGCAAATTTTTAATATATGGTTCTAAAACACTATCTACAATGAAGATTGAAAATGCAGTGCCTACATTTAGTTTGATAAGGCACCAGAGACTTACAAGCTTCTGATTCACTTCTAGAATCAGGCAGGAATATTTTCAACAAATTCTTTTTCTGAAGAAAAGGGCATCCTCTTCAGAGCCCTTTTAAGTACTGGAATACTGTGATGAGATACCTCCAAGCCCTCTCCTCTCTAGGGAGAGACCACCTCCACCTGTCTCTCCTCACAGGGCAGATTCTCCAGCCCTTTGATCATCTTTGTGGCCTTCCTTTAGACCCTCTCCTGTCAGTCCGCATCTTTCTTGCATTGCGGGGACCAGAACTGAACATAGTACTCCATGTGCAGCCTGACAAGCACCGCATAATTGACCTTGTGAATTTCACCTGTTGGAATGACCTCTGTTAATGCAGATCTTTTTTTTTTTTTTTTTTTGCTTCGGCTTCTAACCCTATTTTTAATGATAGAAAATTAAGAAAAATACAAAAAAAATTGCTCATTTAAATCAGTGGATTTTAGCCTTGAGAACAGAGCTTTGGGAAGACAGGGTGTATTTCAAAAGAAACAGTAAACAGTGCTATTTATAAGACATAAAATCTGCAATTTACATAAAAATATACAGAGAGAAAATGACAACAGAATTGAGAGCTTCAGATTTGGATCAACACACAGCGCATGAGAGCAAAACTGTCTTGGGAGAAAAAAAGGTTGAAAGGAAAGGGACACTGCTTTGCCCTTTTAGAATATGAAGTGTTAAAACTACTAGACTTTATACACAGTGATATCATAAATTATACAGTTGTAACAGTAGCAAAGGGAATGATGTTTTTAGGAGAAAGAGTTGTTAGCAGTTGTTTTTTTCCACAACTGTAGAGAGGAAACTTCCAGTCAAAATAACTATTGCAAATGTGGTTAAAGACACCACAGATAAACTGCTTTTAGAAGATTTATTTGTAAGAAAAAGAAAATTGAATTTTAGATGCTAACAATGGAAAGCTACTAAGGCTTATGCAAGAATATAGTATCCAAAATACTAAAGATTGGCAGCAGCTTTTTTTTCCTTCTCCTTGGTAGGGAGTATGTGCCTTTTTTCCCCAGTTCAGAAACATACCTTTAGGTCTGAAGAATCCATTATCCTTTTACCATTTTCAAAGCTTTCAAACCTAGAAACTTTTTAAAGATTCTCTTCTGCTTTTGCTTGCTATTTATCTGTTTTCAAGGAGATGGTAGACTTGTTTAAAGTCTCTGCTTTTCAGTTCCTAATTATAAGATTTTGCCTTGTTAAAATGTTTGTATACATGTTTTTATAAGCATTTACTTAATTCAAAAATTACTAATTTTTCCACAAAACCACCCTAAATATGAAAATATTGTGTCCAGAGTCTGTAAAATTTAGGTTTTGAAAAAATGTTCAAAACATCTGTGGAGAGACACAAGGAATGTTAGAGAGCTTAAAATACTGTATTCTAAAAATTAAAAGATCTTGCCAGTAATGAATACTAACAGTATACTGAACAATACGATGATTTTGCAGCTGCATTCTCAGCTGTCTATAATTAGAATGAACAGTACATACATAAAAAAACAATAATTATTGGGAATCTGTCCTGGCATTGTGCTCAGCTTCAAATGAACAACATCCTGCGTGGACTTAGTGGAGTATGCATTCAGGCACAAAATTATCACCATAGAAAGGTGAAAATTAACATCTTAACATATGAGTTGATTCATGATTAACAATGTTATTTACAGTAAACTGCAGGAAATCCAAGGTATTCCATAAATAATACTACATTCTAAAATGCCTTTTGGTTTTCCTTATTCTATTAGCAACATTTTTCTCCCTCTTCCACTTGGTAACACTCCCAAATGAAAACTTCCATTACTTCAAGTAAGTCTGAGACAGACTGATGTCCACAACCCTGTGTTATGCAAGCAGGCAACCAAAGACCTCAGGTAACTGAATAGCTACCATGGAGAAAAAAATCAGAAAACGTACGCCTGTTTAGAAAAGGCTTGATCAAAAGCCTGCGTAACGAAGCCATGTAGAGCCCAGAAATATTATCAGACTTCAGTAGTCAGGTTAATTTCAGTTCATCCTCTTACTTATTTTATGCTTTCTAAATAAATTGTCTGATCCATCTCTACGGCTACTTAGCATGCAGCAAGTTTTCAATAAGTTTTGTGACATTATTACCATCACCCTTCCCTACCCCCCAGTTTGATTCTTAACTAAGGCACAAGATGAATTTCAGTTGCCAGGAAACATAAAATCAAAGTCTAGGGCTTCCATTATTTTGGTGCTGGAACAAATTTCCAGTAATAATGACTCAGTGGTTAACCCCTTCTCTTGCAGCTCACGTAGCTGACAGGAAGATCTTACCTATAGTCAAGAGGATACTGCCAACTAAACTCATACCTTTACATCTTCAAACAAATTATCCTAAGCCTCTCAGAAACACATTTTGTATGTACGTATGTATGTGTGTGTGTGTTTGTACTGTTTACTTCCATATTTGATTGTTCAAATTGCTTCAGCTCGCAAACCTACTAGGCACACTTTGTAGTATGTGAAATGGACTGTCCATAAAGAAGTTTCTTTTTTACTTTTGTATAACCCTGTGGGCAGGTGCAAGCTCATTTTGTTGACATATGCGTGACAGCATTAGGATCTGGCACCAAATCTGAACTAATAAGTTACCTGACAAGACTGGAGAGACAAGCTCCGACTCAGTGACTTGCTAACGTGGTCTCTGGCTTTTGGACTAGAACAGACTCATTACTCAGAATGCAGGTCCATACCCGCCACCCATACAACATTGTAGTTGTGCTTTAGAGAGCTGCCTACAAACTAATTGAGCATTATCAATGAGGACTTTCTTTGGTATTATGTCTTATGTTGTTGGACCTCTTCTTTATCCTTCCCTTCTCTCCTGCCCAAATGAAAACTTAGAATATTTTCAGTTGGAAGGGACCTACAACAATCACCTAGTCCAACTGCCTGACCAATTCAGGGCTGACCAAAAGCTAAAGCATGTTGTTAAGGGCATTGCCCAAATGCCTCTTAAACACTGACAGGCTTGGGGCATCGACCACCTCTCCAGGAAGCCTGTTCCAGTGTCTGACCACCCTCTTGGTAAAGAAGTGCTTCCCAATGTCCAGCCTGAACCTCCGCTGCTGCAGCTTTGAACCATTCCCATGTGTCCTGTCACTGGATCCCAGGGAGGGAAGATCAGCATCTCCCACTCCAATTCCCCTCCTCAGGAAGCTGCAGAGAGCAATGAGGTCGCCCTTCAGCCTCTTTTTCTCCAAACTAGACAAGCCCAAAGTCCTTAGCCGCTCCTCACAGGACATGCCTTCCAGCCCTTTCACCAGCTGTGTTGCCCTCCTCTGGGTGCATTCAAAGACCTTCCCAACCCTCCTAAATTGTGGGGCCCAGAACAGCACACAGCACTCGATGTGAGGCCACACCAAAGCTGAATACAGCAGGATCATCACCTCTTCTGACCAGCTGGTTCCAGTGTTTGATGCCCCCTGGGATGCGCTCTGCCCCCTTGGCTGCCAGGGCACACTGCAGCCTCCCACGGAGCCGGCTGTCGACCAGCACCCCGAGATCCCTTTCTGCAGGGCTGCTCTCCAGCCGCTCCTCTCCCAGTTTATGCTTATGCCTGGTGGTACTGTGTCCTAGGTGCAGAATCTGGCATTTGGACTTGTTAAATTTCATCCCATTAATCACCACCCAATGCTCCAATCTATCTAGATCCCTCTGCAAGGCATCTTGTCCCTCGAGAGGCAACAGCACCTCCCAGCTTGGTATCATTAGCAAACTTGCTAATGGTGCATTCAACTCCTGCATCCAAGTCATTGAAGAATATATTGAACAGGACTGGCCCTTGAACTGAACCCTGAGGAACACCGCTGGTGACCAGTCGCCATCCAGATGTAGCCCCATTCACTAAAACCCTCTGAGCCCTGCCCTTCGGTGGGTTCTCCACCCAGCGCACAGAAGAATGCTGTGAGGGACGTTATCAAAAGCCTTACTAAACCCCAGAAAAACTACATCCAGCGCCTTGCTTTCACTCACTAGGCAGGTGACCTTTCCATAGGAGGATACCAAATTAGTTAAAACAGGACTTTCCCTTTGTGAACCCATGTTGACTCTGCCTGATGCCTGCAGTACTCTCTAAATGCCTTTCAGCAGCACCCAGCATAATCTTCCCCATAATTTTCCCCAGGAACTGAGGTTAGACTAGCAGGTCTGCAGTTTCCTGGGTCTTCCCTCACACCCTTCTCGTACATTGCAGTGACACTGGCTGGCCTGCAGGCAGCAGGGACCTCCCCAGACTCCCAGACCTTTGGCAGATGATCGAGAGGGGTCCTGCCATTACGTCCGCTAGCTCCTTCAGCACTCTGGGAGAATCCCATTAGGCCCCATGGACTTGTGAACATTCAGATGATACAGCTGGTCCCTCACAACTTCAGGGTCTACAAATGGAAAATCATCATTCCCACACTCGTGGTCCTCTGACTCTGGGGACTGGGCAGCCCAAGGTGCATCAGTATTACTAAAGGCTGAGGCCAAAAAAACCCACTGCATGTCTCCGCTTTTTCCTCTTCCCTAGGAGTCAGATGACCATTCACAACAAGTATCAGTCCAATGCTTTTATAGACGTCCTCTTGCTATTAACGTACTTTAAAAAAGCCCTTCTTGTTGTTGGACACAACACTGGCCAGATTCAACTCTAACTGAGCTTTGGCCTTTCGTGTCTTCTCCCTACACATAAGAACCATGGCTGTGGAACCTTCCTGTGAAGCCTGACCTTGCTTGCAGAGATCATACAATCCTTTTTCCTCTTGAGCTCCGTGAGGAGTTCTCTGTTCAGCCAAGCTGGTCTTCTGCCCCATTTGCCTGACTTGTAACGCGGAAGGATTGCCCGCTCCTGTGCTTCTAAAAGAGGCTTCTATAAAACTGACCAGCACTTGTGGACCCCTAAGCCCTCAGAAGCAGGTTCCCAGGATACTCTGCTACATAGCTCCTTGAATAGCTTAAAAGTTTGCTCTCCTCAGGTCTAGGGTACCAACTCTGCTGTCCTTTTTTCTCATTACACTGAGAATTTTAAACTCAGTTTTTCATAACCACTGCGGCCAAGACAGCCACCTACCATCACATCCCCCACAAGTCCTTCTCTATTCGCACACAGCAAGCCTGGGAGGGCATCTTTCCTAGTTGGCTCATGGAGTACTTGTGGCAAGAAGTTATCATCTCCCACCAACCTTGAGAATTTCCAAGACCTGCTTGTCACAGCAGTGCGATATGCCCAGTTGATGCCTGGGAAATTGAAATCTCTCATAAGGACAAGGGCTACCAATCCAGAAATTTCTCTTCCTTTCCTGAAAATAACTCATCAGTGCTTGCACCCTGGCTGGATGATGGGTAGTAGACACCCACTTAAACATCTCCTTTGTCTTCCATCCCTCTAACCCCCACCCAGAAGCTCTCAACCACATCACCATGCCCTGCCTATCCCTCCTGAACAGCCTGCAGCCCCCCATCCCAGCACTCCATTCATGGGACTCATTCCACCAAGTCTCGCTAATACCGATGATATTGTGGCTCTGGGAACCAACCAACACTTCCGGTTCATCCTGTTTGTCTCTCATACTGCATGTGTTGGTGTACAAGCATTTCAGATATGCTCCTGAGCCCTCTGTGCTCCCAGGAGCAGTGCAAATGTTCCCACCAGCATTGCCACCCTCAGGCAAGGCCATGCCAACGCTTGGCTTACCTACTGCAATCCTGTTGGTATCCCCTTCCTCCATCCATTCTAGTTTAAAGCCCCCTCAATCAGATCCACCAGTTTATGCCCAAAGAGTCAGCTGCATGGGCAGTGCATTATTTTGGTTGGTTTCAAATATGTAAAGCTTCATATTTCTTTCTCACCTCCCAAAAAGAAAAACGCAGTTGCACATGCAAGGATTTTTTTTGTTGTTTTCAGGTTTGTAAAGTTCATTAAAAATACTTAGATGAAGAAATGTCTTTGTATAAGGAGCAGGAAGTAGTTAGAATAAAAGACCAGTATACGCAGGTCACAGGACAAAGTGATGAGGGAAGAATTTGCAGGAAATAATACAGCAGCCATTGCTCTAAATACAGTATTAGATTTTTCTGTGTTTTGTGCCTTCCTACAGAAGCTTTCTCTGGCTGATGACTGCAGTGCTAGCAATTCTGGATGTTTTATCACGAGTCCAGAAATACATGATGAAGTGTGAAATATGGTTCAGAAATACTTGGTGTTCAGCTTTCTGAGTTATTTGAAAAAGTCTGTTCTGAGTTTCTGGGCTTATGGTTGCAAAAAATCTGAAGGCAGAGATTGCTGAGTCTCTGACATCAGAAGTAACTTTTATTATCATTTTAATCTTGAAAGAGCAGATACTTTATGTTACTAAGGCTTGCTTTCAGCATTTGGCTCTGTTTTTTAGTATTTATTATTAATGATCCTTGACCTTCTTTTTTCGTTGCTCGTTTCTGAAATTTTCTTTTTTTTCCCCTGGAACTGCAAGAGCTAGAAATGTATTTTAAAGACATGAACATTGATATTCACTTCTAAAGACATGATTAAATAAGCAGTACTTTAAGGCTTTAAAATAAACATTAGAAAACAAAATTCAATATGGAGTCATGAATTCACAACAGGTAGGTACTAAGTATACCAAATATATTTCATGCCAATTCTTACATGTTTCCATTCCCCTTTATGATTTAATCTGTAACTACTCAGAAGACAGAGCACAGAGAATACTTGAAGGCTTTTTTAAATCCACCAAATTTGAGCTGGCAGTGTGAGACACAAGATAATGAAAAAATACCTTTCTTTTTTTCCTGCAATTACATTGTTAGTTAAAACATTTTCCTTGGAGGACAGGACTTCTCTCACTTCAGGTCTTGCTTTCACTCCATCCTTTCACCAACTTGCAATAGTTAGTCAAAGCTAATCCTTGTGCATTGGATCAACAGCTTTAAGTGGAGCTTTTAGAATATACCTCAATGAGGAATCAGACTTACTAGAGCTGCACTGCATTAGCAGATGTTCCCACTCCATGAAGTCAGGACACCCTCCTGGCATTGGTTAAAGCACATGGTTTAGGCAATGGTTTTCTTATATCTCTAGGTCTGTAGCCCAAACCTCTGATCTCTGCATTTGGTGAATTAAGCAGACTGGAGGCACCATCTTTTCTCAGGACAACACTTACCAAGAGATTTGCTTATTATCAGGAGGCCTGGAGACTATAACTGACTTGTATAACCACTACAACAATTTTTAATGCCCTGTTAAAAACATTCTGGTCATTCTGATGATACTCTGAGGAAAATAAACTTCTTCAGCTGTGGAGGAGGTGGAAGAGATCTGGTCATCTGGTCGGTGATTACACAATACTAATTTTCTGGATGCTCACTTGCAACCTGATTTACAGACAGACCAAGAACCTCTCACAGGACCATTTACCCTGAGTGTAAGTTTTACTTTTTAACAAGAAGTTAATCAGAAAGCATACTGGGGAGGGGATAGGGGGGGAACAAACCCCAAACAGAAAAAAATTATCACAAACTGGGTGCTTAGACTATTGTGCAGTAAGCATAAAATCTTTTTTGTCTGATTGCTACCAGTGTAGCATCTCTGCAGGAGCTCTCAGTGTTGATGGTACCGTTGAACAAAAGCAATGGAACAATTCAGCACAGGAAAAAAATGGCAAAGGCTTGAACTGAAATTCTTACATATATAGAGTAAGATTTTTTTTTGCTGTCACTCATGTTCTATTTCCAGTTTTGTTTCTCTATTTTACTTTTGCACAGACATCTTGAAAGCATAAATAGTAGCAGAATTAGTATCTGTTATCAGTATGTAGAGTTCTGTTATTTTTTGAATGTAAAAGCATTAACATCTTTAGTAACTGTGTGCAATTGACTCAGACCTGTGAATAGCACCTTCCAATTATACAGTAGTAACTGGATTACTCTGGAATCTTGCAAAGCAGTTTGCTCTCAAGCTGAAGAAAGGAAAACAGGCAAACTGTCTTACAAGAAGAAAGCTCAAAACCGAGTAGGATGAGAAAGAAGGGCTAGAATCTGGAAATTCTCTGATGTCCCAAACAGAAGCAAGCATTGAACTAGTCATGGCTCACAGCAGAATATGAAGTGAAAGACTCAAGAGAATCCAGATGACTGAATCCAGACAAACTGTAACATCTCAAGTAATCCACCAGCACTCATTTTCACAGGGCTGAAGAACCACCATACTAAAGGACAGGCTGCTGTTTCTTCTGGATGGGATTGCTGAGAACTAAAACTGCAAGGACCAGCTGAAAGCCAAGGAAGAGCTACAGAATTTGACAGCTATGACATTAAAAGTACTCATGTACTTGTATGTCTGAGGCGAATAATACTGTGTTTTAAAAGGTTAAGTTAGGAAAGCATGCTTTACCTATAGCTCTCAGGCCATCAGATCACCTGAATCAAGTCAGAATGAAAAAGCGAGTGCAGCACTGCATTTAGTGTGCTGTCAGTGCCCGGTAACAGATATACTACTTACTGAGCTGTGGTTTTGTTGTCATTGTCTGGCAGAAAGATCATTTGTTTTAATGACCTTCTGCCATCATGTGAAAGAAATAGCTCTTTTGATTGGATGTGTGGTGAAATTAAAGGCTAATTGGTATTCCACTGACAATATACAGTAGATGCCTCTTGTGCTGCTGACAAGATCTGATGAATGCTGCTTCAAGAACATGCAGCTTTAAAGGAAATTAGTTTGATAGGAAAAAAACCCCACAGAGCTACATTTTCAAGTTATCTACTAGTGTTCTATTTCACAAGAGATATTATACCATCCAGACTTAATACATATGAGGCAGAAGAAACCAGCATGACAATAATCCTGAACATTATTGTGGAATCTGTCATCTGTATGAGGTTGTTTTTGTATCACAGTTTTGAAACAAGCACACCTGAAAACAGCAATAATTAAACAAGAGTGAAGACATCAGAGTACCGGTTTATCAAAACAGGCAAGCTTGAGGCCAATGACAGGTCTCGTATGCACATCTCCTTTTTCCTACTAGAAATGTTACAGGAAGCCCTGAACATGAGAGCTGGGCGGCTGGACATCTGCAAACCGTGCACATGCTAAGTAGTTGCAGAGTAGTGTAGCATACCTAGTGTTGGAAGTGCTACATGCACTTTTTTTTTTTTTTTTTTTTAGTGTTAAGAGTTTATCTAGTTATGTACAATTAGCTCAATGCATTTTGGACACTATTCTGTAGAACATAAACAAGCACCTGTGGCATGTCCCAGGACCTACCCAACACATGTGCTGCTATTTCTTTCCAGAAAGTGCCAGAGAGAAACATTGCCATAATTTTAATGCTATAGACTACACAGTAAACATCTGCATCTGTGATGTAACCCTTCTGTCTGAACAGGTTTGCTTCAAATATTATTTTAACGGCAGTCATAAAAGCTTTACTGACCAGAATTTAAGCTTACATTATTCATTACAGACAACCCTTTACAATCATAAAATCACAGAATCATTTAGGTTGGAAAAGACCTTTAAGATCAAAAAGATCTTAACGAGCTCTCTCAATGCTATCCCAGTAAGATTCGTAGCACACCTTTGCCGACTGAACCAGGCCATTTGAGATTCAGGCTTCTATTTATGCATTCAAATGAAGAAAAAAGGAACAGACAAATGAAGAACTGCTTCTGTGTTTCAAAAATATAACTTTTTCTAATTAAGTAGAAATTTGTTGATGAAAGAATTGCTACCCCTGTGTTTTAGGCACACATAAAATGTACACGTTCTATCATGCAGAATCTCTTTGGCAACTTTTAGAAGTAAATAAAAGCTCTAAGCTCCAGATGATAAACTGCACTCAGACACTTTAACTATTGTATTCCTATGGCACAAAGTACAGAATCTCCATCCTGGGATACCATGTAATTATGTTGTAGATTCCCCTGTGAAGATATGCAATAACTTACGCTACTTAAAAGCACGCCATGCATGAATAAATGCTCTTATTCTCTTCCTTCAGCATCTTCCAGTCAATAGAGTTTACAACAATGTATAAAATTATTCCATATTATTGTATTGTGTATATTGTATATATTGCATATATTGTATGTATATAGCCTTGCTATACAACAAAGTGCGTATGTTCTACAACTCTAATACATGTCTCTGGAGGGGTTGTCTCTTTTTTTTTTCTTAGTCATTTTCCCCTTGGCCCTTTGTCCAGCTGCTGGCACTCAGACCTCCATGCAGTCCAGTCTCTCCACCTGCTGGTACCACAGAAGCATGGGCCTCTGTGACCCCCGGTCCCCTCTCCAGCTGCTGGCACTTAGGTGCCCACCCCCACAGAACACAGACCCTCACCCATATAAACAGCTATGTATGCAGCTCAGTATCACCGCTGGACAAGCAGCTGTGATCACATACAGGGCATGGCAAGAGAAGTGCACTGACCAGCAGCCTTGCAACTGGCCCTTTTTGTCACCTCTTCCCCATCTTCTCACATTTGCTTCTCCTTAAGTCACCTTGATCCTCCTTTTCTCCACCTTGGTCTTTCCCCTAAACATTCTATAAGTCTTGCACAATCCCAAGAACCTCTATCAATGCATCCCATAATGACTCCAATGTCCCTCTCAGGGTGACAGGGTGTCTACAGCGACCCAGGGAGCCTATACCATTGACTCATCTGGCAAGTTGCACCCTTGGGCATGAGGCTGATCATGATCACGCATGAGGCTCATGGCAACGAGCCTCTGACCACACCATGTACAGCTTACACTAAGATACTTTCCTGTGTTATTGTGGCAGTATCAAGCAAAGCTTAACAATTTACAAATTAATTTCACTACTGATACTCTAGATGCATCATAAGCATTGAAGAACACAAAATACAATCAAAATTATTGAAAACAAAAACTGCAACAGACCCAAACTGTAAAGCTCTTGGTTTATAAACACCTGGCGATCACATGCTCAAATCAGGAGGAGTTATTCCACTGACTTCAGTAACTGATGGATCAGGCTAAAGGTGAAAGATCTATAGCAGAACTTCAATATTTTGTTTCTATTCTTTACTACTGCAATCAATTCAGAGCTTATTCTTTAGAAATTATTTGTAAGCAGGTCTAAATTGATATGCTGTGACTATAGACAAGATTTGTAAGGAAATGATACAAGTCAAAGCCCTACCCTGGCAGTTAGTGCTTCTTCAGGCATTTGTGCAGCTAAGCACAGCACAAAAAGACTCAATGCTCTTGTTGTGCAGCTTCCAAATAATTGTTTCTTTTGTTAAAACTTCTTTATTTCTGAGATGGAAAAGGAAAAGAATTTGTTGATATGAGAATGAGCCACTGAAGAGAGACAGGAGCACAGTAGAAGGTCCTGGAGATTCTTATAGAAGGACTTGTGTACTGCTTGTTAGCATCTCTGTTGAAGGATGTATTTTTATAGATTTTTTTACTTAAGAAACAATTGCTGCGTACACATGCTAATTAAAAAAACTCCAAAGCTCAACTTGTAGGTTGCTGAAAAACTGCAGTGATTCCGCAGACTAATATTAATTTTTTGTAGAATAATTCTAATTATTTTGAAAACCAACACAGAACACACATGAACTAAGGACATTGCTACATTAAAGTGTATTTTTAGGATCTGGAATATAATACCATCAAATACACAATTGCCACCTAGTTGTACAGCATGGTATCAGAGAGAGGAACCTATTGGAATAACAACAGAAGGAATTCCTGCTTTGGGAATTTATTTACAGTTGTGAAATGCTGTTAATAGAATAAAAGGATGGCTGGAGATTTGAAAGAAAAGACACGTGAGTTTTGCATGAAGTTACACTTGTCCAGAAACTGTGTGGTAACAGCTTTTTAGTTTAAAACAAATATTTTTGTAACTTTCAGAGTTTTCATTTATCTTACACAGCATTTAGTATTTCTAATCACATAGCTGTTCTCAATGAAAAGTTAAAAAGCAAGGAAATACTAAACCTCAAGAAACTTTCAAGCGTAGCTTAGAAGGACCACAACAGAGTGGTTCTTAGTATTGTGCTCAGGGCCACTTCCCTGTTCACTTACTCGTCATCACCTCCATTAAGTGTGTAACGTTGTGCTCATACAACATGTTTGTGGAAGCCTTTTGATGAAACTGCAATAGATAGCAACTGCAAGGAGAAAAGTCTAGAATTGCATGAACAGCCAGTCCCTTACTGGTCCAAAACTGGTAAGTTTTAAAGCATTTGCCCAGACACATACTTAGCAAAACAGTCATGGTATTTTTGGGCACCATAATCGCAACAGTTAAGCAGGTGTTGTTTCATGAACCGTCACATTCTTCCTCATTCATCTCTTTTCCAAGCTGAAAGTCCGTCACCTCCTGAAAACCCCTTTTGAACAGAAAAAAAAAAATAAGAAAAGCATCACAGCGAGGATGATCTTTTCAATTCCCAACATACCCTTTTTGAAATAGAGACCTGGAGCTACACACTTTAGGTAAGATGCAGTCCCATGATGGATTAAGACAGCAGTGAAACCACTTCCTGGTTTGCCCTCTGCTGACTCTAAACAATGTTTCCCATTTGTCCACAGCTTGAGAGATTTTTATACATTCATTAAACCAACCACAAGGGTCACCAAGAGCCTTGTTTTACATGATTACAGCTACTCTAGAGCTCATGGTTGCACATGTATTCAGACCAAGTCACTGGTAATGGGAAAAAACGACTGAAGTGCTTTAATTTTACCACAAGATAAACTTACTGAGATCAGTTCAGGTACTGTAAAATAGACCTGACCTCAAGTTTTACTGTAAATAAAGTTTTTAGGTAAATTGTTTTTACCAGCATGGGTTCTTTTTGCCTAGCTGATGTGTGTTAATTACTCAAATTATAACAAAATTAAAAAAAAAAAAAAAAAAGAGAGAGAGGAGAGCATTTTAGCACTGAAGACCAGTTTCTGTGTGACCTAAGCTCTGACACTTAGATTTGTGAATGACCTTGACAAGATGTGAGAGCAAACTGCAGATTTGGTACAGTGGAAGAGCCGAAGACAGTGGATGCATTCAAGAGGCTAGATAAACAGGCTCCATCATTTAACAGCTGTAACTTGAAAAGACTAAAAAAACCTAAATAAATAATTTACAACAATCAAATTGCTAACATTAGCATCTTAGGCATAAATGTTGTGTTAACTGAGATAGTACAAAGGCACCTGGTAAACAGTATTCATTCAAAATGGATTAGCACTAAAGAAAAACCCCCCACCCACTCCTGCACTTTGTAGCCTCCCTCTCTTCCTTGAGAAAAAAAAACATTCATCAAAAAAAAAAAATGCTTAGGGACGCATTTTTTTCAGTACTTCAAAAGCTACTGCATGGAATAAATCCGTAACTTTCTGACGTGTTGTGCTCTGTTTGTGGAGTTTACAACACATATCTCCCTTCTGTTCTTCAGTTAGCTGAACTCACAAAGAGGTCTAAATCAGAGAGTTGGAGGTATTAAGCATAAAGACAGAGCTGTCACCTCCTGACTGGCGAGCGAGGTGGTGCTATCAAGAGCAGCAGACAGCAGGAGAAAGATGGCTGAGAACGGTTTGGGTGTTAAGTCACTGGCATTACATTCAGGACCCACCAGTAAAGCCAGATCCCAGGGCAGGATTCAGTGCTGCCTTCACACTCCAGCAAGCTGAAAAACCTTGGCAATCAATCACACAAGAAAGGCCAGATTCCAAAGGCAGCTGGGATGGGTAAGCAGAACTGCACCCACTGGACTAGCACTATTAAATGATGTGATGGCAGAAAGTAAAACTCTGGAGTTGGAGGAAGAAAGAGAAAATGCAAGAAAGCCTACGCCTGGGACATACAGCCATCACAGAGTCATGGCCAGTTGAGAAAATTGATACAGCAAACCAACATTTGAAAAATACAGTATGCCTGCTCAGAAGAAAGCAACGTGTTTTTAGCAAGTTTCAGGCTTTTCTTCTGAGTTGATCTCAGTCCTTTCTTATTGTCTTTTTCCACTTGTGCAGAGTGCAGTTTTCTTCTGCCAGATCATTTATTTATAACAAAGATAAAAGGACTACTCACCACAATACCATCGTGGATGACACCAAAACCCAACATTGTTTGCCATTTACTCACACCTCGTTTACAACCAGTCAGTTCACTTCCAGTCCTTGCTTGCCTACCCACATGCTTTTTTCCAGACTGGGAGTCCTCACACTTAGTCCCTTTTCTAAGGGAGGCTACCGCACCCAGCACATGCACCCAATCCACGGCTGCAAACCCAGAACGAGCTGTGTTTTCAGGGAGCGTTGTGACACAAAGATCGGTAGCATCCAAACCCCCTTGCTTTCTAACCTCACCTAAGAGGGAAGCTAGGTACGGCTGGGTGAGGAGTCCGATATAATAAAACTCACTAACAGCAGACTGTTATTAAGCAAGGTACCCTTTATTGCAGCGCTGGGGCACGCTGGGGATAGCTCCACCATAAATGCTCCAACAATCTGGCAAGCTTTCAGAGGCTATATACCATGAAGTTATACATATTCACAAGATTTCCGAGAGCTCATTTACATATACATGAGATTTCCTTGAACTCATTAACATATGCAAACGCATGGTCCGCATGTGGAGTTGTGGTTGTCAGAGTCTTCAGATGAAGGCTTGCAGTCTCCTTCACTGCACCCACAGACAGAGCCTTACCTCCAGACGCAGTTCTGGGATCAGCAGACCATACCCTCCGGGGCTGTTGTTGCCATTCTCTTGTAACCTTACCTTTATGGTCCTGTGTATCCGTTCTCAAGACTGATCAAGATGGAGTCCTCTGCAATGAGATTATCCGGGTGCCCCCTTGTTTTACACCCATCCCTTCTCTTACACCCATCCAGAGCCTCTTTTGTTCAACCCAGTATCCAACCCAGTATCCAAGGCACTCACAACATCTTGTTTTCGGGGCCTTTCAATTCCTCCGACTCCCACCCACAGCTGATCTTACTCCCTTGACAGCACTTCACACCTCCCACCAAACCGCCATCTCCCAAACGCCACCAAATCAAATGTCAATGTTTTCGGAGACAAAGACCCCCCGGCATTCAGCCGCCTCCTCCCCACCGCGCGCCCGCCCGCCCTGCCCTTCCGCAGCCAGCACGGCCCCCCCCGGGCCCTCCGGCCCACGGGCCTCTCCCGCGACCGGGCCGCCCCTACAGCCCCCCGGGGCCCCGCAGCCCTGCCCACCGCCCCTCTCGCAGGGCACCCGCACCGCGCGGGGCGGCGAGGCCTTCACCGGCGCCGGGGGCGGCTCCAGCCACTGTCGAAGCCGCCCGCGCGCCCCCGCCGCCGCCACGCGGCACCCGCCCCGCCCCCCCGTTGGCCGCCGGGGAGCCGCGTGGCGGCCGCCGCACCCGGAAGAGGAAAGGAAGGGGGCGGGGAGCGGCTGGCGCGCGCGCGTGGGCGGTGGCGGGGTCCGGCGGCGGCGGCGGCAGGGCCCGTCCCGGCGGCGGGCCAGGTAACCTCTGCTTGCCGCGGCGGCGGGCGGGACGCGGGGCGGGAGGGCGCGGGCCGGCAGCCGCGGGCCGGGCCGCGCCGCTGGAGCAACCGCCGCCGGGTGAGGCGGGGCCGGGCCCGGCCGCGGCATCGATGCGGGGCCGCGCCCGTCCCCGCCCCTGGCGCGCGCTAGCAGCCGCGGGTGGCGGTCGCACGCGGCCCGGGGAGCGGCGGGCTCCCCCCCGCCCCCGCCCCGCCTGTGCCCGCCGGGGGCCGCGGGCCGGGTCCGGCCGCAGCCGCGGGGCGGGCGCGGGGCTTGGGGGCCGCCGCCTCCCGCCAGTGCGGTGTGCGAGGGGGGCCCGTGAGCGCTGGCGCTGCCGGCCCGCCCGCGGGTCCCGGCGGCGATGGCGGCTGTCAGGGCCGAGTACGGCCTCGCTGGGGGCTGTGCGCTGCTGCGCGCGGCTTGGCACCACCGAGCTCACGGCCTCGGCGGGGTGTGCAGGGGACAAACGCCCGCGCGTGCACGCTTGTGAACATCAGGCCCGCAGCAGCCGCCTGCCTGCCTGGGGGAGGGAGCACTATGATAGCAGTAGCACAGGTGGAACGTGACAGCGCGAAAAATATTTTTTGTGGAGTACTAGTGCTGAAAGTTCACCCTGCTGGCTTGCCAAGAGGTCTGGGAAATACGGTAACGAAAGGTGTGGAGGGAGCCCTGTTTTTTAAGCAGGAGCACGTAATACTTATTCCTTGCCTAGAAAAAAATTACAAGCCTTCTTTTAAGCAAAGCAAAAACCTAAATGACATCAAATGACTAAGGGAATGATTAATGAAATCAAATGTATTATTAGATGTTTGACTTTAAGGCAGTTGAAATAAATGAGTTGTTAGTGGTTAATTCAAGATACAAATATTTTGTATGTCCTGCTATGCATTTCGTTAAGCACCAGTAAATATTTGTTTAAAAGAGTAAATTCAAAAGGAAGCACCCCCACAAGCTAGATGAGCAGGCTGGAAGCTCACTGTGAAGAAAGCAGGGGAAAAGGTAGTTCCAGCAGGGGAGTTTGCAACCACCAGCTGAAGAAACCCCCCCAGACCCAAAAAGAAGTTGAGACTGAGCAAGCAAACTAATTAACATGAGAAGTGAGAGAATTACTTGACAAGCAAGAGACTGAGTATTAAGTAATCAAGGAATTACATAACTTGTAACCATGAAGGCCGATACCTTTGCTTGCCGAACTGTGTGACAGTGTAAAGTTTTGACAATCAGAGCTAGGCATTTGTGGGTGGCCACCTAGCTCCCTTCTTTGTGAAAGCTGGAGTGAAGGAATAGAAATGCCTCAGCTTGGTGTGTGAATTGGCGCTGTGCACCAAGTAGCAAACCCACCTACGGGACGACATAACCTAGATCTCAGTTGGTGCACCCTTGAGGATGCTGTCATTGTTTAGCTTGTGTTAGAAAACTGACTTAGGCCAAGCTAAACAACAGTAATCTTACACCTGGGGACTGTTTATGGCCAGTGACCTCACTGTGGTACACAGCTTTGCATCTGGGAAAAACGCTAAATGTGTAAGAAATTTAAATGGATTTTCTCTTACTGCATTGATAATTTGAGCAGGGTTTGTTTTGGTTTGTTGTGGGTTTCTTTCGTTTAAGCAAATTGTGAACATCTATTACAGTGGAAGATGTGATCAGTGTCATGCAAACTGTTAAAATTTTCTTCTTTTTCTAGAGTTTCTCACTGCTAAAAAAACCCCTACAATGGGGAGTACAGTATCGGTCACTTTCTTTGTGTTGTTTTCCATACTACTGTGTGAAAGCTATCATCCTGGAGTGGAGACGGCTACTGTTGTGCATGCATCAGAGAGAACTTTCCAAGAAAAGGCAGCTGGCATTAATACTGATTTGGCAGGATTAATACAGAAGTTTCACCTTCAAGAACTTTTTCATCGTTATGGAGAAAACAACTCCCTGTCGATTGAAGGGTTTAGAAAACTGCTCCAGAACATAGGTATAGATAAAATGAAAAGGATTAAAATAGACCATGATCATGACCATGACCATCACCTTCATCATAATCATTTTTCATTGAGTAAAAACTCTGAAAAGACTGTTTGTCCAAACCACGAATCTGATGCTAACAAAGATCACAGGAACAGTCACTCAAAGGAATCTTATAAAGTAGAGAACGTAGAACATCAGCAGAACTTTGTACGCATCAAGAACACCGTTAATGAAATAACTGCATCTGTCATCAGTGCTCCCACAGATGGCCGCTCTGAATTGCAGAATGTGCAACCTGGAGAAGTCAAGCTGGTTGCTCGTTTAGGTTTGACCAGCGCGAATGTTGTTAACGTTACAGGTGGCAGCAATGCCAGCTGGCTTGCTAGCAGCAAAGCAAATCAGTCTCATACTTCTCTGAAGGAATCAGAAAGAGGAAGTTACCTGTACTCTAAACTGAAAACCCAAAATACCCAAGAGGTGAGACTGATTCTGTTGTATTCTTGGGCATCCAGATCCAGCGGGAATGTTCTGTCTTATTTGTCGTGTGCTTTTCACTTAACTGGGTACAAGCTTTGTGGGGTAACAGTACTCATAGATAAACACACAAACAACTTCCCTTGAGACTTAACATTTTGGAGGAAGTTGTGTTTGATTCACAAACTCAGAGGAGAATATACAGTCTAGTTATTTTTAATATTTATTTCCTAAAAAAAAAAATAAGTACCTATATTAAGTATAAACATACAGTTTGTTTTATATATTATTTTAAAATACTACTAAAAATGAAAAAACACTTCAAATTTAAAACTTGCTGTTCTGTCTTAAAGCCAGAATCTGTCTTGCTTTGCTAATAATGTGAAAGTAAAAATAAAATCTGGTTAAAATATTGTCATTCTTATCGAAGCTGCCTCACAGGTGTTGATAGTCCTATGGCAGATAGTGTAGAACTGTGGGGAAGTAACTGGCACCTTCCCCCTTCAACCCCTCCCTCCCCATCTTCTTTAAGATTGTACGTAGAGTCCAACTGTAAAAAAGATTGCTGCAATATGCGTTCTGTATTACTTTAAAATAGTAAAAAATTAGTGCTGATAAAGTCTGTAGTTGTTTTGTAGACAGTTTTCTTGCATAATCAGATTCTTCTCCATTGAAGGCTTTAAAAAGCAAGTGTCTCTCAGGTCTTACTGTATCCAGCCATGCCAGGTAATTCAGAGTGGGTGTTGTGTAGCATGTGATTGTAGGTGCTGAACTCACAAGTTGTTACTGTGTTCTGAACAGTTGGAGCAGAAGTACTACTGGTACTTAAGTCAGCGAGACTGTAGGTGGTACAGTAGGGAAGACTGTACTGGAGGAAGTGTGTTAAGAACATGTTCTGTACAAGACTTTCCGTAGTAATCACTTGTATAAACAGCTCTTTAACCTTGTTATACGGCCTCTGAAACTGAGGGAAAGGTGTCAGGCTGCTCCTGTTTGCACAGCAGAGCATCTGACCCCCTTGTGCTGAGAATGAGTGATAATTACGCATCATCTACCAGGACTCCTGGACTAGCTTTCTGGGCCAGAAGTGGGGTGCAGGTACAATTCTTGCTAAATTGGTTTGTTACCAGTTTTTAATTACCATTGATACAGCTGTTTTCATGGGATGCCACTGCATTTTTGTAAAAATGGGTTTTCTGGTCCTCTTGGGATACATCATGGTGTTTTGGTTCTGGTTCATCTTTAACATGTGTCTTTTCACAGTGCTCCAGTGCGTCGAAACTGATGCAGTCCCATGGAATAGGTACTCAAGTATTGTTAACTGCTAGAGAATTTAGTTACCTCTGTCCAGCTCTCATTAACCAGATCGATGGCAAACACTGCATAGTCCATGCAACTAGTGAAAAAGCTGAAACGCCTCCAAAAAGTTACTCTCTGCAAATAGGTAAGTTGTGGGTTTTTTTTTTTTACATGGAGTAAAAGTTTACTGGAAACCCATTTATATTGGTTATAAGTTTGAGAACATATGTTAAAGTTGAAAGAAGTTTGTATTTTTCTTTTGGCACTTGACTGTGTCTAGAGAGAAATCTTTGTGGCATACTATTTGTTAACATCTGATTAATCAAATGGTCAGGAGTGTTTGATAACAGGAATGTTAAGCAAATGAAATATCATACAGCTGTTATTTATTCTTGTTACTTTTTTTTTTCTTTTTTTGCCAGCTTGGATTGGTGGCTTTATATCCATCTCTGTCATCAGTTTTCTTTCCTTATTGGGTGTTATATTGGTACCACTGATGAATCGCGTATTTTTCAAATTTCTTCTAAGTTTTCTTGTGGCACTGGCTGTGGGGACTTTGAGTGGAGATGCTTTCTTACATCTCCTTCCACATGTAAGTATTAATTACTGTTTCATTCAATATCTCAAAGCAGAGAATTTGACACCTATCTGTACTTCTTAGGTATTAATTAATAGGGGTTACAATTATCAGCATTTGGTGAGTCATTTCTGAACCTTACAAGGTTGATTATTTGATGGAAAGGTTTCCCATTTGGAACTGTTTGTATTATTAATTCTGCAGTCCTTACAGTGTAAGAGCATCACACCATTATCCCTTGTTTTCCTGTTCTTAGTCATGTATGCTGCCAAATCACTCGCTCATTGTTCCTTGTGTGCAAGAATTTTGCATAGATGTTTGTAGTCACTTATTGCAATGCTGCCTCTTTATTTCTTTTTCCACATTAATGAAATTTTATAGATAGTGGAAATCACTCACTGTACACTTTAAATGTGGAATAGATGGTCCACTATTTTCTGTTATCGGCCACTTATGTTGATTGCTTATCCATTGTAATTTTTGGTCTGAATCAAGCTTTTATGAAGTCCTGGGAAAACATTGCTTGGTAATAACCTTGGAGTTACGTATAGATTTTATGGAATATGGACAATGAAACTGGAATACAATTGTTAAATTTTCATCTCTCTTGAACAGACATCTCTGCACCTCCCGCCCCCCCCCCCAACCCCAACCCAAGGTAACTTGGTCCAGCTTTCAGATAAGATGGATGAAAAGGACTGCAGATCCTGTGGTGGTTTCCAAGCCCTGCCTGTAACTTATGGGGGCGTTCTTTTTCCTTTCAGTTAATTTTTCATTTGCTGTGTGAGGTTATGTAAATCTAAATATGTGGGACTGAGGTGTCCTAGAAGATTTTTGGTTCTGAACATATCAGTAGCCAGTGAGGAGGTGAAGAATGTAAGACTTACTTTAAAGAAGGAATTTACTGTTAAGTTCCTTGTAGAAAAAGATATTTGATGTATATGAGCTGATTAGATGGGAAGATAATTGGTGTGCTGGCTGTGACTACTACTTAAAATGCAGTTTGCTTGGCAGTGTAAAGAGTTTTTGTGAGGGCAGTTGTACATACTGTATTGAACAGTATGCATGTAGCTTCAGGGAGAGGGTGAATGGTCTGCCGGCCTGCTTTCAGTCCTTGCAATGTTTCTTCTCGTTGACAGATTTCTTTGTAATTGTCTGAGTTTATACCCAGAGTATTTACCCCATGAAAATTGTCAAGTCTGTACTCCAGACTCGAGGAAAAGAATGTGAAGAATGCTATGTTTCTTATGTTACCAGTTCTTTTGAATAATACAATGACTTTTTTCCTCATTTGCTTCTCCCCTTAGTCTCATGGAAACCATCACCACCACCATGAAAAACCTCTACTTGAACAAAATAAAAGCTCTACATTCAAACATCTTGTTTTTCAAAGTACAGAGGAGAGTGCTTACCTGGATTCTACATGGAAGGGACTTACAGCACTTGGAGGCTTATATTTCATGTTTCTTGTGGAGCATTTGATCACTTTAATAAAGCAGTTTAAAGACAAGAAGAAAAAGGTAGAGAAACTATTATTTTGAAGCTATAATATATTGCATGATCACTTCTGAACACATTTATAAAAATCTTTTATGAGTATCATGTATCTGGATTTAATAGTGATTGCTGACTTGATCAGTGTTAT
This sequence comes from Falco peregrinus, assembly GCF_023634155.1. Lineage (NCBI taxonomy): Eukaryota > Metazoa > Chordata > Aves > Falconiformes > Falconidae > Falco > Falco peregrinus. The sequence continues at coordinate 72,701,256 of NC_073723.1, forward strand.
AATTTCAATTGTATTAGTGACACACATACTTTTAAACTACGCGGTAACTTTTTGTGTGGTCCCGTTACAGAAAAGCTCTGAGCTATTTCCTTAACCAGATACACAGTACAGGTTTGACACCACAGTGAACTGTTTGACAAGCAGACATCTAATTGTGCCCTTTGTTTTAACAGAGTGATTTAAGAAGTTACTGTTCATTATTGACTTCCTTCTGACATCTCAAGGCCATTATATAACTGACTGTCTGAACTGGTTTTATTATTATTATTATTATTTTAATTCTTATACTGGATGAAAGAAGATGGCCTTATACAGTTTGTGTACTCCTGTTGATGGAGGCACTTGCAGAAAATGGGTAAGGGTGGTAGTAAGTGCTTACATAAGTAAGCATCCAACTACACTGTATAAAGTGACTTCATTAGATAGTGTTCCATTTGGAAATAGCTTGCCAAACCCCTTGTTTCTTTCCCATCTCTCCCCTGAAAAATAGCAATCCAGCTTTCAGATTACTGTGCTGGTTTTTGTGTAGAAGGTAGATAATAAATGAATTTTGGCATGTCGTAAATGTTTGTAACTTGCCAATTATTGCTAACAGAGATCTTTAAAGACTAGCCTAGCCAGTAATAAACAATGTTGTGAAAGTTGACTCAGTAAAAAAGATACAATCAAAGCTGGCGGCATCTTAAGCTTTGCTTGAAGAAAGTTAGTAAACTGCTAATCTCAGCTTAAAAATAGCTAGTTTCTAGGCTACCACAATGGCTGATAACATCTAGTTTTATTGTTAAATTGGTCATTAAGATAGCAGTCTTAGAGCAGATGCTATGTAAACTCTTTGACTTTGGTCATGGGAAGTTGTGGTGATGTGGGTTATACTGAAGCTAAACTAACTGCGAGTGATAGAACCACTTTCCCCGTCCCTAGTTAAATTTATTTGCCAAGGGATGGTATGAAATGTTCCAAGCAAAGCAAGTATTTTCTTTGTCCTCTCAGCCACTGGGAATAGATTTCCTGTTAGACTAATTAATGCCCTTCTAGATACTGAGTCACTGATCGTAAATTGTTGTGATACAGACATTAGTGAGCAATTAGAACATTTTACTTGGTTTTCCTTCAGTACACTAGGAAAAAAACTTAGTGACGTTAAAATGGAAAAGAATTGGTGGAATAACTTTTACTTGGTATTAGATACATTTTGCTTCCCAGATGAACCCCTCTGCTTATCCTCATGCAAAAATGTGGAGTATTTATGCATGTAAAATGTGGAGTATTTATGTGTGTGGGTTTGGGTTTTTTTGTGGTGGTTTTTTTCCCTCCATCCTGTGGAGCCTGAGGAACCTTCATCATCTTACTGTATTTAGCTGAGTTGCTAATGTTCCTCTTCTGCACTCTACATGGCTTCCATGTTGTCCTCTTACTGTGCAGGCTGCATAAATGTTGTGAATATAATGTTCCTCCTGTATATCCTGAAAAATAAGTAAAATATTCATAACTACAGTATTTTCTGTTTTCTTTTGGAATAAGAAAAAGAATGAAGAGGATGGAGAAAGTAAGAAGTTCTCAGCGAATGAAGAAAAGTTAGATACAGATGATCGTAAGTCTCGGTGATACTGCACAGTTGTTATTTTGTGACAGCACTGTTTAAAAAACACCTGATTAATGGCGGCTCATAGATCTACTTCTTACTGTAGGTTGCATCACTACCTACTTGAATTCTTTATAAAACAAAACCTGTCTGTGCATTGATATGTAGAGGACTAGCTCTATTTGCTGCTTTTCTTTAACAAGTATTGATAGGTTGGAAGTAGTGAATTCACAGTTTTGAAACCTGAAGTGTTCTAATTCTGGATTTAACAGCGGAAGTTGAAGTCATTCGGTGAAGATCTTCTGGCTATGCTTGTTGCAAACACAGCTGTACCTACTGGCTTCTACGCTTCTCTAGACTGTTAGATGCTCTGTGCGTGATCCATTATTCAGATTTCTGTATATCTTTTAAGTCTGGATTTTGTAAGTTTCACTTTATTTATGAAGCTGGTAATCTAAAATCCTAGAGGTTACTTGAAGTATTTGGACTGCAAGTGATCATGTGTCCTCAAGATCATGTTGTAAGCCAAAACAAACCTCACTAGATACTTGTTAGCTCTTGTAGCTAGAAGAGGTGTTCAGTTTTTCAGAATAATTTTACAGCTAATGAAAGAGTTGTCAATAGTGCAGGAAAAAAAGTATTTCATTTAATTGCAGGGGAAGAATTTAACAAGTTTTAAAAATTAGTTAAAATAAGATAACCTTAGTGTGCCACTGATGTTTATATGAGGACGTTTGGTGGCCTGTATTGATGACTATTTTTGAGTGTTTTTATTTTTCAGGTGTTCAGACTTAAGCTCCTGTATTCATATGAAATACAGGAATTTTTAAAATAATCTATAAGAGGATATATATCTAGTATCCTCTTCTGCAGTCTTATTCTTTGGCCCTAAGGTGAATAAATGGTGTAAGTTTTGTAGGCACTTTGTCTTTCTGAAGCAACTGAACTAACAGCCTTCATGCTGTGAAACTGGGACGTAGAACCTTATGCTGTTGTGTATAAATTGCACTGACTCTTAGATAAAAAGCTTATTCACCTTTTTAGGAGGCATTTGTGGCCTTAATGTAGGGTCTGCTTCAGTAACAGGGGACAGAAGCTAAAGGGTTTTTTTATTTTGAACTATTGGGAATTATCTCAGAAATGTAATTAAAGGAAAATAAGTTGTGGAAACCCTTGGAAAAAACTCTGGTACAAGAAGCTGGGGTATCAGTCTCAACTTCTAGACTTACTAGGTTTTTCTTTCCTGCATCACTTACTCAACTTGTTTGTTGTATCTTTGCTTCTGAGGTGATTTTAAAAACGTATTATGCTCTGGATTTTTGTAACAGGGCCTGAGGGCTATCTAGGGACAGACTCCCAAGATCCATCAGCCTTCATTTCTCAGCAGCCAGCCGTACAAGAAGAAGAAGAAGTGATGATAGCTCATTCTCATCCAGAGGAGGTTGACAATGAATATGTGTCCAGGGGCTGTAGAAACAAGTGTCATTCTCACTTACACGATACTCTAGGACAGACAGATCATCTTAGTCATCATCACCATGACTACCATCATATTCTGCATCACCATCATCATCAGAACCATCATCCCCACAGTCACAGTCAGCGCTACTCACGTGAAGAACTGAAGGATGCGGGGATAGCAACTCTGGCGTGGATGGTGATTATGGGAGACGGACTACACAATTTTAGTGATGGCCTAGCAATTGGTAAGTGTTAGCATGGACAATGCAACTTGGTTGTATGTGAGGACAGCAAACTTCTTGCTGTCACTTAGCTCTCTGTTAGGAACATAGTTAGTCAGTGGTGGGTCTTTGAAGCCTAAGCTTTTATCTGATAGCAGCTTTGAATGAGTAGGACAGATCTTCAGTTTTAATGTGACAGTGACAAATGAAATGGAAATTATGTGCTTACAGCTATTTCTTTAGGGAATCTAGAAACTTTGCTTATTTCCTACTTTTAGCAAAGTTAAAGCTAAAATTTTTCAAAACTAAAGCTAGGCTTGTAAAACAATATTTGGGACTTAGAGCTGACTTTGTATTTCAGTGCCTGCAAGTGCTCAGCAATTTAAAAAAAAATATTTTTTTTTTAGGCTTGTCTTTTTGGTCACATATAAATTGACTGTGTTTTTTCCACCTCAGTCAGGCCACTAATATCATTGGCTTCTTTGTTTCTCACTTCCATCTTCACTTGTTAAGCAGCAAGATCAGGTTCTGTACTTGGCATATCTGGCTTTGCCTAAACTGGGCCCTGGTTACACATCATGTGTAAGTTTTCCCAGAGCACTGGTCAGTAGGGAGATGGGACCCTGGGTTTGGTCTGCTTTAGCCTGAGGGTTACCCAAATGGATTACGCAATATTATGTGTGATTTTTGTGCTGTGGGATGTAGGCAGCATTCATTTGTACTGTAAAATGAATTTATTTCAAGGCATTGTGTTCTCATAAGGTGCTTTTTCACTTTTGCATATCAGTCTTGTCACATTCTAAATTCTTAGATCTTACCATCTACTGAAGAGTAGCATTGCAGTTCTTCCTAGTGCTTGTACTAACCTTCCAGTGAAGGTCTGTGCTGCTTTTTATATCCTGGGAATGTGTGAGTAGGGTGTTAATTAATCAGGCGTTAGTTAGATATTACCTGTCAGAAATATGATTCATGGAGAAGATACCAATAAAGTCACTATATGTTGCCTTTATGCAGACTTTAGGATTAGGAGTGTCTGTATTAATTAGAGGAGTGTAGCATAAGTAGATTCTTAAGATGCTCAATGTGCTGTACGCGGTCTCAAAACAGACTCAGTCTCTCTTCTTGAAAAAGTATTTTTAAAAATATAATTTTCTTAAACACCAGTCATACTCAACTTGAAGAAAAAGCTTTTGAATGGCATGTAATAGTCCATTTTTTGTGTTCGGTTTCTTTTTTTATTTAAACTGGTATAAACACTTACTTACATGTAAACAGAACGTTTATCCTTTTGTTCCTTTTTTTGTTCATATCCCTATTGTTCCCTTGCACGTTGTAGTTGTTCAGCCTTTTTTGACAGTGCTTCAGTGAAAATATTTCTTTATCACAAAAATAACAGATTAAGTATTATGTTCTGGACTTCTGGCTGGGAGGTCAGGTTTGGGAACTGCCTTGTTTTTTCTGGAAGGAGAGCTAAACTACAGGTATTTTAAATTTAAAAGGTTAAAGTAAGTTATGGCCAGTGAAGTCAGATCGGTAATCTTCAGTTTTTATGCTAGGCTTTTGTAATCTTGACTTTGTATTTAAGACTTTACAGGTATTGGATTAATTTCCAGCTTGTATAGCATACGGGGGTCAGTTCAGTGGTATCAGTCTTTCTATAAATTTTATTGTAGAAACAAGTTCATTCTTGTTTGAGGAGAGAATCCAATAATAACTTTTCTCACAGCAGTATTTGCAGTTGTTCAGATTCAGTCAATTCAAAGTATAATGTGAAAAGAGACTTTCTGATTTAATCTCATTTTTGATGAACATTGAAGCATGGAATGTAAATTTCCGAGCAGATCAGTAGTGAAAATGAGGTAGGAGGAGGAGGATTTGCATACAAATGACACACAGAATCAATTACCTCTTAGCATTAGGGAGATTTGGGAAGGAGGTATGACTTAATAGTTATGAAGGGAAAAGTATGAGGAAGGTTAATAAAGGCTTATTGAACAAGTGTGAGAGTAGCTTTTAGAAGTCCTGCTGTGTAGCTTGTTCAGGCTAATGGAAATGTAGGTCTCCTTCAGTTCTGGATATGCTCAGAAGTATTACTGAAAAACATTGATTTGATGATGTTGTGAAAATGCCAATACTACTTGTATAGTATTTTACCTGTATTTAAATGAAGATGTGAATGCTCTGTGAAGATAACTTTAGCCAGAGCAACACTTCATTCATTTAATGTGATTTGTGTTCCATAACTTCCATCGGTTACTTTATTCCTCAAATCTGTTGTGCTAATTATGTAGGAATAAGATTTGAAAGCGCTTATTTTTTTATTAAAGCACGGAACTGTTGCATCTGACTAATTTGTACAAAGGGATGTTCTGTGATTTGAACTTTTCTTTGTAGCTTCAACTAAATGACTAAAATGCAGAACACTATTTTTACACTAATCTTGCATGCATATTTTTTCTTCAGTTGCACTTTGAGAGAAGTGATGTCTTAAAAGTGTATTTTAAGATACCATGACGCTACTAAATCAACTTCTTGAGAGGCGATAATACCAGATATATTAATGTAGTCTTCAGTTTGTTAATGTTTCAAGACCTCTTTTTAGCGGTGAAAAGTAAAAATAGATATTCCTGTTATTTAAACTTGTACTTTGGTTGCTATGTATCTGTATAGTATACAGCCATATCAACCACCCAGGAACTTTGCAAAGCAGTCAGGTTTTGTTTGGTATGCCTTTGTGGTCCCAAAATCAGATTTACAGTGTGTGATTAAGCTGGATTCTTGTATTTTTAATTTTTCTCTAATAAGTGATAAGACTTGGAAAACATTGTGTAGAGACAATAATATAGAGGAACTTGTAGATTATTGAGGATGCAGGCATGGGAGAAGGTAATTATCTTCTGCCTTTCTCTACTTATCTAGTCTTCTCAGAAACTGAAGCCCAATTGAATGCTGACTAATTCTCCTGTCTTAGTAGGAGATAACTGTGACTGTCTTGCAAAACCTGACTCCAAAACTATAAAGCAGTGTTTGGAGGTGAGGGAAACAGACCGATACCTAGAAAAGATTGATAGTGTTCACTAATAACCTCTTCTTTTGCTAGTCATGTAGCAGTAACTGCTGTTGCTTACCTATTAATTACATAGACTGCTATGACTGTTTTATTAGAGTGCAGTGGAAAACGCTCCTGCTGAGGGCTCGAGTCAGAATAGCTTTTGTCTTGCACACTCTGCACCTCGGAATTGGGCTTTACAAATAGTCATAGAGATGGGTCACCTCTAGAGGTAATCTAGTCAGATCGTCTGCTTGGAACAGCTTTTGTGATCATTAGATTGGGTCTGTGAGGGGTTTGCACAGCCAAGCCTTGAAAACCTCCACAGGTGGGGAGATTCCACCACATCTGTGACTGACCTCTTCTAGTGTTGCACTACTGTCTTTTAATAAGGAAAGCTTTATTTATGTCCATCCAAAAGCTTCCAACCAATAATTTGCATCCTCTCCCCCTGTTGTCTGTTACTACTTTGAATAGTTAGGCTCCTTCCTGTTTGTGACTGTACTAAATATACTTAGAAGCTGCTGTTAGACCACTGCTTAGTCTGGTGGAGAGGAAGGTTAATTACGCCTAGCTTCCTCAAGCCTTTAGGCCTTATGCTGTAAACTTCAGATAAGCTTGTCAGCCTCTGTTGGATGGTCTTCATATCCACCTTGAACTGGGACGCTCCAAAGTGTTCAGAGAATCCCAGGAACAGCCTCGCTAGCGCTTAGCAGAGGAGGATAAGAACTTAGTCTGCTGGCCTCGCGTCCGTAAGACTGTGAAGTTTGTGGTTCCCTGTATTTGCAATGAGAGCGCACTGTTGGCTCGTATTGAACTTGTTGTCCATCATAATCTTAACATCCTTTTCGGGAAGGCTGCTATTTCACCCAGTCACTTCCTACCTTGTACTAATGTATGAACTTCTCACTTTTCCTCTTTTGAACTTCGTAAGATTTCCATTGGCCTAATCTTCCAGTTTACCAAGGTTCTAGTGCTTGATGTGTCAGCTCAGCCCTTACTTTTTCCCTCTGCTCCTCAGCTTGGCATCATCTGCAGATTTGCAGATGGTGCAGTCTGTTTCATCCAGATCACCAGTGAAAATATTGAAGAAAATGAGGTTGCGGTATTTGTCCTGAGCCAGCCATCAGGCCCTGTTAGCCCAGCAGTCCAGCCAGTGTGCAGTCATCTAACTGTCCATCCTGTATTTCCTCTGCTCCCAGATGAGGCTGCTGTAGGAGATAAGTGTCAGAAATCCTACTAAGGTCAAGTTCTGTTATATTCACTACTGTCGCCATGTCTGTAGTCAGTTACTTCCTCAAGCTGGGTCAAGCATTTGAAGAGAATATTCAACATGATCTTTCCAGGAACTGAGGTGAGGTTGACTGTTCTTTGCCTTTCTTAAAGATGGGAATCATGTTATACTTTTCCCAGAGTTCCACTGGGGCCTTCTGTAGCCATGGTTATCCATAGATGATAGAGGCTGCAGCCTTGCAGTCGCTTCAGTCAACTCTGTCAGCAGCTGTGGGTGAGTTCCATCTTGATGCATCTGAGCACTTCCAGTTTTTTCGAAGTATCTCTAATCTGTTGCTTTTCTGCTGTTCACTGTCCCTTTCTTTCTAGAATGATGCTGGGATCTGTTTGTGAAGACTGAGATGAAGGCAGTGCTGGTGCTTCAGCCTCTTTTTATGTCTGCTGCTTGGTTCCCTTCCCCCACGCATCAACAGACCCAAATTTTTCCTGCACTTTTTCTCATCTAGCATTCTTGTAGAACTCTTTCTTGTTATCCTTGGTGTCTTGTCAGTCTTAGCTCCAGTGGGGCTTTGGTCTTCCTCCTTTTTGTTCCACTGCTTTTGTCTTCCTTGTTGCCAGTCTTTGTTTCTATTTCTCATGTGCCTCCTTTCTGAGTCTTAATTCATTAAGATGTACTTTGCTTAATGGGCACATCTTCTGTTGGAAGTCCTAGTGTTCCTGCACAAAGAGGGTAGTTCATTTCTGCACTCTGTTGAGCGTGCTTTACAAATCACTCATCTCTTCTGGGGACTTTGCCCTTTGACTGATTCTCAGGGGATTCTACTCTGCAGTTCCTGAAATAAGTCACTCTGCTTCATTAAAATCCATGGAGTTCTAACTTTGCCTCTTCCTTTTCCAGCTTCCTTCTGTATCCTGAACTCAGTTACCTCATGCTCACTGAAGCTCAAGATGCCATTTTTTGCTGTATTTGCCATAGCTCTTCCTCGTTTGTGAGCAGCGGGTCAAGTAGAACTCTGATCCTGGCTGGCTCTTCTATCATTAGTATCGGAAAACTGTCGCCAACACAATTAAGCAACATCCTGGATTGTGTGCCCAGTGCTGTTAACCTTCACAGCTGAAAAATCTCATGTGAGTGGTGATGTCTTGTGTTGTTCATAGGTAGCCTTACCCACCACCTCTTCTTGGTTAGGTGGTTTGTAACTGTATTCCTAGTGTTACTGTGACCTTGACCGAGACTCAATAGGCACAAGGAACTGCATTCATGTGTAGTTTTACACTGGAGCTCTGTGCAGTCAAGGGAACTCCTTTATGTAGATGGGGGGGGAAGTTACTTGTATTCTGTCTTTTCTAGGCAGTCTGTATCTATACATGACGGGCCACGCCAGCTTTTGTGACTCCACAGCACCATCAAGGCAGGCTCTGAGCAAGCAGTGGACTTCCCTAGGCAGTAGCTGTGGTTGACAGATCTGTGTCTGCCCTCTGCCCTGCATGGGAGGGAATCTCCTATCACTAAAACCTTTTCCTTTCTTTTTGTATTGCTGACCCTAATCTGATGTGCTGAGCAAATATTCTAGGCCAGGCAGAACTCATTTATCCTCTCTTCTGCCATGGTCATGCATCATAGTGTTCTTTGGATTAGCAGCTGCAAGTGGGACAGAGGGTTCTTTCCGTTGCCAGGCTTTACTTTTTTCAAATTTTACCCATCTGGGGGTTTCATGTTCCTGTGCTGCTTTGGTCCTGCTGCCTTCTTTAGCCTGGAGGGGCTTGGCTCTTGCCTCTGCAGAACCTCTTCTGAAGTCCCTCTCAATACCCGGTGCATTATCCCTCATCCAGAGGTGCTCGCTCACTACGTCTTGTGTCTCTTGCTGTGTGCCACAGCACGCATCCCAGAGGTAAAGCTGCTGCTGTTGTCACTGCAGGGAGGGAGCATCAGGCATTTCTTGCAGATGAAGACCTGGATAGCAGCGTCCACCCTCAGGAGGTACATCTGGGTAGAGGCTGCTGGAGTACTGGGGGTGGCCATGCGAGCAGAAAGTGGGGATTGTCTCCTGTGGTCTCACAGCCATTGTAGCTCTTCCTCTGTCAGTAGTACTCCTGGGTCCTTTGTGTGCCAGCTACTGCGACGTGGCCTTGTGCCTCTTTGACTGCTTATTGGCAACACCTTGTTTGTTGGCACACTCCTGGTAGCACCTGAAGAAGAAGCTGGACATGATTCTGCTGTGCCCCCAGGGTGAGGCTCTCTGTGCAGCCAGGGACCTCCTGTGTGTGAGCTGTGGTTCAGCTCTTCAGCCCTGCTGTGTGCTGCTTCCTCCTGAGCTGCTGTCAAGTAAGAAAAATAGCAAGCAACAGGAGTGGAGAAAACAAGAAAGATGAGGACGGTTGGTCTAGTTTAAGAGGGGTTTGTGAGTTTTTTCCTCCACGTAAAGTGTGATAGCTCACATATGTGCAAGCTGCCTAGAATTCACAATCTTTCACTGCTGATTTCATGAGACTATAAAGCCTCTCTTACTGTTTAAATGGATTTGCTTTTTCTGGTACCCTGACTGAGGCAGTTGAGCTGCCTCTTCCTTTTGTATCTTTAAAAAAAAAAAAGTGTCTTTTCTGACTGTATTTCTATTTATTGCATTTTTTGAGAGGGTTGTGTTCTTGGAAGGTATTTGGCTTAGTTCAGAAGTAAGATAGTAAAATTTGGTTTGCTTTAATTATTTGGAGGATTCTGAAGGAGGATTTTGAAACTTAGGAATCATAAACAACAGCTGCTCAGTTAAAGTTTAAATGCTTCCACAAGCATAAGAAAAATTTGAGTGGAACTAAGATGTCCTAACCTGATACACACATATGCAACAATACTTCTGCACTTGATGTCTGAATATGCTGTAATATTTTTTGTTTTTTTTTTCCTGTCCCTTCATAGGAGCAGCCTTTACTGAAGGGTTATCTAGTGGTTTAAGCACTTCTGTGGCTGTATTTTGCCATGAATTACCTCATGAACTAGGTAAGACCTGAGTAGTTCCATATGCTGAAGGTATAGGTACTTACAGTTGCGCTTTGGAGAATTATAATTGATTTTATTCTATGTCACAGTAAAATTTGATCAGAAAACTTCATCTGTGTTGGAATGTCCAATCAAGAATACTTTTAACTTATTTCAAGACTGTTTTAATTCTTAATTTAATTAACGTTCCTTTAAAAAATCTAAATATTTAAGCTGCGTTGTTTAAAACTCTGTCTCTTGAAGTTACTTACAATTTGTTCTGTACAGTTCACTTATAGTTTTTATTCTTCTTAGCAACATAAATTATGAATTGCAGGAGAACGCATGTCAGAACTTGCTTTTCTCACATCTGTTTAATTTTATTCTTGTGTTTGTGGTGTTAAAATGAAGTTCACAATTAGCTGAACTCCTTTCTGAATAACATTTGCTGCTTTTTCATTAAGTCTTACAAAGAACTACTCTAAATTAAATTCTGAACTACTTATAAACCTTTCCTAGAAATAGTTTGCTTTTCAAGCTCAAGTGATTTAAATTAATGACCATAATTTCTCATGGAAATGCGCATGTCTTACAATGTAAGTTTAGTATTTGGCCCTTTTGCAGGATGCAGCTGCTTAGTTTGTCTTGGAATGAAGCTGATCTTTTCGATTGTCAAATCATTTTGTATGTGCCACTGGTATTTCTTTCTTAGCTGTCACAGCCACAGTCATACCTGGTGTATAGAATGAGGAAAGAACAGTTTGCTTGCACCTTTTTTAAGGTTTCATTCCCTAAAAAGTGGAACGTTCCATTTGATATAATGGAGCTTGCAAACTAGTATGTGTATACATCAAACTGTTTCTTAAACAGTTTGATGTATTTGCCTGTACAATAATGTTACACAGAAATGCATTACTCTGGAGAAATGCACCTGGTTTTATGACATGGGAGGAATTGAATCGTGTTCATCTTAATATAAATTCCTTGGGAATCGTGGAACTTGTATTAATTACATGTACTAAATGTTGTTAGTACAAACATACAAAATACATTCATGTTACTCATCTGATAATTGTAGGTTTGAATGTTCTGTTGGTTTTGGAAGCAAGAAAAATCTTTTAAAATTTGTATCATGCTGCTTTAATCAGTGTGGAAAACTTGATAGAAATGCCTTTAACGGGACATAAAGTGGCATAGGAGTACTGAAATAAATGGGACTATCTGAAGTTAGCTGGGGATAAAATTGGATCATCTGTTGTTAACTATAAACAATGTTTATAACATACTAGTTCCATTTTAATTGTAGTTATCTTGTGGGAAAAGCTGTTGTAACAAATTATTCAACTTGGCTTTGAGATTGCTTTTGTTTACTTTAACTGGAGATAACTTTAAAAAGTTTAAAAACTCTATATGTTTTTATATAGAATCTGTTTTATTTCCAAATAATAAGCTTATATTATTTTACTCTGGATTAGATCTAATTTATCTAAACAAAAAAAAAAATCTGTTCTGAATTATGGAAAACCTGTTTCTGGCTGGTAGTCTGTAATTCCTTCAAGTAAAAAAAAGTTGAAGTTTGACTTACAGAAATTAATAAAGAAATTATTTCTGAATTTATGAAACAGCTAGACTTGAAGTACAAAAAGCAGTTACAGGTTAATAAATGGAATAATCACCATTGCTTTACGCAATTGAGTGGGAATATTTTATTTTATACTTCTTTAGAACACTTGTGCACATAAGGCACTGCAGTATTTTAGTGTTGGTTTAAATGCAAACTACACTAAAAGCTGTTTCTTCCAAAAATCCTAAGACTTTAAGGTTATAAACTTAGAATGTTTGCTGCTGTGTGCTTTTTAACATTGTGTCCCCCAATGATTTCTGATTTTATGAAGGAAAAAGTGAAGGCAGATGACAGCATAAAAACAGTTTAGCAATCTTGTAAGAGGAGAACTGGTGACTACTGCAGTAGTTACCTGAGAATGAAAATTTTGCTTTGTTTTTTGCCTGTTGTAGGAGATTTTGCTGTACTTCTAAAAGCTGGTATGACTGTCAAGCAAGCCGTGCTGTATAACGCACTGTCAGCTATGCTGGCCTATCTTGGAATGGCGACTGGGATTCTTATCGGTCATTATGCAGACAACGTTTCAATGTGGATATTTGCGCTTACTGCTGGCTTGTTCATGTATGTGGCTCTTGTGGACATGGTAAGTGGCTAGACCGACTTGAATTTTATATAACATGGTTTAAGAATGAAGGCTAATTGTATTTTGATCTCAAAATAAATTTGTCTCCCTCAATTAACTTCTGTGCTTGAAGGTGCTCATGAGTATGCAGTGTAAGTGCTCAGTTACATGTTCAGGTGGAAGATTGCTTTTATTTAATTACTGTAGGAACAGAGATTGTTTCACCCTTAGTTGTTAAACAGAGGCAGTTAACAGCAGAAGTAGAGGAAAAAATTTGCTTCTGACAGTGGCTAGTATAGCAGGTAGCAAGTAACAGTGCAAGTTGTGCATTAATGGCACCAACAAATGCGCTTTGGCTTTTTGCATTAAATCGTTATTGCTTTTGGGGATGAAGATAGGATTGTGTTAAAACTTTAGCATACCTCAAAAGTATGTTTGGACAGAAATACAAAGTATTTGGGGGTGTTCAGGATAGTTTAACTATCTGAAGAATAAAATTTTTAGTGTGATGTGATTAAATCAGTTGGTAAATAATATCCTGAGTAAATGCCCAACCTAAGACGTTAGCATAATTGTTGTGAAAACAGTAATTAGGACATTACAGATTTTCTCTAAGTATGAACGTAGACTCTGATAATTTTGTTCATGTTGAGTGACATCCAATTCAAGGAGTAGTATTAATGCAGTCATCAAGAAAGACTAGAAGAGTAATACTCTGCTGCCTCATGGTTGAAGAACTGGGTTTGAAGTAACTTTATTTTGAAGGCATTTAACTTTCTTGTTTGTTTAGGTGCCTGAAATGCTCCACAATGATGCCAGCGATCGTGGATGTAGCCGCTGGGGATACTTCCTGTTACAGAATGCTGGGATTCTGTTGGGTTTTGGGATAATGCTGCTTATCTCTGTATTTGAACATAAGATTGTGTTCAGCATAAACCTGTAATCCTGGTTGCCAGGAAGAGAGCTTGGTGTTAAGTTATAAGAGGTAGTTTTTTCCTATTAAATTCCCTAATGGGGAGGTACGTTTGATATAGACTAGGTATTCTTATTGATGTGCTTTGTTGTTGTGTCCCTCCCTTCTCCCTCTGGTAGAAATGAACACTGTAAGGTGTTGGGTTGTGGGGTTTTTTCCCACTTAGGATTTAGCATTGCAATATGGTACTGTGGAAAATTGTACTTAGTAAAACACGGTGAAAGTGCCAAGTCTATTAAAGGAATATTGTCTGGGGGGTAGGGGGGTGGGTTTTTTTTTTAGTAAATCTATTTACTGTATGTAATTATATGTAACAGGTTTTTTTACTTAAGTGGTTTTGCTTGTTTAAAGAAATAAAATTAGAGTGGTTTTTATTTTAGTACAATCAAAATCAGTGGATACAAAGCACACTGAGCAGTGTAAAACGAGAAAAAGACATAATGGGTAGCACGTGTTTTTGTTGGTAGAAACTCATCTCTTTGTATCCACCTACTTTACATGGAATGGCAGATGAATCCGCTCATTTTGTGGTGGTTCTTCTCTTAACAGATTGTGGATTCTTTGTGTCTTATTCCAGTTGGTTTATACTCCAAACAAATTCTGGTGAAGTCCCATTTTAAGTGTTTGCACCAAATGTTTTACTTGTTTCGTCCCTTCTGATGTGAGTTGCTCTTGACCAATTTCTCAAATCAGCAACAAACGTACAGAGATTAGACTGCAAAAGCATAGCTCTAGCTCTAATATACATGAATTTTATCAAAGACTTGAAAAGTAGTGCTGTATCCCACTTATGCTGCCTGAAATGGCAAAGGTGTATTGAAGTCTGTTTGATATCAAGGGGAGGAGTGATACAGGCTGAAACAAACAGTCATTTACTACAACAGCTTCCTTAAGTGTTGATTTACTTTGAGAAACATGCTGAGTGGGACAGCTGACTACACACAAACCTGCGCTTGCAAAACAGCTCCATTCCTTGCAACAACTAAACCTGAGAAATCAAAAATAGCCCACTTTGACAGCATATGTAGGGAAGCAGCATGTTAAGGATAACTGTAAGTGTACACATAAGTATGTAGTTGGAGCTTGCAGTCCTAATATTTAACCACTCTGAAAGTAACTGAAGGAAGGAGAAGGATGAAAAAGATAATGCCAAAATAAATAAATTCTGAATTTGCAGGGAAGGTAAACACTAGACAACTTTTAGATCATGAATAAATTATGGAATTATGCCATCTTAACTAGTTAGCTTTAAAAATCCTAGAAATATAATTAGAATATATTTCTAATTCAACTTTACTGCTGCTTCAAATCATCAGCTGAACAAAAAGCTTGAACAATGAGGAAGTGTTTGATAGTGCCATGTCTGACAGGTTAAAACAGTGGCATATGTTGGCTTGTCATAAAAGGAAAGCAAAAACTACTCTATCACCTTCAGAAGTTGATGTTTAGAATTAATTGAGAGGTTTTGGAGGTTTTTTTTTACTAGTTAAGAAATGAGGATTGCTGGAGTTTCTATAGCCAGTGGAGTATTAGCTTTTTCTTCCTCCTTAGGTCTTTCCTGAAGTTAACAGGATTGAGATTTAATCTCCTGCCCGCAGCAGTGAACTCCTGTTCCCTGCCGCCTTTGAAGTCAGGGGCTAGAGAAAGGCATACTTCCTTCAGCCCTGCTGATGCATCCTCAGGGAAGCACTAAACTGTGGTGGGGTCTTGCCAGCTCCCCCAGATCTGCACGTGGATGAATCTGTGTATCTCTTGGCTTGGTGAGCAGTTGTTTGAAGAGAACAGACTTGTGTTTTGGAAGCACTCATTTTCCTCCCCCAGAATTTAACTTTCTGTTGCTGGACGCTGCTCTGGTGCTGCGCTTTCATCTCTTTAACAAGAACAGTGACAAAATACAGGTGCATTCCCTCCATCAAGTACTTTAAATTTTGTGTGTCTGTTATTCTATGCTATTGCATTTTGATTAAGCTTCTGGACTTTTACAACTTGGAGCACAAGGGTGATGCCACAGGACAATGGCTGTCTGCTACGTTTTTATAGCATCTCCTTAATCACCCACCCATCCTTACTCTTTTTACTATTTTATTTTTTTTCCTTATGGCAGTCATATTCTAGTGTTCCCAAACTTGAATTAGTAGTATGTGCAAATAGGATGAAAAAAGGATTTATAACTACCTATTGCTTCCGTATGTTCTGTGCTCTTAAACTGTTAGCTTATTTGAACTCTCTGAAGACACAGTAACTTCTGTTTTTTCATCTAAACTCTTACAATACTTCTGCCCTCACTGTGCTATGTTAATTTCTTTACTTTGTTGTAGCTAAACTGCCTATAAATAACCCACCTGCTGATCTTCATCTTTCCTTTGCTACCTGTAATGCTTGAATACCATAATCTTTGGCTCCTTGAAAGCTATTTCATTTCTGGCACATACACATCGCTGCTTTTTATTTTAGCAGAACCGCCATGCTGAGACACAGACACACACACTCTAGACACACACACAGACTCTCTCTCTCACTCTAAACCTGCCAAAATGGAATTTTTCATGCCTATACTGACCTCCCGTCTTGGCAGTCCTGCCTCATTCCAGGTTTCTCAAAACGTGGCTGCTTTTCCTCTGGCTGTCTCATCCTGATGTCTCCTTATTGCAGTTGAACGTGTCAACATTTAGAGTGCTCTGATTTGGCCCTGACCTGTCTAAATGAGTCTTGCCTTTGCTAGGATAACGGTGCTGGTGGCATCAGAGCCGGTGTGCTTCAGTTCGTGTTCCTGTACAGCTGCTCAGGAGCACGATACATTCCTAGGCCAAAAGAAGTAAGACTTCTTCCCTCCTTCCCTCCAGACCTCTTACCACAGCTCTGCTCTGCTGAAACGCAACCTCACTGCATCCTAGCGGGTTTGGTAGGGCTTGGGCACTGTTTACCCCAGTGGTGTGGTAAACCACCATACATCAGCGTGCTTTAGCCTGTGGGTCTTCTGCCTTCTGTCCTGCTCCCTCTCTTCGGTCATGAGGGATTTTGGACTTGGATGAGCTCAGTTCACTTTGAATTTTTTGCTGGTGGTTTGTTAGCCTACAACCTCGATAGCTGGCAGTTCAGCTGCGCTTGCATTGTTTGTTTCCTGGGTGTGACAGAGGAAGCGGGCGTGTAGCCTCGTGGTGCCCAGGAGATTTTAAGATCAGTAACCAAATGACAGAGATAAATCTACAAATTTCAGTTTGTGTTTCTAGTGGCTTCTTGGCTGGCTTTTGATGTAATCATCTGACGTTAAAATATCTACATAGCAAAACATATTGCTAATGTAACAACATGCAAAATAAATTGCCTTTAGAGCACGTGGGCAGAAATGGCTCGATACGTTGGACACAGGCATATCCCACCCATTCAGTGTTCTTCGGTCTGTGATGGAGAGATGTCTGTGGTGGGCAGCTGTCCAGACTAGTGGCTGAGAAGACTGTAGTCTGAAACCTGCTGTAGGTTTGTACCGGCAAGTTGACAAGAGTTTGTTGGGTTTTTGTTTTGTTGGGTTTTTGTTGGTTTTTTTTTTCCTTAGCCTTATAAAGTAGAGTCTGTTTCTATTGCAACATACTCGCGTTCAAAATACTTTGCCAAAGCGATGGGGCAGAGCCTCTAAGCAGCTTTTTATGTGTATATTTTTCTGCAGCAGTTTGTAATGTGCCTGGCCATGCCAGCTGATAAATGGAAGTGTCTCTGTTTTGTGTATCCATCTGTACCTTTATTATGATACAGACCTTAATGTTACAGCCGCCTTAGTGCCTGTGCTAAATGCAGGTGAACAGAACAGGCAAACAATGCTGGAATCAAAGTTACATTTTTTGTCATGTGTTCTTCTAATGGTTTTGGCCTGAATTTGTACAGAAAAGGGGTTGTGCGTCCTTATGATGTGTGGCGAGAGTTGGAGTGGAGCTGTGGAGGTTCTCCCCTGCCTGGCCAGTGAGGATTGGGTGCCGGTGGGGTTTCTCTGTTCCTTCATGGCCGGGACACCGAGGGTGGTGCCAGATGTGCTGTGGGAATGCAGCTCCAGCAGGCTTAAATCAAACAGTCAAGGCTAAAATGGAATTCACTGGACTCAAGAGACCAGCATAAATAAAATTTCAGTGGAAAAAGGGTGTCATTGTGTTTGCCACAAACAAGAAACAAAAAGATGTTTTCATGAAACGTGCTTTTACTTAAAACACGTTTTTGGTGTGTGTATGATTGCTGTGTTGCTGTAACATAAATAAACCACTGAACACTGTTGCCGGTTTTGGAGCGTTTTCCTCGCTGCTGCCCTTATGGACAGCTGCGCCCTTCATTTACCTTCTCAGAAAAAAAAATAATTAAATGGGTAAAATTATATTTTCTTACAGTTAGTGAAAACGATCGCCTCGTGCAATACCTGGGGGCGGGGGGAGGAAGGGGCGCTGCTGGGGGTGCTGGCGGGGGCGGTGCCGTGGGTGCCGGGGGCGGTGCCGTGGGTGCTGGCGGGGGCGGTGCCGTGGGTGCTGGCGGGGGCGGTGCCGTGGAGCCGCCCTCCCCCGCCCCCGTCCCCCGTGCCGGGGCCGCCCCCGCCCGTCATCGCTGCGCGCCGGCGGGCGGCTCGGTGCGGCGGGATGGCGGCGGGCGGCGGCGCGGAGCGGTACTTTACACGCTGGTACAAGCCAGGTACGGCCGGGCCGGGGCCGGGGCCGGGGCCGGGGCCGGGCGGCAGCGGCGGGGCGGCTGCTCACTGCTGGTTGTGCCCTATTGCAGACGTGAAGGGGCGGCCGTGCGAGGACTTCTGCGTGCTGCAGCACTCCAACAGGCGAGTGGCGCTGCGGGGTGCGGGGTGCGGGGTGCGGGCCGCCGTCCCCGAGCATGCGGTGCCCGCGGGCCGGCCCTGGCGCTGCGGAGCCCCGGCCGCTGCGGGGAGCGGGCGGTGCAGCCCGGCAGGACGCGGCAGCGCCCCCTCCTGGCCCTGCGCTCGCGGGCGGCGGGCGGGGGTCCCGCGCCGGGCGGTGGGGGGTGTGTGTTCCTGACCCGGGGGCAGCACTCCCGCAGGAATGGCTTGGGGGCTTGGCGGGGGCAGCGCGGAATACCAGGCGAACCGGGATTTTTCCAGGTGCGAGGATGGGGGAGTGACAAACCTTTGCCTTCCTATATCCCAGAGCAAAAAAGGCGCAAAAAAAGCAAAAAAGTTCAGGCGCAAAAAGACCTTTTAAGATGACGGAGGCCTGCTGTTAGCCCAGCACTGCCAAGGCCACCGCCAAACCGTGTCCCATCGTTAATTACTACACCTGTAAGAACAGGGGAGCTGGAGGTCCCTGCCCCCCACCCCCTCCCCCATGTTATAGTTTAATTTGAAATAACTCGAGTCCGAAATAAATTCACTAATTATTTATTAAGGCAGGAAAGCAAAACCAGCGTGCTGGGCAGCCGGGGAGTCACAGCTCCATCCAGGCTCACAAATTCCGACAAGTAACACAGCTCTTTTATTCTCAACTTCAAGGCTGCTTTAAGCAAACAGTTATGCTCTCAGTCCCGTAGCAAGAAGCTGTATATTACAAAACTAAACTATTTTTACACTAAAGTCTAGACGAAGACAAAGGTTGTCATAGTAACATGAGATTATGGTTTAACATTGGCCTTGAGAAGGTACATCTCCAACCTCATGGTTAACGGTTAACTCTTTTCTCACCAGACAAAACATTCTCAAATCTATTACAGCAAGATCATTCCTTTTGTTAAAAACCCCTTTGATCAGCAAATTACCCTTAGTTACTTATTACACCCATATTGCCCAAGCAGGTTTGTAAAAAGGCCATTTGGTGTCTGCATTGCTGCCCTGGGGTCCCTGTGTCCTCTTCTGCTGAAAGGGCCCTTTACATCACCTTTGGTAGCAGATGACCAACATTTCGGAGGGCTTTTCCATAGTAACATTTAGAATTAGTTTGTTTAACTTGGTTTCTAGCAAATGAATGGGCTCAATTTGAACAAACATTTAGCTTTTCCTATATACAACTCAATTGCTTTTAATTGTACATGTTTGCTATGGACAGCAAGTGCAACGTAGGAAATAAAACGTCATACTTTGCTGGTTATCCAGTGATTTGGAGCAAATCAACCCTGCACCTGCTTTGGATTCTTAGTAAGGTACTTTCACCCGCCCAGCTCCTGCCCTGCCGCTACAGCCTGTTCTGACTGCAGGGGGACTGGTGGCATCTGAGTGTTTCTGGGGTGTCCAGTCCCCCAGGGAAGAGCAGAACTGAACTACTGCCTGCACAAAAACTGGCAGTGCCAGTTCCTTATGCGTTGAGGGAAGATGAGGAGGTATTTGTTGTTCCCGGTGGGTCGCCTGCTCCCATGAGGAGTTCAGGGTACCAGGAAGGCATGCTTGGCGCAGGGCAGAGCCATCACCTCGCTGCAGCTTGCAGAGCTGGGGCTCCCCTGTGGCCATCTCATGCAGTTCGCTTTCTCATTCTTTGGAAACAGAAACCCAAGTACCTGGGAATAACAGGTGTAACAGCAACAGCGAGAAAGGACACCCTTGCATTTGCACTAAATATGTAGTTATTAGTCTCAGATGTCTAATATAAATGAGAGTTTCAATCCTGTTGATATGGAGGAAAGGAAATAAAAATTTAACCGCTTGTTCAAATGTCTGTGAAGATTTTGCTATTTTGAATTCTGAAATAGCAGGGCCCTTGGCCTCTACAGCAGCTTAGCCAAATGCTCTGTTAAAGTATTTTACCGTTATAGATGGAGCTGTGGCTCAGCTCGATATTTCTAAGCAGTGTAAAATTCTCTGTTGATTTTTTTGGTTTTTTAGGTCTCGGCTCTAACAGGCAACATTTGAAATAATAGATGATTTGTCACCTTCCCCTTAGAAAGAGGCAGGGGTGGAGGGGAGGGAGCTGTTCTGGTCCCTTTGAGATGCTGGGACATGCTGAAAATATTCACCAGGATCCAGCTCCCTCTTGCGGGGAGCTGCACGGCAAGAACTTGCAAAGAATCCCAGAACGGTCGGGGTTGGAAGGGATCTCTGGGGATCACCTGGTCCAGGCACCTGCTAAGGCACGGTCACCCGCGGCAGGTTGCACAGGATCGTGTCCAGGTGGGTTGTGAATGTCTCCAGAGAAGGAGAATCCACAGCCTCCCTGGGCGGCCTGTTCCAGAGCTCTGTCGCCCTCAAGGCAAAGTTTTTCCTCATGTTCAGGTGGAACTTGCCATGTTTTGGTTTGTGCCCGTTGCCCCATGTCCTGTTGCTGGGTGCTGCTGAAAAGAGCCTGTCCCTGTCCTCCTGGCGCTCGCCCTTAAGATATTTGTAGACACTGCTAAGATCCCCTCTCGGTCTCTCTTCTGCAGGCTACACAGGCCCAGCTCTCTCAGCCTTTCCTCATCAGGGAGATGCTCCAGTCCCCTCATCATCTTTGCAGCCGAAGGAGTGCAGGGAGACAGATGCACCGTCCACAGGGAAAGATCTAGTTCTGTGCCGTGGTTTTTCTCTGCAGTTCCTGTTCTGTTAATTCTGGTCCTTGCTCTAGGTTATAAACTCTTTTTAAAGAAAATAGCTTCATCTCTGTTAAGTTATTGACAAGTTCCGTGCTTTCCATGTTTGTGCATGGTTCTAGCCCAGGGGTGAAGGCAGGCCTAGTTTCTACAGCTGGTTGCATCTCAAACTCTCTAGCTGCATGACAAGAAATAACTCTCCTTTAGAATCAAATAAAACGCAAACAGCAGGTTAACTAAAGCCCAGATCACCAAAGGATTCATCTGCCGTAACTATTCACCACTAACGGCCTTTAGCTGTTCTGAGAAACATTGCCTTGCGTTATCTTTTCCAACAAAAGAGTACGGTGCTTTACTTGATCGTCTTAAGTGAGTATCTCCTTCAGCTATCAGCGTGCAGGTGAGCCAGGTACGCTCCCACGGGGTACAGCACCAGACAGAACATCTCTAGCCTATTTAAAAGCTGTGGTTCTGTTTAAACTTAAGCAGTGTACTGCTTTTGGGTGGTCCAGCCTGGTACCTCAGAATAAAGCACCTCCTGTAGGGGCTGCTTTAGGCCAGAACGCAGTTTTCATTTAGTTTGGTATGGCAGGCATCAAGTGAGATGCCCCGATGAAAGTGAGTCCAGTTTGATCCTGTATCTGATATTTTTGTAAGTGGGAAACTAAAATTTGTCTCTGATCTACAGCTGGCAACTATCTGCCATTCTCCTTCATTAGCTCAGGTAAATTGTGTCCTAGATATTACCCTACTCAACCCCCATGCTGTCACCCAGACCCGTCCCTCTGTCCTTGCTTCTTCCCTCAGTCTGGTAAGTGCCCGTCCTGTGAGTCCCACTGCAGTAAGCTTAATTTTCCTGCTAAACTGCAGAGGGAAGAATATTGTGCTCTAAAGTAAACAACAGCTTTCACAACACCAAAGGCCTTGCTAGCATTTTAGACTAGGAGCCAAAATGAAGAAGTCAGTCTTGGTCTTAACCTCCTCAGCCTATACTGGTAGGATTTGTGGAGCTTGCTTAGAGCACATAAGAGCATGGCTTCTCAAAACTGCAGTGTAATAACCCTGTTTCTCTTTGCAGAATCTGTGTCATCACCTTGGCAGAAGCCCATCCTCTTCTTCAAAGTGGAAAAACAATTAAAAGTGTTAACTACCAAATCAGTGCCAACTGTAGCAGACTCCAGAATAAGGTCTCTGGGAAGTCAAAAAGGGTACGACTTTTTATTCTGTTCATTTTCATTTTAATCTCTCACACTGCCTCAGACTTTCTGTCCTTTCTGGGATAGAAACTTACCAAGTTGCCTTTACATTTTATTTTAGAACAAATACTACACAGCTGAGGAATTTAGACAGGCACCTCTTGAGAAAGTCTAACTCAGCCAATGTCTTGCAGTACTCCTGTGGCACCAGCAGTTTCCCGTGTTGCTCAAACCAAGGCTAACAGTTGCTTTTAGTCATTTTTTTCATAGCGTACAGAGGGGCTTAAACATCCCTGAGAAGAGAAAATTTTTTTCCACAAAAATGCAGAGGATTTGGAGACTACTCTTTTTCCTCAAGCATACCTAGATAGCTGATGGGCTAGTACAGTGTGTTTCATGTTAGTTTTACAAGTATGTGTAGTTTAACCTGGTTATACTGAAATAAATGGTGCTGGTTTTCTCCCCTATCCCCTGATTTTAATCTGATCAAACTACAAGTCATGTTATTCTGCAAGAAACGTTATGACTAAACCTGTAAGGTCTTAAACAAGCTTGTGTTCGATTTGCGCATATAACTAAGTCAGCACATAACTAAGCACAGGAAGCAACGTGAGTTGCAATGACCTGTAGCTATCACGCTTCCTTGCTTTGTTCTGAGAAGCTTACAAACTTATTTTGCTCATGGTAATACCTGAAAAAGCCCTGTGTAATTAAAAGTATATATATGTTTATTTTTCCAATGCAGGGAGCTCAGTTTTTAACAGAACTTGCCCCTCTGTGCAGGATATCTTCCTCAGATGGAGAGGAATACACAGTTTACAGGTAAGGTTTTCCCCTTTTTCTTCTTACCTTTGCATGCTGTGCACTTCTACTGAATCTAAACACTTTTGCAGTTGTATAAGAGGGCGGTTGATCGAAGTGAATGAAAACATTCTTAGCAATCCTGCTATTCTGCAAGAAAAGGTAGGACACTTTCTTGCTTTTTACTTTCTAACTTTTATTTCACTGCTAACTTCAGTCTTGCTTTTTAGCCATCAACCGAGGGATACATTGCAGTGGTTCTACCCAAATTTGAAGAAAGCAAGAATGTAACTCAAGGACTTCTGACACAGAAGGAGTACGGGGAGGTTTTGTTGAAACGTCTTAATTCTTCTTCATGAAATTAATTACACACTTATCATCTGTATTTGATACTAAATCAGCTACTTTTATTATATACTGTAATTTCCATGGTATTGGAAGGCCTAGTGCCCGTTTTTAAAACTGGAAATTAAATGCTTGATTCATACAAGAATAAACCAGTTCCGATAAGTTTGTATATTAAAATCTGCTTCCACTTTTTCCTCTGAATTCTAGCACTACAAGTTTTTAAATAAGCACAGAATGATATGCTGGAGAGTATTTATGTTCCACAGGCAGCTTTGCTTCTGCTCAGTGCAAGCATAATACATACAGAAAAATCATATGATTTAGCCATCACTTAATTTAGCTAAACTAATACAATATGGTGTTTGACAAAGGTGAACTGGAAATAAAAATGCAACAGAAGCCTGTGTACAAAGAGCAGATGAACTTGAAAATATGTATTTCACACCAGGTTGTATTTTCATGGCATCATGAAGTCAAGTAATGCCCTTTGTACAGAAGTTTGTCATAATGAGTATCTATTTTCTTAAATTTTAAATGGTATAATGTAAAGTCTACATAATACTTCAGTGGTTCTACATGCAATTCAAATTATGCTTAGTAAGTTTTAATAAAAAAGGAAGCAGCAACTGCCATCTACAAATAAAGAGGGTAAAAGAGAAGGGGTTTGAATCAAGAGTATTAATCACTTAGAAATACACTTTTGGAAATACGAATCATGTCAACAAGATTAAAATTCAGTGGTGCAGCTATTAAGAGAGGGTTTTTTTCCTAGAAGTACTTAATTGCAGGCATAAATCGTAACTAAGATAACATTTCAGTGCTTTAGGCCACAGACTTTCAGACTATATTCCTGATTCTGCTTTATCAAATACAGACTGAAATAGGCCAGAGACGAGTTTACAGACTTCAACAGTAGTGTTACATACAGCATATGCAGCACAAGGTTCTTTATATAAAATGTCTATTAGCAGCATCTTTGGGTTGAAACCTCCATTAAGACATTCATAAGCATTAATTACAAAACCAGTATCAATAGTGAGCATAGGAAAGGCATTCACATTATAAAAATATGTAACAATTAGACTAGCTGGTGTTGTCATTGCTAAGTAATGGGACATCTATTAGATGTGACAAAGGTCAACAGCTTTAATTCAAATTAACCTGGTCTGACTTTCCACAAATGAAAGCAATATTTAAAATTCAGCAAGTGTTATTTTCAAATGGGAGTTTCTGCATTTCTAAGTGCTACAATTACTTGCTCTCTAAAAACGTCATGTTTGTTACATGATTTTCTAAAGACTTGATGCCAAATGTCTCAGCTCTCCTTTCTGGGGTGCGTGCATTTCTGCCGGTCTGTAGTCTCTCTTCTCTCCATGGTGGAGCAGGTTTAAGACATCCATTTCCTGCTTTATTCTGTATATATATATAAAAAAAAATATTCTTAAACCCAAACAAAACCAAAAAATCCAACCAAAAAAACCAAATCAAAAGAACTTTACAATACTGCAGATGAACCAAGTACTCACCTTTCTCAGTAATTTGCAGCAAAGTGGAAGAAGCTGGCATAACAGAGTCATCACATTCCTTGTTTTCAGAATGCATGCATCAACCTAAACAAGACCGTTAAGAGTAGAATAAGACCACTCATTACTTTTATTAGGCAATTGTTTAATGCATAACTTGATAATCTATTTCAAGCTTAAATATCTAATATTTGTCTTTCATAAATCCCTTCTAATCAAAAGGTTTTGCCTAACTTTTTTTGAATTTCTCTATATAGTACACGTAAAGCAACAGCATGCCTTCTGTTAACCCAAGACTTGAGCTAGGAAAGACAAGGGAATGACACACCTCCCAGGAGAAGGAACTAAAATAACATAGTAAACAGTAGTAAGTGTCTTGGAAAAGATCCCCTTACCATCTTAGATATGATTCTCACAATTCTTCATGTGTTTCCTTTTGGTTTATGTCTTGTCAGCATGATTTAGAGAGCCATGCATCATGTAAACCTTACCTTGATATATGTTAGACTGTAAGTTAGCTAGATCTTAAAGCATTTAAGTTTATGCTTTGAGTCTAACACTCAGCACAAGTCACAAGCCTGGGCCCTCAACAAACATTAATTTGATAGCCTGTTATCACTATGTAAAGTGATAAAAATCACTGTATAAACAGACTGGAGTTCCCGTTTGGTTCAGCTGGAGAGTGTAAAACAAACCAAGCAGCAGCCCTGAGGTGCTCAGTTTGGTTTTGAGTGGCTTGGATGCTCTAGTCTGTTTCAGTCCCTGCTGTAAAATTGAAAAGTCTTTTCCATAGCTCATTGGAAACAAACATCCAGGTGCACAGAAATGGTCTTGCTCACACTGATCACATTGCTGCTCAGGGATACTTGAAGTTCTTCAAAATGCCTGACCCCTATTCCCCACTAAGGTCTGCAGATCTAGTTCTTGTGGTAACAATGCTGAAACTTTTATGGCAGCTGTATACACCTTTACTCATCACAAATATGAATAATGTCAAAATAAACTCTGGGCAGTCTAGAGTAAGACTCTACCTACTGAAAAGCAAGCATGTATTTCCATAATAGAGTCTTTGGGGTTTGGAATTTGTTACATTTATGTTAAGCATCAATAACAACAGAATAATTACTACAGTGGTGGAAATACAAATTACCTTCATTACTACTTTGATTGCTGAAGTCATGTAGTCTTAGCCATGTACACTTAATTACAGTTCATATTTCTCTGAATGAAGTTCTAGTGGGTCACTATTACTACTGTAATCTAGTGGGTCACAGTATTACTATATACCACATTACTCCATCTCATATTATTCAGTTGAAAATTTTCAAGTTGCAGCATGGCAAAATTCCAGTATCCCTCTTTATCTAGTGGATAAGTTGAAGGAGATGTTGACAGAAGTTCTTTGAAAAAAGTTCTTGGCAGTAAAAAGCAATATAAAGTAGTGGAAGCCTATGGACACATTTCCACATTTATTTTTATTTTTTTATTTTTTTTAATAGCAGTCCAGGAACATCACTGTCTTGTGAAACATTTCTGTAAACTCCTTCACTAACAGTGAAATCCAAACCCCGATCATTACATTACTTTTAATAATAGGAAGGAAAAAAATCCCATTACTTATTTTACTGATTCTTAAGACTCTGAAGTTGATAAGCTAGGGGTAGGCAAACTGCTCCTTAAAACATTAATATCAACGATATGTCTGTGGGCACTGGGCCAGTTACACAGAATTTGGATATCCATGCTCCCTAACGAAAACATTTGTATACGCCTGCAGAGTAATACTATCCAAGCTACCACTGGCAGGCTTCCAGGCATGCTGGCTGCCAGCGTACCGTATTTTGCCTCCTATCAAATTCTCAGCATGAATGAGAGGGTGAGGTCACGATAAACGTCACTGAAGCCCTGCTCTGATAGTGAAGAGGGGACATGAAAAAAAGGGATAGAAAACTATCACCCATATTGAAGAAAATCCCTCTGAGACAAGACAGTGCAGTAAATGGCTTGTATGACAGTTATGAACAAGGGATGTCTCAACAGACAAAACATTTTCAGCAAGTGGAACAATTCTTGCTGTTCTTCCTCTACTTTGCACATCAGCTTTCAAAACATGTTAAGTGCAAACCAGTACTTCAAGCTGAAGTAAATTCATCTTCTACATAAGGTGCAGCAACGATGACATATTGCACAGCAGAAAAATGCTTGCACAACACCATAAAATTTGTACTTACTAATTTTCATGTTCCTCTATCAATCTAAGAAGTTCCGCTGTCATGAACTGCCTCATATTTTAGCAGAAGCATACAATAATTAGTAAGTTACTATATTTCAAAACAAGTTAGGTCTTAATTTCAGGAATAGATATAGTTTTTACCTTACCTTTGTAAAGGTAGCACTTTTACCCTGAACAGAAGCTTTAGCTGTTATCTGCAGCTGCTTGCACATAGAGATCAGTTTTTCAGCCTCCAACAGAAGCAAAGGTTTGTCATCATCGTGTACCTGAAAAGTTTCAGGAAGACAAAAACATTTTGTTAAAGGCTCCGATATTAATGGAGAAGATGGCACAGCCAGGTTTTAAGTGGTATCACTAGTGCCATAAGCTGAATGGCTGTTTTAGAGGTCATACATCACCTGATTAGAAAAGGCATGTAGAGCCGAAGCAAGCTTTGTGCCCTCTGCAGCAAAAATCTGAAAAAGGGAGAAAGCGTGTAACAAAATGAACCACAATGAAAGATGAGGCTCTTTTCCCTTGTTGTTTCAATAGCGTGCTCTAAAGTAAAAAAGCTACAGGCAATATTTGTGGTAGTTGTATACATTTATAATTAACAAAGTTAGCAGTTTGCAGTGACTTCTAAAATAATAAGCTACATTACAAATGGCCATTCTCCCAGATAAGCAAGGTTTAAAGGCTTTCCCTTTACACAGAAAAAAAACTGACTTCCAATTATTTTTTGCACTGTAGCAGCTCACAAGAGTTTTGTGGGTAGGTGACACCTGCCGTGTTTGTTTATATTGTCCAGACAAAGGTAACCAGTCTCCTGTTAAACACAGACATCTATCTTGGCAATACCACGCCACATGCCTTCATTTGGCCTCTTGTCTTTCATTCGTATTATTCAGTTTTGCATAGTCTTTCTTTCCCATGAAAATCCTGCTGCTGCTCAGACTAGGATGGAGCATCCGTCACCACCATCAGGGACCGAGCTGAGTGACACAGTGAGTACTACTGATGCAACGAAATGCACCCTATTTGCCATAACGCCAATTTGCTACTCCTACTCCTAACTGGAATTTAATGAATGCTGTCTTAGCCTACTATGGGAACACTGAGAAGTTAATTTTCAGAAAGTAGAGAGTCAGCAGAGAGTAACCAGGGTTAGGCTGCTTAAAATCTACAGTTGCCATTCAGATCACGGTACACTGTATTTATGTTTAAGGAATTGGCAAGTTAAGAGTTCCAATTTGTTCTTAACTCAGGCTGCCTGACTCCTATTTTGTTAAAAATACATTACCTCAGCTTGATGAAATAAATCTTGAGTAGTTTTCAGAAGTCCTTCTCCTCTGTGGGAAATAATGAAAGCAGAATATTATGCCATGTACAGGCTGCAGATTATATTGCCTGTTATTTGCACAATTTATAGTATCTCTCTCCTCCCCATTCACACCACTGAACTGTAAAATACCACTCCTTTAGAATATACTACACACAACAATAACTTACTACAGGAATGCCATTTCAAAATATTATATAAACACCTCAGTGGCTACAGCACCATTGGGAAATTAAGAACGGTTCAGTTCTCATCAGCTGAACAACAACAGAAATCCATGTCTCTGGCATACTGAGTATTACTGGACTAGCAGGTAAGAAAAATAATCTCATCTCTTATACAAAAAAAACCCTGAATTGTTCACATAAGAAAATGACATTGCATGGGCAAGTTTCAAAACACCTTTCAGTACAGCAAAAATCAGTGAATTCTCATCTACAGTTATAGAGCTGTGCTTTAATTCCTTCAATTTTGAAAGTATTTATGAACATGCTTCTTAAAATTTTTTCTGTACCCAAGAGATAATTAAATAGCTGTTCTGCAACAAAACAGATGTTTAGCACTTTAAACCACCCCTACTTTTATTATTGAACAGCTTAGAAATTTACAAGAATTTATAAAGCAAAATGGTAAAATTAAAAGTCCTTTCTGAATGCGTCCCTATTATTATACACTTAAAATTAAATTGCCTTATTTCTTATAAACTCTTTTAATGCTTCTCTTCTCACCAAAACATGCTGCATACAGCGTAATTACCTGGTAAATAAATACATGGAGTAGGCCATACTTGACATGCCTTGTCCATGTTGCACAATTTCATTCTCCTGATCCTCCCATTTCTCTGTCTCAGAATCCACATCAGATGTGAGCAGATGCAATTCTAATCCAAGTTTTGCAATCTTTGCCTGTTCCTGTAAGTGGTAACCATATTTATGGCACTTGAAAATACATTCTTCTGACAAGAAAAGAAAAAATAATTTTTTTTTTACTAAAATGACGGCATCTTACCTCAGTATCTAGTTTGACTGGCTTTAATGCTTTCAGATTTGCATTATGCTTCTGTTTCAAACAAAAAATAATATTTTTAAATAAAAGGAATTTGTAATCATTTTACTAACAAATCCTAAGATGTGGCTCTGCCTAAGAGGCAGACTTTGCAGGACAGTTGCGGTTGTTCAGACAAATCTCTCAGTAGAAGCTGAGAACCTGTTCTGATCTGGCTGTCCTCAAATGGCATATGCAAACAGGGTCTCTGCGCCTACAGACACGCTAAAGTCCTAAAGTTTCCAGGAAAAGACCTCTTCCACAGTTCTCAGACTCTACTTCTTCACACAAAAACATCTCTTCCCCTTACCCTCTAAATCCTCAGTAATATTTTGGACTAAATAAACAGTCTTAATCAAGTACTACTGCACTGATGTTTCCATCAAAGGTGATTCTCATGTAACAGGGACTTGGAAGTTGATTTAGCTAGAAGCAGGCTGATCTAGGGTATAACCCACGTAAATGCTAGTGTGATGATGTACCTCATTATTTTGCGTCACTTTGTTGAAGTAGCTGGAAACAAATACTGACACTTTGATTTTTTTTTTTGTTGGTTTCCTTCTTTTATTTAAGTCATGAACTACCTGAAATACCAGTCTGGCTGCAAGCCAAATATTGGCTCAGATTAAACAATGATTAGTGGTACTGATGCAAGTGGGCTATCCGGTAAGGCAGAGCTTGCCAATTGTGTAACACATATACACAATAATAAATTATTTGTTTCAAATCAGTTAACTAGCATGTTGAGAGCAGTAGTTCCTGGCTTTAACTTCATGTGCTGGTGCTGTCACTGTGCAGACATCAAAAACTAACAGACGCGGGAGCCACAGTCCACATTCCGAAACTGCTCTGAATGCAGAGGAATGGAAAGTACAAAGTCGGTGTCGTAACTTGGAGGTGTGAGCCACTGGAGGAGGCTGGATGATAAGAGTGCAGAACTCAGATCCTTGTTTGAGAATCTGAAAAGAGCTGCTATTCATTAGTGGGAGTGCTTGGGCAAATTAAACTCAGTAATCCCTGCAGGGGGGGGAAGCCACTGTTCATTGTGAACAGCAACAGAAATAAGCTTCAGGTGCCATCTCCATCTCTCATTTCAGGAGTTTAAGCAGAAATAAAATACTACAATTTAAGTTCCTACTGCAGTTTGCTGCTCAGTTTAGCTTTCATGCCATTTCCCTTTTCTCATCCCCAAATTTTTAATTATTCTGAATCTTATGAATGTCTACCCAGATTAGACACTGTCATACTGCCTATGTATTAGAAATGCTGATCTCATATTGAAAGATCTAGCAAAAAGTGTAAGAACTGACACTCCTAATTATCATTTAAGTTTGATCACGTGCATATTAGAGATGCAATTCAAGAAACGCTGGTTTTAAGGCAGTCTTAAAAGAAGAAAGGAACACAAAGCCAAACTAGATTTGTATGTAAACACAAACGTTGGGCCAAAGTAAGGCAAGTGTTTAAGCTGCTGAGTGAATGGTATTCAAGAAAACCAGCATTCTAGAACAGGTAAGTTTTTCTATCCACAAATAACTAAAGAAACCTCAGAATGTTTGAGATCTGTAGTCTTCCCTATTCTAGTATTCACTTACACTACTTTAACAGAAGAATCAGTACAAATCGGATAAGAAATTATTCTGCTTTTAAAACATGATTTGACAC
Source organism: Falco peregrinus (assembly GCF_023634155.1). Classification (NCBI taxonomy): domain Eukaryota; kingdom Metazoa; phylum Chordata; class Aves; order Falconiformes; family Falconidae; genus Falco; species Falco peregrinus. The sequence continues at coordinate 72,732,551 of NC_073723.1, forward strand.
CTAATGCTATGGAGAATATGCCCGTGCATTAAGCACACACATGAATCACTGCTCCGTCCTCAACTATGCTATGGGCTAGGATGCCACTCATTACCAGCAAACAGCACAGTTGCAATTAAACAGATGTAACAAAATATGTGATCAAATTGGATCAACAGGGAAAGTGTGGCTTCTGTGCAGGGACAGCATGGGCATTAGCCAGGCACAGCAAGATGTCTGTGATGGCAGCAGGGAGGGAAGAGTCAGTAGCAAGAGTCACAGCACTGGGAAGAGAGGCAGTTCCAAAGGTCAGTGCATCAGTTAGGCAAAGAAGTTACCCTGTGAAGATGCTGCTGTCTTATGGATGTAATCTACATTTCCTGTCTACTTGTAAACCACGTATTACTCGTAAGTTCCCCAAATCCAAGCATCCTGCAGAATTCAAAAGAAGGCAGTAACCTTTTAAACAACAAAGCAGAACTGTTTAACCTGGGAACAAAGTTTTTATTGAATGTATTTTTAAAGGACACATGAATCAGTAAGTGGGAATCTGACTTCAAACATCTCGTCTTTAAATTTTGGCTGAAGTCTAGAAGCTATGTAGCTTAGTCAAAGCAGTGACCCTATCAAACCCTATCAAAAGTCATGGAACCAATCTATTTTCCAGCCTCAATACTTAGTTCTGTACCCGTGAAATTCACCCATGCTCACCCAGCCACACATATTCTATTTAAATCTGAAGATTGGATTTCTAAGGTATGCCCTTTTGTCTTTTCATTAAAGGTCAGAAGTAGCACATTGTGTTTAAAGTCACAGAACTGTACAACAGAAGACGTGGAGATGGGATCATTTCACACCCAAATTCCTCAACACTACATGTTATGGAAAGAGAGCAAAGAGAGAAAGAAACAAGCTAGAGCTTACTGTACCTCCTGAGATCATTCTTCCTTTTTCCCACCTCTGAAAAGATTCAGTATGTAGCATGTGAATCAAATGACTGGTTACACAATACTAATAAGGTTTAGGAGGTTTCCTAATACACAGATGCTCAGATAGAACGTAATATAAATTATGATTAGCTAAGGATATTAATTACCTCACAACTAAAACTGGCCATTTGGTGTAGCTTTTTTCTCTGTATTAAATGCACTTAAGATAAAGAAGGAAACAAGAACCCATTTTCTGAAGACCCTACAACAGACTTAAATATGTCCATTTGTTCCTAATAGGTCAACTCGGGCAACAACACTGAAGAAAAATCAGATTATCAAGACCTATTTTCAGTATGTTTCAGTGTATTCATACTGTTCTTAATAGTAACAATGCATTTTTTATTATACAGCATGACAGTCAAGTAAGTGGTAAAAAATATGAAGAGGCATTAAAGCTCATGTACAATCAAAGTGATTAAAGCATATTATGTAATGAGTTACCCTAGTTTTCAGTATGTTTGTTATTCATTTAATAAATACACAAAATTTGATATTTTACTGTTCACCCACCCAGTCAGGATGCATGTTACCACGGTATTGCTATGCCTTCATCAAGGTGTGACATGGAAAGAAATCAATTAGTTAACAGCAGATACAGAATAAATACAAGAATCCTAAAAGCAACTTACCCCTGGTCTGGGCAGTGATAGGTAGACACGCTTCTCTCCTATGAAGAACACATACGTTTACACCAAGATTTGTATTCAGATTTTAATCATGAGATCACATGCGTCACTCCATCCCTCCTTAAGCTGCAGTACTACAATAGCAACTTACTTACCTGTAATTCCTGCTCTTTGATTATTGCAGAGGATTCCCCCTCTGTCTCATGCTTCCAGAGACAGACAAGCCAAGAACACTGCACTGTTCAGATTTTAGCTCTCAGAAACCGGCAGATAAGCTTCTCTGAACAGTTTCCCTCAGTATGATTTCTGGTTCCCTGCATGCAATCCACAAGCAAGTAAAGCAACTCTCTCCAATAACTATCATTAAATGCTATCACCACACGCACTCATTTTGTTCCAAAGTACTGAATATACAATGGTAGTTCCACATAAGGCTGGCATGGGTTGGATGGTCTAAAATTTTGAGTAGGCAATGCCACTAGCGAGAAATACCTAGGCAGGTTTTTCTACGTAACGCCAATAAAATTCTCATGTTGTACTGTACTATACGTATCCTTTGCGCACTGTACCTTATAAGGAAAAATGTTCTGTAGCAATTGACACACTTATTGAATTATTTCTTATATCCCCAGGAGCCTCAGATATTCCAAGCCTGAGCAAAACAAACGGAGAAAGAAAAAAGTCCTTCTAGGTGTCACCTAGAAGTAGTAAGAGGAGTTTATCAGCAAGAGGAAACAGTGCCTGGGCTAGCAGCCTAGGTTTAGAGCTCCAGTTACCAGAAGACTTAATTATCTATCAAGACATATTTATTACAATAGATTCAGGAGAAGAAAATCTGATAAATCAAATAAAAATAAAATAAAAACTTAAAAACTAGTGAAAAACAGATTTTACCTGAAGAAACAATGGGCTACTATAATGGATATCGGGACCAGGTTTGCATAGACATGATGCACCTCGACAGACAAAGGACAAGCAACAAACCCCACTACAACTGCTATTTCCTCCTCTTGTATCAGCTCTTACAGAAATTCCATTCCGAGTCCTCAGAAGACAGTTCTCTTGTGCATTCGTCATTTTTGAAAGTATGCTCTTTATCTCCTGACACCACAGAAAGATTATGTGCTCCATGTTTAGGCAACTAACACCTAAAAAACTAATTTCAGTAAGTTGACAAGTGTCCCTCAACCCTCTTGATAAGTATGAAAAATGTAATTCTCCCCTAAGATCACCTCTTCCTTCCCCTACCCAGTTTGGCAAAAGATGAAATGAGCTACCAGGGCACAAGGTGCCTAATTATTTTTTTCAGAATGCAGAGTTATTCAGAATTGCCCAAACATGCATTCAAGCAAGATTTTTCACCAAAGGCCGACAAAAATTATGAGAAGTGACTTACAACATTCTATGTATCAAAACATCAGCTAAAGGGCATGTAAGACATGTCAAGAACAAACACCAACTTGTAAGTTTAAAATGCCGTAGCATAAAAGATCTCCTTGCTGCTATGTAAAAACCTGTTGTGCCATGTTTAAAAACAAACAAAAAAAAGTTCAAACACAGAAAGCTTTGACATAACAAATGTAATACAAATGCATACTGAGAGGGCATACTACTCACTCATACAAGGTGGGCATTCAGAATTATGGAAACCAAATGGAAAGAGGTGGTAAACAGAAATAAAAAAAAATTACTTGGTTTTGCTCTTCAAGCAATTCCCATTATTTGGCTTTACAAGGTTTATTTGCTCACCATATTCAGAAAGAGGAAGGATCTCACCGTTACCGGAACATTTAATAAAAACTCAAAACACACACACACAAAAACCCCACCTCACTGGACCCACAGCTACCAGATCTTTCAAAAGCGCAAATCAACTTGGGCCAAAGATAATCCTACTTCATCAGAAAATATTAAACTGTATCTGTATAATCACAGAATTTATATTTGATTCAATTAATAGAATACACATACACTTTTTTCAGGTATTTAAGTTCCTTAGTTTGTAAATCAGATCTTTGCTGTAATAGCAAAAGGCTTTTTGCAATATTATGATCTTACTTTCATTTATTTAAGCCTGCCTTTGTTTTTCCTAATGTTTTCTCAAACTCATTTTTCCTCTAAAATTAGTTTTTATTATTTTATCCTCTTTGCCTTCCCATTTTCTGCTTTCCAGTAGTATCAGTCACGGTCTTCCCTCCAAAATATCTCTATTTCAACTTCTAAATTCTGCTTTTGATCTCATTTCTTACCTGAGAGTAGGATGACTGCATCCCTGCTTCACCCTTCTTTTTAGTACTCTAATTTCTACGTTGTGAAATTCTGCTCTGTACCCCCTATTTATCAGCTACAGCCCTCCCAAATCCTCATGGTCACTTAACTCCTCTCAAATCAAACAGGCAAAACAAAACAGAAGGGCAGAAAAAGAAGTTATCTTCATAAATCATTCTCTCACTTCTGATCATGCTACAAGGGATCGATCAGAGGATAATCCAACACATTCTTCTCCAGCCTGTTGAAACCAGAAAACTGGGGGTGGGGGAAGAGACTGGCTGACATCCAGCACATTGGAACAATGAGAGGTACTTTCATCAGGTGACTGATCTCAAAGTGCAGGAACCACAAAGTTAAGTATCTAACCTAAACTAGCAATTCTGAGAACAAACCAGAGCCAACCTCCCAGCTGAGAGGAGCCCAGCACTCTCCCCAGCCCAGCCCAGTTCCAAACACCAGCTGTGCAGACTGGGCTGCCTCACCGCTAGATTAAAGCATTTCAGGGTTAAGCAAAAGGCAGCCGACTCTACCTCACTGTACAGCTCTGCATAGCACAAGGGACATTTTCAAAACACAGGTGAGGATTACTGGGCTGGGCTGTGCTCACCTACCCCCCTACCTCTAGGTGCATGTGCACCCCACTCCCCCAGACCAGCCCGTTTCAACTTGGGCGCAATCTAGTGCAATTATACCAAAACTGAGTTTCATTTCCAAGCAAAATCTGGCTCTCTACGCATGCAAGTTTTGAACCTCAGTATGAGAAATACCTAATTTGCTGATATGAAAGGACCACTGGATAAGGAGTTATGCAATTGCTTGTAAAAATAAAGAACCAGTATAAACAACGTGAATCTAGTGTTATCAGAAAAATGCTTTTTTTATTTGATGTGTCCAGCACATTCAGTCACCATTCAATTTTTGCCTCATAAGCTGTATTCCGAACTCTCTAACAAAGCCAAACATTTAAATTGGTAGTACAAAAATACAAGTTCTTAAACTGAGGAGGAAAAAAAAAAATATATACCTTCTAACTGTATTTCTATCTTTTGGTACACACAATCACATTCTACTAGGAATAAAGCACTTGTTACATTTTAGTCTGTAAAATCAAGACACTTTTACCAATCTCAGCATTAAGACAAGTATCATGAGTTATGAGAAGAATAAAACCTTATATAATATTGTGAAAATTATGTTTGGAGGCAAAAGTTTTGTGAACACCACTCTTACGATCTCTTGGAAAACAAACATTTTAGTTTATTTATGGGGTCGTCAGTCATGTTTTCAAGGAGGAAAAGAAATGTTGAAAGTGGCAATGTAACTTTAGGGTATTTTCTGGAAGCAAAAAGGTGGGAGTGTTTGGGTGAGGTTTTTTCCTTTCTTTTCTTTGACAAGAGTCACTCTGAAGTCCAACAACAGAACACAAGCAAACAAAAAGGGATTAGCCCACAGTAACTGAGAAAAACTTTGTAAAAGATAGGTGGATATAGGAGACCACATTATTTCTAAGGAGACAACTGACAGTTAATATGAAACAGTTTAGATTCAGAGAGGTCTCTTACCAGGCCAGGACACGAGAGAAGGAAAATGGAGACAAGATTTCTTAAGCATCGTTTTGGCAATACAAGACCTAATACAAGCCCAAGGCCACATAAAGAAAACGAGCTACACTTAATATCTTACCAATGGTATCAGAACACTTTATGCTGAAAGAACAACTGAGAAAATAATAGATGCTAATTAGAACGGACTCATCTGGCGATGCCGAACAGGAGGAGATAGTCTTCATTGCACCCAGACCCACACACGCACACTATAGCCTCCAACACGCGCAGCAGCACCTACCCATTCACTTCTCTCTCCTTCAAGCAATGACATGGGGTTGCCTTGTGACATGATACTTCAAAGAAATTGGAAAGCACCACTTGTGGAAAATATCTGTTATCTGCTGTCAACAGCCACAAGAGAAGAAAAAGTTGCTAACTACAGGAGTGGTTGGGAATCTGCTGCAATACTTCAAAAAGTATTTGTTTGGAGAGCCAAGTATATGCTTTGCTGTGGCCACATGATTTATTATTAATATATTTATTACTATTTAAATATAAATATGTATACACACACATATATAAATATATAAAAAGGTTATGATTCAATCCTGCTAGACCATTGTATGAATATGAAAAAATAAATTACTGCATGATCAGCCCTCCAAATTCCAAATTTATTGTAACACATGAATATTAGAGTAATACTGTAGTTTAAGCTGTATTATATAAAATTTAATGCTACGTTTAAAGGAAGTCAGTATGCCCTTGGCTCTCAAAACAAAGCAAAAAAACACTGAAAGTTAAAAGGCCCATAAACAGGATCTCTGCTTGCTACACATCTTTACATGGCATTCCAGACCAAGGTGGAAGAATAGACAGGATAACAATCATGTATTTCCTTTAACAAGTCTTCAGGCTCAGACACACGTTCATCTAGGAATCAGCAGCAGCAATTTAAGACATTGCACTCTGTGGTTGGTTGTTTACTGTCCTCACAACAAAGCTGGCACAAAAGAACCGCTTACACAAACACCTGATCAAGTACAGGAAGTTAAACTGACAAAATGAACTTTAAAAATGAAAAAAGGTCTCATGTTAATAGGAAGATGAAGTACTGTAGTGATAAAGTGTCATCTAACCTGAATAAGGATTGACTTTTTCTGTATATTAGATACAGAAAAATGAAGTCCCTGTGTTTAACTAAACCTAAACTTTTAAACCTGAGTGATTTTCTTAAAAATACAAGACATTCAGTATTGTTATATATTACATTCTGTCTGTATGCAATTACACCTTAAAGACTGAAACAAACACGTAGCCACAAGTAGTATGACAGGCTACACTAAAGACATCATCTGAAAAAAACCTGTTAAATAAAAATGAAAGACAAAATGGCTTCCATTTTAAAGGTAAATTACCCTATGCTAAAAGTAAACAGAGAATTATTTTCCTAAGATTCCAAGGTTTTCTTCTACATGTTGTATAAATACCAATAAACTTACCAACCAAAGAAAATATCCCAAGATTGTGCAGAGTCGTCAGAGATTCCATCCAGGAGAAAGGACAGCAGTTTAAAAATCAAATAGCTACATTCACTACATTATGAAGCGAATACAAGGCAAGGTGACAGTATAGAATATATATGTATATATATTTTTTTTTCCAGAAACACAGGAAATAAGTTAAATGTCACACAATTTAAGTTATATCTTGATAGTCAGGAATAGATATGTCCTAGACAAACCAAAAGGCAGGATGAAAGCCCTGTATCCCTAATATTCGAACACTGCTGGCAAAGAGCTCTGTCAAATACTTTTGTGTCCTTTGAACAGTTCCATTTGATTTTGCTGGAACTAATCACAGTGTGGAAATTTAAACATACCCGATTTTACACAAATCAGGCCTTTAAATTTTCGGCTGTTTTTTCTTTGGAAAAAAATCCAATAAGCAGCCTAAGTCAACATCTATACAAAACCAATGGATTTGGATATTGCCACCTAGATTCCACATTGCCATATGGGATGAGGGACTGTTTATTGCGCTCTTCTCTTAAGAAAATAGTATTTCCGAAATGACACTTAAAATTATTAGACTATGTGGTTTGAAACTTACATTTTTCTATTTCTACATGGCATTCTTACCTCTTCTTCCTTCAAACACATCGTTGATTTCTCTTAACAACATAGACATGTCACTCAGTTGAGACTCCCAGGCCTCACAGAACACCTCAAGATTTTCTTTTGCAATCTTGCTAGATGGATGTAATGCCAGTGTTTCTGCAGCAGAAATTATCTGTAGAGAGAACAAAATATTTGCTATTGGAAGTCCTAGTACAGTGTTGCGGATGAATTCACAAATGCCTTCACACAGGCAAAACACAAAATTAAACTGCTACTATAATGTCTTTGTAGTGTATTCATTTGACATTTGCAGGCTTGATGATCTTCCTCATGCATTCCTTTGGATACTGCCCAACACTGAAGCGTAACTCTTTCTTAGTGCTGCTTCGAACCGTTCCATGTTAGGTCTCAAAAAATTTCATACAAGTAACATTTATTGATATATGTCCAGCAGAAGTGGTGAGATAAAAGCTAAGCATACCTGTGGGCCAGTGACCTGAAAGGTATCTTCTGCATGTATACAAGTAATCTCAAGGGGCTCAGTTCCAGAAACATGCCTCAGTAAGCGACACATCTAAATATTTTTTATAAAATTCAAAAAGAAAAGAACGGTAGAAAATATAAAATTAGTAGTAAGAAAAGGTGCACACACACACAAACACACAGTTATTTATAGTCCTTTCAGAAACTTACTGGGGACCACACAGCTGGGTGTTTCTCAGGGGATATTTCCGATAAAAACTAAATTTACAATAAACATTTACAATAAAAACTAACAGGGCTAAATCCTGACTTGGAATATGTAGAAAATCACCAAAAGAAAGAAAAGTCTTTATACATAAATACAACAGCAATTTCCCATATTTGTGACTGAATAAACCTGAAAGTAATCAGACACCTAAGGAACTTGGAAAAATTGCAGCACAAATGATTTCACCAAAACAGGCTTACTCAGCAATTAGCAACCATGTGAAAAATTTAGTGTTTTATCATCCAGAGGACTGAATTATCTTTGAGCAAATCAGTGTAAAATTAAATCTATAGAAGAAATACTGTTTGCTTTCACAGTAACCGAAATGTAGTCATCTCCCCCCCCCCAATAAGATTAAGAGTGAACTTTGAGCGGAGAGGAACACTGCTGTTTTCAGATCAAAAAGAGAATTTGTAAGACAGAGACAGCAGATATGAAACCAGCTGCACTGTCCATCATCAGAAATGCCATAAGGCTTCCTATACAAAAACTATTTAATCTCATGGTTATGCCTGAAAAAAAAAAAATAAAAAAAAAATCAGTGTCTCACCAGGATACTAATTAGTCACAGAAAAAGGGGACATTAAAGCTGAAATTAAAAATCCACAGTGCTGACTTGCCAGTCCCAGAACTTCAAGGGTTGCTTCTGCATATTCATACTTCTGGGCCAAATCCTCAAGCCCACATGATACCGGAATTTTTCAGAAATTAGCGAGTGTAAGATGCCATATAAGTATAGCTGCTGGCATCACCATGTTGCAGATCAAAATGAGGTATCTTTGTAGGTCTCCTACTGGTACAGTTACATCTGCTCATCTGAGACAAAAGAGCAACAAGGTACACAGAGGGGAGACAGCCTCCGCAGCCATGGTCCCTCAGTAGTCTTGGAAGTCCTATTTGTTCACATGTATGAATACTACCATACAAAACCACAAATGTATTAGTACATGAAACATGCACTGTTTTTCACAAAGGAGAAAAGATTTTTAATGACTGACAAAAACTACACAAGATCTTCAAAAGAGTCAAGTTCACTGTATTAAGAAACTTACATTCCCAGTATTCTTAAAATTGTGTCTTTGGATTCAGCTGTTGCTGGATGCCTACTGCTTGAAAGAAAAAGGCTATCGTCTCTACTTGGAGCTAGAAACCTGTTTTTTTTAATGACTATTTTAGCTCCAGTATATACATGCAGATTGAGTCTAGATCCAGGAGAACTAGATCTCTTCATCCCTTCTACAGCAACTGTATGCCACAGTGACAACTCTGGCTCAGACCCTACCAAGAACAATACAAAATTAAACAGTATACTAGGAATTCAAAATAAAATAAAAGACACAAAACCACAGACCAAAGCCTTCCTAAATAATAGATTAAGGCAAATCCAGCCACTCCGATCTAACTGCCTTACAAAATGAAAGCAGCCATGAACTCACCTCCACAAGTTGTTCTTTCTGCTCTGATAGCTTGCAAGTATATTCTGCTACAGCTTCAAGGTTTCCTTCTACTCCTGTGATTTTTAATGCTTTGAGAACCATATGATCCATATGGTATTTTAGCAGATCTGCTGCCAAAGATGTTGCTGCACTGTGGACCTTGAGTAGCATTAAAATAAGAAAGAGACATAAACCTTGGAAGGAAAAAAATTCATCCAGTACCATGTCAAATAAACTTAAGAGACAGATTGATTTTTCAAAGAAGCAAAAAGATGCGCTATCATGAAAGCTCATATACAGCCTGCATATTGGCTGGGGCTTTAATTCTTCAATTACTATTCAAAGTAAAAAGATAAAATGCACCACACTCAAAAAGAAAAAAACAACCAAATATGGAGAGAAACAAAAGAGCAGCTGAGCAAAACAAGGATATGATCACACTGCGGCTTTCTGATGTTACAGCTGGGAAAAAAACCCAGGTGCATGAATTTGCGGGGCACCAAGTTCAGCATAATCACGGCACAATAGCCACGCTACCTCTCATGAAGAACACACATTAAACTGTGTGAGACAAAATGAAGTCACTCAGCACCTGAGTTTATAATTCATTAGAAATTAAGTTCCTATGAATAAGTTGAATTCTCAATGATGCAAAGAAAAGCTTGACTATAATCAGCTTGTGACACAGCCTTAAAAAAGTAAAAAGCGTCTTTTCTGCAAGGGGACTGAAGCCAGAGAAGGGTCTTGGAGAAGTCTCAAGACACTCTCCCTATATCCCAACAAGCAAGCAGAAGCTTCCCTTCAAAACAGAACCATAAATCCAGGCAGACTTTCAGACACATGGATCTGCTGAAACTGTGCTGTGAAGGACTCTGCTTGATAACAGCTATCAGTGACAGCTGCTGCTAGTTCTAGTGACTAGTCATAGGAGGTTTACCTATGCCTTGTAATCAGCCCCATTTTAAAAGCATAAGTAAAAACAAAATAGCAACCTTTTTAGAAATAGGAGGGCATTCTGGTAAGACGATTATAAGTCTTACAATATTATACGCACTTTGCTGGACTGCGCTGAATATACAACAAAACTTGCCTGTTCAAGAAGAAAGTATTTTTCAAGTTCTTATGAATACAATGAGCCTCAAATTGTGACACTGGTGGGCCTTGACACTGGAGAGGAAAGAACCTTTACTAGAAAGATATGCTGAGGGTTTTATTCCACTGGACTCTACTATTTTTACCCCCTTCCCGGGCAGTACTTCCTGTGCAGTCCAGAATTAAGTTTTTGTTTGCTTGGTATTTTTCAATTTCATGCAAGAAATCTGAATTGTTGCCTCAAAACCTGCTAAAACTGTTTTTTAGAGGGGGAAAAAAAAAAAAGCTATGACAATGTGTTATAAAGTATCTATAAAGCATTACTTGCATGCCATTAAAAATTAGCATAAATCACTACCCTCAGAAATGGAAGTCAGCTCTGAAGAAAGGATATCTGCAAGGCTTGTAGTGTTAAGAGTAGGAACAAGTAATTCTCATTTATATATAGGCCACATAGAGATTACCTTTTCATTAGAGATTCTTTTCATCCTGATCTAAAAAAGAAATTTACTTCTACTTAATGCTGTCTCTGATCATTCAGCAGGAAAATCATCCCAAGGAAGGAACATACATTTTGTTTCTTCCATAAAGTGACAGAGATGGGAAAGAACTACTTTTAACAAGGCTGTCTTGTGTCTTCAGCCACCCAGCTCTCACAACACTTAAATTTCACCAACAGGGATCCTGGTTGCTACGCTGCAGCACCCAAAGTCAGACCGACAGGACAGTCCCCCTCAGCCTTTGTACAGAAGCATGGCTACTCTGGGATCAATCCAATCACTACATAGAGAACAAGGAAAATGACATAATACTCTGAATTTACTTGCAGAGGTAGCATGAATCCTGTGCATTTTAAAAAAGTTCTTACTAAGTAAGCTTTTATACTTTACAGGTCACCAAACCAAGTCACACAGAACTTAGGATTTCTTAGTTTAGAAATTCACACCCACTCAATTTGCTCCACAATTTCTATGACAGCATGCTATGTTTTCACCTGCATTGCTTTTAATATGGAGCTACATCACAAGGCACAGGTAACCCACTACTTTGTGTATTATGCCACTTCTGTTAGCTGGTTTACAGAAGGTAATTTTCTATTACTGTAAGCTGACAAAATTCTTGTAAGTGTGATAAATGTGCAGTCTTTGTTGCATGATATTTTCATAAATAGAAACCTGTGGGCAGGATGATAAGGTAAGATTTAAATGTATGGAGCTGCAAGAAAAGTCAAGATACTAATGATTTCTTCCACATACTATATTCCAGCCACCTTCGTCTTTATGGTTTATGAAATTACATAGTTGCATGCTACTTCGACTGGGAACCTTTTCTTCTCATTCAACACATGGGAGCGATGTTACTCAAAAAGGATGATCTTAAGTTAAAGCAGCTGAATGTCACTCCAGAAAAGCTCTGCTACTGACTTCCTACATAATGTTGACCAAAGAAAAAACTATTAATCAAAGTGCACAAATTATGTATCCTCCATCTTCTGGGAGCCCAACACACTGCCTGACAGCAGAAGCACAAGGCACGTAACCGCAACTGAAAAATTCAAAACACTGTTCAAATCTTCTGGACAGCTGCAGGAATTATATTCCAGAAGACAAAATTTCTCATTTTGCCTCTATCAAAAAATATCCAGCATGATTTTTTTTGAGCAGTCAGGGTTTTCCAATTACAGCTCCTGAGAGCTCAGTCTACGTGAGTTCACCATACTTCCCCAACATCTTTGTACTGCTCTGTAGCCTAGTATTGAAATCCTCACTGTTCTTAAGTCTCCATTTCTCCATCTGTTTAAAAGGAACAATAACATGAAGTAGCTGAAAAGCTATCCGAATGCTTTGCAAATATTTTGGAAGCTGTCGGGCACAAACAATTCTGTATTTGTCTCAAATCTGTGGAACAGACAAGGCAGCAATGCTATCCATTAATGGCAGGGGGAGGACCCTGATCAGCAAGTACACTTCATCCCACGTACCAAATGAGGCAGCTATCTTGTATGCGCGGAAGTTGATACCCAGCATGCTTGCATTTAGGAAAAGAATGACTTACAACAGGCACAGCTGCCAACTGTCCAGAAAAATACCTGAGTATAAGGCACTGTCATAGCAAATTTCTGCTATAGAAATCAATAGAACAGGTTAAGTACAAACAAACAGCAAATGTAATTTATTCTTTTAAGCACACACTACAAAAAAAGTATTCAAAACAGTAATGCGTGCATCCCCAAGGGAAGTTTAGCCTTTACATTTAAAGTACTGATTATATACATAGTACTTATTTCCAAACGTCGTCTTTTTTTTTTTTTTTTTTTTTAATAATTGTTGTCAGAGTTAGGAAACATCCTGTGTATCCAACAGATTTCTAATCGGTTCTAAGTAAGAACGGAAGATAACTGCATACTAGCTCCCTGATGGAATTCTGATTTAGCTAGCCTTGTCTATAAATAGATAATAGCCTTTTTGGGTACAGTATCCTATTTTACAACTTCACATACTACAAGAAATAAAAGCTTGTATTCAGTTTATGCTTGCTTAAACTAGACTTACCTCTCTTTTAAGTTCATTCATGCACTGGCATGTTTTTAAAATGGCTACTTCCAAGTCTTCCATGAGATCCTTTGTCTTCTGATTTTGCTACAAGCCAAAGAAAGCAACCAAGATTACATAAAAAAACCAGCAAATCTCGCCTTCATATCGTGTCATTCTTCAAGTTGCTTTAGAAGACAGCCTTTTCTTTCTAGATGCAATGTCTTCATTTGCACATCCTGTGTATAGTCTACCTGAAAAATTCTTTTATAGAAACATCTATCACCACATCAAACCTAAAAATAATAGTGATGCAAGCTAATTGACTGTTTCTGTTCAACAGGAATTTATTTTTAAAGCTCTCAGAGCTTCTTTTGAGGAAAAGGGCTTTCTTAAGCTTTACAACTTCCAAAAATCTTCTGTCTAAACATCCTAAAGTAGAGCAAACAGTTTGAGGTACTTTTAATTCTTTGGGTTTTTTTAAATAGAAACGCCATTTTAAAATAAAGTGGTACCTAAAACATTATACCAGATGCTCTATATTGAATTACAAAAAGGTTACTTAAAGCATCCTTGTAAGACTTTAGGTCATCATCTAATTCAAACAGGTGCAGTAGCTGAGAACATTTTGTTGAGGTAGCTTCAAGACAGAGCTCCCACTTCTGCAAACAGCACCTAACTAGGGAACAACCCAAACATCAAGAGGCACACGCTGGAAAAAGAATTAAGTATCAGTGATTCTGCATTCTTCTCCAAAATATATTGGAAACTATTCTCCTAGGTGGGACCATTAACACAGCCACAGCTGCAAAGAAACGAGCCCCTCTGAGTCTAAATTCACATAAGACAAAGGCATAGACACAGGGACCCTGCATTTTATTTAAAGGAAAAAACACCCACCCAAGCTAATATGATAATTTTCTCAGGTATTCTCATCTGTTCTAAGTCTCAAAGCTACCTGTCCCTCAAATATAACGCTCTCCTTAAGTGTAGCAACACAAAATCACTTTTAAAACAAGGAACATGTTTTGCACTCAGTAGAGTGTCCTTTTTATTACTTGTACTTGCTTAATGTGCACGTTTGCTCCTTCTACATCAACTTTTTTTTTTTAAAAAAAAACTACACAAGTGAAGGAATTGCTAGCCAAAATAACGTTACAAGAAAAGATCACAAGCAGCTGTCCTGTTCAGGTTATGAGCTCAAACACACACAGAAGGGATTTCAGAAACATTTAAAATTCAATCAACAGCATTAGATTACCTGTTGCGCTCCAGCTAGTTTTCATTAACATACAATAATACAAAGAAGAGTAGACCAGTGATGTCAGTCTAATTTAGACGACCTACGTTACAAGACACTTCTGTTCTAAAATACACTCTTCAAAGACTCACAGTTACTCTGCTTGCTAAAGGGAAGTATGGTGAGTGGAAACTGAAATAACTGGGCACTAAGATCTCTACATACCCCTCAGGTCATGTATCCAAAGGCATAATAATTTATTTTTTTTTTTTAATCAACAAACCCATTTGAATAACATTAAGTCCCTCAGGAAACATTCACCCTCCAATGAAGCTACAGAGCTGAAACTGAAAAGCCACTACAGTGAGCTGATGGTATTTTACCTGCTTACTGCATTTTCAGTCACAGCTGGGCTGAGTGATTTATTAATGAAAATACTTAATGCATAAGCACACATGCAAACCCAAGTATTTTCACGGATGTTATATATGCATAGTGTTGTATGCAAATTTATTTAGAGGTGATCGTTTTCCACCAGTAACAGAGCTCAGAAATACCCAGTGTAGTAGTTTTGGCTGGGACAGAATTAATTTTCTCCACAGCACTTGGTACGGTGCTGTTTTGGATTTGTGATAAACACAGTGTTGATAACATGGGGATGTGTTAGCTCTTGCTGAGCAGTGCTCACACAGCTGCCTAACAAGGTTCATCACCACGACCAAGCTAAACAAAGTTTTAGTTTCTTATAGTTATGAGAGCCTGTGCAATGAATATTCAAGATGTTCCTTCTTTGTAATAACAACAGTCTGTATCATCAGTAAGAGTTATATGCTCTTCAAATTGTACTACCGTGTTACGAACACTTGACTGCAGCATGTGATTCTAAGAGGAGAAAAAGAACAAAAATGCTTTCTCATAATACACTCAGTTAAGTAAGTATCCTATACTAGTACACATCTGCCATACTTCAGAGTATTGATAAGATTTTGTGCTATATTTTGCCCAAGGAACAAGACTGAAAGCAAATCAGAATCAAAAACAGAAACTGCATTTCCACCTCTGATTTTCCTCCCCCTTTTTATCTTGTATCATCTTCAAGGAACGAGACAAGACAAATGAAAGAGGGAGACTTAACGTGTTTCTTTAAAAAGGAAAACTACAATCATTTCAATCTTGTAAATTTTTTTTACAATTTAATATTAATTTTACAAATTTTTTAAAAAAAAATTGCCTGTAAGTCTTAGTATCTCTTTCATCTCTCTCCTTTCTTCACAAGATTAAAATCAGTCAATTTTTTAGAATAGTTCCCTTTTCAATAGCTTGTTTTCAAAATCTGTTGAAAACAAGAAATCGAAACTATGGTCACCGCCATGGGACCAACACAATAGATGTCTCTGAACCACTCCACCAGAAGACCTAACTGTTTAAGACTGTGCAATGATACCTCCACTCACTTCTTGTTTCCACTTACAGCTTTACTAAAATAAGCCTACCACCACTAGTAGCCTAATTTACCAGCAAAGAAGCAATGAAGGAATACCACTAGGGCAGGGGGAGGACAGAACACACTGAAGCTGCAGAAGCACAGAACAAACTCTGGCTTCCTTGATCAGCTATCACTGTGAGGAATACACACAGTTCTCTCTTCCTAGACCAGAAGAAACACTGCATTAAAATTTCTTTCCAAAGTAGAGGTGAAAAGATTTACTTTGCTAAAAAGCTCTTACAGCTTGCATCCACACTGAAACCAGCTGCTCTAGTTCCATTTTAGCCTGTTTAGACAGCTCCAAAATGTGTTCTCTGTGCTCATGGCTGGTATAGGCAGAGTCTGTGAAGTCCTCCGTATGTTCCAGGATAACTTCCAGCATTGTCGAAAGGTTGTCTTTTGAGAGAAAATAAAGATTCTCACGAAGACCCTCCACCTTATTCTGAAAAATAACCATATACATCCCTTGAGAATTTATGTGGTTATACAGTTGTGACGCAAATGCAGAAAGCAGATGCATCGTTTTAAATTTTATTTTTCTCCTCACTGCTCTTTTTTTGTTACTCGCTTATTTTCAAAGTAATCCAACAATCTGCCTGTCTCCCCACCCCCAGTTTAGGGTTTGGGATTTTCTTTTTAATGTAATAATACCATCAGCCAATTACTGGCCACTTACCAGAAGCAACAGCAAACACATTACTGTTCTACTAATGTCAATAAAAAGTTTTTAAGTTCAGTAAGTTTCAGAGATTGTGTATTTAGATTTTGTTTGATATTTCCACATCCACATAATCTGTTTTGCATATTTTTCTAAAAATTTACATGTAGCAAATTGAATACTTTGAGGCACTTAGCAAAAATTTCAACCAAACTCTAAAGGGGGGTGTGTGTGTGTGTGTTATAAAAAAATAAATAAAATAATAATAAAATCAAAGTGACAGACTAAATAAGGCATAGCTGTTCATTAACCAATTATGAAATTCAGAAAAGCCTTTATGAGGAAAAATCAACTAAGCTACAAGATACAACTTCAATTCATCACGTTTCCCTTGAATGACATTTTGCTCTTTTAAATGTTTGGACGACTATTTTTGTGTGCAGTTTTAAAAATACTACCAATTACAAAGGAAGAATTCTTCAATAATAATTTTAAAGAAGTTCTGATCAGTATGCTGATACTTAAAGTTTATTCAATGTCAAGGCATCACCTCAACAAAAAATTGGGAGTTCTGAATGCATTCTGATTCAGGAGGAGACTGCAAGTATCAGAAGGCATATTTTGGCAGCGACAATGAAATCATGATCACCTCTTGTCAGATTCTCTAACATTTGGGGACAGTTATTTAAGTTAACTGAAAAGTTAAGCTGAAAAGATGCAGTTCCCCCATGCTGAATTTAAAAATATTTTTTTCCCCAAAATTCTAGTTTTGAGGTTGTGTATTAGGCTGTAGAAAACACCACTTTTTCCACTCTTACCTTGAATTCTTTGATGCCAGAATATATACTGATGGGGGCCATCTCATTTTCTCCATTTGGTGTAGAGTCAGTTACAATTTCTATTACCTGTTCCAAAGCTAATCTCATTCGATGAAAAACGCCATCTTTGTTTATACGAGCAGATTCACAGTCTGGATGCCTCAGACAAGTCTTTTTAAAGAAAGCAAAGTAAGTATTATGAGAGAGTACACATGCAGTGTAGCAAAATTAATGTTTCTGGCCAAGCCAAGTCTGCAGAATGCATTAGAATATAATGAATTCTTTCTGTTAAACTAGCATTGTGATAATCAGAATTCATACCATTACTCAGAATATAAAGGTTTTCCTCTACTATTTACTCTGACACCCTTCTTCACCATGAAGTTTTATTAAAGTGGGGCTGAGAAAGAAGAGTCAGCTATCCCGCCAGATGCCATGCTTTGTGATTTATACAAGTTGCATAGGAGTGCTCATAGTCACTCACCTTTGAAGCAGTTAGAAGCATCATGGTGCACTTCTCAAGAACAGCCCTAGATGCTGCCATTCTAGCCTTTTTCTTCTCATCCTTCAAATCCTAAACACCAAATGAAAAAAAAAAAAAAATGAACTGACTATTACACAGTATCTAAAATGTTAACTATCTGTGATCCTGGAAAAGAAAATTTCTTGCTGATGGACAGGGTTGTGAGAAAGTTTCTTTATGTCTGACAACTGCTATTTTCAGCCTAACTCATGATCCAGAGCTTGCTTTTCAGACAAGTTTTAATTTATGCCTTTATTCTTGGCTCTATTCAATTCAGATTTCAAAGAAGGAAGATCTCAGAGATACAGAGCTTATGTAAACTGTCACTAATTTTGCTACCTTTATCTTATAGCATTATTCATAAAACAGAAAAACGAGGGGAAAAGAATAGCTGACTAAAAATTTTCTGAAGTGGGGGGAGGGTAAGGCAGAGACAGAGAATGCCAGCTTTTCATTGTACTGCAGTGAAAGAAACTTAAAATAAATCTTTTGTCTGCTTGAGTGTTACATTTACTACATAACAGGCTAAAAAAACAGCAATTCCTCTGTAGAAAGGCATTATGTACAGAAACTTTTCAAAAACTCTCCAGGGAAAAGGATATACCCACAAAACTGAACTAAAGCCCCAGAAAAGTTCATCAGAAGGAAAGAATTTAGAGTCCAAATTGGGATGGGGGTAGGAGGGAGGGGAGAAACCATCAACACATCAGAAGGTCTAACAAAAGGAAGAATTACAAAGCTACAACCAAGTTCTTCTCGATGCTCGAAAAGAAAGCTGAGTGCTGTTTGAGTGTTAAACAGGCAACTGAATGCCACCAGCTGAAAAGGGAACAGAGTACAGGATGGAATTAATCCTAACATACCCTAGATTAGCAAGAAACCCCAGATAAATCAAAGCAGCAGTCTGTTTTGACATTTTTATAAAAATCTTATTTAGCAACTACAGAAAATCTTTAAGATCAAAATCACCACATTAAAAAAAGTTCATTTCTGAGATTCTGACGTTATACTCTGAGAAATCTGACCACACTCAAGTTTTCTAGCATACTAATTATAATTACAGTAAGGAAAAATACTTTGAAGGCTGTTTCCTCCCAATAAAATCAATAGTGCCACATAGCCTACACACTGTGAAGTGAGCACATCAAGAAAGTGCACATCTAAAAAGCAGTAATGAAACACACTTTCCAAAACAGTCAAGTAGGAAAGGAGGGGAGAGCCAAAGACCAGTTAACATTGAAAATCAATGAAAAACAGTTGAAAAGATTATCACTTACTAGTAATGGCAGCTTTCTCTTTCCAGGGAACAACTGCTATGAATATTTCAGGGAAAACCGGAGTTAATTTCCAAGCAGGTATTTCCCTTGATTATATATAGCTTTTCCAGAACTGATTCTTTGATACTGAGCATGTACTTAGCAGACTTGGAACACATCAACAGTAAAAGGAGATGCATGAGGTGGGCACGTTGTTCATACAAATTGAATTCTGAAATTTGCTCGACATTAGGGACTTTGTATATCTGTATCAGACCCTAACTGAGTTCTGAAAGGAGGATTTGATTGCCCAGGGGAAGTAAGCAGAGCTCACAAGAGAAGCCTTAAGCCTCAGCAAACCTTTTGTTTTCATGGAAGTAGCAGTAAAAAGCTTTCTGCATGAATGAAAAGCTTTGAAAGAGTAGCTGCGTGCAAGAAGTAAAACACCATGACCCCACCATAAAAAGGTTTTGACCCGAACCTGGAAAACTATTCCATAATACTAATAAAAACCCGAGTAAATATTTTATTAGGATCTAAAGATTTCATGTTTGGAGTTTTCTAAAATAATTACTCTGCTTTCAGATCCCTTCATTATGTGCAAACATCAAATGTTTCTGTCAAGTAAAAACAGACAAATTATCTATCAGAGTAATAAGCCAGAAAAGTTAGAGCCAAAGGACAGTGACTGAAACCAAAGAACATCTCAAATAACACGCACACAGGCTTCTGGAAGATACACAGATCAAACAACACAGTGATATTTCTCAGGCTGAGCTGTAAAGTCAAAAGATGTCCTTTGAGTGGAGCAAGGAGAAAAAGTTAGGTTTCAGAGATAGGACACCAGCAATTGTTTTGTAATAGTTAAACATCCCAGAACCACCCAAATCTTCTGGTGAATCAGATTAAAATTACACCTTACAACATCTCTCACAGCTTTTAATTAATACTTACATTTTGCCGATCTCCAGTTAAATGGGCAAACTCTACCATTTCATTTCCAAACTGGCTGAATATTTGTACAAACTCCTGGAAACTACTGACTTTTTCTAGTTGTTCCATTGTTGCAAGAACCTGCAAGATAAGCAAAAATACCGTAGATTATTAAGATGCTAAATAGAAAACATTATTACTGAACTAGGTATATCATTATTTGCAGACACTTCTAAATTGTGTTGTTTAAAATTTATATATTTTGTCACTATTTAAGCATTAATAACTCAACAGCTGGAAATCAAGTCTGAATTAAAAATCATGCTTCATCCAAAACGAGTCATTTATTGTCAGCCCTCAAAAAACATTTTCCTCACTCTTCCCAGTATAAAGAGTAGCAGTATTACAGGATTCAGTTTCCAGATTTAGCAAAAATGTTAGTCACATTAAATTTAAAAACATAAGTGCTTGAAATTAATATACAGATTATATCCCTATATTGTAACTCAATTTCAGAGTTCAATTTTGGATGCTTAGCTTTCATAGTTTAAAACCACAGTTGCAGTCAGACGTGTTCTAACGGCTGTGTGCATTAAAAAAAAAAAAAAGAAAAAAGCAACAGCATTCCAAAAAAACAAATTACGACTGAGTTAAATACATAGTTTTATACTTTCTGTAACAACTTACTCTAGCTCTGAAGATTATTCTCTCTATATAAAACAAAGAACTAAATGAACCAAAGTTGTATCGAGCTTTTACTCAAGATACATAAAAGCATGTGAAATCAGCATTTTTTAACACATTCAGCAAAAATTATCATAGAGCTTATAAATTACTGAAACTATTCTGCTGAAGTCATTACAATATGGTTTATAACAGAGATTAACATTAGGGGGTTTCAGGTTAGATGCATAGCTGCCAATCCCAAAATGATCTTTCAAATCCACTCAATGTCTTCAGAACGGAAAGAAAGTCAAAGCAGTTCTTTATTGTGTTTCAGACTGGAGATAAAATACTGCATGAAAATTTAAGAAACGGTACTTGAAAGGGAGAAACCTCAACTTATTTTTCTTGTCCTATGCCAAAAGTATCTTCCCCCAACTAAAAAAAGCAGTCTATGTACTTAATTATGAGAAATTAGCCCTTCTCTGCAACCCAAGCAAACCCTCCTAGTAGCACTCATTCTTTTGTAATAGAGCAGCTGGCTCAATCTCATAATCCATGTAAAGCAAATGTTCCACTAAATCCTGTAAGCACTGTGGAACTGACTGCTTTATCATGCAATATTAGACTGAAGGATCTGTCCGAGTATCTTATGTTATGCAGCCAGTTCCACAAAGGCTGCAGAAACAGGAACTTCTGTGATTCAGATGTTGACACATGAGCAAGGCTGGGGTATAAAGGACTTGCAAGGAAGCTGTGCAAAGATGAAGATGTGCAAATAGCAGCATGAGAGTGGAAGAAGCAGAGAAAGAACCACAGGACTGAGAAAGTGAGGATGTAGAAAAGTGAATGTGGAGAAAGGAGAAAAAACAAGTTAAGATCCAACTTTCTCTTCTAAGAATGGATTAAAAAAAATTAGTAATTCTACTCAATCATTCTTGGTTTAGGCAACTATAGTGCTTCATGAGTATGGTCTTCGTTGCAAGCAACTCTGTTACAGTATACCCCAGGGCAAGTGTTTCTGTCATGACAAATCTCTTGTCAAATAAAAATTTCCATGAAAGTGCACGCCAATTCTAGACATTCCAGGCAGAGCTGACGTTCCAAGAAACTACATACAGGGAGAAAACATATAGACAGCTCTAAATTTGTCTAAAGCTTATTCAAGAAGCTGTTAAAACACAAAATAACCTGTGATGTCTTCATAACCTTTCATTCTAAACTTTGTTCAACATGAAACACACAGTAATTAAAATGTACTTTTTTAAATACAAGGTTACAAAAACATATCCAAAAAGGCTTTAAGTTCCTATTAATATCTACATTAGAACTTAGTATTACACAGCTACTGCTGCACTGTGAATGTCACCTTTCAGACGGCTGTCAGACTGACATCACCTCAGGGCACATCCATATTTGATCCAATCCACATAGTGCAGCAACACCCCCACTATCTGTCACTTCCCTAGTCACTCCTAACCTGACTGGTGACAGTAAGAGGAGTAAGGCTCTAAGCTCAGTGAGGTAGTGACTAAGTCTGATGGACAGTGAAAGAAATTCTGTAAGGTGGGAAAGACGTGGGCAGGGACTTAAGAAATGCACAGGATTTAAGAACACAGGGAGGGTATATATGGTACAGAGGACGCAGAAGCAGGAGTAGGATCATCAAACACAAGTTGGGTTCTGGAGCAGATCAGCATTCCAGAAGATCTCAATCACTTCATTAGTCTATGAGACTGGACACCCAACTACTAAGCTGGTTTTTGCCGTCCTTTGCCCTTGACTTAACTATTCTTGATTAATATGATGAAAATTATGATGGCAATGAAAATGAAGGCATTCAGAAAGAGGCAGCAAGAAAACTGGCACTAAAAGTTTAACATTGGGCATTCAGTCTCTTAAGCCGAAGACGAAGCTGAGATCTGGGACAGTGACCCACTTCAAGAAGCCAGCATCTGCTCCAATCAGCAATACTGCCTTTCCATCCTCTATGCCATATTATACTACACTATCTCTGCGTATTTGCGTGCACTTCTTAAATCCCTGACCACATCATCCCTCTACCACAATATTTCTTAAAGGAAGAACTGCTAGAACTACTTTGCTATCATACCAGTGTCTGACACACTTTATAGAGTACACTTCATTTGTTTAATTTGGTCCTAGAGATGTGAATTGCTCTACTGGTACCATAAACAGAAGCAGACATTCTCAAACACATGTAGAGTGCACAGAAAGGAGAATGCAGTTAAACCCAAAAGACCACAAAGATTAGAGTGACTATGGCAATCAAACTTACTCTGGAATATGAGACTTCATTTTAAATACCTTCAAAATAAAAACTTGCACTTAAGCTTACTATATTCGTGTCACTGTATATATGACAATAGTTTCATGTATATTTAAGACTACCATAAACCACGCCCTGCTGCTGAAAGGACATAACCCTCCTTATCCCTTCATAATACACGAACAGTCACTTTGTAGCCTAGATCTGTGTGAACATCAGCCACTTTTGGAAAGGTAAATTAATTCAGATCACTGCATGGCTGCAGACAATGGCAGAAGAAAAGCTCACAAATGGCAGCAAAAGGTGTTAAATGCACCATTCTGGTCTTCAGTGCAAGAAAAGACCAAAGCTGTAAGTAACTTGAACAAACTGACATTGATAAAACCGCTGTCACCTTCACCAACCACTGGGAGAAGAAAAGAGCACTAAGACAGTAGCAAATCACTGCCGCCAAATCTAAAGCCACACTGAAGCAGGTATTATGGTAGTTTTTGAATTCTGAACTCAACTAAGTGTCTTGGATCTAGAGGCTGTGAAATAGAGACCAGCATGTCTGGAAAACAAACTGGGATAAAGGAAGAGTGATAGCAGGAGGAATCAAAAGGGGAAGAGGGGCACTGCTCTGGATTACGAGTCAAAAATTAATGGAAAAACCCATGCCCTATCAGGCTCTCATTTTTCAACCATGAGTTTTTTCTATTTTTGTTTTAGCACATTGGGGGGGGGGAGAAGAATATCCTACAGGCAAGACAGTGCAGTACATGAAATATATTACATTTGAGGTTAAATGGGCCTTCATACATTATTTAAATCAACTAAGTCGTTTCAAGCTAAGTTTCAAGATGTATGTTAAACTGCACAAAAAACTTTTAATCTGCAAAGCTCACTTCACTAGCACATACTTTTATCAGCATTCTTCACAGCTTTTTGCCTTAGACATATTCATAGTGCTCTCATCTTCATCCT
This sequence comes from Falco peregrinus, assembly GCF_023634155.1. Taxonomy (NCBI): domain Eukaryota; kingdom Metazoa; phylum Chordata; class Aves; order Falconiformes; family Falconidae; genus Falco; species Falco peregrinus. The sequence goes on from NC_073723.1 coordinate 72,756,729, forward strand.
GACAGTACAAACATCCTGACCTTCTCATGTAGAAGCTTCTATCAGTCATTTTACTGACAGACACACTTCCCACCTTGCAGCAAACAAAGTTAAATAAGCAGTAACGCAGTGTCTTCTCCAGCATACTAAGTCAACTGAGCAATATAGGTCACATAAAATGTAGAAAGTCACTGAAAATTGTATTTTACTCCTCCTGACTTAGAGCCATCCCCTTTTAGATATCTGGTAGGTGAGCATGTGTAAGACATTAATTTTTACCTCATTATTTTGCACTTCCCCTAAAGATATAACGAAAATACCACTTAATTTACCCCCACTCTTTTGCATTGACTGCAGGTATCAGTTTAAGAAAACAAAAAAGAAGCTACAAATACCTTGTTTCTTGAAGTTATAATCTGCTTAATAACAATTCTGTCTGCTAACACCAGCACCTTTGTGACAGAAGAAAGCAACAACCTCGCAGCTTTTACCACACCCGTTTTGTCAGTAAAGATCGTTATGTGGCTGTCAGATTCTGGATGATCCAAGCTCGCCACGTCCGTAAGCTGTGCAATTGTTTCACCTAGTGGGAAAAAAGAAATAATTAACATTTCATACTTCTAGAAAAACATACTGGGCCGTTAAGCATTCTTAACTTTTACCTTTGAGGGATAAAACAGTAATTTCAGAGCTACCTATAACCTTTTTTATTTCGCTTCACTTCCTTCTACTGACTGTTGGTGGCACCCCCTCCGTATTAGAGTTTGGATTACTATTCAGTACTGCCTCATTCTTTCATCTGTAATGTACACTAATTTTCTAACAGTAGTCTACAGATATTTGATGTGGAGGAGGTGGAGCTGGGGAGCGTGGAGAGAGAAAACATTTAGGGGAGGTATTTTTCCAATTTTAATAGCAAAAGTCAAATCAGTGTCGACACCTGCAGCATCAACCCACTGAAGGAGTGGGATGCAGCAAGGAAGGAAGGAAGGAAGGACTACAAACTCCGCTTTCCAAATTTCACTTAGTATTCCTGTAATTTATGGATTTCCTATTGCTATAGCAGTCTTCAGGCATGAAGAATAAAGAGATTCCAATAGCAAGAATATTGCGCTTTAATGTTCAGTCAGGCAACCAAAGAGTATGTTGTCAGAGAGAGGAGAGAAAAAAAGACGAAGCACTGATTTTTCATTCATAAGCATCTTTTTATTCAAGTAGCATTTAGTATGATAAAAAATAGGACTACCTGACCCACTTATTTTTATGCAGTTAAAAATTCTACAATCCAACAGATCTGCTTGTCTGAGAAAATCACAGGCCCCTATCCAATTACATCTTCTGGAGTACCCCAGATAACAGTGCAACAGAGGAAAGACGCAGAGCAGTCTCCTATTCCACAACTGCAGAGAGGACTGCTGGGAGACTGTACTCAGGCAAGCTCAGAGATATGCTTTTTATTAGCATGCAAGATAAGATGATCAATGCACAACTAACCTGCAGATCATCCTTGAAGATAAAACCTAGAGCATTTGATCTATGTTTAGTCCCCTATCATAAACATATGATCTATGTTTAGAACCCTATGACTAGTCTTCAAAACCTCAACTAAGGTAATTCACCTAAGCAGACAAGATACTCCAAAAGCCTGATCAAGCCAGAGGTCCCATATGAAGAACCTGAGGGTGCGTTATTACTCCAGAAATACCACACACAAATACTACGGAACAAAGAAGGCCCGACCATCCTTCAAACCACAGAGCTTCATGCTTCATAGTGTTCATGTACAGATTTCTCTCCTCTGACAACCGTAATCCCTTGAGTTCCTAAGTTGTCTGAATAGATATTGCACTATAGCAAGGAACTTCCAGTACTTTGGCTAGCATCAGACCAGGTCTTAAAAACCACACTACAAATAATCCGAGGGTCTCTCTAGTATGTCAATACGATAAACAGTCTGCTCTGAGATGGTGAGTTCCACAGCTGAAGGGCCTGAAAATGAACAGAAGCAAGAGGAATTATAAAAGTACGGCTATCATTCAAACAGTAAGGGCAGCCAGATACACTAGCAGTGAAGCTGTAGGACAAGCCTCCAGTCAGGTGAGGAAATTTAACAGCAAAACAGATTTGCCATAGCCTTCTGCACAGTCAAATTCATTTCAGTTCAGGCCACTCGCTAGTTAGAACTGTTCAGCTTTGTCAGTAGATTAACCTCAATCTTCTCCTTTGACCTCAAAATATATGTGACAACATAAAATGCTGTAGAAACACACAGAGAACCTTTAAAATTGATGTAAAGTGCTTTTGGTAATGAAGGAAGGATGCACGACATCATTATCCCATTTCTCATGCTGTGGGCTTCACCTCCTTGAAGATGAATTATCAAGTCATAGGTGAAGCATCTAGTCATACAAAGAGCAATCAGGGAACACAAAAAGACCTGCAGCATCTGCCTGTCAAAAGCTCCAAACAGCCCTAGAAACCTGAGACTTCTGACAACCAGCCAAAGGCTTCCTCCTCTGCCTGCAGATCTGCAACTGCAGTTACCCTGGGAATAAGCTATGAGGATGCAAGATCTCTTAAGGTAAAAAGACTAAGCCAAGGACTATTTAAGCCACCTGGACACACACAAGTCCATATGATACATCTGAGAGCGTTGAAGGAGCAGTTCAGTGTCACTGTAATTCTCCTATCATGTCTGAAAGATTGTAACGACGACAGATTCTCAGTGATGGAAAGGCAACACTCATTTTCAAGAAGGGTAACAAGAAAAATTCAGGTGATTATGGGCTAGTCAGCCTCACATCAGTCTTCAGGAATATTATTAAAATCATTTTGGATGCCATTACCACATGAAGCAGTAAAAGGCAATAGGGAAGAGCCAGCACAGACCTGCAAGAGAGAATAGTCCCTTATCAGCCTGAATGCCTTCTGTGATAACACCATTTCTAGAAAAGGAAGTAATGGATACTGTGCATCTCAACTTTAGCAAGGCCTCTGACATGATCTCCCATGTCTTTGTAACGTAATCATGAGATACAGACTGGGTAAGTGAACAATGAGGTGGGTAGAAAATGGACCTGACTATTGGGCTTGGGGATGGTGATAAATGGTGCAAAGTCCTATGGGCCATCAGTTACCAGCGATGTCCTGTAGGGACCGACACAAGGCATCAAAACTGGTCCCTGGATGATGGGCCAGCACATTCAGAAAGTGTGTTAACAGTACCAAACTGGGGGAGTGTGTGATAACGCTGGAGGACAGGGCTGTTAGACAAAGGGACAAGCCAAACAGATGATTGACAGGAAGTTTGTGAAGTCCCACCAAGGCCCTTATGCCAAATCCTGCATGTGGGCCAGGATAACACCACGCAACAGTACAGGCTGGGATCAGCTGCCTAGGGAAAACCTCTGTGGGGGAGGACATGGGGATCCTGGAGGACAAAGAGTTGAACAGGAGTCAGCAATGATGGCTGGCTGCACGCTGGGTTGTTAGCGGCTGCAGGCTGCAGAAAGGATTCTTCCCTTCTGTTTGGCACTTGTGAGACAGCATCTGCAGTACCATGTCCACTTCTCAGCTCCCCGGTACCAGGGAGCACACTGACATAGCGGAGCATGTGGCGTAAGGGGAGAGGCTGAAGGAAAAGGGTTTGTTCCACCTCAAGAAGAGAAGGCCAATGGCAGTTTACTGCAGACTACAAACTACTTATCTCATGGGCAGGTAGCAGAAGACAGAAACAGACTGCTCCCAGACATGTATGGTGACAGGACAGAAAGCAATGGACAACATATAAGAAAATAGTTTTACCACTTTAAGTGAAACACCATAAGAGGTATACCAGAAATTGCACATTCTCCTTTCTTGGAAGTTAAAGATCCCTTCCAGCCTAATTTATTCTGTGATTCTATTTACCCATTTTAAATTGTTGGTTTTCAGCCTTCTTAATTTAGTTCTTCTCTGTACTATAAGACAAGACAGAAATAGGAGAGAGCTATTTATTGCTTCCATTTTACTCCATGTCTTTCTTTAGGGCTATGCAGTCAACTGGCAGAGAATACTGAAAATGTTATGACACTAACTCATTCCTGACATGTGTTTTCTCTCTTAAATTAACCAGTCTTTCCTAGTTTTGGAGGAAAAAAAAAAAAAAAAAAGAAAAGAAAAAAATCACAGATGGGCATCTAAACATGCGCTTCTTTGAGTTACATTCCACTACTATACTGTCACTGTAAACACTGACACAGTGGAAGAGTAACGTTAGGCAAAATCTGCTATATGACCCTCTGCCATATTTTATGATTCTATTTTGAGTCAAATTACAAGGTTTATTACAAGGAAATAGTCATAACAAGTCTGAAACACTGAAGATCACTGATTATACCCTTCACAAGAGACAGCTACAACATCTGCCATCCTTCAAAGCCTCTGCAGGATATGCAGTTGATTTAAAGACTCGCTACTTTTCTTAGCAACCGAGACACTTCATGTTCTAAAGCCTTTAGTGTTAAAATCTATCTTCTACGCCTAACAAAGTATGCCTTTAATTTCTGAGGAACAATCTAATTTATCAGCTAAAAAGAACTACGAACAGCTCTACAATATCCTCAGTCCTATACAGCAAGGGCTTTCTGCTGCCCATACCAAGGGCCAAAGGATTCTTTCATACATGTCAATATTCTTGGTTATAATTGGCCAGGAGATTATATTGGCTTGCTTGGGAACACCAAAGTTGTTCAAAATGGCACTTGAGCAACTGCGTTCAGAGACTGAATTTACAGGACAATTATCCGTAAGAATTTATCTGCACAAAGGACTATCTTACCTTGTCCAACACTTAACAGTCCACAGAGACAATACTGGCATGAAAAAAAAAAAACAACAAAGAAAAAACCAGCATCAATCACGTTTGATGTACTGAATTTTGCACGTAAGTCTTCGGTTGAGATCTCAAATGTGTAGCTCAGAGAATAACTGACCCATGCCAAGGTAAATGTGAGGCTTGCCAGAAAAGTAAGCAGTCTGTATCTTCACTCCTCTAGACTGAGGCACATTACTGTGTAACAGGAAATAAAATTTACAATGTAAAAAAGTATAACCATTTGTGAGAGAAAATACTGCAGACTAGTTTTAGATTTTTAGAGTTCCTGGTGGACACATCAGTACAGAGAAAAAGCACTCAGCCACAGCACAACTGGCAAGTCAAGAAAAAGAGATCCAGACTGCACCGCTCTTCTAAGCGGCTCAGATTCTCGATGTAAACTTTAGCAATTTGGGCTTGCCAGCATTTTACTTGGATCTCTGAAGAGAAAACACATGCTTCACATAACAAATGGAATGTTTTCAAATTAGGACATTTCTGTTCGCAGCCAAGTTTACTGGGGCGACTAAGATTTTTCAGTCTGAGGTTTATCTAGAATAGTCCTTCATATCACAAAAACAATCATTCATCACCCCAGCGTGTTTCTAGACATTGTGACTCATTGTTGAGGGATTATCGGAGTATTTCTTGAAGTACCATGCCCAACTGCTAAGGTTTTTTGGTTTTTTTGGTTGTTTTTTTTTTTTTTAATCACAAAAGTAGTATGAACTGTGTCCCCAAAGTCTGAGACCAGCACAGTGATTCAGCAAGAAATACACCAGCTAGGATAGCAAAACACAAGTTTCTCAGGCTTCTGAGGTTATTTAAAAGATAGAAAACACCCACCCACCCACCAGTCTACTATTTATCTTAACAGATCAATTTTAAGTGCAGTAACCCATGTCTTGGAGTAAAGTACTACTCCTTCCTGCGGTCATCAAGACCTAAGCGTTCAAATGTCATTTGTTTGCCTCCACATCCAGAAGCTCAAGATTGCCTTCCTGAAGCCACAGTAAGCATGATGTCTGTCACAATATCTACCTGCTCAAACAGGAAAAGCTTCAACTAGAATTTCCCATGATCCAAAAGTATTTGAAAGAAAAAACAAAACCACACCACCACTAACAACAAAAGGAACGTTCTTCTAGATGTCATCTTCTTGAAGGCTGCACTGCAGATGTAAGAATATGCGTTTACTAAGAGCCACTGAAATATTACGTAAGGAATAGCACTCAATATCTAGGAGAGTAGTTTCTAGTATGACACTGACATTCTTTTACAGTATCAGAGAATGTAACCCACTATTCGCCTGAACAGAGGCTTCTGGGGGGAGGAAGGTGACACCAGGCAGCTCAATCAATTATCCATATGTGACATTCAACCCATGCACAGAGCAAGTTTGCAACAAAAGTTGAATCCAGCAAAAAGGCAAGTAAGATTATTTTCATTCTACTGAGAGAAGTCATCACATGACTGATGAGTCATCTTACCGAGTCCTGATGATATACGGGTTGACACTGACCTTCATTCGGACATTCAGATTTAGAACGTAGTGACCTCAATAGCACAACACTCAAATTACTTTAAATACTCCATTATTTTAGCTTGAGAGCAATAAACTCTCAAGCTGTATTCTCAACACTCTGCACTTTGTCTGCAGTAACATCATAAACCAAAGAGCAGTCAGGTAATTCCTTGTGGTAAAAGATCCTATAAAAATCAAAGCCAACACACAGTTCCATTCCCTGTTCATAAGATGACAGCAATTTAAGTAAGCGACAAAATCAGGTAACAGATCAGGCCTTGACTGCACCAGCAGAAGACGGTTAAGCAATTAAATAATAAAGTTCCTACATTATTCCTGACACTAAAAATAGCGTGCCAAAAATGGGACAAGCACAATCTCATGTGTAACTACATACCTGCTCTCCTTGCCTCGATGCAAGCAACGCTCATTTCCTCTTTCAGTTCATGGTTTTCGTTGGCTATAGCTTCACCTACTGTAACGAACCTTCCAACTGCCAGGTTAACTGCTTGGCCCACTCGCTGAATTGCTTGCAGAGTCTTGTCTGAACGCTTTGGTTTATCCTTATGATTAATAAGAGTAGTTATCTGTGAACAAGAAGTTAATTATTAGAACTTTATGCAAGATGACATTTTAAATTTAGTATTAAAGGCAAGTTTTGAACTGAACTCAGTTAACAGATTTTTACCATACTTCACTAATAAAACATAGTGTTGAGTCATAAGGTATCTTTTAACTTCTCAGTGAACAAAAAAAATATTTTTGAAGTATAATTAAGTTTGCTCATCTCAGCTTATCTCACATTAATACTGCAAATGGGAGGGGGGGGAAAAAATCTCTCAATTCATTTAAAATAAACTGCTCTAGGTCTCTCAACAGGCTTCCACGCTACAGGCACAGTAAAAGCTGAGGAGTCCAATACGAGACATAAACATCATTTTGGGTTTGCCAGCACTGGAAATCTTAGGAAGTTTTTTGTACTGCCAGGTAATTAACCAAACTCATTAACTACAATTTGGGAGCTTTGGCTCTTTTCTCAGACAGGCTGAGAGAGTTGGGATTAGTCAGCCTGAGAAGGGAAGGCTCCAGAGAGACCCGATTGCAGTTGTTTCAATATATAAAAGAGGCTTATAAGAAAGATGAGGACGGGCTTTTTATAGTAGGGCCTGTAGCAATAAGACAAGGGGTAATGGCTTTAAGCTGAAAGAGGGTAGTTTTAGATAAGATATTAGGAAGTAATTCTTTACTGTGAGGGTGGTGAGACACTGGTGCAGGTTGCATGGAGAAGTTGCAGATGCCTTGTTCCTGGGAGCGTTCAAGGCCAGGTGGGACAGAGCTTTGAGCAACCTGTCCAGTGAAAGGTGTCCCTGCCCATGGCAGGGGGGTTGGAACTAAATGACCATTAGGGCCCCTTCCAACCCAAACCATTCTATCATTCTAGGACTTTACGAATATAAACCTTTATAAATCACATTTTATTCAATTGATTACAGCAGGCTTTAAGAACCAGTAGCAGCCTTCACACTAAAAGAACAACCATCTGCCTTTTCGAAATAATCTAAAGTATTAAAGCTCTCTCGCCATTGAAATATCCACCATACACATCACACTTATTTGAGGATGTTTGTTTTTTCTATCATTTAGAAAAAGGTTGCCATTTTGATGCAAATTATCAGTAAAACAATTTGTGATGGCATTTTTATTCTGAACTCCACATCCTGTATTGGCTTTTCTGCCTGTTACTACATACATCATGTTACACATTCCTTCTTGGATCACACTGACCAGAGATGGGCTGCACACAGGCTGCGGGAAACTAAAGATTTGCCCAAAACACCAAACATGAAGAAACAAAGAGATCCCTCTCCCACCCAAAGAGAAAGGCAGGATTGCAGAAGCAACTTCTCAACCAAGACATTAAACAAACACAACAATGGCATGCAATCCTGCCACCCCAGAACTAATTAATTACAAACTGCATTGCAATCAGTTACATGAGCTTCACATTTTCGGTATGACAACAATTTTCCAGTGAGATGCAGGACAGAAACTGAACTCTGTCGTCTCAAACATCCTAAACCAGCACAAAAGTAATCACTGCTGCCAACGAAGACAGTCGTGCCTGTCCTTGCCCTCCTCTCTCATTTTTGCAATTAATTTATCTAATGTGGATAAACTTAAGTTGTGGAAAAGGTGATTGTTATTTCAGTTTTCCTCATAATCAGTTCCCCAGTTCAGTCCACTTGCATAGCTGTATGAACACTTTTGTTGGCAAAGGGAAAAGGTACAGACTCGAGAAAGATGGGCAGAAGTGCTCCTTTCAGCAGAAGCATGACTTCAAATGCTCACAGAATTTCATTGTAAGCCACATGCCCAGGAGCTCAAAGATGTCTGCTGACAGAATCTCAGAATTTTGTGAACTACCTCCAGTGTTCAAACACCTCAGCTGTATCAGCTTAATCACATATGTCTTTGCCCATTCCTCAAAAAAAAAATATCTAAATCATCATTCATTCGTATATTCTCCTACCATTCAAGCTTATGGTAGGGCAAGAGCACAGAAGCTGTAGCTCATACTGGATCCAAGGTCAGAGCAGGAAGCAGTGCAGGAACTGTTCCGCTTCATAATTTGATCAATGCCCAAGGCTTACCCTTCAGAAATGACTGAGTCATATTTCGGGGCAGGGGGGCAGTGGAAATAGTGGTGTTTTTTAACACCTTGCTGGGGCTGGTTTTGAATGCCAGGAACTGGTTTGGTCATGTTTACAGTATTAAACTCTTTGCAATGAAAAATGTCAGTATTTCATAGAGCACTCTGAACAAAAAAAAAAAAAAAAAAAAAAGTGGGGGGTAGGGGGGTGTAGCTCAGAACTATTCCAATAAACAGTGCTGCTCTATCAAAGAACTGCTAGGGGAACAGAAAAATATTTTGTCCTCACACAAAACAACACTACATAAATGCATTGTCTGCCCACTGCCTTCTTATATACGCCCTACTTCTCCAACTTGTACCTAAGCTCTAAAGGAATGCCACTCTCCACAATTCATACAACAAATCTGTCCCTGTAAGAGTCCCCCAGTTCACCAAACTTCAGCTCCAAAACCTATGAACCCCTGATGTCCATCCACTGAAAATACTACCTGATGATGAAAACAGTGTCCTATTAAAGAGTAAACTAAGCAAACATCTGAACAGCTTCACGTTCATTTTACAGGAGGAATAACACTCCCCAAAACACACAGTTACTGTCACTTCAGTGGGAATTCAGATTAATATCAAATGGATATTAAAACCAACTGCACTACGCAGCTCTCCTCAATTCTCGCACTGTAGATCAAATACCTGACGGCAGCTAATCTAACAACCCCAGGTGGCAAATTCTTGACTAGTCATGGGCAGCAAGCCTACAGAGAGCACTGGACCAAACACTGAAGAAAACCGATTTGACAAAGGGTCACAACTCTGTTTACTCAACTGATTTCTAAGCAAACCAATGCTATATGCAAACAAAGGGCCAACATTACATTCATACTCTTACTGACTTTTCAGAAGCATATATAAAATAACACTGGCCTAAGACAAACGGAATACTAGTTGGATGTACGTCCTGGCTGCAAGTTCACCTTCCACAGCATTCTATACTAGTGAAAGTTTAAACATGTTCTACATAACCCTGAAAAAAAATGCATATGCAACTAATACTGCAGAGTGAAAGGAATCCTGCTGCCTCTTACCAACTATCAAGGGCATTTTAATACCGTATGTTACTGTAGAGGTATGCAAATGATAAAAATGAAGATGTGACAGTTTATGTTGCTTTAATAAAGTTTAACAACTTTTTCAGAAACACTTTCATTTGAGATATGGGTGAAGTTTACAATTCTGTCACTTCTTTAGCACTCTCTTCAGAGGGATCAACAGTTTTGCAAAAAAAGACACCCCCTATACTCCCCCCATCCCACCCCAAAGTGAAGCAAGAATCAGCAGATGTTTTCGCAGGTCCATCACCACTGTCATCTTAACTTCTTGAAGACCAGTAAGGCCAAACACAAGGTCCTGCACCTGAGTTGGGACAAACCCCAGTACCAATACAGGCTGGGGGATAAATGGATTGAGAACAGCCCTGCAGAAAAGCACTTTGTGCATGAAAAATTGGACGTGAGCCAGCAACACGTGCTTGCAGCCCAGAAAGCCAACCCTAGTGTGACCAGGTCAAGGGATGTGATTCTGCCCCTCTGCTCTCGTGAGGCCCCACCTGGAGCACTGCATCCAGCTCTGGAGCCCTCAGCACAGGAACAACATGGACCTGTTGGAGCAGGTCCAGAGGGGGGCCACAAAGATGATCAGAGGGATCAAACACCTCTCCTGTGAGGGAAGGCTGAGAGAGCTTGGGTTGTTCAGCCTGCAGAAGGCTCCAGGGAGAGCTTACTGCGGCTTTTTAATATGTAAAGAGGGCTAATAAAAAAAGACAAAGAAAGACTTTTTATCAAGGCCTGTAGTGACAGCACAGGGAACAATGGTTTTAAACTAAGAGAGTAGTTTTAGATTGGACATCAGAAGAACACTTTACGGTAGGGGTGGTGAGACATTGAAACAGGTTTCCCAGAGAAGTTGGGGATGCTCCATCCCTGGAAGTGTTCAAGGCCAGGTTGGATGGGGCTTTGAGTAACCTGATTTAGTGGAAGGTATCCCTGCCCATGGCAGGGGGGTTGGACTAGATGGTCTTGAAAGGTCCCTTCCAAACCAAAGCATTCTGCGACTCTATGATCTACTCTAGACACCCACCAGAGCAGCTTGTATATGCAGATTAAACTCAGTCTGGAAGCTTACGGTTATACACAGCAGCTGAGGCTTTGCAAATACCTCCTGGTATAATGAACTGGTATAATTTCTTCTCTGGCTGGCTAACTTAGGGCCACTACAGTAACTACCTTAACATCAGAATGGAGGGAAGTTTGTTGAGCTCCCTCTTTTTTTTTTTTCCAGTTAAAAACAAACATTGTGAAAGAACTAAAACAGAAGTTGGTATGTTTCAAGACTGCTTGACCAAGACAAAGAGCTTCATGCAACACCTATTTAAAGTGTGATCAATGTTATGTTGCAAATGCAGCTTGTACTATTATAGTAAAATGTGTATAGGATGTTTCTTATAAAAAAAGTAAGTAACAAATAGCCCTGAAACAGGAGTAGGTAAGTCATGATAAAAGAAAGAGATAAGGGAAGATATGAAATATATATCAGCTAAAGGAAGAGGGCTGTCTTTGGTTCTAGAAACATGAGTTAGACCTACACCAAATGTAAAATGCTTAATAACTTCAAACGCATGAGGAAAGTTCTTCAGATACAGATGGGCTTCTTGTAACCTGCCACCCGCAGAAAACACTGCTGTATAAACAAGGAGAATGTGTAATTCTGAGAAGTATCTTTCTCTTTCCTTCACAAAGTGTTGAGTGACAGGTATACACTCAGGTATATCCTCTATTTGAAGTAAAGTTATGAAAAAGCAGAGGTAATAGCAACTGCAGTTTCAGATTTTTTCAAGATTTAAACTTGTAATTAACAATCAGGCTTGAAAAACTAGTAAACAAGATCTTAGGAATTTCACTAGGATGTTAAGTGACAAACTGAAGGAAACTGTGATGCTAATAAGCAGCACAAAGACTGTATATTTAAATCTAGTTCAGACCATAGTAAAAAAAAAAAAATCCCTAAGCAGTACAATAGGAAGGGTGTTGGGGAGAGGCATACAGTATTATCTGCTTCAGGATACAGATAAAGCAGTAAGCACTAAAAGGCCAGTAAGCTAGGCTTCTAAAACAAAGAATAAGCAAAGTTTTTGCTCTTGGCTTTTAAACATTTAAAGCAAAGATACAAATTTGGACCAGTTAAAAGAAGAAAAGCAGAGACCCACAAGAAACCTAACAAGGCACTTTCTCCTCAGCGACCACCTTCCTTCAAAGATATTCTAAGAGCATATCAAAAACTGAATCAGTGAAAACTTGCAGTGTTTAAGGACATTTCAGATTACGAAGAATTCCTTTTCCCCTGCAGCCCATCCAGTTGCAACCAGACGAGAACTATTACTGTTGTGTTTTAGGGGTTTTTTGTTTGGTTTTTTTGTGTTGGGTTTTTTTTTTTTTTAGAAGAAGGAAACCCCTGGGACTCCAAGAACATTATCTAAACTCTCTTTTAAGTTTAACACCTCCCCAGTATTTAATCCGTTGTATTCTGGTCATGTATTACCCAGTCACTAACATTTGTGGTGTCTGGGCAGGAGTTAACAGCTGAAGAGATTACCTGCAAGTCTCTTTGAACAAGAGCAATAAGTTACATGTGGTTTACTTGAGGATTTACTGATCAGGTCCTAGAAAGGAAGCAGTCCTTTTGATGGTACTCATGTTCTGTTTAATGCAAGCTCTTAACAGTATTTCCATGGAATACTTAGCTGAGATTTGAGGCAACCAGTTTAAGGAGAGTACAGTCTCAAGAAAACGTCCATTACAATCTTTTGTCACTTGTTATGAGCAGCCCCTAAAAAACGGCCTTTTCACAAATACTTCACTGAAACTAATATATATAACCATAATGTATCAAGATATACTTCATATTTAAGGAAACAAGCTCAGTTGTGGCAGTTTTTGAGCAGCTGTTTTCAGAGCTTTTTGAGGGCCTTCAGATACTGACATTTAAGCCGTTAAATGCTTCATGCACAGGAAGCATCATGACAGCATGCTTAGCTAAAAATATTCTAATGTCTATTTATTGTCAGTGTAATTAAGTCTTGCATGACAGAACTAAGTGATACTTAAGAGACTGGGTTTCAGGAAGTATTTCTGGACAACTATACATAAAATAGGCAAAATATAGTTATTTCACTGCCACTGCTACAAACACATGAGTTAAACTGAGAAATCATGTTGGAAGATAACACAGGGAGGGAGATGAATAGGGTAAGTACCGTGTTGTACACAGAACAATTTATAGACTCTCAGGAGTAGTATTTATTACTGCCTCATACTGATCAGTTGTCCTGACAGAAAAAATACCCAAAATATTTTATCTACGCAATGAGGATCAGCATCCTTAGAACCACAGCTCCTCTTCCATTTTGTGTATCTTCTGCTTTCCATTAATTTCATAATGGTAGAAAATTCCTTTCTGAAAAAAAACTAATACCAGGAATAGAAAGCCTTTGCTAAGAAAATGTAACAGCATTACATACTAGGGAAGAAGCTACAAAACCCTACAATAGAAGTGTGCTGTAAAGTAAATTTAGTTGCATTTGACCGGACATGTGGAAAAATTGGTCAAAAAGGCCTTTCCCACACTGCTCATACTCTTATTAGTTCATCTTGAGTTTGGGGGCAGGGGGAACTTCTAATACTACATTTTAGGTACTGTCTCTCATTAGTCTTGTGTTTTACTTAAGGACAAACAGGTCTTCAGACCCATTTAGCCAGAAGCAGCACACATTGTTCCAACACCCACATCTGCTACAGAATACAACCACAGGTCAGAGAGCACAGAGGCAGCAGCTGGCATTTGACATCCAGTCCATAAGGTCTACAAGTAGAAGTGTCTACACACTGACTTGTCACACAAGACGAGCCTCAGGGATCTTAGGAAGTGAACAAGAACTACCTGCTTACCTGTCCCAGAAATCAACTCTGTTAAGGTTAGATGCCTGTCCAGGCACCAGTCAAAGTCTTACTAAGCATTTTCTACAAATTCAAGGACAAAAGTATTTTTTAGAAGTCTGGCTATTCTGCGAATTTTTAGAATTGGAAAGCCTTATCTTCCTACTCACCCTTTATTCTGTAGAAAAACCCTACAAATAAACTGTAGAAACCCAATTTTTAAAGTTTCCAAAGGCTAGAAAAGATTAACCAAAATTAAATGCAACTGCAGTAACTGCTAATGCGCTAGTTAACTGTAAGAACCCATATTCTATTTATCCTGAAAACACTTAGACAGCTGCCTCTGCTTTATGGACACTTGAACTAGAACAGTTTCTTCTACACAGTATTCAAAAGGGTGATCAATCCCTTCTTGCCAAAGTTGTGCAGATCTCAACGCTTTATTTAAGACCCCAAGTCAACAAGTCAGTAAAAGAACAGCTTCCAAGGAGTGGTATGATCCTGCAACTCCCTGTTTACGTATTTTCCTCATACTGCCTATGCACTGGTGTATAGAAGGGCAGTACAAATAAGCTGCAAGTTCAAGACTGCCAAGTTCTGTTACGCTTGTGGTATTGAGACTGTTGTAGTTGTATCTTTACCTGAAGGCTTTTTAAAAGCATCTTCTCATTGCTTTTGTACACATCTTCCATAAAAGCCTTCAGGGAAGCAAATGAAATAAGACTAACAACCTGTAAGCTGGTTCACTTATCTGTAGGCAAATGCCAACATGCTTAGCAGAGCCCCAGGCAATCCTGTAGTGTCTAACAAGCTGATAAGCCACCTCTGAAAAGGAAGAAGGAACAATCCAGGACCTGCAGCGACAAGTAAAAGCTGACAAGCAACACAAGAACAGCCCTACCAAATCAGATCACTGGTATACCTAACCTAGTATCTCCTGTAATACCCAAATGTGTGCCGAGAAAAGAGCATGAGAATAAACAAGCAAACAAGACACCAACTACATTGCAGTCATAACTAGATTTTTGGGTAACTGCAAAGTGTACATTTCATTTTAAAACACCACAACGTGTAATTGTGCACTTCTCACAAGCACACCAGCTTCAACAGGTAAAAAAATATTATTTGGAAGGGATGAGAACAGTCCTCCTCACCTCCTTCAGATCTAAGCTTCGAAACCTACTCTCTTCTAAAGTTTGCCAGGAAAGGCAAGAGTACACAGCTTCAAATTCAAACACACAACTCAGATTATTATGTACTTGTTACACATTCTTGGAATTGTTACAGAGATCAAAAGAAAGGATTTGTCTCACAGCAAGACTGTACTATAGTAGTGAATACCCTTTCTCTGTGCTGAATGCACTCCTAGAAAACCAATGGCCCTTTAAATTTCAAGATCCAAACCAAACACCATTGAGAAAATGGTTATCCAAAATGTGATACAGATGAACTTGTTCTCTTGAGAGGTGGTACTTTGATGACACCAATTTATTTCCTACAGTGCAAGTTATTTTGGGTTTGAGGATTTGTGGGGTTTTTTCCAAAGCAATGAAAACTCTGGAAACTTCAGAAAACATTTTTCAGTGGGATTAAATTATTTCCAACTTTTTTTTGCAAGTTGTTGTGAAAAGGAACTCCAAAGAAACACCAAAAAAACAAAAAGGAATGAACACAGCTGACTAGTTCTAGCAGCCTGTAGATTCTTAATCATGTGGAGGCTTGAATTACTTTAATAATGTTACTAACATAACACTGTTGTAAAGGAAAAATACACTTGCTTTCCAACGTTCACTTTTCACAGACTCCTTAAAATCAGGGATCCACAGCGATCTGCGGATATGGGGCAGAAAAGTACATGAAAACTGACCTGACCTGCACTCCTGCCATCCTCCCTTCTTTTTTCCCACACATGGAAGACGAGTAGAAGGATCACTGGAGAACGCTCAGTGAGGCCTCACCACTGATCAAAGCTACCTTGTTTACTCTTATTATCACATGCCCTACAAGACACAGGACTGCCCTACCTTCCACCCAAAGAAGGTGTCTTCAGAATTTCTATAGAAATGATGATGATCGTAAAGATCTTAATTTTCAGACAATTCAAGTTCAAGATTCCTTCTCTTTTTGAAGAGATGTATGAAAGTTTAAAGACTGAAATTTGGACCTTTGAAAAACTATTTTTGCCAACTCATGTCAAGTTGCTCAAATTGGAAGTCCAATGTAACCTCTTCTGATTATATGATCCGTGTACCGACAAGTATACTGAACATCACTAAATAAATGTTTACCTATGATAAAATGCATCCAAAAATAAAATGGCCTTTACTGCACTTTTCATTGTGAATTGTGTTTCTCACTCAACTGCTGTCTTGAAGTTTGCAGAAACACACAACTACCTCACTAGAACAAGTGAACATAAGCCAACAGACCAAATAAATGGTTTCAGGGGCGTATAAGTCAGTACATTTTCCTCCCCTCCTGTTGCCCTTCAGTTTAGTATCTTCTTACCTAAATGGGCAGATTTCAAAACCGAAACTATTACCATTTTTCATTCTGCACCTAGAAATACTGGCCATAAGCAAGCCCAAGTAAACAAGACCAACTCAGTGGGAAGTTCATTGTTTAAAGTGCACTTTCAGATGTGGTTAAAACAGATGCAGACATGTTTTCAGCAGAGAGATGCAAGTCTCGGAATCCACTCAATTTACTAATATGATCAGGTCACCTCAAAACCAGAGACTGAATGGCAAATGATCATTGTGGCTTTCCTCCCTAACTTATCTTTGTTAATTTCCCTAACCTTCTACTCCTTGTGCAAACAATGCCCAAGCCAACTCTGAGCTGATTATTAAAAAAGCTAAAAACTAAAAATTCAGACAGCGCAATAAAGGATCTAACAGGAACAACACACTGATACCACATGCAGTTGAGAATTCTTTCTAATCAAATCAGGATTGGCTCCTGAAGATGCAGAAAAAGTTGCTTGTTAGTCCCATAAACAGGCAGCCTCACTGACACTAGTATCATCCATTCAATCCATCTTGCATGGCATGTTGCAGAAAGAAAGGTTCCTCCAGTGTTTTTAGAGAAGGCTTCCTTAGCGGCATTTTGACATACCACTTCAATTCAGAGCAACACCTGGTATTTCACCTTGAAAAGCACATACCTGCCCTAGGCATTTAACAGGAAGGAGTACAGTGTGCTCTGGAAAAGTCTATGCAAATCCAACTACTATCCACCTACAGGAGTGTAAAACCAAACAAAAACTTCATATAATCCACGGACCATCATTTTATTTATGTTAACAAGTCTCTATATTCTTCTGATTGCTTCCTTGAAGAGCACAAGGGCAACAAAAACTCATTTAGTTGGAAAATTTAAGATTATTTAAGTGTGCCATTGAGATAAAATACAGAGTCTTTAATAATTAAAAGGGAACATTCCCTACACTGGTCAAACTACTACATGTTAAACACTTGCAACTTTGGACAATATTACTCTCATAAAGAATTCTGACACCTGTGAATAAATAAAAAACCCAACAAAACCTCAACTAAAACACTACCCCAAAACCGATGTTTACATCCTGTTACTACAGCACAATTTTACTTTACTGTTACTTGAAAATACACTATTTGTGTGGTTATAATTGGTTATATTTATTCTACTTAATATAAAAAGTCAATACAAAAGTGTTTCTCTAAGACAAAAGCAACTCCATATTTTTTTATTTTTCCATATACTTCTGAAAGAACCTTAGGATTTGTTCATACATGACTTTTCTAACTTGTGTTTAGGAGTTATCTTACCATTTGAGAATTTTATGTATAAAACGAAGAAGTCACCCCATTCAGTATCTAGAGAAGATTAACAGTTACAAGTTGGCACTAAAGTCTGTATCACTACTCATTTACCTCACTAGCTTTAAATAAGGCTAGTGATGGAATGCAATATAACTCGATGAGTAAAAATTATCATTTAAGGCTCTGTCTAGCAAGGGTTGCACTTTGTCAATGAATTAATAAACATAAAATAAACCCATGCAGAAAGCCATAGGCTCATAATACCATACAGCAGTTTTATTAAACTATAATCAAGAGTTGTTTGCAATCATTAATTCATAATTCATCCTTTGGGGATTTCCCTACCTAATCTGTCTAAAACCATCTGTTAAGAATGCTGAATAGCAAGAAAGCTGCACTAATTCTTTTTGTGCAGGATCACTGTATGGCAGTTTTGATTTAATACTCATTCTACTGGAGGAACTACAAAGATTTGTTTAATCTATAGAAAAGTCATTAATCAGATCTCATAAATTTGAAAGATAAGATGCCACTGAAAAAGAGCAATTGATTTTCACCTATGTCAGTAAGAAGCATCTTACCCCAACTACTTGAAACATTAGTCTGATTTCATTTATTGCATCAAAGACTAAGGTACTGAACATTATAAAGCAGTAGCCTAGCTTTACTCAGCCAATTTCACCATCGAAGGGGTCACAGAAAAAAAACCTGAAACCAGTGCAGTTTCATGGTAGTACTGTTGCTCATGGGATAAAATGTTCAAGTGTCATTTTTCCTGTAAAGCAGGGTATCATTAGTGATATTAACATCATTAATTACTAATGTAACAAAATAATTTACCTACTTAGGATATTCTAAGGTACTCCTGTGCTCCCCAGCATACCTTAAAAACCACAACTATAAATTGTTATCTATTTCCCTTTCACTGTTATATAATAATGTAGCTTCAATAACTAAATAGTTGTCAATTAAAGACTAGCCTCAGTAAAGGGAAACCTGCAACCACATCAGCCCAGAAATACAACTGATACTGTGACTAAAGTAATCACATTATTTTCATCCAGATCACAAACTCCTAAGATTAACTTTTCTGCATAAATCAAAGAGAAATAATCAGGTGCCTTTAGGGGCACAGAATATCAAGTGTAGGCTGAGAAACAGCTGAACAGTTAAGCTTCATGTAGAAAAAAAAAAAGAAAAATTTTTGTGGAGTGAAAGTTTTGTAATACAAACCACAAACTCACAACTTAACCCACAATACCTATGAAACCAAAGAGGAAGAGTCAGTGAGCTAGTGACTAATTGAAACCAACAAGGTGCAACTGTGCACACAGGCAGCACACCACATGCTTCCAGACTCGATAGCAGCTAACGGGTATGACTCTGCATCCATGGCATAGTTTCTCTGCGGTACAGGATGTAAACTATGAAGAATTTAACAGGAGGTTTGCTGCACTCAGTACAAGTTACAACACAAGCCTCTACACCATGATTCCTAATTTTATTACTCAACAGTAGTGCCAAGCCTCACGTCTAAAGCGAGTACCAAATTAATTCACAAAGAAGAAAATCCTGGAAAAGGGGAGAAATAGCTTCTTAAAGCTTGCAAGTTACTAGAATTTTTGAGGTACTGAAGAATAAATACTAGTACCCAAGAAGCATTTTAAAAGGAGTGCACTCAGATTTCCTCCTGCCCCGCAGATGAACTGAAGAAAGCAAAGAGTTTAAGACAAGTATGGATTACCCTACTTTTTCCAAAAAGGAATTTTCCCACACTCCAAAGAGAGCCATAAGGGGCAAAGCGCAAGCCCCCCTAGCACCATACGGGAGCAAGAACAGCCAACAATATAAGAACCCTTTAGCACCTTAGAGCTGGGAAACAGAAAGGCCTAGAGGTACCAAAAATGCCTAGGGAAACAAAGCAGCCAAGGGACTTGCTGGAACAAATCTCTCAGTGCATCTGCTGCATGGGAAATGCAAAGAAGATGAGAGCTTCAACTGAATGTTGAAGTTCAGGATGGGAATAAGACCATATTCCTTACTTTTATGACTGCTGTACAGAAAGTACATGAGACGTTTGTATTTAGCCTCTAAAGAAGAGAGAGCACGTTTGATTTGCAACAAGTGCAAAAGTAGGTATGTAATGAGTCTGTACTGCAATACAATACTACAGCTACAGCCATGCAAACATCAGCTTATATATAAAGACCGATGCATGATGTAGAAGAAAAACAGGTAGGGAAAAAGTGGCAGGTTCTTCCCCCCGCCAGGTTTTGTAGATGTCCAAGAACAAAAAGCTATTGAAATCCAGTTAGAAGTCTAACAGTGCTTTAAACCTGTAAGCAAAAGGACCATTAAGACAAGTCCATGACTAATTCCCAAGGTTACTAGTGTTGCAGCTATTAAGTTTAGAGAAATGAACGCTCCTTGAAAGGTATCACATAAACGCATATCACACATATAAACCTCTTACATAGGTACTGGCCAGTGTTGACACCACGCGTGCATACATCCCCCCCAAAATAAAGCCTTATGAAGCTCCTTTGCTATATCCAGAGGAAATACCCTTCACTAAGGAGGTATACTAAGGTCCACATGTACAGGTATATTGAGGAACTGTATGTGAGTTACTGTTCATCGTTCTGCTGCTACTGAACTGAGTACAATGCGAGCAATGTAGTAGTTCCCAGTCACTTGAGGACTTTCAAGCCAATGAGACCACAAGACAGCTTCCCCAAAGACACTGCTAGCCTACAGACAAAATTCAAAGACCAGTGTCATGGAACAGGAGTCCAAACTCCCAACAAAACTACCCCCATCTCCACAGTTTCCCACTTCTCTTTAATCCCTTTAATAGAACATGCTTGTTCAGTTCCATGGAAAATAACCAGTTCCACGGAAAATAACCAGTTCCACTAAACATACAGTAACTTACCAGCTATTACAGTCCATTTCTTCAGGAGTTATAAGCCTGATATAACCAGTTACTTACTTAACACAACTTTGCCCCATCCCTTTGACAGAAAATAAGAACAGAGCAGAGCAGCTATTCATACTTGTGCTCAACTATAAAAGAAAGTAAAGCAATTCCTACTCCAGAAGGTATCTATGTGATGTACTTGGAAAATCTGTGTGGAATCAAAGTGACTGCAGAATAGGCTATGAAAACATTACATAAAATGAACCTGAAAAACTTGCCAACATGTTATTCACTAGGATTTCAAGAGATTGAAAGATGCAACAGATTTTATCAACTTTCTCATGCTATCTGCTGCTTAATACTAGGTCAACAGTTAAGGTACGGAGGTTGCCCAACACTTGTACATTACAATTCAATACAAAAAATTGGGAACAACAGAAGTAGTGGACACCTAAATAAATATGACGTACCAGCAAAGACTCAACATGTGTTTGTTAAAGGAATTCCTGCCTCACAAAACCACCAGATTTCTCTGTAGACATCACTGGTTATATGCATAAGGAGGCAGTCTGCTGAAAGAAAACTAGAAAACAAAGTCCATACCAAAGGTTTCAAAGGACACCAAGCAAGTCTCTGAAGAAAATGAAAGAAGGCCCTTTGTATGAATCCCACTAAGAGACAGAATGAAGAGAAGGAAGATGTAGGAAGGCAGGAAGTAGATGATTGCTTACTTTAATAGAGGGAAGTGACCAATGGAGTTTCACAGAAACATGCACTGGGCTATGGATTATTCTACATGATCATAAAGAGGGAGGAGAGATAAGCAGGTAATAAAATGATGACAATTTGCTGGCGATCCTAAGTTAATCAAGACAGTAAAGATAAAATCTGACTTCAAAATTGCAGAAACATCTTGCAACATTGACAGGGAACAAAATGTCAGACAAAAAAAATCACTGCAGATTAAAGTGATACAGAAGGGAAAGTACCAACCTAGCTTCCTATGCAAGATCTTTCCAATACAATACATAGCTGGGGTGGGGTGGGGTGGTGTAGAATCAGACTTGTTTATGATGAGAGGGACTTCCAGGGTTATCTAGTCCAGCTCCCTGCTCAAACCAGGCCCACTTAAAGCATTTTGCTCAGGACCTCGTCCAATTAGTTCTGAACATCTCCAAAACTCCAGACTCTATAGGTGCTCTGCACACCTCATCCAGCATCTGACCACCCTTACGCTGGAAAAGGCCTTCTCTTACATCTCATCAGACTTCCCCATGTTCCTACTTCTGTCCATTGTTTCTTGTCCTATCACCATACATGTCTGGGAGCAGTCTGTCTCAGTCTTCTCCGTACCTGTCCATTAGGTGGGCAACTGTAGTCCGCAGTAAACTCTGCCATTGGCCAGATGAAAAAGCACCACAGATTAAAGTGATACAGATGGGAAAGTGCTAGGTCCTAGCTGACCGTTACACCTCTCTTCTGGAGACCAAAAAAACCCCACTTCCTTCAGCCTCTCCCCTTACGCCACATGCTCCGCTATGTCAGTGTGCTCCCTGGTACCGGGGAGCTGAGAAGTGGACATGGTACTGCAGATGCTGTCTCACAAGTGCCAAACAGAAGGGAAGAATCCTTTCTGCAGCCTGCAGCCGCTAACAACCCAGCGTGCAGCCAGCCATCATTGCTGACTCCTGTTCAACTCTTTGTCCTCCAGGATCCCCATGTCCTCCCCCACAGAGGTTTTCCCTAGGCAGCTGATCCCAGCCTGTACTGTTGCGTGGTGTTATCCTGGCCCACATGCAGGATTTGGCATAAGGGCCTTGGTGGGACTTCACAAACTTCCTGTCAATCATCTGTTTGGCTTGTCCCTTTGTCTAACAGCCCTGTCCTCCAGCGTTATCACACACTCCCCAACTCACTGTAGGGGAGTTCACATGCCTGTTGAACATGCTGGCCCATCATCCAGGGAACATTCAGATAATTAATAAAGATGTTAAACAATACTGGCCCTAGTATCAGTCCCTGAGGGATGCCACTGGTAACTGACAAAAAGAATCGAGAAATTTTATATTAGATATAGGATATATATTAGATTATACATGGACCTCCAGCTTGATCTAGTATGGTTATTCTAAAGTCATTAACTTCATCCTGAAAACTGTATCAGTAAGCTTTGTACATAAATAGGAAAACATTAGCTGTTGGTTCTTCTTTAGGCTTTAATATGTAACTCCAGAAACTTCTGGAAAAACAGAATACTGGCAGAACATTATGTAATGTTACATAACTAGACAGCATTTACTGAAACTGAAATTATTTTACCTAGCTTCAGATAAAGCAAGGAAACAATACCATAGTAAAGAACAGGTTTCATCCACCTCAAGGCAAGTACCACTGTTAACTTATGCAGAATCTGTGACCGACAATAACAAAATTCAGAAACACTGGTCTCATGGGCTTTTTTTAGCTATTTAGGCTTCTATTTTGACTATATAGATCAAGCCAACTCCCAAACCTCTGACAGGATCTCCTGTACCAAGAAGGTTGGGAAAACATGTTCAGTAACATGTGGGCACACATTCTCCAAAGTTCCTATGACAAAACAGGCTTTCTGAAGGTTGCACAGCTAGCTATAATCACACAGGTCTACAGTCAGGATGCTGGAGGATAGGTCACCTTCAGCTAAGAAAACTGACTTTGTTTTTTTGGGAACATGCAAAGACAGAGCTCAAAGTTCCCTCTCAGTGAACTTTTCCCAAGTGCATGACAGTGAAGGTTGACAAAAACCTATTCTGCAGTCTCTCAAAAGTGCTTTCTTAGAGCAGATCCAGACTCCTACAGCCATGAACAAGCCCAACTACCGCTAGACTAGCAAACAGATACATAATGGCAACTGAGGAAGCCACTGGTGGAGCCACATCCTGGAAAGTGCTTTTTCCCCATCCTTGCCTTTCCTCAACTGTTTAAATGACTTGTTAGTAAATGAGTCAGCACTGACCACTTTAAACATGCTTCCTGACTTGTGTTGCCAAAAACCTTCCATAAAAAAAAATAAAATCCAACATAATTAGACTGGAAATGAGTAGCAGCAGTGAAGGAGATGTCTAGATTTTGAAGAATGCTGTACTATTTATGTGTAAAACACTGAAGTCACCCATCTGGGAAAAGAGAATTCTACTTGTTCTGAAGAAAATTGTGGGCTCTGACCTCACAAGCTGTATTTTATGAACTGTATGCCACATGCTTTGCACAATACTGTAGAAAGAATCTCTTCACAGCACAGATATGTAGATAGTGAAAAAGAAGCGTTAGCAAATATGCTTAATACTGCGGCTTAAATTTGCCGTCTTCTTTTGTCGTCTGTGGCACTATTCTAATAGTGCCACATCAGGGTCTGAACAGTACTAGAGAAAACGAAGACCTAGTTTAACTCTGTAAATGTAAGTGTAAAAACAAATTTATTAATAAATATATCCAGTAATAACTCCAAGGGTAATTTCTCCTGCTAGGAAAATAGGAATCTTATCCTACTGCTGGCAGCAAATACACTCTGATACTGTGTAAGAGAAATAAAAGCTGCAAAGCACAATTAAAAATAAACAAAAACAACGCTCACAGTTTCTGAGTAAGAGGCAAGTGGTCAAACACACAGTATTACACATTAATTAGGATGATGTACTTATACAGGACAAGAATTTAAATAAGAATCAATGCAGATGCCTTTTTTTTTCCTCCCCCTAAAAGAACAGATTTAGCTCCACAAGAGACTGAAAGTGAGTTTGTCAAACAGGGCACCTTTTGTTTCCTCTTTGCTCAAAGTAAATAAAGTAAAGCAGCAGCAACATTCTTTTTTCAGTAGTATGCAAGTATCACATAGCGCTTCTTAGTTTTTAACAAAAGGGTAAAGTGTCGAGTTAACTTCACAGCAAGAACAAATCCCTTTGCAAGTGTATTTCATACAAGCAGAAAAACAGGGTCCTATGACTGCTGATACATAGTTCATGTAGAATATGAAACCAAACTCTGAGATTAAGTACTCTATATTTCTGCGTAAGTACCCAAACAAAGCCAGCCAGTGAGACCTCTACTGAACAATCTAGACAAAACAGTACAGACAGAACTGACAAACCGGTAATTCAGTGGGGTATTTTATCAGGCAAGTGTAGGGAGCTACTGCCGATACCATCAGCAGCTTCAGCCTGTATCTGAACAGAGCTCGGGGCTCACACTTCAAGGGAACAAGCTCATCTGAAGTCTGGAGCGCTTTACCAGGAAAACTGTAAGCTCTGAGCGTTCACAAATGCTCAGACACCTCACGCCGTACGCAGGGGAGGTAAAAGATACTTTGAACATTGGAAGATGCAGTCATAGGTTTTGTGGTCAATGAAAAATCATACATGACATATTACATGTGCAATGATTCCACAGAGAATAAGACCACTGTTCATAAGGAGTATTCCAAAGGAACGAGAATGTGCCCATCTCCGCAGAAATCTATTACAATTAAGACTTTAACATACGCAATTAAATTCCGCCTCTGCAACTGGAATGGTTTCTGTTAGCTCTCAAACTTCCTAAAAGCTGGCTCCGTATTTTACCTCTATCAACTGTTTCAGGAGTAGGAAATCCACTAAACTTTAATTTTACTTCGCGTTGGAACAAGTGGTTTAAACCCTTCCATGGGCTTCTTCAAACCGACTACGATTTCTTTAAACAGTGAAAGACAAATTCCAGAAAACAAAAAGACTAACTCCAGAAACACAGCTATCCATCACAAACCCTTCCTGCAGCCCAGCTGTACAACTGCAAAACAAGGCTTACAACAGTTTGTTTCCAGATGGGCTATGATGGTATAACCATAACTTGACCTCACCAGGACCAGTTGTTTTCGCACAGCTGTTCCATACGCATCATTTAGAAGATTTTGTACAGGTAAGTTTTGACTTGCTCACTTTAATAATCAGTGCTCAAAAGTACAAAAACGCTATACGGCAAGCACCATGCCGTTTTAATACATTATTTTTCAAGAAAGAAAAGTTGCATTGGGTGTATCAAGCGCCAAATTTCTAACTAAAGATCGGAAAAAAACCCAGACAAACTACCAACACCGAAGCGGCGGGCATGTAATTACTTAGCAGACCACCCGCAAGCCTGATGTTGATTTTTTTTCAAGCTCGTTAGGCACCGTGCGAAGCACGTTACCAGGTCACCCAGGCACAGTTCGCGTCTCATTTAACTCCTTAAAACTCGGGGACCGTCCCCGGGCGCCGCGAGAGCTCCAATCGGTGCGACGCTGGGGCCGGACCGCGAAACACAAAGCTCCGCCGGACCCCCGGGACGCGCCCGCTCCCACCGGCGGGGCACGCCGCCACCGACCCCACGCGGGGAGCCCTCAGGCGGGCGGCCGGGCCGGCCGGCTACCCCGGGCGGCGGCGCAGCCCCCCGGCACCCCGGGCCCAAACCGCCGGCGGCCCCGCAGCGCCTCCGCGCCGCGGGCGTTACGCAACGGCACCGCGACCTTGCGGGGAACTTCGGAGCCTTCCTCGCGGGGACGCGCCAGCACAGCAGCATCAGCCCCGCGCCGCCGGCGGGACCCCGGGCCCGGGACGCCGGGGAGGGAGGCGGGGGGCGCGGCGGAGAGCAGCCGCCCCCGCCCGAGCGGCCGGAGGGAGGGGGGGGGGCTACGAAGCGCCGCGACCCGAGAGCACAAACTTCGGCGGCGGCCGAGCCCCGTCCCGGGCGGGAAAGGGGGGCGGGCCCCAGGCGGGCGCCGGTCGCTGCCCCCGGCCGCGGGGGGCTGCGGGGGGGCGGGCCGGGCTCGCGCGGCGGCATTTCTACCTGCGACACCAGCGGCACCAGCGTCTGCTCCACGGAGCGCGTGCGGATCTCCAGCCCCGCGTCCGCCCCCAGCCCCGACGAGGACGACGAGGAGACGCCGCTGCTGCTGCACGGGGACGTGGCCATAGCGGGGAGCGCACCGGCACCCCGGCGGCCGCCGCCGCCCGCGCTCCCGCCGGGCCAACTCCGCTCCCGCCGCTCCGCGCCTCGCCGCCACCGCCGCCGCCCCGCCCCGTGCCCCTCCCCCGCCCAGCCAGGGCACCGCTGCCTCGCCGGGGCGCCAGGCGATGCCGCGCGCGCGCGCTCAGCCCCCACCCCCCCCGCCCGCCCCCAACTCCCGCGGCCCCTTCCACGCCCCTTGGGACGGGAGTTAAAGCGACAGCGCCCATTTCCGCGCCCGCCGCCCCCTCCCCGCCCCCCCCCCCCCCCCCCCGTTCTCGCGCCTCGCGGGCGCGCCGAGCCCCCGGCCCCTCAGCCCGGAGCCCCAGAGGCGGCAAAGCGGGGCGGGTCGCCGCCGCTCCCAGCGGAGAGTGTCTGAGTGGCTCCCGCCCGAGGCGGGCGGAGGGTCCCTGCCCGAGCGGGGACACCAGACTAGGTGTCAGACTAGGTAGCTGAGGGGCTCGGGTGGCCGCCGGGGAAACAGGGGTCCGGGCCGGTAACCGGCCTTGGGCTGCAGCGGCACCGGCCGGCGCGAACCTGGTGGTCCCAGCCGGGGAGGGCCCAGGGCCGCCGGTGCGGGGGCGAGGGAGAGTCAGCTCTCGCCTTGAGGAGTGTTGAAATCACGATTCGCGTACTCGGTAGCGTCTGGGGGGACTAGTGAGCTGTCTTCAACTAAACTCCATCAGCTTTTCCCTTAGTAGTCTCCCAGCGAAGGGAAAAAAAGGCTTCTCCTGCCTTTCAGTGATTTGTATTCCATACCTGGCACGCGGGCTGCTTCCAGAGATCAGCTAGTGTGTGTATCTGGTTTTGCGCAGCCTTGGTGCTATGATTGATCTAGCGAGGCGGCGAAGTAATTTCAATGGAATAAAAGTGCGTTGGTTTTGTTTCTTGGTTTTGGCAGGTTGTTGGGGTTTTTTGGATTTGGGTTTTTTTTGTGTGTGTGTTCCGGTTTAGAATGGGCTAAACTCACTTCTTCACATTAGTTCATAACCTGTATTCAAAAAGCATTAATACATAGATGCTTACTCGTCTAATTTGGCTGTATGTACTTTGTACAGCTGATTCTTCTACATGCTTGTCTACACAAAACTGTGGAAACAGAACAGAGCTCTTCTGGCTGTGATCCAAACTACCAAGGTGCAAAGCACCTCTAGTCCAGAACTGGGGTAACTCAGTGCAGTGCGGTGCGTGAGCCAACAAGCCCTATGCAGGGTCTGGGCTAGCAAACCTCTCTAACATAACTGCTTAGTTCCTGGTCAGAGCTGATGGTTTGTCTTTGACTGCTCAGCTCTCACACAACACAACTCTGTAAAAGTGTCTTTGGCTTTTTTTATGTTGTTAGATCAAGGACATAGTATCATTTTCTGTCTTGGGAAAGATTTCTGACCTCTTTTGCACAAAGTGTCTTTTGCACAATTTTGAAACCTAGACATAAGATAAAGGACAGCATTTGTTGTCCTTTGGAGTCCTATCGAGTTATCCATATTTATTACAAAAGAAAATTGCCAGAACTGCAAGTATAACCCTGGATAACGGTATGACCCTACACCTAGCTCTTCAGGAAATTGGTTTCCAACATGGTCTCATATTTTCTAAAATGACATCTTATATAACATCAAGCGTTACAGGAGAGAACCAAAGGCTTAAATCTGCCATGGTACAAAAACATCTGAATAATGGTGTAGACCTGAAATAAATGCTATTCATGCTTGATCAAAGTGGCTTAGAGCACACTTCAGATTTCTTGGGGGGTTTCTCCTTAAATTCTCATTTTCTTTCATTCTTTTTCAGATCATTTGTTTTCCCTTTACTTCTCAGTACCCAGATTCTAAGCCTTTGGCAGGAACTATTGTTTACTTTTACGTTTTGATAGAGTATCGAGGTTAGGTGTAGTTGCAGCCCCCCCAGGACTCTACACTGGGTGCAGGAGATTTCTGGCTCACATAAGCTGAAGCATACACCAGGCAAAGTGTCAGTAATACCAGAGAGAGAGAAGTGCATTGCTTTGCCCGCTTCCCCTTTCTACTTGAATTTGTATCCTCCTTCAGATTTAATTCCCACTCATTGACTATTTTATGAACATTATCATAGCAGAAAGTATCTACATCATTATCATCTACATATATGACAATTCACATCAGAAATTAACTAGAAGCACATACATGCTTGGGTGCACAAGTGGTTTATAATTTGATATGGTTAGCCAAGTCTGGGTCCCTTAATTTCAACGATGGCTGCATGTGTTCATCAATGCAATAACAGATCGGACTTCCCATTTTGTGATTCAAATCAGAGTTAGTAGCAGAGGTTAATGATTAATTTAAAAGATTTTAACTTCACAGTGAAAAAGAAAACAAGGTTGGTGTAAAAGATGGTGGCAAAATTAGCAGTTTAAAAATAATTTTGTACACAGATTGGACAAATGGTGGGAACTTTGCAAAGCCTTTCTGCAGACAGAAGTCCTATTCCAACTCTACCACTCTCTTCTCCTGCTTTCATTTTGTTTTCACTGGAGAAGCAGCATTAGTGGGTGGTGCTAGTGACAACACTGTCTAGTTCGCCCACTTCTCCTCTTCAGGTGCTTCCAGTTTAAATATGGAAACCACATGCTCTGCTTCTGGGTCCTCTGCTGGGCAAACAGAATGCCTGTTGTGATGGTTTTAATTTAATACAATTGAAAAGCTCTAGCATGCTGCAGACTAATGTCTTGGAAGATGCCTTCAGGAGATCTTCAAACATCATAGCCTGGAGCTTAATTGCACCTTTTAATTATGTTGAGACAATTTGAATGAGCCAGTGTGATAGATTGCAACCACACCTTTGGCAAGCCAACACATACTTCTGAGGGAGCACTCTAAATGTGCAATGTGCAGCACCAGAATATTTTGCATACTATCGTTTTCAGCCCATGTGATGGATTCAGGAAAGCAATAGCCCATCACCCCAAAAAGAATGTCTCTCATGCCTGTAGGACATGAGGTCCACTGGCCATGGCAGTGTCTGGACAGTTACCACTGTTCAGCTCTGCCTCGTATCTGAGAAGCATTTGAAGTATAAGGACAGAGGACAAGAGTAGCACCTAATGGACTATAATTCTAACTTCATAACTTTGTCAGTGGTCAAGGGGAAGGAAGTGATTCATATCCTCGTAGCATTATGAACATGTCAAATAATGTGTTCCTCCTCATGTTGTTTCCAGTCTTCACTCAAGAATGTGACACCTTCTCCTCTGTCTGTGGTGTCCCACAAGCTTGGGTTCTATTACTGGGTGAAAGCTTCCCACACAGAAGGTAAACCAGTTTTCCCTCATTTAGCTCTTCACCTTCGTCTTCCCTATCTGCAGCACCTTTTGTAGGAGAAAACATTACTGTCCAGCACCGTGCTGCACCAAAATTCTCAGACTTTTCTCCAAGTTAATGTCCCCCACACCCCAACAGTGACAATGCCTCTGAGAAGGATGGCTGTTTCAAGCCTTTATGCATTGTTAGACCTCTGACCATGGATGCTGGCCTCTTAGCTTTGATGGGAAGGACATGAAATGTACTAATGAGTAAGCACATCTTATTCTACCCACACCATGGCTTGTTTGAAGAAGCTGTCAGACAGCCTCAGTTTGATGGACTAGCTAACACCTGCTCTTACTTTCCAACTAAGGCATGTGTGTTCCATGGTCTGTTTCAAGCAAAAGGAGATGGGTAACATTTAAGGGCTTTAAACAATGTTTTTGCTAATCTGGTCATTTAGGCTGGTATAAGGTCAGTGATGAGGACAGAAACCTTTTCCACAGGAAGAAACCTTGTGTCTAACCCTTAGGAAACAGGTTGTTATTGTTGCATATTTGCTGCTGAGGCACATGCAGCAAAGCAGATGCCATTTAACTAGTCAAGGCGGGTTTGAACTTGCATGCTGTTCACAAGAGGAGCCTAACAGTTTCTGGCCACGAGGAGCAGTTGGTCTAGGAAACACAAACTGCAGGGAGAACAAGGAAATACTGGTAAAATCCAGCTGATGGGATCAGAGGTCTTTTCAGTAAGTTTTGATAATGAGCACTTTTCCATGCATGCTTATAGTGAATCAGATAAGACATAGGAATTATCTAAGTTAATAACACTTTGAGGATGAATTCCAAGAGCGGGTAATTGCTCTTTATCCTCCCATAGAGAGCATCCCAAATATCCAGGGGTGAGCATAAGCAGTGCCTCCATTGCTTTCTTATCTCCCAGCTGCAGTCTGGAAAGCAGAGCTGAGTGGGCTAAATGTCAGATTGCTTCCTTTCTCTTTCCTCCAGGTGAGATTAAAGTTAGAGCAGTGTGGGAGGGGAAAGCACATCAATCATCTTTCCAGATGAAATACAGAAATCCACTCTAAGATTAAACTTTTCTCTTGATTACCTCCAGTTTCTTCTAAAACTTGACAAAGTCATATTTCTTTCTGTTTCAGTGGGGATATTTTGCAGGCAACTTCTGAAATTAGTAATTTTAAGGACAACTAAAAATTTTAGGGTTTTGAGAAATGTCAAAAGATGGGAGGCAAGCATTGCTTGAAGTGTCTAATCCTGATTATCAGTCGTTTTTAACTCCGAAGGACATTACACTTTATAAAACCAAACAATCTTTTATGTCTAATTCATAGCCCATAGTAAAATACTTCACTTTACAAAAATAGCATTACTTTTTTTTTTACACAGAGAGCATTTTATGTGACTATATGTTTTTGCCATTTTGTGAGTTACTCATTTCACAATGTGATTGCAGCACTATTACAGGAACTATGAAGAAGAGTAGGATGTAAAAATAATGTATGGACATATCCAAAGGACTACAGCTAGTGTCTATTTTTATTCTGAACGTTCATCCAGAATGCCTGTGTGCCTATACAGCCAGAGGGTGTTTTCATGCAGTGGCTACCTTTGAGTTTACAAGGTGGTAGTTGTTAAAATCTTCAGCAAATAACATCTATTTGGCCATGATACCAAATGTGGTACCCCCTCAAAATACTTCTGTTGCCTAGGACTGTGACAAAGAAAATGAGGCACCTTGATTGGATGGTCAGTTATTGATAACCCATCGTGGCTTGACTACCTCTTTTACAGAGTACATAAGAATACAGTTACCCATGCTAGTTCTCCAAGAAGTGTAAGGACCCAGTACG
This sequence comes from Falco peregrinus, assembly GCF_023634155.1. Lineage (NCBI taxonomy): Eukaryota > Metazoa > Chordata > Aves > Falconiformes > Falconidae > Falco > Falco peregrinus. Next base: position 72,788,594 of record NC_073723.1, read on the forward strand.
CTTCATAAATCCTGGCACTATCAAGGGGCTTTTGCAATGAGTAGCTTGCTTTTGAGAATACACCTAGCCATAAAACATACATTTCCTGTGACATGCTGAACACAAAGAGCTCAGAAGCTTTATTCAACCGATCAGAATTAAAGAAAGAACATTAAAATCAGGGTCTGAATGATATATCCGACCTTTGCATGGATATTTCCTACAGTTGTAGCAGATGCATATCTGAGGTAGGGAGGAGTGAGGGAACAATTTCCAATCCTGTAAGATTTTACGTTTAAAATGATAGTATGAGATTTTATTGGCAAGAAAAGATCTACACCAATGGATACTGCTGGAGCTGCCCAAGACTTTCCATTGTAAGACCCATGCTTTTGGTTGTATGTGAATATGCTGAACTTAAAAACTTTAGTGTGGTTCTCCAACAGATGTTTGTCTCAGAATTATTCATTCTTTTATTTTTCAGAAGAAATTACATAGCTCTGTCTGAAAAGAAAAAGTGAGGTTAGGGAAAAAAAGACATTTGTCAAAATGGAATAATTCTTACCATTGTTTTGCTGAGAAGAAACAGGCTGGCTCACAAAGGTGAAATTTAGTGACATGTATGTAAATGGGATAGGACAGTCAGCGAAACGCCTCTGTAACAGTTCTCCTAAATGTAGCTGAAGAGTAGGTTTCTGAAAACTTTTTTGTTATACATTTTGAAGAATTTATTTGTAGACTAACAAGTAAATTTTCTGAAACCTTGACATACATTGAGCAGGACTATTTTTTGAGAGCCTAGTGTAGGGGCCAAAAACAAGGAGTAGGAATTAATGAGAAAAGGGCAGGCAGGCTGCAGGAGAGCACAGCAAGCGATTTGAGAATAAGAGCCAGCGCAGCCTGCGAAGGAGACCTGTAGGCGGAAGCAAGTACTGTCCTGGTCAGATATTTCAGATATCTGAAGAAACTACCTTCACAAGGTCTTGGCTGTGTGTCAGGCAGGGACTTGTGACTTTTACACAGATATGACATACTGCAGGGGAAACTGAAGCTGTTCTGTAATCAAGTCTAGTATTTTTTCTTTATTTATTTAGTTTCCTGTGCTGTCCTTTATTAACTATTACTGGTATAAGGACATGAGTCTAACACTGATGTTGGTGGAGGTATAAAGTCTCATGAGTTTAGCTTCAGCTCTGAATTTGGCCTTATTTCAAAAGAGACATCTGAAATACACAGTTTCATCTTGAACCGTTAGTAGGAATTAACATGCAGTTTTGTGAAATCATACCCTAGGAATGGTAGAGTACAGGAAACTTTTCAGACTACCACTATATAGATTTATCAGAATGTTAACATACTCTTCAAAACTCCCAGTGCTGCTGTAACAGGCAAGATCAACTAGATCAGTTCCTAGATGCTAAGCAATAATTTGGGCTTATTTCCTTGCAGTCTGTGAAGTTCTTCTTTCATACATGTATATTTTTCAAAGGACTATGTCTGAGGCATATTCATCATATCTAGGACCCTGTTCTAAACAGGAGCTAGCACACTAGTTTTAAAAGAAAGCATGAGCAGCCTTGCAGTATGCAGATACACAATAACCATCCCTCATAAAAGTTAAACTGACCTGTAGTTAGGGATGGGATTAAGCTTTGATGCCAAATGTTTTATCTCTTTAAAAATCGTCTATCATCCTAGCACTGAGTGTTGTCTTTTTTAACTGCTCCTGTGGGTTATAAAATAAATATGGAGGATTAAAGGTTTGAAGAAATCTCTAGCCTGCAAAATCTTTAAGAGCATTTGCCACCTAGCAACAGCCAGGAACGTGTGTCTCCTTCAAACAATCTGCAATTGTGTGATTCAGAAGAAACCTCCACAGTGTTTATAACTGCAATTGTAACTTATGTAGGAAGGGAAAATGCAGTAAAAGGCTCCAGTTACATCACTGACAAAAGGATTTCATTACCATAAGAAGTCCCTAACAGGGTAACAAATAATCAAGATTAAAAAGAATGTGTGAGACCAGCAGAAAGGGAAACAATGACGTTCCTATTATAGCTGTGGCCTTTACAATAAATGATATGTCAGCTTTTTCATTTTGAATTGCACTGAATAACTTAGTGATTTTAATTCATCAGCAAATGAATACTTAGATTAGAAGCTATTTGCTTTTCAAATTTGAATTTGCTAGCTTAGTCACGCAATAAATACCACATTCCTTGAGAAGTTTGAATTATCTTTGTATTATTTTTAAATATACCATTTGTAGGTGTTAACGATTTAAAAATACACTCATGGATGCTCTGTTAGTTTGCACAGATATGTGAGGAAAGTATGGGAATTATATCAGAGCAAAGGTAATTGCAACATGCATGAGCTGGCTGACTATCAAAATTCCATTGGTCTGCATTTTGTGATGCTAATGAGATAGTAGGAAAAAATGACACAGATGCTAATGCACATGGGTTCTATTTAGACTGCTGTCATGCATAAGTCTTTGCAGACATCGAAGAACATGTTTTACTGTGCATCAGTTATCCCAGTTGCTCTATTTCCTCCAGGTTTTTTCACCTCCTTAAAGGAAAGAAACTGGGGCTATCCAAGGACTTTGTGTCTTTCATGACTCCCGGACCTCCAAACTGTTGACACTTGTTAGAGAATTTTACTCGTGTGTCATTGTTAAATTAACATGGATCTATTATAAAAAAAAAAAGAACAGCTTCTAGACTTAAGGTCACAGCATTACTTAAAATTCCCCGTTAACAGGGTATTAAAAAATACTTTGTTTCAATATATGTTCTTTTTACAACATGGGTTGTAGTTTCTCAGTTAACAAACCAACTTAAACCCAACAAAGACATACTAATACGCATTGCTAACAGAATACTTTTAATGCTAAAAAATAGATGGTGTATTGTTGCTAAATTAGACTACTGTACTATTTGGAAAAATCCTAAGCCTAACCCCTTACAGGCAGCTGGTAGGATTCAATTCTGTTTCTGGCAGCAGGAGAGTACATGCTGGAGTACCAGAATTGGAGCAGAAAATTGTAAGTGCAGCTGAAATGGAAAGGGGAGCAGCAAGCTATTGCCAAGGGAACACAAAGATATTTGTAATAAGTACATTCAGTGAGTTTATACTAAATATAAAAAGTTCCAGAAAACAATAATGTAAATAACTAAAGATTTAGAGATCTCTGTTTTTCAGTCACGTTCAAAGTACTAAAAGTATTTCTTAGAACTTAACATTTATACTGAATTGCTAGTGCAATATCAACCTTTTTTTGGAAATATTGTAATGTAGACGGGGCCTAATAGGCAAAAATTTTGAAAGCGTAATGAGGTAGTGGGAATGTAATGAGCACATTGACAGACCTTTTTTTTTTTTTTTTTTCTGTACTCACTAACGGTAGTCCTGACTTGCCAACACTTCCATTGATGTATATTGGTGTGGTACCAAATGAGGACTGCATGTTTAGGTATACTCAGGACACTGTACGTGTTCCTCTAATAGGAACAAGTTTGCAAGTCACAGATGGAAGTTACTTCAAAGTCCAAACTTTCTTGTTTCAACCTCTTCTAGCCATTAATCAGAATGTGAAATCTAATTGTGTGCTTTGGATAAGGAAAAAATAATTTCCTAATCAAATATTTCTCAGATCCTGTTTATTTATAAAGAATGGCAAAAGTCCTGCTTCTTCGAAGACAAGAGAAACTAATCAACAGGACACCATTTGTGTTTTCAGAGTTTCAGGCTTCTTGTCAGCTATTTAGCCTACAAGTACCTTCAGGATTCCCAGGACCTCCTTTAGTGTCTGTACCTATATATATACCCATTTTGATGTCTTACAACATTATGCATCTTAACAGAGCAGCGTTATTAGAAACCACTCTATTTTAAAGCAGTGTATTTTTTGAAATTTAAAATATCATAGAGTAATATGTATTGATGATTACATCCTGATGGAATTGCTCCCTACTCTACCTGTTATGCTTAAATAGTGATAATAAATGGGTAGGGAATCTCAGCCCTTTCAGCAGGAACAGTGCAACAACTGTGTTTTATCTACTTCGCTGTCCTCAAAAATTATGATCAAGGTGCTGAGGGAATACAACAATCGATAATGTTCTTCTAGCTCTAGCAGAGCTTGTCCTTGACTTTGAAAGACAGCTGATTGGGATTCATTTTTATTTTTTTTAAATGCGCATGGCAGAGACAAGATGGAAAGTGAAAATCCATATAGATCAGTGTAGCCTGATGTCCAGGTCACACATGTAGAATATAGAACCTGATTAAAATATCTGCTCAGCTGGCTTTAGACCATGGTCTTGAAACTAAACTTCTGCTTCCCATGTGCATGTTCAGCTATGGATATTTCAGGGTGGTGTCTTTTTCTGAGGAAATCTCAGACAGGCTCTATCTTCATCCTGATACAAAACCAAAACTGCTTTGTTCCCCACAATTAAATATTACCTAAATTTATAAAAAAATAATAGATTCAATAGGAAATTTTCAGTCTTAATTAATAATTTCAGTAATGTACTTACGCTTTACTGCCCTTTTTATTTTAAAATAGAACTGGGACTAAAAAGTGTGATCGGGAGCAGCCCATGTTATGTTTACCAATGTTCCTGCTGGTTTACCTTTCATCCTAAAAAAATGGTGCTGGAATCCACTTATGGATTTTAATATAAATGTTTCTTTCTTCACTCCTAATGTTCTTTTCAACATCTGAAGATATTTTAAGACACTTCCCCCCAACACCTTCCTAGTGGAAACTGAATGAATACTTTTGACTTCTCAGTTAAGTATCATTTTGGTTTTGCCTCTTAAAAATTTCCTAAAAAAAGAGTCATATATGAAATAGGAGTTTCAGAGAAAGTCCACCATTCCAAGGGCACCTTATAAAAGGCAGGAGCACTTGTCTTCAGACAGGAATTTTGTGTATGTAGGCTGATCCCAACAGACTTAATGTACGTGATGAATTTGTACAATAGCTATGCAGTTTGCATTAGACTGTTACTTTTATATCTCTTACCACTACTCCTTTCCAGTTAATATTCTCCTCATTTTCATCTTGAGTTTGTTATCCCTTAGGAGATTTTTTTTCCCATCTTTTACAGAGCAAAACGTTTATATGATTAGAGTCAGCAGTTTGTCGTATTCCTCATGTTAATACAGCAAACCTGCTTATAGTTGGTTCTGTTACACTTGGTTGCAATTCCTCTAGCAAAGAAGAATAAAACACAACAAAATGTTTTGCTACCTTACACTTCTCCCATTAGGATTCCACTGGAGGAAATTCTTTGGTGAGAGTCAAAACCCTTCAGCCATAAGCCTAAAACTTTTCCCATGGAAGTCAGCTGTCATCTCCTGAGTTCTCTGCATCAGGCACAGGTCAATAAAAGGCACTTTTGTGAATCCCAACTTCCTTTAGCACATCTTCTAGTAATCTCAAGCTCTGTTCTTCAGACTGCTGTATTCTGGCTTCCTACCACCTGATAACTTTTCTTACTTATCAAGGTATCCTTGTTCATCTCTATGGATGCTCTCAGGTTTTGGCAGGCTAATATGGAAAGATTGCTAGAAGGAATTAGGTGCAGGGAACATCCTGCTAAACATTACAGTATTTATAGTCACTGTGACTCTACTTTCATCTTGTGCTTCTAAGGCTGATAATGAGACACATTTCATCCCTACTCAGCTCTTTCTACATTTATTTCCTTTCTAATGAAATGGATGCAAAATGAGAGGGGGGGGGGAAGGGAAGGGGGGGGGTAGGAAACCCTTCCTTGCTCTCTGTGATTATGTGACACAGTTGCTTCCCCTGAACTCTAGTGATCATCAAGTACCCCAGTGACTGCAGGGACTGACTTCACATTCTGATGACGAATATCTGTTATGCCTTTGCTTTTCAGGGATACAGACTCTTCCAGTCAAAGATCAATGACAAACTCCAACAGAGAGGAAGTAGATTTGCTCCCAATAGGAAGACAATACCTTCCTTTTGTACTTTTTCAGCAGTTTTGTTTCAGAAGAATTGGTCACAGATTTTCTGGGAATATTTAAGAGTTTTTTATTTGACCCTAAGAATGCACTGAAAGCTGATCCAACCATATTAGAGTTCCCTTTTCTGGATTATTTATGTGAGGCTGCTGGGAGAATTAATGTATTACATTCTCTGGCTTTCCCTTCTATAGATCCCAAACTTCAAGAGCATTATAGGTCAGAAGAAGTAGTAAATGGTATTGTTGTCCCACAGGACCTCATACTACTTAGAAAAAAAAAATAAAAGAAAGGCTATGCATGGTTTAGCTGAGTAGGTGTTTTAATGATTTCTAGTGGAAATTTGTCGCTATGTACACTTTTTTCCTTTTCCAATGGACGATAGACAAAATTTTGAAACTGTTAATTGAAGGGAAACGTAGAAGAGTTTGTTAGGTGGGAAAGTAAGACTGTGCTAAGTTCAGCCTTGGTAGAAGAAAATACCAGGAACTACAATCAAAGATAAAAAGGCTAAATTTAGCCCACTCCTTGCAGTTTTTCATCTGAGGTCAAGGTCTTGTTGTAAGTAGCTGCCTTTTCTTTCTGCCAGGTCATGCAGTTTAGGTTATATGCTTCCATATCAGTATGATCCAGCATGGTCATTTAAACTCTTCATACTTTTCCAACCATGCAGCTGTTAACCAATAACCAGTTCATTGTAACCATTCAATCTGAGAAGGCATTCTTCATCCAGTTTTAATATTATTTCATGGAAGAGCTCAGTATTTTCAGATGCACGTTTAAAATCTAAACCTGTTGGCAAACAGAGATAGTCAAGCCTCCTGTATTCCACAGCCCTAAAGCACAGAGGACAGGGAAGGCAGGCAGACTAGGCAGGTTTAATAGACTAAGGTTTCTTTTTAGAACAATTTATCTAACATATATTGCTAAGCTGTAAATTGAATATACATGGAACTTATTACTCCAGTATAGCATAGAGCAAGGAACCTTCAGCTATCACTGTTTCTGACCTAGGACTTAAATACTTGGAGAAAACTGTGAATCACTAAATCTGAGATTCGAACAGGAATCTGCAATCCTATAGCAAACTAAGTTCCCAGATACTCTGTGAATGTGGATCTTAATGTTTATAGGTATGTAAAACATCTTAGTTCAACAAAATAAAGAGATACTGAATTAAGTTACAATATCTAGTACTAAGTTAGAAAGCTGGTAGTTCCTGAAAATGCCTTTACACCTGAAAGACTTGGGAACTATGTATATCAATCATGGTAAAAGAAAACCTGAACAAGCAGTTACATAAAATTGGAAGTGTCTTTGTGCAGCAGCATCTACATATGTATCAGTACTGTGATCCAGACACCTGTGATGTCTTAGGGAAGGCAATAAAGAGCATTAGTGGTGTTTGCTGACAGCCTATATAATATAATTTATTTATAACAGCCTGGTGCAATGAGTATCACTTCTTTCAATTTTTTTTTTTTCCCAGTGTGGGCTTTACTGGAAAACATTAAAAAAGGTTTTCTTTAATTTCTTATACTCTGCTGTTTGCTGTTTGCAAGCCAGAAATTAGGCTAACATCATTGGTTACAGATTCCTTGGTAATTTTGACTACTTGGTTGAAAACAGAGTTTTTATCAGATTTCTACAGTGAATGTTTTCCAAAGTAAATTCAGAATTATTTCAACAAATATTTCCTAGTGAGACGAAATTAATTTTACACAAACGTATCACAGATGGTACCATTCAAATGAACGAGTGTAGAAAATAGTGCATAAAATTGTTGCATCAAATTCATTTAAATGTTTATGGGACAAAAAAAATTATCCAATACTCTTTTCAACAGGTTTTGTATCCTCTCATAAAAAAATGCCAATCCCACAGACTCTTCTGGTTAGGGATTGGAGTGATGTTGTTAAAGAAACATGTATTTATATCACAGTGTAGCCCTGCAGCCCCCAGTCTTGCCTTCCTTATTAATTTCTTGTAAATGTATTTTAAAAAATTTATTTTCTTTCATCAACTAATGTGTCTAATCTGTATTTCTTTTCTGTAATTATTTTCTGTATTTTCTCTGTAATCACTTTCTATGTGAGTTATCTCAAGGGAATTTGAATGACTCAGACAAGCAGACTCTATTTTGTCATAATTTTAATGAAATAGGTTTGATAATTTATTTTATTATTTAACATATAGTTTATGGATCCTGTCATCCAATAATGCACTCTGCAATAACCAAAAGCCTACTGATGAAATCTCTGTACTTGGATTAGTTCTCTGACATTTGTCACTTTTTCCACAAAATGAAATCTACCCAGTGCAACTGAAATATTAGCTGATGCAAAAAGATTGCTGGAGGACCTGTGCCTGAGTCGCTCCCATCCCCTGCCATTGCTCAGATAATCAGGTGAGCAGCACATCCATCACTTTTAGCAGATGAGTGCTGCTGCTGCCTTCTGAAGTGAGAGACCTGGACGGACCTTACCTGCAAAGGGCTATTTACACCATGATGTTGGGAATCAGTCCAATACTCACCCTCTTCCAGGCACTCTTATGACTTCCAGCTTGTTTTTTTAACAAAGATATTACTCAAATTCTAAATATTTCTGACTGATAGTAATTCTATTGATCAACAGGTGCACTATGTTCACTTATAACTGTCAAGTTACAAAAGACATTTATTCACTGTAAGAAAACTGAGGTGGAGTTTGTATATTTTAAATATGTAAAATTCATGAGTACTTGTAATCAATGCTGCATCCTATATTTCCAACTTAAACTCCACCTGATAGCATTTCAGTCTTTACACAGTTCAATTTTTCAGTTGCCTTTCATGTCCTGATTCTGCCAAAGTAATGTGTTTTTTTTAAAAAAAAAAAAAAATGTGAGGAAAACACATAGCTTTCGGTTTTAGTTAACCAAAGTAACACAGTTTGCCATTTCTTTCAGATTAATTTCGCAGGCTGCAATGTGGTCTGTGCACTGAAAAATGTGGCAATAAAACAAATAGTCTTATAAATTCATGTACAAGATGTTCCAAGAATGCAGTCAGAAGAGGAGACAAAGAGGACTGGTGAAGGATAAAACACTGTGCAGGCTCATTTGCAGTTCTACAGTGAATGCCTTTATATGTGGCTGGTGCCTTTCCTTTCCCCTGCCTTTCCCTTCCCCTCCTCAAAAGCAAGAGACTTCCAGGAGAGACTGAACTTTAAATTCGTTTTGTCATTTCTTACAGAGAGGAATTTAGTAGTAGCTACAGCAGAAAGAGCTAGTGATTTAGGACTAATTTCAACATATTTGCTTTTCCTTTAACTCCTTAAAGGCAAGATTTTTATTTTACAACATAACTAGACATTTTTTCTTTCTCTAGTTTGCAGACTGAGTTAGGGGTACATAAAGAGTTCAATTTCCTTCAATTTCCACAGCAGATCTGTAGCTAAGTCAGAAACAAATGCCTGGGTTCTTCTGTCCCCTGCTCTAACCATGAGATTCACCATGGTTTTTCGCCAATACACATGTGACAGCTCATGGCTTTCAAATCTATAGCATTCTGAATAGTTCAGAAGCCACCCAAGCAGAAGCCGAGTCATTGGTGGATTATATTTTTAACTGGTGTCATCATCTCGTCATTCACTCTACTCTGCATCAGCTTGGCTGTATATTTCCTTGCAGCCCATCCATTTGCTTATATTCCATTCCTGCCAGAGAGCATTTCTAAGCTGCTTTGCAGTATGCTCCACTATTTATGCAAATCTCTTAAGATATTATAATATACTGCTTAAGAGAAGCTAGCAGCCTAAGAGCTACAGGAGAGGCAGTTAGGCATCATTTATATCTAGAATATAGTTCTGATTATAGAGGCAAAATATGCCAAATATTACATACACACAAAGATAGTACATGTAGGGTGGATGTCTCCTTAATAGGCATATTTATTATAGTAAAGCCTGAGGATGCTTCAGGCTTACTTTCGTGCTATTATTACCATTAATGCAGTGAGAAATTATACCAGCCAAAAAATTGGAGAAGTTATCAGTTCTCAGACATTTAATAAAGTTTCTTAATTACAGAACAGAAGGATCACTGCAGAGACAGATAATGGCAAGGGAAAAAATAGAGGTTGAGTTGAGTGGCAGGGGTTTTTGATTGTCAGGCAAATTGGAAAGTTGACTAATATAACAGTTACACTTCATTGTAACACTGTGCTAAATGGAAAAACACCCTTCAAACACTGGCATTGTTGAATCTCACAGGGAACCATTCCAATCTTTGCATAATAAAGTGCAGAAGCTTTGCTACCCTAAACCAAAGGAAACCTAGATCAGATACTTTAAAAAAAAAAAAGGATTTATCTGTTTCTCTCTAAAAAAACCCCAGAACATTGGCTTTCCACCAAGCAATTCAACTTATATAAAGGAGAAGCATAGCTAAACCACCCTGGGAACTCTGACTCACAGTGTCAGGCGTCCTCCTTGCTGTAGAGGGGAAACAGTCTGCACCACCCTTTTTCCTGGCACAGCCTATTTCCTCCTCTCCTGCTCTGGGATGCAGCCCAGCCTCCTGACCCATGAGGCTGTGGTGCTTTATGTACTCTGCCCACCTCAAAAAGAGGATAAATCTACAGCTAACCGCTCCTTGCAGTCTCATACAGGACAGCAGGTAGTCCTTGCTCTTCTGTGCAGGCATTCAAAAAGGCTCACAAATGGGCTTCAAATATTTGCACAAATGTTGACATTCTGGGTGGTGTTTTTAACTCCATAAAATAAACTAAAATGTTACTAATCTGACTAATAGTTTAGTGAGTTTACTATTAATTTTTGGCACAATTTCAGGAGTTTCAATATGCTGAAAACTTCTATTGTTCAGTTTATCTCAAATATACTGCTAAGGGTGCCAGGAAAGGTGTACTTGCCACTCAGATACATCGCATATGGTTGCTGCGTCTGAGTGTGTGGACAAGGTAGTATGCTAGCCCTCCCAAACCTGACCTTCAGTTCTGGTTTACTGATCTCCTTTCCTGCCCACCCATGGAACAAATTAAATTGAAGACTACGCTCTCAGTTTTGCTGTAATTAATTTTTAAGGTCAAGTAAAGCATCATGAGTTCGGCTATTGATGTGGTGCTGGTCCTTTGCGGCACAAACCTCACCACCAGCCCACCTTCCAAGTCACATAAACCATATCCAGGTCTGTAGCAGATCTCTTCATTTGGTCCCTAGTTTGGTAAGCTCTGGGATTTGGACTCGATGATCCTTATGGGTCCTTTCCAACTCGAGACATTCTATGATCCTATGATTCTAAGTTGGACCTCTACATCTCCAAATTGCATCCCTCTCTTCCTGTTTCCCTCAAACTCAAAGCACTGGGAAAAGTACTGCAGGTACTAAGTACCTAGATGCCAGTTAACTAGATCCCATAGTTCTCTGGAATAGCACTCTCTTTTTCCAAAACTAGTTTAAAACACAGCATAACTGTCCCCCAGTTTCTTGCCTAGGAAAGAATCTACTCCATTCCCTTCCTCTTCTGTCCTACTCCTTTAGGAGTCCTCACAAATGAGATCAAACTTTCTTCTCTCCTGTCTGCTGGTTTATGTACTGAATCAAACTGGGGACAGATCAAATGGTGACAGTGATCCCCTCCAGCAAATATCCACACATTGCCTGTGCACCTCAGAGCTGGACTACAGCAACAACCCAGTCATGACTGGGCTTCCAGCCCACTGGGAGTGTGAGATTGTTACAAGATGGATGGCTTCATTAAGCAGGATTTTTTACTGTGAGCAAGTGTGCTAGTGCTTTCTGCTCTGCAGAAGCTGCTTGAGGATTATGACTGGGGATTCAGAAATGTTGCTTTAAGTATATAAATCTCTAGCTGGTCCATGACTTATTCTCGTGAGATTATTTCCTCCTGTATTGTGCTACCTCACAACTGTCACGTTCCAGTTAGCAACTTCTGGCTGAAGGATCTAGTGGCAGTGCACTTTGTGTCTTTGTTATTTGTTTGGAAGGGGATTTCCAAGCATGGTGGAAACCACCAGTTCCATCATTCTATCATGGCTCCTTTCTATCTATCTGTGTCTACATAACCAAAGAGTCAACAAACAATGAATCAATTCCTTCAGCAATATTCCACTGCTGTTACCTTTACAGAGAGTTGGTATCAGCAATAGTTTCCAAATCTCAGAATTTCATTCTTATTTCTGTTGCTTCTTGAGAAGGGGAAAATCTCCTTTAGTATTTTAAAAATCCTTTTTTCTTCCAGCTTATGCATCTTGTAGACAGATGACTAAAACATACCGTGGGTATGGCAATGACTTCACCATTGCTGCTTCCAGTTTAAATTGTAAAACTTCTGACATGCTCCATAAAAATGTATTGTACATTTTTCTCTTATGGTGAATTTTCATTATAAACTGCTTTATAAATTCATCAAGAACATAAAAGGAAAAATTCATGAAAGCTGAGCACACTATAAGTTGTACTTGGCAGCTATACTGGGTAATATACATGACAGAAAAATGGAAACAGAAAAATTATTGTGGACAGTGGATATGAATATGAACTATGTCACAGTTGTTCTAAATTGCTAAAGTTTGACAAAAGATTCATTCCCCAAAGATAACTTTTAAATTATTGTATTTCTACCACTTTAGCATAAATTATCATCTTTGAATATCTTTTTGAAAAAGAAAGTAGAGATTAAAAGAAAATTACCAGATTTACTTTCCAGTTAAACTCCAGTAATGAAACACCTACCTAGAGATGCATTTCTTTCTTGATGTAGGCCAGGATAATTGTGCATGATTTCTTTTCTTAAGGAAAGATATCTAGGCCAAAAAAAAAAGCACTCATTTCATTAGGAGATTTCAGGGGTGGCTGACTTGAATTGAGACAGCTTGGTTTGAAATGTTTTTATTTCTTAGTTCAAATTACTGTCAGTCGTGCAGTCTCTCCCATCATTAAGCTGATACAGTGCACTGCGGGGGCCACAGGCGATGGCAAAAGCAACCTGTCAGGGAAGCCCACACCACAGAGAGGAATGGGAAGATAAGTTGCATCTGAGGTACCGAGAGAAGAAGGGACAAGTTAGTCTCAAACCAAGACAAAATTACACGGGTTTACATTTTTCAACTGAAATTTACAAATCGAAAATTAATAAATCAATACTTTGGCTTTTGGTTATTATCCATTTTTCAATGGTTGAATCCCAAGGAACTACAAAATTTCATTTTTAATGAATACTACTAGAAACTAAAATAAATGGTAGACCTCTTAAATGTCTTTTACATGAACATATGCTCTGGTTTAGAGTTCAGCTGTACAGGTCACAGAGCAGGAGAGTAATAGCTTTCCAAATTGCTCAATTGCTAGTGCTGTTTCAGAGGATTTATTTCAGCTTTGTGAAAGTTCTGGGTCCTGAGCAGCTGCGCTGTCCTGTGAGTCCTATGCCCATGCTGCAGTGATTACTATGGTGTGAGAACCTAGCCTGAGACAAAATGGCAGGCCACCGTGCAAACAGTGGACTAAGACCTAGGGGATCTGGATTCCAGTTTTGTCTTCCTAGGCCTGGCTGCTTGCTGGCTTCCTAAGCCTGTGTTTCATCTATAGAAAGACAAATTTAATATCCACGGCTGTGACAGCCAGCATGCCTTGTCTATTGGAACAAGCTAGCACTACTACATATACACCAGTCCCTACAGGGGCTCAAACCAGTTAGGACTGGTTCCTTGCAAAGAAGTGCTGTCATTTCTACAAGCAGAGGAATCCCATCATGATGATTTTTCTGTTCAGCATAATTTTTTTCATAATACAGTTTTCTTCATTTCCTCCCAAGGCCTTCCAATTTCTATATTTTCCTGTGCTGAAATAGCCAGGACTCTGTGTTATTCCAGAGCATTTGCATTTTGGTGTGGGGATAGTACATCCTTCTGTTCACACAGAACCAGAGCACAGCCCGCAATATGAAATAAGCAAAGCTTTAATAGATATGGATAAAAACCTATTCAGAGAATTCTACCTCTAAACTGTGCGATATTTCCAGGTATTTCACTTTCTAATATGCACAGCCATACAAGATCATGTTCATAGACATTGCTATTAAAGACCACTGGCTGAACCCTTGCTGAACGACATTTTGTTTGCCTTGTTTCCACTCAGCATGTGTCTGTGGATTCCTCTTTTTAAACATTATCACAGTCATTACTAAGAATCATCACCTTCCCATCACCGTCTTTCACAGAGTCTCCACAAAGACAAACTCCTGCCTGATGCTAACCAGCATTTTTTTTCTTCCAAGGCCAACGGTTTCTGTTTCTGTGTAAGAGAGGATCTAGCAAACTCTCTTCTTGGACATGAGACACTGACTTCCTTTCTTTTTGGATTATCTGCATTTTTTGTAGGACTGCAGTTGTGAGGAGAGATTGATACTTGCCCAGGTTCCAAGGAGAGATAAAAGGGCTGGCTGGGCTAAGTCTCAGGAAGGTCTGAGGATGAATGAGGTCAGGAGGTAGAGGATGGATGAAGAGGATTTACAAACTGTTGGACAAGCAAAGCAGAAAAAGTATTAAAGCCTTGGAGTAGGAAGTACAAATTGGCTTTGGTTATGCAAGACGCTGGGGAAGATGGAGCAAGAGAGAGATCACAGAGAGGAAAATTAAGAGTGTGGGGAAGGGGAAGGGGAAGGGGAAGGGGAAGGGGAAGGGGAAGGGGAAGGGGAAGGGGGAGGGGAGGGGAGGGGAGGGGAGGGGAGGGGAGGGGAGGGGAGGGGAGGGGAGGGGAGGGGGAAGAGTGGCATCAGTGTTCACTCAACGCCTGGAGTTTTGGTCTAATACACAGCTCATGCTAAAACCCAGTGTATGCTTGCGAGCGGTGCCATCAAGAGAAAGTGAGAGCAATGTGTATGCCAGACACAATGGACAGGAAGAGATAAGGGCCATCCAACATACTTCCTCCTTCTTTAGAATTAGTAGTTAATCCTAAACCTAAATTAATGATAAATGACAGTTTAAGTAATGATAAATATCAATTCTAAAGCAGCACCTGAGTGTCTGTTTTTAATATATAATCCTTTTCAGCACTGTTCTTAAGAACCTTGGACTCTTTCTTTAATGGCTTTTCTGCTAATTTCCTTTTGCATCATATTGTGCCACCATTCTCATTTTACAGAAATAAATAATCTTCTTGTAACTGGCTTCTGGTGGGACACTGCAAATGTTTAAGAAGGCTCTTCAAGTCAAAGCATTGCTACTGATCATTGTCCCTTCCGCTGACGTCTGATACGGCTGATAGTTAAATGGATGGCATAACTATTGAAAGAACCAAGAATAATGTTAAATGAATGGCATAACTATTCAAAGAACCAAGAATAATGAGTGGGAAATTACTCATCACCTGTGAGATGAGCAGCTACTGCTGCCATCCCATACTGGTATACCTGAGGCGTGTGAAGCTAGGATGCCTGCAGGAGCTGCTCAGCTAAGAGAATTTCAGTGGTCCTCCACTCTGTGTTAGCTGCTGCTGACCTGTATTCAGATTTTGCCTGCAACTTGAGTAGTCTGACGGGCTGCCAGCCATCAGAATGTGGAAAGTACAATGTTTATGTCACAGCTGGCCAGTTTTAGCTGCACTGCTGTCTTGTGTCCTCACTGCTCTGGGTTATGCCTCTTCAGTTGTGCTGAATTTCGCATACAGCCCCCTCAGTGGCCAATTCCAGGTGATTTTAGAAAGCTTTCTCAGCATTTAGGAGACTGTGGGTTAAATACCCCAGAACCTAGTGCTGTTTTCTTCTGAAACTGGAAATAGGAATGAAATTGTGATTTTCTTGTAGGGTAAAACCTTCTGTTGAAGGTTTTGGAAATCTGCCACAAGGTCTGTGCAGCAGCTGTTGTGAAGTAGGGGGAATGGCAGAGAGCTGGGAACTGAGACCAACAGCTGCAGAATTATTTTTTACAGCTCTCTTATGCTCTTTTCCTTTGACGTGCATCTTTTATTTTTGTGGTATGTGCGAACAGTTTCTTATGACAGAATCCTGTTTTTGGGTCTGGGGTGTGAGGTGAGCACCCCTAAGTGACTAGAAGTTTCCCTGCTTTTTTGTGATGACCGGCCTTTCACTGGCCTTGGGATGAGAGCACTTCCACTGGGTTATGAGAAAACAACACTTTTTCTGTGGAAAAGATGTGCAAGAAATAGTCATTGCACTTTCAGAAGACCCCTGGCAGGTTATACTACTGAGGAAGACTGCCAAGTGAGAAATGCAGTGCAGCCACCCCCCTGTCCTGTGTCTGAAGATGTATGACATTCAGTAAGATACTGATGGAAAGCTACCACCTCCTGAGCTGTACTTGTAAAGTTCTTACCCTTGCTCCCAAGTAACACCTGATTAAGGTAACCACCATGCCACAACAGAAATATCCAGAGCTCTCCAAGTTTTGCTGGGAGGCACTGATGGAGCCCATAGGCCCTTTCTGTGTGGCACCTCTGATCTCTTCCCAAAGTCCAAAGTACCAAACCCACATTGGGTTTCACAGGTATGTGGTAGTAACTCATTGTGGTAGGTATTTGAAGCTGTAGGTAGAATTGCTGGGCAGGATTTCAAACCCCTGGACTTGACAAGAGTGATGGAAACAATGTGATCACCTTCAGATGGAAGGGAAGAGGATAGCTATGTAAAAAATATCGGAAAATATTTTTTTTCTCTGTAAGCTTTAGGTGTACAGTGACTATTCCCTCAGAAATTTAATTCTCTACTGAATCTCTCAACACGTATTATTCTTCATACACATTATTATTAAACAATCCAGTTCCAGCCTTTTGTCACATTTCAGCCCTTCAGTCATCTTTATGACATGTTGAAAAGTGAGACATTTTTCTACAGGAGGTGGCTGAAAATTTGTTTACCGATACAAAAATGGGAAGTCAGTTTTTTGAGAGTTGAGGTACACTACCAAATTAATCCCTTCTCACACCTTGTGCTTGTTCTGCTGTTTCTTAGATCAAACTTACTGCTATGACAAAGAAATTTGTCATCAGTTCTTTGTCATAACACTCTCCGCAGTGAATGCATCATTTCAGAAACCTCAGTATATAAAATGAAACTGCTTTAATATCACACTGCTAAAAGACTTTTAGCACACTCTGAAAGAACATAAGTAGCATTCAGTTACTAAAAGTGGTTTGCCATCATCCACACCTTCATTATCTTTAACCAATTTAAAGATTACATTTGATAAATCTTCCCCTAACATACAGAAGCAACTTACAGAAGCTGGAAAAGCTTTTAAGTGCCTTTCAAAGCCATTACACACAGACAATGATTTTTGTTGAATAAGCCTCAGAATATTTGTGTATTCTTCTGAAAAAATGAAACATATCCTAAAATTCGTAGACTTTCTGGCATATGAGAGTAATTAGAAAGTTTTGTTACATAACTTCCAAATGAAGAGTTATCACTTACATATGTCATTGCTTTATGCAGCATATGATCTGAGCAGTTAGATAAAAGTAAATGTTGTATTTATTCAGATAGATACTAGAATATTCCCTATGTAAACCGAAATTAACATGACTATGATAACTATTTAATTCCAATTATCAAGTGTGTCAGAGGCCACTAAGAAAAGTACATCCTTTTCATCAAAGTCTTTAATTACTTTCTTCTTTTGAAGGAGAGGCTATTATATTTTTTGAACTATATAAAACTTTTCTTCCCTCCAAGTCCCAGGAGAAAAAGTCACCCACTTCAGATTAAATAATCTACTGCCACAATCATGAGTTCTTTGCTTGGCATACTTTTTATTGCTTCTGTAACAGTCACTTCTGCCTTTATCTTATCAACAAAATAAGCTGTTACTTAGCAGAAATGCTGGAATTTATTTTTATGATTTTCTCTTTTAATATGCTGTCCTATGTCTGACAGCCCAGCATGAAAAACTGAAAATCTCTTATCTTTTTTTGATCTAAGCAGAATTCTTCTGCAGTGAAGGAGCAGCTCTCATTTTTGCAGATGAGATTTTTTATCATCTTTAAACTCATAGCTACCATGTATATAGGTATACAATTCAACAAAATAGAAACACGAGGGCCACAGCAAATCCTAACTCAGGATCACTTACCTCTACAGTGCCTGTCTGTAGACAGGCGTCATATTTGACTGTAAATAACATTTTAAACAGGTAGGATAGCACAATCTTTATAGAGGGTAATTCAAGCTGAAGATCTTGGAACTCAGCTAGAGCTTTTCTGGAAGATACCTAATGTAACATCTTACACTTCAGCAGCAGCTGAAATCCTTTCCATATGAGGTTTATGAACAAATACACAAAATTTGGGGTTCAGGATTTAATTTAATCACTCAGAAATCTCTGTAGGAGTGAACATTCATCATACTTCTTCAACTGTTCCTACTCTTCAGAAAACAGAAGGAATTTCCATCTCAAGTTTTTTTGGAGGATGTATTGTTTCTGGAATGCTCATGTGTTCTTTCTCCTGAGCTCAGAAGGGTCCCAGCTCACTTTCCAGTTCCCTCAAAAGGCTATAATTCTTATTTGTACAATGTGATACTATGTATGGGAGAATACATCAATGACACAGAAAAATCCCCCATTGCTGAAAGTGTCCTTTATTTATAGGATGTTGAGGCTATTATGAAACTTCCATAAAGCTCCAGTAAAACTGCTACTTAAAAAATAAATAAATTAGACAAACCAGAAGGGCTGGGTATTTTTCATATTTCTGCCCTTCCCACAGTACTCACTAAACATGTGCAATAAGACATACTAGACTTCAAATAACATTAAACATTTACCGTTCATATAGCCTTACATGAAGCCTTTGAAAGGTTACTGATTTTCCATGCCATTTGTCTAATGGAGTTATAAATGCATAAAAAAAGTAAAGGAACATCAGTTTTCAATAGCTAATGGCTCAAATACAGCTCCACACCCATGACTTTATATTTCAAGTCTGTAGTTCATGATAGCCACAGAATAACAGAAAATTATAATTTATCCTAGGCTTTGTCTTTAGATCAAATCATTTTTGTAAGATTTCATTTCCTCAGGCTGAACTCCAGCTTGAAACAGGTTTTAGTCAGCAGTTAGAACTGTTGGGGTTGCCAGGCAAAATTCATGCCAGTATCATTTGACTGAATGGTTCAGCCTTCTCCATATCCTTCTGCCAAGTGCATGAGAAAAGAGATGTCCCTTACAATTAAGGATGGAGTGCACCCATAGTAAAAAAGGTTCTTCTGCCAGCCGGGAGTGCTGACCCTTGTTGGGGGTCTCATGAGCCTTTACAGACTTGAGTGCATCAGAAGCTGCCCATTTTATTACATTGTCATTAAAACCTAAATCTGGTTAGCTAAGCCAAGGCAGATGCCGGCTCACTTGGAACATGTTGTCATTAGTGATGTAGCTCAGATCAGAATTATGCTTTTGAAGTGAGTCTTCTGATTGTGTTCACTTACTGCACTTTGGTTTGCATCACAGATAAGTCTTGGCATGTGTGGATGAGGTCTTCCTAAGGTCCCTAAAAAAACCTTCCTTTTGGATGAAAGCAAACCAAATATTTGGTTTGCTTGCATCAAATGGTATGCTTCAGGACTGCACAAAGTGTGCTCCAGCCACTACTGCACAGTCAGTCCAGGAGACCAGACAAAAGCTGAAGCACATCTAATGTCAATGTTGGATCATCACCGAAACCTCAGATTGCAATCCACAAAGTTGGATTTGCTCCAGCTGTGTCACACAACTTGCTAATGTCAACATAGCCTTGGCAGGAGAGAACCAGGGAGCCTTTTTTTTTTTTTTTTTTTAGGGGTCAGAGGAAAATGTCTTTTGGGTGGCAGAGTCCTCTGTTCACAGTTGATTGTTCTAGTTGTCACGCTTCCTGCGTTTGCATAATAGGTTTTGAAATCAAAAGGGGGTTTTGGACTCAGTAAACTGGGAGGACAGTGTGGTGTTCTATAGCCTCGAGGTGGCCAAAAGTCTCAAGCTGCTTGATCCTGTCTTTAATGAAGCTTTAACTAAGTCATGTTGTTTACAGGCATGTGCTTTCAGACTGGATGTTGGGAAGCCATAAAAGACCTGCAAATTAAAATTTGATTTAAAAAAATGGGTCACTTCACTGGCCCCTTAAAAGAAAGCAGCAGTCTGTGCGCTGGACGCAACTTAAATGAAGCGGGAGGTCACTGCTGGTGTATGTTTGCACCTGCACATCTTTGCTGTGAAACATTGTCCTTGCTTGGAAACTAGAGCATGGCTGATCTTCCAGGAATGGGAAAAAAACCCTGCCTTCTAAGTTGCAGTGTTACCATTTTTAACAGCTTTGCGTTTCACTCCTTGGCAAGTTTTAAGTAAATAGCTGCGTTCAGTGTCAGTGTCATGTCCTCTGAGTTTTGATTTTCCCTTCTGCTGTGATATGGTTTTGCTGCTCCACTGCCACAAGCAGACTCGAAGCCAGTGATGGGCCCCAAGAAAATTTTATCAATGGGGAGGGAATGTGATATGACATAGATATTTAGCAGAAAACCATGCAGCATCTTATTGTCCCCACTGGTATTTAGGTCATCCCTGATAAAATAAAGGGACAGCTGGATATGTGCGGCAGCTATTTTTGGCTCCTGGAACAATCATTTTGGGTTAAAGGAAGCTAGGTGCAAATTAAAGAGACCTATAGCTGTCTTATACTTTCAAGGATTAATGACTATTCAGTTAGCCCTGAGAAGGGTGAGCAGGAAGATACAAGTTAATCTATTTCAGCAGAATTTGTGAGCTGCATTGTCGCCAGCATTTGCCCAGAAGAAACATTCAGGCACGTCATGTTTACAGCAGCTGCTCTGAAATCTGAACAATCAAAACACAGATTCCTCCCAACACCCTGAAACTGAAGCAGGCCATGCTGAAGCTTCCATTCACAGATGAAAACTCCCAACTATTATTTTCTGTTTATTTACCATGCCTGTGGAATGGACCGTGATGGTCCCCGGGTGATTTCCAGTCCATCCCGCTGTGCCTGCGTGGGCAGAGGCACCACAGCTCTCTCGCAGTGGTGGGAAGCAGCCAGGCTGCCTGCATAGGCAATGCTGAGCGTGGCACTGGGTCTATCGCTCTGGGGAGCTTGTGCTGCCTGTGGTGAGAGCCAGGATTTCCAGCCCACGGTGCTGAGCAGGACATTGTTTCCCATAGCAATCCTTCCCCAGGATGAGTGATAAGGAGGAGATTAAACTTGCAGTGTGATCCTGCTTCTGGCTGTTGGAGACTTTTGAAGAGACTTTAATGGTGATAACTTATGAGCTAGGAGATTAAACGTAGCTTCTCTCCTTTGAAAATGCCGAGCCACCACTCTGGTTACAGTGGATGTGAGACTCGCCTGGTTACAGGAGAAGAGGATAAGAGCTCAATTGGACTTAATCCAGTCCAGCGATAGAGAGAAGTATGACAAAATCAAGCATTTCAAAACATAATTACGCCAGACAGTAAACTCTGCCTACCCAAAGGACAAACTCTACACCAAAATTTCAAACCCTGACTCTTTATGTGCATTCAGAAACAATTTTACATCAAAGCACATCTTTTTCTTATTCATGGCTGAGTCAGAAGGCAGTGGGATTTTCTCTGTAGAGAGCTGTACACCATTTTCTTTAGAGAAGCAAGGTCTTGCATGGTTGGCACTGAGGAAAATCAGCAGGACTGCTGGACCAAGAGTCCCAAGAAATGGGATTTCTTATCCAGATGTGCCTGACTGTGTTAAAAACTACCAGGAGGCTGGTAGTAGAGCAGTGGGCTAAAATTGAAATTACCCCTTACAGCTTTCACAGGGATGCCTGTGGTAGGTAGCAGGTAGCTCCCACCCTGATAGGGTGAAATCAGAGGGCAAGTGTCAGACTTCAGGGTCATGAACTGAACTCTAAGAACTGCATTTTACAAAATCTCCTGTTTCTTTTGGATGTGCGAATAATTAGGCTGGCACCTCCAAGCCATTAAGAACCCAAGACTGCTTCCATGGGCCATGTGTAAGGTCTTTTGCCCTTTGTTTGCAGCCTAGTCTCAAGTTTCATATGACTGCAAAGACACTGCAGTTTGATAAATCTTAATATGCTCATTCCTTGATAGGAATATCCACCAGTCTAGTTTCCTAATAACTAATGACCTTCTTATCTGGCTTACTTTCCTAAAACAAATTTTCAAACGTTGTTTTTTCTTCTTCCATTGATTTGCTCAGTCCTGTTCACGGGCCTGCAGGGTTACAAACCCTCTCTGATCATATACTAATGAGTCATTAGTATTGACTGTCTGTTAATGTGAATAAATCACCCCTTCTTAGTCATTCTTTGTCCAAATAAAAAGTCTATTCTGATAACAAAAATGTTACAACCAGCCAAGAATCTGTGAGATAAAATTAGAACAGCTGTTCCTCAGGGCTGCCAGGAGCAGGGCTCAGCTCGCTCTGCCTCTGCCTGGCAAGTCCTCACTGCCACTGCCCCCTTGTTTTATCCCCTTTTTTTATTTAAGCATATGTGTTCACTTAATTACACTTTGAGCCTAAGACTGCATAATCGTGTTTCAGTCAGATTTTAACGTCTTTAGATGGCTAAGAACAAAAGGTCAACACTGTTATTAGCTGTGTAACTTTACTGAAGTGTGACTTCACCATAAGATCAGCACAAGGTCATTTTAAGGTATTTTTACACTTTCGTTAGCAAAGGGGAATTACCCATTCACTTCTGGACAAGGTTAAATAGCTGACAACAGCTACAGATTAAATATTAAGCCATTGGTCCTCCATTTCAAGCAAGAAATTGCAGCTGTCATCAAAAACACTCGGAAGTTCAGGCAGCATCTTGGAACTGGTACAAGGAAAGACCACTTTTAATTAGCACAAGGGAACTGTGCAAATTTTGAGCCAGACTCACTCTGCTGTCTCGCACCTTCATACAACTTTGCATGAGTAACAAAGGCCATATGCTGCTGTTTGAAAAACTCAGCACATTTTTTTTTTTAAGAATAACCAGTGTCTTCTTGTGTTACATTCAGCAGGACTGAAGATGCGATCA
This sequence comes from Falco peregrinus, assembly GCF_023634155.1. Classification (NCBI taxonomy): domain Eukaryota; kingdom Metazoa; phylum Chordata; class Aves; order Falconiformes; family Falconidae; genus Falco; species Falco peregrinus. The sequence continues at coordinate 72,811,628 of NC_073723.1, forward strand.
GATGAGATGGGTGAGATGACTTCTCGGCTCACTATTGCTAAAAAATATTTTTTCTTTTCCTGGGTCGATTTCTACTACTTTCATGTAGTACTACTGACCCTTGAAAGGTCAGAGATAGCACCCAGTTAGCCCAGGGGAGAGCTGGGGACCACAGGGGTAAGGCAAAGAAGGAGGATGCTGGTGACAAAAAGGAGGAGGAGAAGGAGAGGGAGAAGGACTGCTCCTTCCAGAAGCCCTGAGCTGCTGGATCAGATCAGTCTGTTTGCTCTGACTGAACCCTTGGGGACCTACAGTAGATTTGCAATAGCCCAAAGTCTCCACAGTTCAAGCATTTAGACCCAGATTTAATAAAATGTTTAGGCTCCTGTTGTTAGACTCATAACTTCCTTTTCTTTATTTGCTTTTCGAAGAGTTTGGTAACAGCCAGGATCTATACCTTACTGCGTTTGGGTCTGTGGAATGATGATTATGTTGATAACTTTGAAAATACGAACTGAGTTCAAGTCACCTATTTGCTCACAGCTTGCAGTAATGGCTGCTGTAGGGGGGTAAAAAGCCACCTTCATTTCAGACAGAGACCGTGTGCTTCTAGACTGCATGATTTTGGCATTTCTTTCTAAAATGTTTCTGAAGTTGATATTTGTGTTCTAAAATGCACCAGCTAGTTGCATTTGGCCACCACTCATTTCTCATACCTTTGTATGGCCAGGACGTGCTTGCAGCTCTGTTTTCCTCCCTGGTTTTCCTCACGTGGTTTTCCAGGCTTGTGTGAATTACAGCACATAGTGCCTGAACTGATAAACTTTTACCTGAGTAAAAGCATATGCCTTCATTTACTATCCAGCCATGCTACCAGCCCTGGACTATAGTGTCCTCCACCCTAGCTCTTGAAATCTCCTTGGACGTGTGGTCCAGAGCAGAGGCAAGAGATGCTGCCAGCATTTCTGAAGGTGGCCACGACCCACGTTCTGCTTGCTGTGTGGCTTGAATGAGTAAGTCAGGAAGAAACAGAGGCTAAAAGGTGGCAGGCTGTAGCTGTGTAGAAATAAGGTAATTTTTTTAACTGCACTGAACATGTGAAGGCTTCTAATTCACAAAGGTTCAAATTCAAACACATTACCTTATTACAGTTGTCTTTAAAATTGCCGTAAAAAGGACTGGAAAAACTTAAGTGTCCTGGGATGGCCAAGAGGCCATTTAAGAAGGCAAAATAGCTCAGCTCATTTTTGTGGTCTCCCCAAACACGCTGACTGGGTAAGTCCTAGTTTCCCTTAGTTCAAACTAAAAAAGATGCTTTCAACACACCTACTTAAACTTGTGCTAAGATGAAGAAGGAGCGTGCCATAGAGAGGAGATGGTTGTGTAAAGATCATTTAAAAGGTTTTCCTGACTGCACCTCAAATGCTAGTTGCTCCTGGCTGGCTGAGCATCACCCAGCTGTATGTGATGTGGTCAGGGCAGCAGTGGGTCAAGCCGCGTGCCGCAGGAAAGGTCCATGCTAAAGCTCAGATGTAGACACGTTTCAGTGGTGCTGCAGGCTTTGTGCAGTGGAGAAAAAAACCTCATAACTCATTATTGTAATGTTTTATAAGCAGTATCTACTGTTGATTTGCTTTTTATAACAGGTACTTGGCTATTAGTGTAAAATTTCTGAGGCCTCCCTTATATTGCACTTTATAGATGCTAGTGCATGTCTGATTAACTGTGACAGATGACTGAGGATGCAGTCCTCTTTCCAAATGTCAGAGGTGTCCTGTAACATCTGCTGGCCACATTTGCCTAGGTTTGGAGGTGGCGATCACAGCTATGGGACTGCTTTTTCTTAAGCAATACTCAAATTCATTTAATAATGCAAATGTGGTCCCAGAAGTGCAGCTTTACTGCATAATGACTAAGCTCTGTCACAGCAGGATGCCAAGAATGAGTTTCTCTGGGAAGCTGTGGGTATGCATAATGAACAGCTATCCCTAATAAAGTCTTTTAAATCAGGAGTCTTACTCAGATCAATTGAGTTAAATGAGTTTGCACTTTGTAAACACAAAGGTCCAAGTCTCTGACTTGGGTAAAACACCACATCTACTCTCATGTCAGTGAACATTTAAATAAGTTGATGTCCTGGCCTTAAGAGTTAACTTTTACACTCACACGTGATAGGAAAGCCCATGTAACTCTATACTGCCCCCAGTTAATGTAGGTAGAGTGTGCGATCCTGCTTTTTGTGGATGCATTTCATTTTTCCTCTAACAACCTTTGAACAAAAGTCACAGACAAGGACTCTGTATCTGTCAGTATATTTCAACCAGATATGGGGTGTGTGTGTGTGTGTATGTGTGTGGGTGTGTGTGTATGCGTGGGGTGGGGTGGGGTGTGTGTGTGTGTTGGAAAGACAGATGTTTAAAAGATACGAGTTTCCTGTACATTTGAAGAAAGCAAGTAAGAAACGAGAGAGACCATATGTATGGGTAGGTCTCTCATACTTTTTGAAGTACTAATTTTTAAGCAAATTTCCCATTTGCCCACTCTTGCTCTGTGTAGTTTTGTATCATGGGTTGGTCTCAGTGTGAATGAAAGAGATTCCTTTCAGGTTAAACTGAAGTGGGAGATGCTCTCCACAATTGTATTTAATGTATTTCAGTTGCATAAGGGCATATAGTCCATGAGACCAGGCAAGGGATACTCAAAAATCCCTGAAATGTAGATAGCAGAGACTGTGATGTCCTGTTCTTCTCCACAGACCTGGTCCTAATAGTCTGCACTTGCTTGCTAATATAGCACCCTTGCCCAAAGCACCCCATCCTGGCTGACATCAAACAGTCTGTCAGGTGCTGTCTCAGTGCCTCAGCTTCAGGAAAGCTTCAGCTGGAGTTCACACGTTATTAGATGCTGGGGAACCTAGTCTTCCAACAGAGTGTGTCTCTGTTGATTGCATCTCAGCAGGAGATCCCACCGAAAGCAAGCAGGCCTCCTGAAGTCTGGTGTTCACAGGACTAACTGTTTAATAGAAACAGATCTGCTTCCAGTATGGGATTTATACAAGCATAACTGCTAGAGAAATCTGTCCCTGGGAGTCAGGACCATTGCAATTGATCTTATGCATTAAAAATCAGTTCAGCAACACATTTTGTGTTTGGGAGGCTGTATTCCCTCAAGGATTTGCAATTGAATGTCAAAGCATTATAATTACACATGAGAACCAGTAAGTAAAAATTACAAGTTTGCCTTTGATGGCTATCCTGAGTGCCAAGGCCCATAACCTTTTAAAAATACATATATAGAATACAGGTATAAAGGACTTATCTTTTATTCGTAGGATCACCACCAAGGAAACGAATCTGTGCTTCTTAATATGACCATTGACTTGAAAGATTTTGCAGGCTTACCCCAAATTCAGTTGCATTTTTTCCTTATTTCTCTTGTTAAAGAGAAGGTAAGTCTGCCTTGTATGCCTGTAAGAATAATCTAAATTCCCAGTATAGACAGACCCAGGAGAGTAAGATATTCTTTTTCCTTGACTTTTCCTATGTTGACTACAGAATTCAGAGCAGCCAGTCATAAAAATTCAGACGTTATTGTAGTTAAATTCATTTTGTAAAAGAGGCTGGAAACATCTTATGGTTTTTACTTTTTTTTTTTCTTTTTTTACTACATATTTAATGAAGTAAAAAAGTTAAGTTCTTTTCATGCCAAAAATGCAAAGTATATGTGCAGGATCAGTTACTAATTTCTGCCTACTTCTAACACCATTTGCAAGTACTGTCCCCCTAGAATGTCACACCAAAGAGGTTTTGTAAAAATCTAAGCCTCTCAATTTAATATCTTAATTTCTTATCACATATGATGTGCCTGGCAGAGGGAGAGCCCATAGCCCACCCCGGGACACCACACCGACTCTGCAGTTGTGCTGTATAAGCAGAGCAGCTACTGCTTCCACTTTGGGGTGGAAACATTCCAGTCTTCTCACAGAAACTCAGCATAGCAAATCCATTTCTTTTGTTAAAAGCGGAGTTTTGCCTTTATTTTCTGGGTATGATAATGATTCTTTTTTTCTCACTTATTTGTCCAGTTAAATTTGTAATTGTTACAAAGCCATGCAAGTCACCACTAGGATGGGGAAACCCAGGATGGTCTGTTGAAGAGTTGATGAAAAAAAATATGTAAAATTGATTATACACAGAGTAATAAAAGAAAAACAAAGGGAATCTCCCTGAGTTATCTTCTGGGTTGCTTCTTTGAATGCTTGATGACAGGCATAAACTTGATGACTGTTTCAGAAAGTCAGATCTCTTTGCCTGAATTTTTGACCAAGTCTTCTGGACCTAGACCTCCTTCCTGTCATGCTATGTGAGAGCGTATATGAGAACTATAGCGATGTTATAATGTTCTGCCAGTAAGCAGCAAGGAAATCTGGGAGGGACTACCAGATAAGGCTCAAATGAAAATTCATCATAGATTATAAACCTGTTTTTTTGGGCTTGTAAAATCAGATGTGGTATGTTCATGAAAGGGAAGTATTCATGAATAGTATTTGAATTGTTCTATTTAAGCATAACCACTACCCGTTTATTCAAATGTTTAAAAAAAATGGAAAGAGAAAGAGAAATTCTTTCCAGTTCTCCCATTCAAACTTTTCTCTCACCTGATCTGAGAGACCTTCAAGGGAAAATGGACTTAAAACTACTCTTTTGTCAAAGTGATAATCGATAAACTGGTCTGAATTTCACAGCCATTCTCAGGAGCTATCTGAATACTGTCTGAAATGAAATTGGATGTTAAGGATATTTCTTGCAAAAAGATCACTTGAATTTTGTCACTGGAGTTATGTGACCTAAATTAATTTGTTTTGCAAGGTGTTAGCTAATGTAGAATCATTTATAATGTTGATATTTTTATCTTCACAGACCCACATAAACCCACAATCCACGTAGCTTAAATTGTCACTACAGCCTAAATCAAAGGTTTTACTATAACCCTTCTGAGGATGGCATATGTTAAATGTCTATACTCAAACACTAGATTAAATTCCATAATTAGCAAGATGCAATAAGCTTTAAGAAATGTACTCACTAAGGAGGGTGCCCAGAAGCTTAAAAAAATTAGATTCCTTATTAATATGTTTAAAGACTGTCATTGTGAGCAAAAAAGCACAGATACAGAAGTTTAAAGGAAATCCCGTCTCTACTCTGCCCTGTAAAGACGAGCCATGTTCACAGCATGGCCAGAACAGCCAGCGTGCGTGAGGTGGCTGATGATCACAGGCAAGTGTCTCTGGCAGGAAACCTGCAGCTGACGAGGGATACTTGAGTCCCAGTCTCTGATGTGAGGTGGGGACCCAAGTACTCCAGTTATGAATCCAGCACAAGGACTACTCCAGGTGAGAGAAGAAACAGGGAAAACAGTATTTGACTGGTCACAGAGAGATGCTCTTTGCAAGGAGATTCTCAAGTTTTATTGATGCCTTCATAAAGCTGATGTCTTTATGATGGTTCAGGAGTCTCAGAGGTTGTTGGGGAAATTGCCTTGCTTCCACTTTCAGAAACTGATAATGCTGTATTCCTTGGCAAAAGGCTTGCTTTTTTTTTTTTTTTTCTCCTAGGTGCTCAAACAGATGCCCATTTGGGATTCCAGAGAATTACAGTCCCTAATGTCTATAATTTCTGTAGATTGGTAACGCTGTTAACCATTACAACCAGGACAGGAATTTTGAGGAGAAGGCTCAAGTAGTGCTGAACAAGAACAAGGAGAAACCGTCAAAATCTGTTCTGCAAGCATCTCACAAAGCACTAAAGGTTGGTGGCAGTAAGTGCCTTGCTCTGCCTCTGCATGACCTGGCTCTTTTCCACTTAGTTACTGTTTTGGTTTTTTTTTCATTTGGGCTTTTTTATTTCCTTGGGCGGGATTCTTTTTCAGGTTCTCTAAAATAATTACTTTTAGCTTATCTGCTCTCTACAATGATCTGAAAACCTTTAACCAAAGACAGTGTAAAGAAGACAGCACAAGCAGAAGACAGCACAAGACAGCATAAGACAGCACAAGCAGAGTAGTTCTACATGTTGTTTAGTAAAAGAAGCGAGAGCTATGTTGCTAGTGTTCACGTAATTTGAAAAAGTGTTCTCAAAAAGTTCTATCTTAATCTCAAGAGATAGAATCTGACAGTTCCATTTTACACCTAGGCTACTGTGAACTAGTACCGCACTTGACCCACCTCTGTCATGGTCTCTGTATTACAGGTGTGGGAATGTGAATATTTAAAAGGTGCCACTCCTCAACAAAGTGAGCACAGCCTGTCCCAGCTTTTATCAGATTGCAGTAATAGCAAGTGTTTGCCGGATGCACTATAGTCCTAGGTTTTAAATGAAGCGTACCCACTGTGTGAGGGAACCCAAACAACATCAGCTTTAGATGGTGAATGGTGTTTGCCTTTGAAATATTCCAGATTTTGTCCAGCTGTTTCAAATTATGTTGTGAAAGCAAATAGACATTCACACTCAACAATACCTTTGCTGCTTTATTTCTGTAACTCATTCTCACTGTACTCTTTTTTGTTGGGTATGAATTGTATACTTTATATAGAAAACCGTGCTCTTCAGGAGAGGAAGCAGTTTCCAATTACATAATCCTCATAAGAAAAATACTAAAGTGATAATGGTTCCTATATTTAAATTGTGAAACAATTTGCATCGTGAGATTAAAAAAATCCCTACAAATAACAAAGGCAGAACATTTAAAAAGAATCTCTCCACTAACCTGTCCGTAAAACTGAGGGGTGCCAAGCCTTGATGGTTATCTTAGGCTGGGATGTATAAAGCCTTGGTTAACAATAAGGAGTAATGACAAACCTGAAGACATGTGCTTTTAGTTTCCAATCTGCTCCATGTTGTAAAGGGTTGGGTGTTTGTAGTCCCTTTCTCATGCAGTGGCACCATAATACTCCTGAACAGTCTGGAAGTCTGGGGCATGTAGGACTTCAGAAACTGTGTTTGTCTTGCACGTTGTGGGCAGTGATGGTGCTATGGGCTCAATCCCAGCCACACACCCCACTGTCTTCTGCTCCCGACTCCCAAATTTTTCTCCTGTGTCTCTGGAGAACTATTTTGGCTGATTTATTCTTCCATCAAGTGCATTGTGATGTTTCTTACAAAGATGCAACATCTATTTTAGATAATAATATTAAAAATGGACAAAGATAGTGTTCAAAGACCTTCTGGTTTTCCTAGTAGCAGATGGTGGAAATCAATTTGCTATTAATTTACTTTCATGTCAAACACTCAATATAATTAAGCAAAGTGTCATCTAAACTCTGATTACTTACTTTCAAATTAAGATGATGTGTAGAACAGACTACTAATTATCACACTAATACCTGTGAAATGCAGTTTTCAAGCTTCATAGGCTTTTTAGTATCAGACTTCAAAGCCTCCTGACAGGAATTATGGGTAGGAAGGTCAGGACTTAAAGCTAAATTTGTTTAATATTATCCTTCATGTGGGAGCACTCATTTAAATTGTTAATTCCCTTTGCTAAATTTCACACATGCAACTAAGCATGACTATTGGTGTTGTACTTGGGTACCATTTGCTCCACCTGCACACATAAAGGAAAAGTGGTGTTCTCCCTGATACTAATAGAAATTATCCAAGTGCATCACAGGTGTGATTTAAAACTTTAATACAGTATATATCTGTGCTTGTATTCAGAAAAAAACTATTTGTGTTAATATTAATTAAAGACAAATCTGACTGAGGAAATCATCATGCATGCCATTTGCTTTATAATTGTGCACATACCTAATTACCCTTCCATGGAGATGAAACATCAGAAAGGACTCTCAAGCCCTTTTGCTTATTATTATCTGCTTTAGTACAGCATTCTTCCTCTATAAGCTATTGCATCCAACCTTGTTTTCAATCTTTCAAGCTACTGAAAATTCCTTTTTTTTTTTTTTTTTTTCCCCTCCTGAGGAAAACTCTGTTTAATCTTTTACAGACTGACCAAGAAAATGTTTCCAGATACTCACCCAGCCTTTTTTATTCCTCTGAGTCATCCAAAGCTTCTTATATCTGCTGCTGGAATTCAAAATAAGATTATTATATGTGGCTTACAGCCTGCAAACTGGATATAGGATAAGGCATTTTAGCTGCAACTTACCTGATAAACTGTGAAATAATAGTGAGAGAAGAAACCTTTTTCCAAGTAATAATTTTCCACATAAGTAATGTGTCTTAGAAATATTGTTGCCTCAAATAACAGGAAAAAAACATAACAATCGTGTAAGTGGGAGGATGATCCATGCAAAAATTCTTTCTCATTAAAGTTTCTTGAAAAAGTTTGAAAATCTTTGAATTTTTTTCAAAGGTTAATGAAGAGGAAGAAAATCAAAGGAACGGGGCAAAGATCAGCACTTCAGCATAATTCATTAGCAGACAATATGTGTGCCTTCATAGCACAGCAAAAAGCAACCTACAGGCAAAAGCTCTTTTCAACAAGGGGAAGAAATAAGGAGATCCACTTGCCAAGTTTTAAGAAAACTAGCCATATAGGGCTGTGACCAGCCTGTCAATGGGAGGCAGAGGACAGCCTGTGTAGATAGTACAAAAGCAGCTCTGGGAAAAGTTTCTAGAACATCTCAGTCAGTGTTGGGTGATTTGCTTTTATACAGCTGCCAATAGTCAGGACTGTATCCAACTGACAGCCCTACATTCAAAAAAGCAGAAGGACGTAGCTTCTGCTTTGGAGATTAATTTAATTTTTGTCATTAGCAAAGTTACAACCTCAGCGTACTGCAGTAAAAGCCATGCTGAAGGCTACCTAGCTTCCACCGTGCACCCTGTATATAGTGCAGCTTATACAGGGGACACATCAGTAGATGCAGGGGTCAGAGCACATAACATTCAGACATCTTCATTACCTCCTTCCAGGCCTTTATAAATGATGCTTAGTAAAACAAACCAAGTTTGTTTTAAACTAAACTATACTCAAACAAAAATAAAGCAAAACCTGCAGTTAAGTGCCACCAAAACGATTCCCATAAGGACGATGCTTTTTATTAGAGATGCTAACATTAAATGTAAAAAAATATGCTGGATTCAGGAATGGAACCAAAATACTTTTATGTCAGAGCAATAGGTGTCTGGGTAGTGAAGACCAGTATCACATCTCTGACTTGCCTTGCATGGGAGGGCACTCGCCCAACGAGATCAAACCGATCACAGTGTTCAGAAGTGAAGGAGAACATTAGGGTTATAGGTATTACCTAAATGATCTAGAATGACTGAAATCAATGACTACTTGAAACCAAATGACATTGAAAAGATGGGTATGTTTTGAGAGCTAGATGTGCTTGTGCAAATTTGTGTTATGTGTGAGAAGCTACATAGGCACTGAGGTACAGTGTCCCGGCCTACCTAAGAGTGGCACTTAAATACCTGACTATTGAATACAAACTGGATGAAAATATGTTCTTCACCTCCAGTATCTGTCAATGTGATGGGAATGGAAACAAATGTATGACTTTGTGCTTTAATTGAAAACATAACTGTACTTGCCTTGAAGGAACTCTGTTGCTTCCTAAACATAAGGAATATCGCATCTCATGACAAAAGATGCCAGTTCTGAAAATCTGTATCTTAGTATGTGGCTGCTGAAAAAGAAAACAGATCACAAAATAATGTTTCTGACAGATAAGAAATGTCCTCATTTATGAACGTTGTGTCTTGCCTGGTTAATATATCTGCTTTATGGGTGGAGGGGATTGATCAAAAAAACTCCGGCAAAAGTTACTGCAGCAATTTAGGAAATAACAAAATGCACCAACCCACTGTGCACCTCGGCTGCAGGTAACAGCTCTCTAGGGCAGAGCTGGCAGGACAGAAGTGTTTGCTCAGAATTTCAGTGCGAAGCCTGCCATCTTAAGCTGCGTTCAGATACTGGGCTTCAGATCACCTTCAGTCTTGTTGGTTAGTACGTGTATCCCTGGATCGGATTGACGTGGTGGGGGAAGGTGGAAGGGAAAAACGCATTACCTTCCACTGTCCGCCTCTTTCCACAAGAAGAACACGGGGATGGGAAAGACAGACAGTAGCCCATGATATGGACGACTGGAGAAGCAGGACTTAGTGTTAGGAATTTCAGCAACAGGTATAATATTGGAAAAAGAACATGAAGAACTTCTAAAGGTTGGAAAGGTTGGCCTCTGAGAACAGCCAGACAAGGAGCCAGCTTCACTGGTCAGTGATAGAGAAGGTAGATCTAATTAATGCTGCTACAATGAGGTGTTAGGGTGTTAAGCAACACAAACAGTTCTAAGGAATATTTCTCCTTTTAAAGATATTTTACAGTCAACTTTTCTTCTTTTGGGAAATACAAAATTTAGTTTCATTTAAGAAGGCTGTAGGTGACCAACTTACCACTGACTACGTAAGTGAAGAACTGCAAATGACCAAACTCAACCAGATTTACAGGATGGTGAGCAATTGTCATGCATTGATACAATCAAGTATTTGCTCGGACATAAACTTTCATTGCCTGGAATAAAATATTGTCTGGGAAGAAGGCAAAATGGGGAATCTTCATATAGAAACGTAATAATGCAAATATCTAAATAGGGTAGGAGCAGAGGAAATAATTACACCATGGGAAAAATGGAGGCTATGGAAGAACAGACTATGAAGCATAGGTGATGGTGAAGTTTTACTTTTAAAATTCTATATGGAATTTAAAATTATTTATAAGCATACACAGAGTTTTGATGGAAGGGTTTAAGGAGAAAAGAGGTTTGGGATCCAAATTAGAGGGGAGAGAACTAGGTGAGGGAATGTGTGATCAGAGAAGACATGTTACATGTAACAGAGAGCAGACAGAACAAGAAATGAGGATTTTGGTGGGATAATGCAATGAGTGAGAAGTCCACACAAACTAGAAGTTACCACCTTTGCAAGGTAGGTCACCTGTTTTATGATGCTTAACTTGGATTTGGAGCCTAACTTCATGCTCCAAAGATGTGAAAACTTTAAATTTCTTTAATCTTCCTGTCCTATAACTCAAAAGACCCTTTATCAGATACCTTCTTGTCAAATGAGACATAAATCAACAGAGCAATCACAAACTGTAAACCCTAAACCAGATTATCTCAGGCTGCAATGTTCAAGGGGAGTTTTGAGTTAAAATGTGATTCTCCTTTTATGACTACTATAGATATAAATACTAAGTAATTGCCACATCATTCAGTTTTGTAGGTTAATATATTTTGTAGCTGTTTATAATATTTGGTTTGCCACTAGATCTTATTTAGAATTCAGTCATACTCAAAATGAAGCAGATCACTTAGCAAAACAGCAGCTAACACATTTAGGTCCCTTAGACACAAATATGATTTCTAAAGTTCTGAAAGGCCAAAATATACAATAGCAGAGGGATGGCCACATACTCTAAAGTAAAATATTCATGTGATGAAGTGCTTGTAAGAATCAAGGTAGGACTTAAAGTAACTGGAAAGAAAGGAAAGAAAGGGAACTACTATATGAGAAAATATGAACAAAAAGACAAATGACAACCTTATGCTGTTTATTTGAATAAATCAATAGGCTGCTCATACAAATAACTTCCTTAAAAATGCAGGTTGATGTTTTTGCTTGGAAGTGAACAGTGATGTCAAATAATAGTAAAACCCTCATTAGTATTTTTTATTTATTAAAATGTCTTCCAACATATTGTCAAATTGCATCTAATGATCTCTTTTGAAAAAAGGAGTAATTCTGGAGAAATGGCAATAACAATATGCGGAACAATAGTGATGCAGAAAATAGAAAAGAACCCAGGTATTTTACAAAGATACATGAAGATGAGCTGTTTTAGTATCTGGAAAGATTTGGATGCAATAATCTGTGATAAAATAGGGAAGGTAGAGCCTGTTTGTACACCATAAAAGCAACGCCCAAAAAACAACAGAAAAGAAAAAATGCTGCCCAAGAGGTCTCTGATCCTATTTTTTTTAAAAAATCATGAACACCCACCTAAAATTTGTTTTTAAACTGCAGCACTGAAAAAGGCAGATCAAACTTCCAATGTTCAGAAGAGGACTTTTATAATGTGATATGGCTACAAGATTGCAAAATTGATTTATTTCATACTTTACTGGGAATATTGAACACCTGCTAAAGTGAAAAATAAAATGCCACTTTCTTTCTCACAGTCCAGAGGCAAACCCTCGGAAGATGCAAACAAATAAAGATTTGCTCTAGTGGAAGTGTAAAAATTTATATGAGCTCGGGACAACTCCTGTGATGCTTTGCATGTCTAGAGAGAGATTAGGTTTATTTTAGAAAATCCCTGAATCATGTATGAATTAAATAAAGGAAAACAAAATTTTCCTGTATGTGATGGAAACAGCATATTAGAGGGAAAAAAGCACCTAATTTAAAAAAAAAATGTTTAAAATATTTTCTTAGCATTTTCTTGAACATCAACATCTTTCATACGGTCCAAGAAAATCTGTGTTTACTTCCTAACAGATGTTACATACTCAAAAGGGGATCAGAAAATATTTTTTAGATGCAAATTTTGATACAGAAAGTGACAAACATACAAGATAAAAATCATAATGACTCTTACATAACCTAAAGCTAATCACTACCTTACACCATAATTTTTTATTCCCATTGATGTCTTTTATCAGGAGAATTTGGAAAAGATTGTGATAACAAATCCATTGGTATACATCTGGAAAAATATACCTATGCAGGACAGAATTATTACAGATTATGTCGTTCCAATATGACCAGAAGCTGGCTTTGTGGTTTTAGAGCTTACCTGTTAATATTTTCTTTGGTTCTGTATTGTACATGAAGTAAGAATGTAGTTTTATTACAATTAAGTTAGTAATTTCTTCTACTAAACACTCTATAAAGATGACTAATACTTGATGCAGTTGGATGCAGGCTGTAATAAAGTCCAAGTAAATAACACTTCTTTTTTTTTTTTTTTTTTTTTTTTTTTGGCTCCAGCATAAATGTGCCAGCTTCTTTTTCAGTTTTCCTCAAGGCTAAAGGTTTATCTTTTTTTTTTTTTTTTGCCATCCTTATTATTACGCTCCAGTGCTCAAAAGGTAAAACTGTGCTAAGGGCAACAATATCATCTGTTAAACTCATGTTATGTGCGGAGTGTTACAGACTGCCCCAGGGTATTTTTTCCTGATACTCACCACAGGTTGTCCTACTGCAGTGACCTTGGGTTCGCTGCAGGCTTAGGGAGCACTCTTTTGCTGGAGACCTGTGGTGGAAAAACTTCTCACTAAGAATAAAGTTCTGCCATCTGTCGCAAGCCTGGTGTTAAACAACTGAACCAAAATGCCTTGGCTTCCATGGATCCTGAGCACTTCCAGTACTAGTCAGGTAATGACTAATGACAGAAAAAAAAAGGCAAAAGGCCATTGAAAACAGACTAACTTAAAGCCATTCTCACAAAGTGCTAAACAAGAAGCACAAGAGTGAGTGGGCAGAATTAATCTCAGCAGCTCCCATTTTCTTTTCTTGCTTACTATATATAAGTTTTGGGATGACTTGGTAGCTTTTATCAAGCACATGCTATACCGTGAAGAGTCTGGGAATGTTACACAGCATCCTAGCTCACTGTAGCTGGTTTCTGTATGAGGCATCTATCCAACTGTTCAGAGCAGATCTGTCAACTTCTATAGCACTCTTTTGGGTTGGTGGTTTGTTTTTTTGTTGGTTTGTTGTTTTTTTTTTTTAATAGTATAAACACAACTGATTTGTACAATTTAAGGAACATGCTAGAGTTTGACAAATGTAAATGCAGTGCAGATGCACTGAGGTGCATGACAGGGTCTTTCAGCTCCTGGTGCTTGGACTCTATGCCATCTCACTAGCATCTTGGTGTCATTCTGCAGGCTGGCTCTCGGGACTGTGTGGTGGGAAGTGAGCTAAGGGTGCAGGGGGGCAGCGGGCTGAGGGGCAGGGTTCCAGCAGCTGGTGCCTGGGGTGGGGGAAAGGCAGAGGAGGTTGTTCTGCAGCAGGGAGGGGGTGAAGTGAGGGAGAAGAGGGATGGAGGCAGGACTTATTATGACTATCAAGAAAGGCCAGACAACAAATGGCTTAATAAAACAGCAGGTTTTGTAAGATAGGATAAGAAGAAGAATATAGACAGTGAGTACATTCTACATGCCTTCAGATGTTGAGCACCCTGTGTTCACGCAGCATTGGATGGAGCCCAGATGGATGTTCCCAAGGGATGCTGCACAGAGCAGATCCTGTCCACGGATTAACGCTTTCCCCCTTTTGATCATCTGAGCTACTATGAGATTTCCTCACAAGAACACAGCTCTATTCCTGAAGGACATTCACATAAGAACTTCTTGCTGCATGGTCAGATACAGGCAAGGTCACGCAGGAGGTGAGGTTGCCGGTATGGCGTGGGAGCTGCCCACAGCTGGCTCCATGACCATGATGTGTCTGAGGTGACCCCACAGCCGGGGACCGTGCAGCCCGGCACAGCCCGTGGACCCTGCCAGGCATGCAGCCCCGCACCCACCTGCACCTGCCTGGGGTAATAGTGAGGGGGGTTGCTTGCACCTCCATGGGCAGCCCTCTCCCAGACACGACAGCTGCGCCCACCCCTTGATCCACACAAATGTTACCTTTCTCAGCCATCTTACAAGTTACAGATTATCTGAGCAGGCTGTCCAGCTAATAGACATTTCCGGACAGGCTGGAAGGTTATCTCTGTCCTAACACACACCACCAGCACAACTCACACTGGTGTGGGGCAGCGAGCTCTCACGCAGCCGCTGCTCACACTGGCGAGCAGGCTGCTCAAGCCCTGTGTGCCAGGCCCAGCAGAGCAGCACGTTCAGGGTCACTAGCTCCTCGAATGCAGTGTCTTCTGCAAGGCACCTGGTGCAGAGGTTCAGGGAAGTGAATAGGAGAGGGGAAAAGGGGATGAGAAGGAAAAAAAAGAAAAGTTTGTAGAAGGTAAGGACAGACTAGGAACAGGGAAAAGATTACAGAATAACTCAAGCTGGAAAGGACCCATAAGGATCATCAAGGCAAACACCCTGTCTCTCGCAGGGCTACCTACAATTACACCATGTGACTAAGAGTGTTGTCCAGATGCTCCTTGAACTCTGACAGGCTTGGTGCCATGGCAACATCCCTGGGGAGCCTGTTCCAGTGACTGGTCACCCTCCGTGGCAGGTTGACCCTGGCTGGTCACCAGGTGCCCACAAAACTGCTCTATCACTCCCCTGCTCAGCAAAACAGGGGGAGAGAAAATAAGGTGAAAAAAACCTCGTGGGTCAAGGTAAAGGCAGTTTAATGTAGCAACAGCAAAAGTTTCACCTGCGGAAGCAATATAATAAATAACAATATCTTAATTAATTAATTTTATTAATTAATATAATTAATGAAATATATATTATAACAATATAATAAATAACAAAAGATGTTATTCTCTACTTCCCATCTGCAGGCGATGTTCAGCCACTTCCCAGGAAGGGGGTTCAGTATGTGTAGAGGTTGTTGTAGAAAACTAACATCATAAATAATGAATGCCCCTCCTTCTTCCTCCTTTCCCTTAGCTTTTGTGTCTGAGCAGACATCAGATGGTATGGAATATCCCTTTGGCTAATTTGGGTCAGCTGTCCTGGCTGTGTCCCCTCCCAGGATCTTGCCCACCCGCAGCCTACTGGGGGCAGGGCAGGGGGGGAAGGTTGGAGCGACAGCCTTGGTGCTGTGCGAGCGCTGCTCAGCAGTAGCCAAAACCCTGCTGTGTTATCACCACCTTTCCAGCTACCAGTACAGGCACAGCTCTACGAGGGCTGCTGTGGGGCTCAGCCAGACCCAATACACCCTGTCAGTGAAGAACCTTCTCCTAAACTCTAAACTTCCCCTGATGCAGCTTCATTCCATTTCCTTATGTTCTATCACTGGTCACCAGAGAGAGGAGACCAGCACCTCCCTCTCCACTGCAGAGTTTGTAGACTGCAATGAGGTCACCCCTCAGTCTTCTCTTCTCCAGGATGAACAAACCAAGTGACTTCAGCTGCTCCTCAGAAGTCTTGCCCTCAAGACCTTCCACCATCTTGGTCATCCTCTGAACACACTCTAATGGTCTGATGTCCTTCTTACATTGAGATGCCCAAAACTGCATGCAGCACTCAAGGTGGGGCCACCCCAGTGCAGTTCAGAGTGGGACAATCCCCTCCCTTGACAAGCTGGCTACGCTGTGCTTGATGCGCCCCAGGACACGTCAGGCCTTTTGGACTGCCAGGGCACACTGTTGACTCGTATTTAACTTGCCATCAACCCAAACCCCCAGATCTCTTTCCATGGGGGTGCTTTCCAGCCTTTTGTCCCCCAGTTTGTACGTATAACCAGGAATACCTCATCTGAGGTGGAGAATCTGGCACTTGCTTTTGTTAAATTTCATGTGGTTGGTGATTGCCTAACCCTCTAGTCCAGGACTTCCTCTAAGGCCCCTCTACCCTTGAAGGATTCCACAGCTCCTCTTAGTTTATCGGCAAGCTCAATGTACATTTGATTTCTGTATCCAGATAATTTATAAAAACGTTAAAGAGCAATGGCCCTAAAATTGAGGCCCGGGGAACCAGCCACCAGCCTGATGTAACCCTATTTACTAGAACTCTTTGAGCACAGCCTGTCAGCCAATTGCTCACCCATTGTATTACGGACTTGTCTAGCTGTGTGTGGGACATTTTGCCCAGGTGGAGTAGAAGAGTTGAACAGACTCAGAATTCAATGGCTGTAGAAAATACAATCATCTGCTAGTGCAACTATGAGACTCATGCAATGGTTTAGGCTGGATGAGATCTCTGAAGGTCCAGGTCCTGCTAGGGAAAGAAGTGCTACTAAAAGAGAGGATATATTGCACAATCAGGAAAATGTTTCATAAAGGAGGTGACAGAGGCAGAAAATGGATGCAGCAGTTTGTGCAGAAGGACACACAGTGACTCTGAACAGCATCCATGTCCTCAGCAATAGTGGTGATGTACTGCAGGGCATGGTCCCCAGCAGACACTGGAGCAATTTGCCTGTAATGGAATCACAGTCACAGAATGGCTGAGGTAGGAAGGAACGTCTGGAGGTCATCTTGTCTAACCTCCCTGCTTAAGCAAAGCCAGAGGCCTTGACCCAGAGGACCAGTGTCACCAAGTTGAGGAGCTGCAGGTCAGGAGACTGTGCAGTATCAGAGATGATGAGAAAGAGAGGCATAGGATCTTCTCTGAGCCTGCAGCTTCAAGAACCTGAAGTAAGAGACTGGAATAGTCTGTGGATGCAGGTTTCTTCACGTGTAGAAGATGCTCTGAAGCAAAATAAAAGTTTTGTTGTTGCTGATTATGTAGATGATGGACTTTTTGGATGGGACAAGGGGGGAAGAAACTATGAGGAATATTGCAATTTACCTTGCCAGTGTTCCTTGGTGAAATGACAATTTTTCATGCACTCAGAATGAAGTAAATATTCATCCTAGCCCTGTGTAAGTTTAGTTTTGTTGACAGTTAATGCAGCATGAAAGGTAAACATCTACTCTCTAAGCATTACTACTGCTGACTGTGCAGAAGCTTCCTTCTGATGAGTGCATTTCAGTGTGCACTGCAGGCTTTTGGAATATGCCCCTTCTGCTTGGTTCTTTCACGCAAAGCTATTTGCAGAATGTCCTCTAAGGCTCACCAGCGCAGACATTGCTTTTGCCTTCATTCTCTAGACATCTCTACTTCGTATTTTACTTCTTTAAATGGTTATATTTGTGATTGGAAATTTAAAGAAAAATGAAACAAAATAACTTGGTTCAAAATGTATTAGCAGAATGAGTGAGAGTTAAAAACTCAGGTGCTTAGAAATGCCAACTTGAGTCACACTATTACACATACATCACAATATCACATATTGAGTTTTGTGACTGTCCACATGACTACACTGATGCAGCTTTTGCTGTTTCTGTAAAACATTCTTCTGTATTTTCTCCATTTCACGGTGTTTTCCCAATGCAAACTCATTTTCATTTTTTCATTCTCATTTTCAGAGAGCTAAATTAACTACGTCGCAGATTAAGATAAGTGATGTAGGCATGGATCCTCAGAAGCATTTAGGCAATTGAATAGAAACTGGATGCCTAAGTCACATTGGTGATTTGAACCTGGTCTTAACAATTCTCTTTACCTCTTCAAGTTATTTTGACAAACCAGGCAGGTTTCATATGGTGGCTTTCTCCATTTGGGAGGTAGGAAACAAGAATGGTAAAATAATGATCTATATCTTTGTTTAATTATTATTTCTGGTATTTGGGGGTCTATGGTGTGGTTGGTTGCTGTTTAAAGTTCTTTTGGTTGCTTTAGCTGTATATTTTCATATGTGAAAAATATCTGTGTCATCTCGTAAAGTGATTTTGCATAACGAAAAGAACAACGTAGATAGGAAATTTATTGACGGATGTCTTATTATTTCAAGTATAAGAATATTTACTCCATGTCCAAAGACTATGTTTTTTATAATTATTATGCATAACAAGGAGGCTGAACTCCAGCCACAGGATGAAAGCAGAACTCATATCTGAAGATGTGTCAAAAGTTCCTGTTCAGTACATTGCAGTTTCCTGTAGCTGGCATGCTCTGACTGATTCACCACTGGGATTTTTTTTCCTCATGTTCACTCAATATTTCTCTCTTCTAAATTTCTTTTCCATCAACTATTATTCAGTCTTATATCTCTGTAAGAAACATCTTTCTTGTTAACAATGTTTTCTTAACACTAGTGTGGTATGAAGTCTTCTTCTGAGCCACTTATTTAAGATAAGCCACATATAAATAGAAAGCAGTTTCCCCCCACTTCAAAATAAAATTAATTCCCCTCTCTTGCCTCTCGTGTCTGTCCAGGCTGCATCCTGATGTGGGTGACAGAAAGGAAAAATAATACCAGTCACCAGTGATGCCAACTCCAACCTGAATGACACAGGGTGCTTCATGGCCACTGCGGTGGGACAGGTTCAAGCCTTTCTTACAGCTTCATCTACAACAAACGGTAAAGTAGTTCATTAAGTTCTCCAGTTAAATTGTTGCCTACTATGGAAGCTTTGTACACCAATATACACCAACATTCACATTAAACCAACCAACCAACCAACCAAACCCCACTAATTTTAAAAAGGAAACTAGATTTTGACAGAAATCAGAGTTTTTCAGCACCTTTCCTGGGCAACGAAGTTTTACCCAACATGAGCAGGCTGCTGCATGAGCGTTGGATACCTTGTGCCCTATTACCCGTTCCCCTGCAGCTCTGAGACTCAGCAGATGTTTGACTTTGTGCACTTAGCATCGGGTACCAGGATTTCCTTACAAACCTGTAATGCTGTTTGTATTTCCCCTTAACTGAAGCCCATGACAGCTCCAGACCAGCGGGCTAGAAGGGTATTACTTTTTATACGTCTACTCACCAAGTTACTGGGTGTGAGACAGTGACAAGAAGCAGAGAAGAGTGACATTATCATAAAGATCAAAAAGGCTGCCAGCTTCTAGTGTGAGTAACCTCACCTTTGATTCAAAGCCTCATCAAATACTGGGAATCTCTTTGACCACTGAAGGCTTTGGATCAGGCTTATCCTTCTGGAGATTATTAAATATCATATAAATTGTGCAACAAGCCTTTGTGATCAAACCAATTAAAATACAGCGGATGTAGTTGCATGCACATACATATGTGTGTGTAAAAATAAAATCACCCATTGATATTAATTCAACATGTTAGTTTTCTTGTTTGTTTGTTGTTGTTTTTTAAAGTGCATGAAGAGATGTGTCAGGAGATTATTACAGAATTTATTTTTCTTTTTTTGTGAAATGTTAGTCTATGGTATAGAACAATACCCTATACAAGTCATACATGAATAAGTACAAAATATGGTTTTAATATTCCGGGTGGCATTTCCACATACTCTTTCTTTTGTGTGTATGTGTGTGTGTGTTTGTGTGTTTATGTGTGTGTGTATGTACACCCTCTGAAATGCATGCCTATTATCATGTCTCCTTTTAGAGCTTCTGCTTCAAAAACATAATGCATAATCAGTTTGATTATGTGACAAGCTGTTTCATCCTTTTTCTTTTTCCTCTTCCAAGCAATTTTCTAGGTCATGTTTGCATTAGGTCTTCCTTAAAAAAAAGAAAAAAAACCAACCAAAAAAAGTCAGAGAGATCTTCTATGGAATTTCTTTCAGCCAGCAATTACAGTCATTGTTTGGAGAGCAAATTTTGATGATCTTTCTAAATAATTAGTTTATTTTTTCTTTGGAAAATCAGAAATCCATTTAGGCAGTGGGAATGTAAGCCATTTGTAGAATTCTTCAAATACAGTCTTCAAGAAAAATGGAAATAACTATATTCAAAATTTATTCACTTCAACTTCTTTCACCAGCATCATTCAACTTTTAGTCTTCAGTGAGATGAATTAAAAGAGAAATTGTTTCTAAAAACTTATTCTAAACATTTTAAATTAAAGCCATTCAAGTGATAATATCTGCTTTTTTTAATCTTGAGAAATGTATTTGTAAAGGATGCCACGGGCTGGCATTATGCTCAAGATACACTGGAGATCTTAACTTTTATTGAACACAGGACCAACAATTCCAGAATCAATCAGTGGCAGTTAAAAACTAGTCTGACACAGAGATTTTAATGGACTGAGTCAGTAACTTTGGGAATTACACTTGTCCCTGGTCATCCTTTCTGGTAGAGAACCTGGTCGGCACAGGCTCAAGGCAAAGAAATCCCAGCAAACCCACAAGTAAGTATTCCTCACACACTGAAACGCCTTACAAAGCGGATCCCACAGCTGGCAAAAAGGAAGAGGCTGGATTTGTACTCTATACATCAAAGGCAATGGAGCTGTTCCTAGCTGTTGTAAAGGTTACCCTCCACAAAGCTGGCAAATAATTTAAAGTTATTTTTATGGTTTTGGTCACTAAAGTTTTTGGAGGGTTTTTTTTCCCCACAGTGCTCTAGCTCTGATCCCGTCAGGTGAAACCCTGGTCCTGCAGCAGCTGTCAGAAGTGTCCCAGTGCTATAATCGGATTCCCAAGTTTTGAATGCTTGCAATTCCAGCCAGAGGCAATGGGTGCTGTGGGTGGTTAGCCCCTCTCCTGAGTGTCATTCTGCATCTTCCACATTGGGCACTCCATCAGTGAAGAACTATGGTGCTTTTGTTATGAATTCTGGCCTAGGAAGAAACTGTCACCCAGAAAATGAATACAATAAAGCCCCTCTGCCTAGCAGTGATGTTATAAAGAAAAATATAATTCATACCTTTTTCCTGAGACATTCAGGCACTGTGGCAGTAGAAGTCACAAAAAAAAAAAGGCAAAAAAAGGACAGTTCTGTGCTAAGAATACTGTACAGCAAATTAGGCCTAGGGCCATGATATAACTAATGAGGAGAAATTGAAATACTGAATAGCTAACTCATTCACCAGGTGTTACTCATCCAGGTTGCTATTGGAGGCAAGTGACCTACAGTAAAAATAGCAGGTGGTAATGTGAGTAACCTCATTAATGATTACTTCATAAGGCATGTATACAATGAAGACACATAAAGATAGGCTAATTTCAACAACTTGTAAGTAGAAAAAGACTTCCAGCCTTTGAGTACTTGGCTTTGCTAGTTTAACAACTTTTAAACATTCTTCTATAGAACTATACTGCATATAATTAAACTTTAAACCTAACATATGATTGCTGTTTTTCACAGTATCGTGGAGAATGACTGGTGCCTATTAATATTCCTTTACACCAACAAGGCCTCACCGAATAAAGTAAAGCATCAAACTTTGATTTAATCTGTCAAAGACCAGATATCTCCTCAACATGCATTCAATTAACAATACATGCAATATGTATCCAACATGTATTTTCCTCATAAAACAAGAAAAGAAAGATATGACTAAATATGCTGTATAGAAGTTTGGAAACATTCTGCAGGAAATGAAAACATATTTGCAACATTATTATAATTTCATGTAATTATTTAGACAGTTACATAAATATATTAAACTCTATATATCATTAAACTCAAATTAGTGTTGAATTTCCTTGGTCTTTATATAAAAGCTTGCAGGCATAACTGAGTTGAGTAGGGAGCACATGAAGATCACTAAGCTGTCTCTGCCTGCAAAACCTGACTTGTAGACATGAGTTTATCCATTAAAATGACTATTTTTCTTATTGTAATAACAGAAGTTATTCCAATATCTAACTGGTGAATTTATTTTAACCCCCAGAAACCTTTGTTTAGTGCGTATATACATGTTTTTAAATATATAAGTTTAGTGTGAGAGTGTGTGTATTTTTTATATGTATCTCTATATATCCATTTAGTGTGTATATATATTTGGTAGTATAGGTAACGATCTACCTTTTGGGAATTTGTTGATATAACTCCATTGGCAGAACCACACTGGGACACAGAAAGATGTGAAGGCTATGGAGTGAACTCTGAAGTCTGCTTAGGCACCACCACAACCTTTTGTGATGTTCAGTGATTTGAGTTCTTGCTGTGCCTCAAAATTTACACCAAAGAGGGGGAAAAAGAGGAAGGTTATTTTTATGTGTATTTCTGAAAAGTGAATAAGTTATTTTTTGGGAATATGAAGGAAAACAGCACGGACAGATTGAATTCAGTAAGGGCATTAGCTACAAATTAAGACGGCAAGTTGGTGACTAGCCCAGAATACGTCCTTTTCCATCCTTGTATCATCACTGACCACCGGCACTACTTCCTTACAATGCATGTGTTCCTAAAAGGTGTATTGGTTGTTATAATTATCCAATATTCTGAATTTCTTATACACTATCCTCCAGATATTTCAGTTTTCAGATAAAAGAAGATCCTGTAAACTCAGAACTCACAAAAAACTTTATTGGGTTAGGCCAAAGGCTCAGCATCCCATGTGAGTGAGGACTTGGTCTCAAATGTAATATTTATGAGAGGTAAGAAACTAGGTTCGTCTAGGCTCATTTGTCCTGATACAGACCCAGCTCCCTGTACTTTTTGGCAATACCACCATGGTGCTGTTACATCATTCCCCACAGCACTTCCAAGCCCATATTCCATTTATCCCTGTTCTCTTAGTGTTGGGAGGTGTTGGGATGGCACACAGGTGACAGTGACAGGCCTTTGTGGCAGAAAGGAGGCAATCACTGGCAATACCTGGTGCTAGCAGCCCATCGCAATGTGCTCCCTCAAGTCGCCTGGGGAAGCACCATCCCACATCCCAGAGGTGGTGGCCTAAGGCTTTGAGAACTAGACCCACAAAACCCTGCAGCATGGGGCCACAGTGCTCTCTCACCCTCGGGCACGATTCACATCTCCAAATCTCTCCCCCAGGAGCAGCACCCAGGGCCCTTCTGTTTACAGAAGTGCAACAGCAGCTTATCTGCCAGATGAGTAAACTTTTTGTGTCATAGAGGAATCCTCCCCCAAAATCCATCTTGAAAAAGCCTACACTTACACCCACAACCACAGTCAGCGCCAGCTTTGTTCCCACAGCAACAAGCACAACTGCTGTAACATGCCCCAGCTCTCTGGCAGTGCCTGACCTGCTCCTGCAGGAGCCCTGCCTTGGACGCCGGCAGGGCACGACAAGAAGGAGGTTGGCTGCTGCACAGCCATCCTTGGCAGCTTGGGACAGCAGCCCTCACTCAAAGCATGCTTTGATGACTGGATCCATGCATTTTTCTGCAAGGAATCATTTGTTCCCTTAGCAGCTAGCATTTCTGGCTGTATCTTGCCGGCTCATGTGATCAGGTACTGCTTCCTTCCTTTCATACCCACTGTGCCCAGCTGCAACGTTTTTGTGTCAGGTTACAGCGCTGCTGACAGCCAGTGTTGGTGAACATGCAGGCACATGGGGAGATAAAGGCCAGGCAGGAGTGGTTTAGCATCCAAAGCATTCCCTGCGCCACGCAGAGTGCTTCCCCTGGATGCCTGCTTGCTTTCTGCTGCTTCTTTTCCCGCCTGCCCTGTTCCCTGCACAGCCACACAGAGCTGTCTTCTCCCTCCACCCCAGCCTTTCCAGCTTTTCAGTTCACTTTCCATTATTTCAGGATGTCCCAGGTGTGATTTGGGGGCGGGAAGCACAAGGCAGCCACAGGCAGCCACTTCCTCTGCCGTTCTGCGCTTTCTGCAGTCCATTTGTACCTCAGCCTGGCCTCTGCTCCAGGGCCGCCCGCGCGTGTGGGACAGAGCGTCGGGCGCCTTGGGTGTCCTGCTGAGCCTTCCATGCAGCCCTGGGACAGCAGGTTGCATACGTTGCCACTGGGAACTAGTGAAATCCTGGAGCCTGTGAAGCCAAAGCGCTGAAACAGTTCGTCGTGCACCCATGTAGTGTAACGGCCTCCAGTAATCCCCCGTCTTCAGGCTGGTGACCGTGCAAGTAAAATCAGAATTCTACTGCAGTATTTATCTTTCGTGATTGGTTTTAATTTCTTGGGCAGGGAGGGCGATAAAACATACCAATAAATCAAAAAATAGAAATGTAGCAGGTGGAGTTCACTGATCTGCTATGATCGTTTCTTTCTTCTTAAAAAAACGAGGTACTCGGACATACTCAGATCACCTCATTGGTGCCCCGGCCATTGCTCAGCTGCAAATTCTCAGGCTTTCCGGGGGTTATTTCAGGACATCATAATACACTGTAATATTAAACACACCCTGAGCTCAGTGACTTAATTTAAGAGTGACTCTTTATCAGAGGGAGGCTTGGCAGGTGATGGAAACATCAGACAAGGACAGGAACCACACGATCCCCGGCGGGCGGTTAGGTTCTTTCCTAGACATGTGGAACCAACTGCTACGTGCACACGCACAAACATATAAAAAAACCTACAAAACTAGCGTAGCGTTAAACTTTTTAAAACTTCTGAATGTTTGACAAAAGGTGCAATAAAGATTAAAACTCTCCCCCTCCACAAAAAACCCCACCCGAACTAACGGCCGTTTCGGTGGGGTTTGCGCCCCCTTTCGAGGCGCCCCGGCCGGCGGGGGGTGCGGTGCCGGCCCGGCCCGTTCCCCTCACGCCAGGCCCAGCGGCGGGAGCCCCCCGCCGGACACCGCCGACCCCCGGTCCCCGGGCGCGCCGCAGCCCCCGCCCCCGCCGCAGCCCCTCCGCGGCCGCGGGCCAGCCCCGCCCCTCCCGCCTGAGGCCCCGCCCCCGCGGGCGTCGTTGCTACGGGCGCTGTCGCGCACGCGGCAGTGAGGAAGATGGCGGCGCCCGTGGAAGTCTGTCACGTCGCCTGCTGCGCCAACCGGGCGGGCGGCGGGGCCGTGTCCTGGGGGCGGGGGGGGCTCCTCGCCTTCGGCAGCTGCCACGACGTCATCCTCTACGAGCCGGCGGTGAGCTTGTGCGCTGCGGGCCGGGCCGGGATCGGGATCGGCAGCGCGGCCTCACGCTCGGTGCTTTCTCTCTCCCGCAGGGGAGGCGGGCGGCCGCTGCCCTCCGCGGCCACGCCGGTAGAGTGAACTGCGTGCGCTGGGTCCGCCGGCGGGACGGCGGTGAGTAGCTAGGCCTTTCCTCCGCGCCTCTCCTCCGCTGGGGGCGGGGGCCGGGGGTCGCTGGGGAGGTGAGGCGGCAGGGCTGGCGGTGGAGAGGGGCTGTGGGGCTTGCTGAAGGGAACGGGGGGTTGCAGCGCTTCCAGCGCACGCCCTCGCCTTAGGCCCGACTTCCCGGTAGGGATTTGAAGAGGTGGTTCCGCAGGAGTCCGACCCGCCGGACTCGGGTGAGCTGCCCGGTAAGCGAGGGGATCCGGTGGGGCGGTGTGCGGGCCCCGCAGCCGGCGGCAGCCCAGGAGGCCGCTTTGCCTTGGGCTGCGGTGGCTCTGACAGACCGGCGGCTGTGGTGCTTGTGCTGCCACCCTTCAGCAGGGGCTTGGAGTTTTGCGTGTGTTGACTTGGTAAACGGATTTGCAACGCCTTTTAAGAAATCTCAGACTAAAGCTGTAAGTTCCATAGAGGTCATAACCACAAAAAAAACCCTTAAGTGTTTGAGACCCCCATGAGGCTTTTGCTTGACAGCAATTCCAGGATTTTAAGTTGCTTAGTGCAGACTTTGCAAAGGCACATATTCTTGCCCTTAGGCATTTACACAAACCCACTGACAAAGAGAAATAGAGCCATTGATTAGACTGTTAATGTAATGTGCCAGTTGCTATTTTGGGAGGTATGTACTGAGGTAAAAACTTTTTTTTAATAGTACTAAACCATTTTCTTCTTGAAATTGATTAAAAGAAATTATTTTCAGCGAACTTGGGAATTACATTTGCATGTGAAGCTTTGAATTGTTTGTTTAGATTTTTCTTGCTTTATTTTCCAATCCTCCAAAACGTCCAAACAAAGAAAATATAACACTGTAGCATTTGAGAATCTTTTTGGAAAGATACGTTTATCATATTCATATAGAACTTTAAATATTCCTGTAACTTTTCTCTTTATGTTGTCCTAGAGAATACCTTGGTTCTTTAGCTGTCCTGCACAGGGCAACTCATTAGCCATGCTTTATTTTGATGGAAACTTCGCGTACAGTTGAGACATGGTATTTTGTGAGTGGTAACCACTGTAACTGCTTATGTTGTTGACTGCTGTTACAAAGTAAGTGTTCACAAAACATACCAAAACTTACTTTTAGCTCCTGAAGCAGAGTTAGTTTCTGGTGGGTCTGATAAACAACTCATTCTCTGGGAATGGAGTGGAACAGGAACATGGAATAATCAGGTAAGCAGGAATAACCTCTTCTTAAAGCTCCCCCCACCCTGGTTTCACACATACCACAGATTGTCTGTTTTGTCTGTATTTCTTATTCATACCTCTTCATTTTGCCTTGACTATTGAACCACATATCTCCTTCAAATTGTTGGTATTCTGTCATGCTGTGTTTTACTTTAAATGTTGTTTCTTCCTTTCTGTAGTTTATCTTTTTAAAATCATCATTCATTAAGAAATTAGCTAACCAGTCATCAAGTGGATTTCTAGCATGTCTAAAAGATCCTGTTTGTTCTTGAGTCATCAGCTTTCTGATCTCTTTCCTTAAACTGCCTTAAAATCTTCAAACCACAAGGTTCATTTTGATTTGGCAGTTCCTGTACCCTACCTCATTTCTTTATAACTATTTCTAGTGATTTCTGGTCAACCTGTGTATCAGTGTAATGTTTGTGTATGGGTAACCTTACCAGGATGATATGCAAGGTGGGGCAGATGTTCTAAAAAACCCCAAATAAATCTGTGCAACAATTGAGTTTTGTCAGAGAAGTTGAAGAAATAAGGAGACATGTTAACTTATTATTCATACTATAAAATCTAAGGGAAAAAAAGTGGAATATGGTGTAAAAGAGCATTCAGAATGAACTGAAATTTAGGTGAAAAAAACTTCATTATCTAACATTTAAAATCCTACTTATTAGGCGTTGGTTTGGGAATGGCTGTGTAGGTAACCCATTTCGTAGGTTATTTCAAACTAGATTAGACTTGACATTTTAAAATGCATGAGAATGCATACTGGGGGGAAATGCACCTGGTTTGATGGGTAATGTTCTCAGAAATAAGTAATTTCTTATCCTGATCTATTGTAACTGCTTATGTAGTTATTCTAAATAACTTTCAGATTTCTTTATTAACCTTCGCTGCTGATGTGATGCACAGCCTTATGGCAGTCTTTGAAAAGCAATGTAGCTAAATGCACACATTTTAATGACAGTTCTAGACTAGTATAAATTCTTAAAAACAGGCAAAGTTCTGTATCAGACCAACCAAAGTTCTTACTGGGGCTTGTCAGGCTATATTTTGCAAAGATATGTCAAATGCCTTTATAACAAAATTTGGATAAATGCTGGATGACTTCTGGTCACAGAATTAAAAGCTTCTTATTTTGCTTTTTGAGGAGCAGATTACAAATGGAATCACCTGTATTCATTCATTAAGAAATTAGGTACTTAAGTCTAAATTTAGATTTTTTTGCTTTTTCATGGCGGTATTTTAAATGAGGAAAAAGCTGTTTTGATTTCCAAGAACACACTAAGAAACTGCTGCTGGATCTGCTGTAGCTGCTACTTATTCCATTGTGTTGTCTGCGCTGTCTACTTCACTGAAGTTATCCAAACCTTTATGAGATGTTCCTTACAGTGAGGGGCAAAAGAAGGAAAAAAAGGGAGGAAAGCTGCTCTTCCTAACTTCTGTACTATTTCCAGCTTTCCTCAAACAATAGTGAGGTCTGTACAGTGTACACAGGAACATTTAATTCTGTTCAACTTTGAACAAAATTTTATCAAGCTAATACTCATTACTGCTGTATCACTTCTCTGTGTTTTCCTAGAATATGCTGTGGCTTAAGCATAGCTTGGCAGATGCTTTGCCATCGCAGGTATACAACTTATTTCCAGTATTAATTTTGTTTTTCTTTCTTAAAATGGCTTTAAAAATTCACTGGGCTAAGTTACTGGAATTTAAAAGTGTAAAACTTTCTGATGTGTTTAGCTTGTGAAAAGCATTCCTCTCAAAGGCCATGCTGAAGCTGTTTGTGCTGTGGATGCTGTCTACCAGTCAGATGAACCTGATGTAAATCTGTTAATAGCTTCTGCAGCTTCTGACTCTACTGTGAGAATCTGGTCTCGGCATGGTTCAGAAGGTAACTTTTCTTTTTTAATAGGGACAATATCTTACTTAATAAAAATGATGAATACTTACCCATTGAAGTACTTGGCTAAATACTAACATCTTTTAATGGAGCTACATTGATTTCTCTTCAGACTTTGATACATCAAACCGTTGTATTGCTTTTTGGAAGCTGAAGGTTATACTAGTTTAACAGCTTTGAGTCAGATTTGTTCTGCAGAGTGATTTTTTCTTTGCTTTTCATTAGTGATGTGTTGGCTAATTTAGGTGTTTCTTTTTAATATGTACTCAATCTGGTAATCTAAACCATCATTTTGGCCTGTAACATGGGGGCAGACTAGAAGTATGTGTGTGTGAAGTAAAATTACTTAGTAAAACGATTAATGCTGGCATTAGAAAAGTGAGATTAAACTAGTAATTTGTCTGTTACTATTGACTTGAGTCAAATGAATTTTGGAATAATAGGATCTTGACCTTCTGGTGAACTAGACCCTTGCCATAGACACATGGGAGAACAGCTCTTTGAAATACCTAAGAAAATAAATAGGGAGGATAATCTATATTTGAAGTGTTATTTGCTAGTTGAGTTGTACTGACTGCATGTCTCAAGTTACTTTCTTCCTTATCTGGTGTACTTGAGGATCTTTAAGGTCCCTTGGAACCAAGCTATTCTATGATTCTACGATTTCACATTGCCCTCCCTACATGAGAGAAGTAGATGGGAGTTGCCAGTCTTCAGTCCCACGTTGTGGAAGGCATTTCTCATGCTCCCAAAGAACACTGTGAAGTCCTGTCCTTTCCTTTTTGTCTGGATCAATTCTGCTTCTGTTGAGGGTTTTTCTGCTCTCCTGCTGGTTACTCTGGTCCTGATGGCTTACCAGTTTAACCACTCCTAGGATTTCAGGGGTGTTTGCAGGTTTTTGCTTATCCCTCTATCTGCTCTTGTGGCAATGGATTTAGCTTCTTCTGTAGTGTATGCTGTTGCCACAGGATATACTTTGCAGTATTTGCCGCTTCTGAACGTGTTACCACAGTGAAGCTGTACAACTTTCAGTACTCAGCAGAGAACAGTGACTTATCTTTCAACTCAGCTAATGCTGGATGAATTTCTGTGGCCCCGCAGAAGACAGCGTTGCTGTTTAGGCTTCTGAAAAAGGCAGTAGTTTTTCAGCTCCTTAAAATAAAATTGAATGGGAAATTTTAACTACATAATGTAGGAGGAAATGACAGTGTAACTGTAATACTTAACGATGAATGAGATCAACACTGTCTGTTCTTGTTTTCCAGCTAAATGCATTGAAATTCTGCAGTTTGGAAATGGATTTGTTATGGATGTCTGCTTATCCTTCTTGCCTGGCAGCAATGGTAAGTACAGCTGCACATACTGAATATCAATGCAGCAAATGTAAAATCGAAGAAATGCCCCAAATAGATTTTTCATTTGACTGACTCCAGATGCTTGTGCCATATTTCTTGTTTTCTATGGAACCAGCCTAAGCTGGTGATTCTGTCTAAAGATTTTCACTGAACTCTTCTTAGCAATTAGAAAAATACTGGCTGATTACAGTGTCTTCAAAATGGTGCTCAAAATGGAGTGCTTTAAACTTTTGAGACAGAGAGCTTAAAAGGAGGGTAACAGGACTATAAGTGAACGGGATGGGATGATGCTGTTAGTTTCACACATTCCTTGTGGTGCTGCTGCATATGTTCTTGTTTGGATTGAAGGGCAAGATCCAGAAAAAGAATCTGCAGGCCTGCATCAAAAAATTGCAGATTAACAAGCAGTATTTATCTCCGGTTTGTTCTTCAATGTGAAAAAAATGAGATGCTGAACAAGTTTAACCTGTTCGGTATAGTTTGTATAGTTTTCTATTAACAGAAGTGTTCAGACATTGTAGCCTGCCACAGACACGTTCTTCTGTCGAAAAGTCTGCACACCGCCCCCCCCCCCCCCCCCCCCCAAATGTATCCTCAAGCCAGATACATATGTTGAATTAGGTTTGTGTTTAAGTATCATTACAGCCTTTCACCTGGGTGGAGCAACGCCAGGCTCCCAAGAGGCCAAGTACTGAGGCTTCTTAACTGTATCTAGCTTTCAGCTATTCACTGCATGTGTTCCACATTGGTGTGTTCTTTGAATGTATGCCTTCAGAGCAGTTACACAGAAGCTTATTTTATTCTTCAGCTTACGATAATTATGGGAGATATAAAAGCTCTAACAAGATGTGTTGTGTTATTTGGAAATGCTAATGTCCGTTTCCAGAGTGTGCTTGATATCAAAAGCAGCATCTTCACCACTAAGGAACTTTAAACCTCTCTCTCTATTTTTCCTGTAAATATACTAACAGGTGGTAGTTGGGCTGAAGTTAAAAAGCTTGAGGGTAAATTAAAATCACTACCTTCAGCGTGAATTTTTGTTACAAGTAAAGTTTGTCTGCTGTGCTGGTTTGAGTATAAAATTCATATTGCAAAGCAATAGATTATTTTTTTTCATTTATGATACTGTACAGGCAAGAAATTCTCACTGTAACGCTCTGTTACATCTGCATCTGTTTAATGTTGGAATCACGTTTTATATAAGAGAAGTGACCATTCATTTTAGAAACACCTTAAATGAAGATTATCGTATTAATTCTTAAAACTAAATGGTTCTGTAAACAAAAATGATTGGAGTGCTTGAACTTCTTTACATGTTGGAGTAGCAAGCATTTTGTTTTGCTGTGAAAATCTCTGAGTCCCCAAAACTCAGCGTTGCTTAAAGTTGCATTCGGAACAGGACAGTCCTTCCTTCTGGCCTCTTCCCATCCCAATTCAAGTTACTTATGCAAACCAACACAGTGCTCATAACCTGAAAAAGAATACTTTACTTTTCTGAAGAGCTAAAATTATTTTCAAATAAGTTATTACTTGTGTAGGTTTTGTACAGAGTTTTAAAAATCTATACATTATGTTTTTAATGCCTGTTCCAGTATGAATAATCTGTGCTGGTGAAATTGTTGAGGAACAGTTTAGATTTTGAACCATAAATATATAATTAGAAATGTTTCCTCTAGAAATCTATAAGGGAGCTTTTAATACAGCATAGCCATGTTCTGTGTTTTCTCCTTAAACCTGACAGAGTAATCCATATAACTGAATAGTTTTTTTGTACAGAGGAGTATGTTAATTTGGAAATCTAAATAAAATATCTTAAAATGTATTATTAAAAATCTCACTGTTGATCATTTTGTCAGAAATATTAATCTGTGATGGCAATTCGGAATTTTAATGAGCCTCAGGGGAAAATGATCTGTGATAACTAGGAGTTGCTCTGAAATCTTTATGAAGGCTGTGTTGGCAGCTGTATTAAGATTTAAAGAAGCTTTTCTCTTGAGGTCAATCTTCAGTTCTTAAGTCAGGAATTAAATACATAATTACTTTCTGAAAGTTGTAAACTACTGAACTAGAAGCATATACAGTAACCTCTAATTTCACCAAGCAAAGAAATTTAAAACTCACATTGCGAATTGATTCGTATGTAATGGATGCTTTAACTTTCAAAAGACACTGAAGTTCATGATACCTAGTTTTTTAACAGGTTGTCCTTGGAAATAAATGATAGGGGGAAAAAAAAAGCACCATTTTTTATGAAGAAGTCAAAAGGAGAAAGCCAATAGACTTGATAAAATCCTGAACTATTATTTGCAGCTGGAGCGTAGCTTAAGCACTTTACTGGCAGCCTCTTAGTTAAAGTTTCTTTGCAGTTGTTTTCTGTGTCTTGAAGAAGAGCTTCATACTGTTTGGTTGCTTTTTGCCTTGCAGTGTCTGCAGAAACTCTGCTTCTAAAATGCTGGGAATAGGATTTACTATTTTACAGATCTTGATCAGCTCTTCTGTCACGTACTGTGATTCTTCCTACCACCTGGATAATAGGGGTACCGTAGCCTGGCCTCTGACAGTAAGAATTTTATCCTCAGAACAGATTTGCAACACATCAAAAAAGCATGGGCAAAATTTTAAAAAACTCTGCTGATCCCACTCTACCCATTGCAATTGGACCACAGTTTCCAACTATTTTTTTCCATTTTCCTTTGCAGGACTATATCTCAATCAGATCCAAATTCTAATACTCTAGAGCATTTGTGAAAAACTATATACTAGTCTGTTTTTGCCAGTTATATATTTGTTGATAGAACTTTTTGAGTGAAAGTATTTGCGTTTGTCTGATACAGCAACTAGATCATAATTTTCTTCTTGCTTTTATTAGTCAAACTTTTATTCCATTGAGTAAGTGTGTAAATACTATAGTGGCCCATAAAATGTGTTTCTCAGGAAAGGATACCAGCTCCAAGAACATACATTGTATTGTAGTTTGTGGAAGAAAACCTCACTCTTGCCCAATTTCTGTGGACCTGAAGACCAGGTTTTCTTTCAAAATAGTTCACTGCCTCCAGTCCAAAGCAGTCCTTTTTGGCAAAGCAAGGAGGGGATGGAGGTGAAAAGTGACTTAAAGGCTGGAGCGAAGCAGCAAGTGGTGAAGGTGTAAGAATATGAAATGTGACTTAACATGTGAGAGGAACAGCAGATAACTAGGCGCAGATTTGGTACGGGCAGAAAGAGGAAGTTAGTATAGAGCATAAACTTATAAATACTCAAGTTGATTTTTGGTCTATCCATAGTAAAAATAAAATTATCTCTATAAAGCGATGGCTTTTTTTAAAAAATGAAGGAGCTGATTTTAGCGAAAGCTAGTTGTTTTTTTTCCTACCCAGACTTGAGAAGTGCAGATGTCTAGCCCTGATAACTTATTTTTTCATAATTCTGTAATTAACTCCTTTTCATTTTACAATTTCGGTCCCTAGCAGTACTACTTCAACCTTATGACCCAGACAGAGTGGAGTAAGGGTCAGCTGTTCTTCCCTGTCATCTTCTGTGGGAGAGATGAAGTAATACACTTCTCTGGTTTTGTCCTTAGACATAACTTTGTCTGGTTTGATTCAATTGACTTACCTTTTTTTGCACACTTTTCTAGATAGCTGGCCAAAGTGAATTACTACTCCAGACTTGAGTGTGTGTATAATAAAGTTAATTGCTTTCATATCATTGCGTACAGTGGGTGTTGGTCTGTCTCCCTTTTTTGGTCTGTCTGTCTTATTTGCTGTATAATAATTATGCTAATTCCATCTGTATGTGTTTCAGTTAATTTAGGGACTTGAACTGTATTAGTTCAGAGTATTTTCTTTTGCTTCTTGCTCTTTTTGTATTTAGAACAAATGCCTGTTGACGCCAATAAAATAATTAATAAAAAATCTCTAATACTTGGAACTTCCTACAGATATGTGAACTTGAAGGAAATATTTAAGATGCTAAAGAGTAGTTTCTAGATATTCTTTATGTGCCAAAGTAACTTCTGAATTTTGTGGTCTTGAGATACTAGTTTGTTTCAAATAGTATTAGGTGTCTAACTGAGAAAACATAAAAAGTGTTATGCTTATCAGTCTATTAATATGTTTATTGATACTATATTGATTTTTATACAGTTTATATAATTTTTTTTATATCCTAGAATATTAGAGTTTGTAACCTGAGTAGTGAAGACTTATTTCTTTTTTCCTTTCCAGTACCAATACTGGCTTGTGGTGGTGATGACTGCAAAATAAGTTTGTTTATACAGCAGAATAGTCAGGTAATTACAGATCTTGTCTCTTGCTCACAACATTACTCAGTTCTTCTGCTTCTTTTCTTTTTGTATGTGCTGCTGATATTTTTTGAGCTTTTTCAATAACTACTGTCTGTCTCTAGATAGCCATCACATACAACTGCCTCTGTTCAAATAGTTCATCCATTTTTCTGAGTAGTGACGAAGTGCACATACAGAATGATGAAGTTGAATTCAGTTCATAGAAGTTAGTCTTTCTTACTTTATCCCTGTGTGAATATAGCCTGTGTTTCTATTCCCAATGATATAAACCAGCTATGACTGTCATTCTTCATTGAGTATCTATGCATTGAATGGTTCATAGAGGAATTATGTTAATTCTAGTCTACAAATTCTTATAAGTGATACGATTTCTATCTGGAATTACATGTTTCTTGCTAAGTAAGCCCTTGGTGGTGAATGCTTCTGAATGGCAAAAGAAGTATTTGAAGGAGTATCTGATCTTCTGAAAGCGCACACACTTTTCACATATTATTTGGAAGCTGGCAATCTTTAGTTTTTTTGTACAGATAAATATTCCTTTGGAGCAATAGAAAGAGATTCTGTCCTTTCTTGCATCTGTTCAGAAGTTTTGTTAGACTCTAAAGCATGTGTTGAATGACTGTTTTCCAAAACAGAAGTCAATGTTACTTCTTTCTGTCTAGCACTCCCTTAGACAAAAACTTCAAACCCCGAACACTTCCCAGTTCACCAATGAACTACCATTCAGGAACCCCCATTGAAACTGACATGTGTAGGAACCACTTACTCTTCTGGATTTGTTCAGACACAGTCCCCTTAGAGATTAATGAATAGATACTCGTCTTTGTGTTTTGAGAGAGATAAAAGCTACTTTATGGATAATTTTGCCTGTTCATGTTGCCATATACAATAATAAGATTTTTTGTTGTCAATAAAGTAAATACTTCATCCTTTATCTGCGATGTTCGTTGATTTCTTGACCACAAAGAATGGTTGCTTTCTTAGCTTTTTTTTTTTTTTTTTGCCTCCCCCTCCCATCCCAGCTCATGAGTTAAATCAGTTTAATGACGTTCTCTGGGAATTAGCAATGGCAGAATGCCACTGGTGATTCTCAGTGTGCTAAAGAAAGACTTTTATCTCGGGGTCTGCGCAGCTGATTTTCCTTGTTCGAAATCTGGAACTTGTTTTCTTGTATTGTTCAGATTAATGTATAATATGCAGTTTGACTGCCAAAAATATTAAGATATATGTAACTTATTTTTCAGTTGTTGACCAAACTTCTGAGTATAACAGCATTCTTAGCCATTCTTAAATGCAGTCAGTCTGTGGAGGATAAGGGAAGGTAGCTGGAAACAGCAAGATCCATCTTCAGCTTTGTAAGCATGTTTATGGTGCTGTCTATTTTCTGGAGGTAGGAGACTTTATTCATACAACGGACAAGGAATTTACTCTTACTTTACATTTGTTATTTTTCACGCCTTCAATTTTAGGAAGTATTTTCACCAGCTGTCATGGCAGAGTTGGTCTCTTCAGAGTCTCTTTTTCAAATGAGGTGGGACTTCTGGTTGATGTCTATCTTAACTTTCCAGAACACCTCTTTTAACTGAGTAGACTGTACAGACCTCAAAGAGAAGAGCCCAAATTTGATTCCATGTGGAATCCATGTGGAAGTGCCTGTGTAGTGTATTACAGCTATTAACAGAATGAAACGTCCTTGTAAGCTTTCTGACATAAATTCCTTCCTAGCTGTTAAAGGGAGATTCTCTTTTTTGAGTCAGGTTCTCTCACATCTGCTGACACCTTTTTATTATGGCTTCTCTAGTACCTTTTAAAAGTATTTGAAGGAAGTGATACTGTTATCCTGCTATTTTTTACTAGAACTTGTCACAGAAGAGTAATTAGAATCTAAACTTCTCTGTCATTCCATCAGTGGTGAAAGTCTGTAGCTCTGTTCTGATAATTGTGATTCTTGGAAACTTCTTTTAGTTAACATCCTAAAAAAGTAGTAGAATGTAAGTTCATAATGGGACATTCTAATGAAACTTGGAGGACACTGTTATACTCTTGAGGGAGGAGGATGAGGCATCTTCAGTTAACTGATTCAGGCAGCCTTTTGATAAACTTATTGATTTTACAGTTGAAATACATTTATTCATAAAACCTGGCTTGGTTTTGGAAGTTGAGTGGGCAGGCTTCAAATCCTTAAGACTTTCTACCCATAGGTCCTATACTGTGCTAAGCAGTAGAGAGAAAATGGGCTTTTTGCTTTTCTGAGTTCTTGAAAGAGGGTATTGATTAATAAAAGCACCCAGGGGAAAATCTTTCAGAAACTGTTACATGTCTTCCTGCTTGAGATATTACAGGCTTATGGAGGTGAAGTAAGTAAACCACAGGATCAAAATAGAGCTTTAAACCAAAATTTTTCTATGTTGAGCTTGTTTTCTGTGAGATTTTGTGGTGCATATTTGACTGTGTTTCCCCCAAATAATTTGGCCTAATTGGTAAGCGGCACACTTAAAGATAATTCAGGCTTTTTCTAATTCAATGAGATTAACAACTGAATAGTGTCCAGTAGAGAAAAACTGAGAAGACCTCTGTTGCCAAATTTGCCGAACAATACTATCAGCCTGGTCCTGAAGGACGTATACCCAGTGTGTGGGCAGATTTAGTTGCTCAGAGTGTGCTGGGCATATCCACAGAGAACCTGGCTTCATTAGTTCTGCTACCTACAAAACAGCTTTATTTTTTGCCTAAAGGAAAAAAGACCAGATTGCTGCTATGCAAAAATGTTCAGAAATTAGTTAAAAGGCATGGGTAAGCCTGTGAAGTGAGTTGGACCATGAGGTTTTGTTAAATTTAACTGTTGGTACTGTAACTTCTTAGGTATTCAGTGAGGACCAAGGGGAAAACTGAAATAGAGAAGGAAAAATAGCAGAAAATAGAAACAAAAGAATGACAGGTCAAAATACTTCTAAATATAACCTAGACAATAATAAAAATGTTGACTGTATCATCTAAAAATGATGACCATGTGTGTCTGCAAGAAGCTTTAAATTGATGTAGTTTTAGAACAGAATACATCTGAAGAAACTGAATGTGTGATACCGAGAGACAAAGAAAATGGCAAAAACATAAAAAAAAAAGCCAAGCAGAAGACATAACAGCAACACTGCTCCTTGCTTAGCTTCACTGGACAATCTTTATTTTTATGGAAAACAGTATGTTGAAAATCTTGAGCGAATGCTTGTTCTATAGCACAAAAGAACCGCATGCTTGACTTAAGGTGAAGTAGAGCATAAAAGCCTATTTGGGAAATGACTTGGAAACCTGGGGTGGTATTGATAAGCTCAAAGTGATTAGTTTTACTCTAAAGACAAAACAAATGTCTGCTTTTCTTAATAGTTCTCTTTGATGTGAGAGGATGAGGGTAATTTTTTTTTAAAAAAGCAAACCAACACCTTGAAGTTAAAAATGGGAAAATGATTAGATGTGTGTGTTAAGATTAATATTAAAGTCAAGTTTCAGGAGAAATGCACACTGTTTAACATGAAAGGAATCATAAAAGACAAGAATGTCAACAACAGTTCAGCCTGAACCAATCTTTCAGTTGGGAATAAATTTACCAACTAACCTTGGTGAGTGTAGAATACAGAGCATTATGTCAGAGGTTGTGTAAATGAAATAAAACACCTATATATTCGTTCTTATCTGAAATATTAATTGCTAAAAATATATATTTTTTAATGTCTTACTGGAAACATGTAGTCTTCAGAAAAACCTTTAGGTCACTATTTGATTTTGCTTCCTGGCTGTTCCTGCCTTTATTTACACATAACCAGTTGGGTCTTTAACATAAATGTCTATCTGGAACGCCACATCCAAAAGTTCCGTTGAGTGCAGGAGTGACTAGCAAAATGAGGCTTAGGTGGCTGTGAGAACACATGCTTAAAACCAAAACTTTCTGATTTGGAAGTCTCTATTAAGCTACTCTGGTGATGTTACAGAATGATCTCTGTGATAAATGAAGACTGCAAATGTAGAATGAGAAGCTCAGCAACTTGTTTGGTGGGGAGGGGGTTTTGGAGAATATCAGGGATGTTGTGCCAAAGAGAGAAACACTGATCAGTGAGTATGGGTTTTTTCGTACTCATTTTTCATACTCATACAGATTTTTTCTTTGAGTGAGTTACTGTTGCTCACCACCTCTTCTGAAGCCAAAGGTATTTTGAGAAAGAGCAGCAACACAATGAGAAATGTGCTTTTTTTTTGCCCCCTCCCCCAAAGGGAAAGAGACCTCCTTGCAGACTTGTGCTGATAGCAGAGGCTGTCGTTTAATCTTAACTCTTAGTAGGCCTAGGTAAGGGATTTAGCAGAATATAATGCCAGAAAAAATGTGGTATTCGTACTAAACTACACTAACATTTTAACTGCAGTGGTTATTTCAGACATTTTAAGTCAACTTGGGATCAAAAAGTGTCATGGAAGTTGGGCTTTTTCTGGGCAAAGAAAAATAGAAATTGTTTAAATGCTTAGTAAATAATTGAATCAAAATAAAATGGCAATATTATATATGTTACAAATGTAAATATACTACTAATGAAAATTCTTAAAAGGGAATCCAGACTTGTTTACATTCCTGTGTTTTTGAGCCTGTGTTCATACAGTTTTCCATCAGCAGGTAACAGTTCTTGATGTATATCTTCTTGGAAACTTAGTCAATAAACTTAAGAAACACAGAATATTTCTAGCCCCATAAATACTTCTTATTAATAGTATTATATTACAAATATAATATGCTTTTGAATAGTATTTTTGAAGTAATGAATGAAATAATTCCAAAACATCTCCTCTTCTTTTTACATTGGATTTTACCCATATTAATTTTCCATATCATCTGCAGTTGCATCCACTTCACACATGTAATAGAAATTGCTTACCATGTCATGTTTGCAGGATGTTATTCTTTGTGTACCATTATAAGTCTGATAAATTTAAAAATTTAATCTGTGTCATAGAGAGACTGTAGCCTCTTGAAGGTGAGCACCTTGAGTTCTCATTCTTTCCTGCCCATATATGGGAAGTACCGTAATGTGATACATGTTTACCCAGTGGTGGCAAAACTCAAAAGGCCTATTCAGAATACATCAATAAATTACGATCCTTAGTTGCAGCTTATTTTTCCAGTTTCAAATAATAGAAGCTGTAAATATAAAGGACTTGAAAATCCAAGGCTTATTGTTGATGTCTGTGGTAATTTAAGTGCATATCTATGATATAACAGGAATTTCCATTCAGTTTCAGAAAACATTAATACTCCCTGGCCACGAAGATTGGATAAGAGGCGTTGAATGGGCAGTCTGTGGTCAGTATGAAGGATTAGTAAAGTGAAATACTGGTTTAATGACAGTACTACTGTTTTATCCTTCCAACTTTGATGCACTGTAGTGCCTAAGCACTTGTGGTTGTGATTTTTTTTTTTTTTTTCTGAGATGCTGGTACAAATATTAAAAATCAAGATAGAACTTTGTGTGCTGTTAAAACGTTAAGAATTGTTGAACCTATACTACAGTTACATTTAGTTACCAAAATTATGGCTACAGTTAGTTTGATATGAAACACTCACATACGTCATTTTGTCTTGCTCACTTCAAGTATGTTTACCTGACTGGTACCTAAATGCAAATTAATAGGAGTTTTCAATATGCAAATATCTGTATCCGAATGAGGAAGAGTTAGCTGCTTTTTCAAAGGTGGGGAAAGAGGGAAAAATAGTACTTTCTTCTCCCCACCCCTTTCTAAGTAATAGGAGATTAAGAAGAGGACTTATTCAGATATTACCTAATCAAAAAGTTCTAGCAATGCCAAAAATAAAATAGAAGGAATTAGAGGATGCTACAATCCTGAAGAAAGAAAAGGAGGACATGAGTTTTTGAAGAGTATTGAGGCTGTCAGAATTTTGAAAGCAAAGGCCACAAGTAGTAGGGAAGTATATATACAATATCTACAGTATTTATCATGTCTTCCATGTCTTATAAATAGAGAAATGTGCATAGTCAGTGGGTTATAAACTAGCAGAGAGTTTGAAATAGTAGTGTGAGTTGATGTTAAAATAAAAAAGCAGTTTATGATACTGTGTACAATAGGAAAAATTAGGGTAATGCTGTAGTGCATGTTTGAAAATATGGTATGTTAGTCATGGCAGTGATTGCAATAAAGAAGCAATGAAAACGTGGCTCTAATGATTTTTAAAATTTTTTTTTAAACCAAATAGGTGAAGACCTTTTCTTAGCAAGCTGTGCTCAGGATTGTTTGATAAGAATTTGGAAAGTGTGTACAAAATCAAAGCAACTTCCAGAAACTGAAGATGATTCCATAAGATTGAAAGAGAATTTTTTTACTGTCAAAAGTAGGTAACAGCTGTAAGATTCTTGCACACAACTCTTCACTTGTGTATTTGTTTATGGTTTCAGGGAACCTAACAGGGTGGTTACCATCTAATTTGGTTTGTTGCTTGCATTAAAAGATTACTAGACCAGTTTGACTGCATTGGTTTTATTCAGGTGTTAGAAAAAGTGTAGTTTTTGTTAAAACGGTGACTATGTTAAGTTAATGATGTGTTACAAAAAGTGGTAAAGCAGTGAGAGCTTAGTATCAACAAGTATTGTTACACATACACCAAATGCAGTACAAGGGAGATACATTTGTCTGTGGGAGGTAAGCTGTTGTGCAGTTCTTCTCCAGTTTAATAGTATACCTTTAATTTTTTTTCAAATTAAATGCATTAAGAGGTGCTTACTATTACTTAAACCTTAGGACAGTACTGGAGAGAACAGATAACTATGTGCAGGCTTTTTATGGTTATTATACTGTTTGAGCACTGTAATATCAGAGGCTCACAATGCTGACATTGTGGGGTAGATTATTAGGCAACTTAGGTAATATAATGAAGTTTGTATGATGTTACTTCTAAAAAGTGCTCGTGATACTTGCTGCAAACCTGGATTTGCTCTTTGTAGTATTTTAATGCTTGTATTTACAGTCATTTGGAGATGTAAATGTGCTTAAGAGTATGGGTAGAGCTAATGTCAGAGCATTTATTTCAAAACTGCTTGAAAGTTCTCCAGGAATTCTGTGATGCCACTCTGAGGCAACAGGCTGACCTATTAGCATCAGTCTGGTACTGAGGACTTGTGGTAAAGTAGGTTTTCAAGGGGCTTGTTCAGTGTCAATAGGCTGTTGAGATATTGGTGGATGATGGAAGTGGTTGATTTTTTTTTTTCACTGAAGATACCAGAAATGACCTGGTCTTTCTTGGCTTTTTGAAAGAAATGTGGTTTTCTTTGATTTGTGGTAGATACTGATACAACATATGCAATTACTTTGGAATCGGTGTTGGCTGGTCATGAAAACTGGGTGTATGCAGTTCACTGGCAACCTTCATTTTCCAAAGGTAAAAAGACACCACTTAGCAGTTAATTAAGTCATATGTCTTCATATTGTGTTTGCATGTTCTCGTCACCGTGGTCTATGAAAATGTTTTAATTCTGCAAATAATGTTTTATAAGTAAAAGGATATTCCCTTTTACTCATGTTTTCTTTAACGAATGAAATAAAATAACTAAGCTGTACAGTTTTTATTGTAATCGATTTGTTGTTTATGGAATACAAATTAGTTTGTTTAATCAGTATGAATTAGTAGCTCTAATAGTTTACCTTCATACATGTATTTGAAATGTCTGTTCTTTGGAAGGTAAGCATTAACCCAAGAGCAGTCCTCTCTTGGAGTAGAAAGGAACAAATAGCAACATTCAGAAGATTAATCTTCAATCTTCTGTGCAGTAATATGACGTGCCAGGGATTCCTTGGGTATGTTTTCTCTGGCATGTAGCTTTAGGACAATAATGCAGGCTTTAATTGAAAAAACTTATTTACAGTTTAATTTTGCATTTTGCTCAAGTCTTTACCTTTCTAAATCCGTATATCCTGACAGCCTGGTTTGTAGTACTGATCTGCTGGTGTGTGTCTGCCTGGCATATAAAGGAAGGAGATTCTTGATTTGACATACTTGCCCAATCAGAATGCTCTTGTGTATTTGTATTGGCAAAGGTGCCTTTATTTGTGAGATGTTTTAGGGTTACTGATGGCAGGTGACTTCACCAGTGCAAAGCACAGCTTTGCCAGTGTATATACAGTACTTGAACGGTAGAGTGCAATTAGAATGTCAAAATACCTGTAGTGAAAGACAACAGGACTTGTTTTAGAAATATTGGCTTAGCTACCTGTTCTTTAACTTTGGTGGTTTTTTTTTAGACACCAATAAAAGACAATTAAAGCAATGTTTAGGCACAATATAGGCATATTAAGTCTTGCACTGCAATTTGAAAAACTGTCCTTTAAACCATGAATTTTTCCAGGCATCTTACATCATGCTTCTGCATGTGTGCAGCTGCTTTTGTGACATGGCCTGCTCAGTCTTGGGTTCTCAAAATAGATTTTTTTTCTTCAGTAGAGGCAGATTGATCTGAGAGACGTATTCTCAGTGCAGAAGGTAGAAGGTCTGGTGCTGACATGAGATACCACCTCATGAGATGCCCACCAATATCTCTATTCTCAAGAAGGGTTCCTCAGTGGTTCTACAGGTTTTGCAACTGGGTGATGGACCAATTCCCTCTTCCCGGTTCTGGCTGTGTTGGCTGGTTGTCTGGAGTGTTTCCCTGCATTTTTGGGGAGCAGTCCATACTACTGTATGTATTACAAGGTGCTACAGTCTTTTGAGGTCTGTAGTGAATCTAACCCTTAATTTGGAAAAGGCCCAGTGAATACTGGCATAGATTTACAGTTTAAAACAAAACAATCTCTCTCATCAAAATTTATTTGAGGAATAGAACCGAGAGCTGCTGTGCAGTCCTTGAAGCCCTGGCTTTTCCTCCAAGTTACATTTGTTTCAATATCAATTTGGACTGAATAAACAGTAGAATATGGTTGTTCTCATGTATGTGTTTTACATTTCCTTTGTGAGATTATGGCTGAAAAATACAATACCTCCTAATGAACGCCTGGCAAGAACATAGAGCCTGTTAAGTCTGGCATTTAAGTACTGCATTGCACATCTCTGATGCTGAACAATTTTCTTAGTGTGTCTGGATTTCAAAATGACCCAATTCTTTTAGGAAGCATTTGCGTAGGTTGTAGGGTAATCGTTTTCCTTGTACTGTAGATGGCAGCATGCAACAACCAATGAGGATATTGTCTGCGTCAATGGACAAAACTGTGATCGTATGGGAACCTGATAAGGAATCTGGAGTCTGGTTGGAACAGGTAAGTGTCAGTCTTTCTCACAATACATACTGTGTTCAAGTTGTGTTTCCAGCATCATCTGTGTACTGTAGAGAAGAGAAACTGTAAAATGCTGGGAAAGACAAAAGCATTTTCTTGCAAAAATACTCATTCTGATGCCATGTTGTGAGTAAAATTATATTTTCCAAAAATTATGTGATACAGTAAGATTTGTATTGCTTCTGTGCTCTCTTATTACCATAGTGGGGAGATTCTAAGGGGAGTCTGTGCTTAACAGTCATTCATAGTATAGCAGGCCAGGTAACACGCTGCGTACTGCTGGTGAGAAGAGGAAGAAACCCTCCTGAATTATTTGTAATTAATCCTTGTGGGAGTGTGCATTCAAGCATATACCACAGAGCAGCTGACAGGCAATTCACAAGCCTGGTTTTGCTCACAGTAACTTGTTCATGGGCTGTGTCATTAGGTTTTTCTTCCATTTGAGCTGGATGCTTGCATTTCACTGTAGTATTTTGAACACAGTTCTAATGCGGATCATCCTAAATAAACAGGTAGTACAAC
Organism: Falco peregrinus; assembly: GCF_023634155.1. Taxonomy (NCBI): domain Eukaryota; kingdom Metazoa; phylum Chordata; class Aves; order Falconiformes; family Falconidae; genus Falco; species Falco peregrinus. The sequence continues at coordinate 72,855,811 of NC_073723.1, forward strand.
TAGATTTATCTAGTGATTCGGTAGATGCCTTTGTTTTCAGTTGACCTGCTTTTCAAAACTGCAGTGTTTTGACTGAAATTTTTTTGTGTTGGGTTATGCCAACCATTGTTTATGATCTTTCCTGTCACAAAGAAAGTTCTAATCCTCTCGGGTGAAAAAGAGAGTATTACAGTAGTGTATTTAATTTACCCCTGTTCCATTGAAAGGTTCTTGTGCCTTTCTACTTGAAGTAGAAATTAGTTCATAGTAGGGTGATCACATAGAGATGCCATTTGTTGTCCCTAGTTATAATGCTTAGTTGTGGCTTGATTTGCAAGCTTCTAAAAATGGGTTGTGCAGTAAAGCTTGTTGCAAGTTTTTATTCTTCCTTTCATTCTGTTTGCATTGTTTAGACCTCAGATGTGCAGTTTGCAGTTCAAATCAGACATGTTTAACTGCAACAATCGCTTTTGCATTGAGGGAGGGTAGCTGAGCTGAAAGCCTGCAGGGAGGAAGGGTGCAAGGTAAATATCCTGTTTTTTCTCTCCCATTTTGATACAATAAACAAGAAGTCTTCACAAAATCATTCCCCTCCTCAGAGGCGAGACTAGAATTCTGCCTCTAGCATTGCATATGAAAGTCACTTCCTTATGGATGGTATTTTTTTGGATGAGTGGTAATAAATAAAATGGACGTACTAGTCCACGCTGCCATTTAGAATGAAGTATCAATTAATTTCATTGTGATCTTAAAAGCAACAGTATAATAATGGGGGAATTTTTAAAGAGTTCGGCTTGAAAGGAATTGTGGTCTTATCTCTTGAATAAAACCTGAAAATGTAACTTCAATAATCTTTTAATGTAATTAAAACCTTGGAAGAGCACTAGAGCAACTATGAGGTATATGTGTATGCGTGCATACATACATGCAAAATCACAAGGGAAGCACAAAACAGAGGCCACAGAAGGAATGTGGAGCAAATCGCAGGGATTCATGGAGAAACAGGGAAGTGGAAATAAGGTAGTGAATCTTGGAAATTAAGTGGGCGGAAGAGTAACTGGAACTATTGTTTCTTTGGACCATTTTTCCATTTTGTGCAACAGAGCAGTAGCAAGGCAACAGATGACAGGAAACTGTTGCATCCAACAAGCTGGACTGAAACACATAAATACTGTACTGTATCTCATTTACTGTACTGTTTTCTTTCTCTTGGGGGATTGAGCAAGATCTTATCCTGAGATGTTTATGAAGGGAGGCTCAGTTAAAGTGGTACGCAGCTTGAATGCCCATATTTTAGTGCTTAACTTTGCAATTAAAATATTCTTTAAATGTATTTTTGTGTGTAATACGAACTCTTGCTTACAGCTTAATTTTCACCTCATAAGATTAGGATGAGTTTATATGAATGGAAGGCTCTTTTCATGTATATTTCACTTCTGATCATTCATTCAGGTACGGGTAGGTGAAGTGGGTGGCAATACCCTTGGATTTTTTGACTGCCAGTTTAGTCCAGATGGTTCAATGATAATTGCTCATGCTTTTCATGGAGCACTACACCTTTGGAAGCAGGCTACAGTTAATAAGGTATGCTGGGTTTTTATTAGTAGTAGTACTTAAAAGAATGACTTACATGTCACTTGAAGTATTTTCTGTTGTTAATAGGAAAGTGTAACAGTACAATTTAAAATTAATTATTGAAATAGTCCTTCTCTGAATATAAAATTCTGTAGGAGGCTTCTGCAAAGAAGGGAGATTGCAGTCTGCCAGTCTCTAAAGCTGGTTGCTTCTCTGTGGGAACCATAAAGTCAGTAGATTAGTCTGAACTCCTTTGTGGTTGTGCTTTGCTCAGAAGTGGCAGCTGAACCAGTAAGCTGTTTCTTTTAAGCTAGAGCAATAAAACAGTATTTGTGTCTCTTCAGACACAGAGTTCTAATAATCTGCGATTTTCAAATGACTTTTTTTTTTTTTTTTGCTTTCTTAATAAGGACATTGATACTTTTATTTTGGTTAGAATATGCTAATCAGTCACTTGAAAACTCTTTACTTCTTTGGTGACTTCAATAGAAAGAATGGACTCCACAAGTTGTGATTTCAGGACATTTTAACACTGTAGAGGATGTAAAGTGGGATCCAGAAGGAGAATTTATCATCAGTGTTGGTTCTGACCAAACTACTAGACTCTTCGCTCCATGGAAAAGAAAACAAGAGACACAGGTACGATCTTCAAAGATTTTGTGAGCTTGTTAAAGATGTCTTGTCTTTCTTGAGTTTGGAACAAGTCATCTGAACTTGTAACTCAAACCTTACATTTCCCCAAGCGAGATCTGTTCAAAACTGTTTGTGTAAATGCTTGGCTTGATCGTTCAGTGTGCGCTGTTTTCACTTTAAAAATACTAGTGGCAGAGTTCTAATAATCATGTAGCATGATTGTTGTTTAATCCTGAGTCCATTTCTGAGTTACGTTAGTGTTCTCCCAGGGTCTTGAAAACCAGGCTCTGCAGTAATTCAGGAGGAGCAATATGTGGCTGATTCTAATAATTATCTGTTGCCCTTGTTTAACACTTGGCTAAGCACTGCTGCAGGTAAGCATAAAGAAACCTAACTTTGGTTGTGTTTTTCACACAAGCTTAATCTAAGCGAAGTTCTCACTGTATTTTTTACGCTATGTTGTTTATCACTCTGTTTTGCTGGAATGAGTATCTGGACTATATGAGTGCAGTTTGTACCTGTGCAAGCAACTTTTCAGGAAGAATTATTCCTGAATAACTTTATGTGTTCCAAAATAAGTCTAAATTTTGGTGTGGGAAAACTTGTCTAGGAATGCACAAGTTCCTTTTTATACTTGCTCATGCATTTCTCTCATCTACAAATACAGCTTTTTCTGGCAGAACAGGACTAATGTTCTGTTCAGGAAACTGGCAGAAACTAGACTGATTGAAGTCATATAAGGCCTGTGCAAGCTGTGCCGTTAGTTGGAGGAGGCAAAGGGTGGCTATTACAACTGTCTCACCAAAGCTTCTGTTGTTTTGAGAGGGTGAATTGAGCATCTATTCCTTGATTTCCTTCTTCCAGGTCACACGGAAGTGGTGGCAATTCCAGCTCGGGTGCTAAGCTTTGCCTTGTCTTGTAGGAAGGTCATGTCCAATTTGCTTCCCTGCCTTTTCCCCTAACCTCCAGTCTGGAGGGTGGAAAAGATATGGAGGGAAAGTCTTAAGACTAGCAAATGATGAAAACTGGCAACATTCAAAAGAGTTGTCGGTATCATGTTCTGTGACCTACTGAAATACCACTCTTTATTATGTTTGCTGCTTGCTAATTTTTTATCCTGTTTTCTGAAAAACTAATCTTTGTATGATTTACCTGTACAGCTTTCCTGCTGCCCCTGAAACTTTTGAATTAATTGATTAGCAGAGCGATTGCTGTCTTCTTACCTAAGTTTGGTGCTTACTGTATTAGTGTACTTCCCCTTCCTTTTCTGCCACAGAGCATCCACCAGGCTAGTTCAGGTGTAAATCAAAGCAGCATCAACACTTGCTGCTGCATGGGGTGTGGGAGAAAGCTATAGTATCCTGTTAGTGGGTTGAGATAGAAATGGGTCATTTGAAGGGATGTGTTCAGGACTTCTGAACCCTGAAAACCAGGTGCTTAGTTCTGCTGCTCATGAGCTTAGGTAACATAAGCTTTTAAAAAGCCTTACTTTCTTTAGCATCTGAAAAATTACGACAGGTCACATCTGATGTTTGTCTTAACAGCACACAATGGATGGTTCAGATGTCTGTGAAGAGTTAGTATTACAGCTCAATGTTCATGTTTTTCCTCTATAAAAAGAGAACTAAGTGTTAAATGCAAATAATTATCCCATCTTAAAATCTCAAATTTTGATATTTTACTGGGTTCAAATATCAGAAAGGGATAACAGTCAGCTTCAATTTGTCATGCAGATTTGCAGCCTGATTTTTCTGGAAGAAGCTCATTGAATGACTTATGTAGCCCTCTTTCATCTGTTTTGGGGTTTGAGTTTTTTGTTTTTTTCATTCCTGTTATGTACTGTGTTCTAAAGTATGCAAAGATGCACCTAGTAAAGGGTAAGTGGGGTTTCTTGCTAGCTTGTTTGTTTTTAAAGAATTAGTGCTTTTTCCTGATTGGAAGATAATCAAGCTATTGTGAAAACATGAGATTTTGTACAATCTCTCAAATATCCCCTTCAGGTTCTGTCAGAATCTTTGACATACTTAGTTGAATTTTTAGTGTGATATGTTCAGTTCAAAGTCAGTACAGTGCCTTCCCTTATGTTTGTATGGTATCTAATACAATGTAAGTTCTGTCTTGGCTGCAATTTTCCAGGCGTTGTAATACTATTCTAATACAATTCTAATTGATTGAATTAATTCTAATTCTGCTAGCTGTTGACTCAAAAGTGCAGGCTGTATTTTTCCAGCTCAAGTATCATGTAGGAGTAGTAGGAAATAACACTTACTAAAAATGTTTTAATGAAAGTGTATTTGCTAGAAAACATTTTTTTTTAAGAATCAGTTTTTTCATATGTGGAATAAATTAGATTTTTAGAAAAGCAATTTGAATAACTTCTTTTTTTTGCGAATATTCTTTGCTTAGTCTGACTATATAACTTGTCTAATATCTGGTTAGCTGTTAATTCTGGTTTTCATGGATTAGTACTTGAAGCATGGATATGAATATTTCAGGAAACTAGAAAAAAAAGAAGTAATGTTTCAGATGAAAACACTTCTAAAATCATCAGCATTTTCCAGATGTTTTTCCTATAAGAAGCTGTTCTGATTTTGTCAGTTTTTTGCAAAGCTTCTATTAAATGCTCTCACTAAAATCAAGTATTTACAGAAAGGGGGGAAGTAGGAATCTGTAGCCTGCTGACAGCAGTGCTGCTGTGCTTTTGTGAAAGACAGATGAAGGAAGCAAGTTAATTGTTGCTACCTTTTATAGATCTTTCAGAGCTACAGTTCTGAAAGCAGCAAGTAGCATATACTCCTTCTATTGCTTAAGCAAATTATGTCCTATTCCTGACTGTCTAGCATAAAGAAGTCGCAGTAAACGCAATGTGCCATTACTAACAAAGGTAAGCAAATACCTTAAACATACCTGTGCAGGGACATAGTTTACTAATTACAGGAATTGTTTGGTGGAAAAATAGGATTTAATTGATGTATGCTCACATACGTCAGTTGTATGAATGGTCAGTAGAAGCTATTAGCTTTCCTTTTTGTTAAGATCAGCAAGCAGAGTATTAGTACTGTATTGGAACTCAAAATCTTGCTGCCTCTCTGGTTAAGAATGGTGTTTTACTGTGTGTGTGTTCGTTTAGGTAACCTGGCATGAAATTGCAAGGCCTCAAGTACACGGATACGACATGCGTTGTTTGGCAATGATTGGCAGGTTTCAGTTTGTGTCAGGAGCAGATGAAAAAGTGCTTCGAGTTTTTCGTGCTCCCAAGAATTTTATAGAAAATTTCAGTAACATCACTGGTATTCCACTGGAGAAGCTGTGCTCCCATGTAAGTGTGCTAAAGCAATGCTAAGTGAAGACAGCCTCTTTCATGTAAATAAATGCTTTAGAAAATGTCAAATTGCGCTAAACTCCATAAAAATTCTTTTAATAGTTCTGACACCTTAACTTTGGTTTTTTCCTTTCCCTTCTATTTGTTTCCATGTGTGTTGTTTCATATGTATTTTTATGGTGATGTCTTATAAAACATGTTGTATTTGAAACTGGAGACCTGGTGTCAGAAGGTTGCAGAGAGTGTAGGTAAATTTTAAGTAAGTCAGACCAAGCAGACTACTGTACACATGTGTTGATTTGAAAGCAAACAATAAGCCTGGAAGTGTGCTTCCCCTTAATTTAAGGGTATAGTGGTCTTATTTAGATGTAATTATTGTTTTGTGTTGGGTTGTTTTAATTGTGTGCTTGGAAATAGCATAACGCTTTCAGCACTATTGTTAGTTGTTAAATATTTATAAATATGTACTTGCTCATTCTTTATTTCCTGTTGGCATTGGAATTTGCTTGAGGCCTTCATATTCCAGTTCTTAGTTGTGGATAAGTATATTTTCCTATTCTGTGGAAAGATAAGACTGCAGAGTTGCTGTCCCTTGTTTGCTCCCTGTTTACTTTACGTTCTAATTCTGTTTTTCTCTGCATTTTGTAGAGCAGACCTCATTTAGGATAGTTGCCTCTGTACAGCGCCTTGCATGCTCTTTGCATTTCTGGCTCAAAAGCAGTGTTTTCTGTGCAGCTTCTCAGAGGTGGATTAGCCTTTCTGTTTCATTCAGCAATTGAAATATCTGGGAAAAAATCTATTCATTTTTGATAGCAAGAAGTTACATAAGTAGCTGTTTAGTAATTTAATTCCATAAGACTTCATAAGCACTTCCATTAATGATATTGTACAAATAATATTGTGCTTTTATAATGCTGGCAGATGTCATTATTTTACCTTTTGTAGACTTCCCTTATCAGCTTTTCCTCTGAATGCTATTTTTTGATTCATGATACCACAAAATGTTTCACATGGGCTTTGTTTAAAGAGGAAGGCTTTATGAGCTCTGATGATACAGCTACTCTTATATAGCTTTATTGCAATTGTTTTCTGTGAATGCTATTTTTCATTAAAGTGGGTAAGCTTTTTCTTAATTTAGCTCAAGCACCTTCCCAAAAGAAGTACTTAAAACCAAAAAAGCCAGCTTTATATTCAAAAAAGGTTGAGTAGGATTATATTCAGTTCAAATCCATGGGATCGTATTATACTTTGGGTTATAATGAAGAACCATTTTTGATTTAGACATGTGCGTGTCTCCTAAATTTTCTCATCAAATAATGAACATCTTAGATAAATAACAGTATTTTAAGCTGTCAGCTAAATTATTAATCCAGTTCTCTAAAACAGTCTTTCTTTGAACTTCTCAGAGACCATAAGGAAGGGGGTTTACAGCTATTAAATCTAATCTTTTTCCATCTCTGCATAAAGGGCCCCAAGTTCACTTACCCTTTCTAAATTTTGGATTAACCCCAGCCAGCAACTAAATACCACTCAGCCACTCGCTCACTTCCCTTTGTCCTGCTCCCCAGTAGGATGTGTAGGAGAATCAGAAAAAGGTAAAACTCGTGGGTTGAGATAGGAACAATTTAATCATTGAAATAAAGTAAAATATAGTAATAATAATAACAGTAACAACAATTGTAATGGAGAGAGAGAGAGGAGTAAAACCAAAGAGAAACAAATCATGCAAAATACAATTGCTCACCGCCTGCTGACCAATGGGCAGCTGTCCCTGAGCAGCAATGGGCAGGCCCTAGCCAGCTCCCCCCAGTTTATATACTGAGCATGACATTCTATTGTCTGGAACATCCCTTGGCCAGTTGGGGTCAGCTGTCATGGTTCTGCTCCCTCCTGGCTTCTTTTGCACCTCCTCACTGGCAGAGCATGGGAAACCAAAAGTCCTTGACTAAGGGCAAGCACTGCTTAGCAGCAACTAAAATATCTGCGTGTCATCGACATTGTTCTCATACTAAATCCAAATCACAGCACTGTACCAGCTACAAAGAAAATTAGCTCTATCCCAGCTGAAACCAGGACAGTATCTGGCCCTTATTCCATACCATGTATGTCTTTTCAATACACCATCAGCTTTTCTGTCTTTTGATAAAAACAGTTATCGTTCCCCTTAGTCTATGGATCATCCCTCTTCAAAAGTCTGTTGAGTTCATTTAGTCCATGATGTTGGGCTCCATCTGTCGTAACAGTCTTTCAGGGCAGCAAAGATGGTGGGTGGTGTTGGCTTATTGCATGTTGAAGACAGTTCTGATTCCGTCACTGCTGTGCTGGTCTGGTTTCATCAAAGCTCATTCTTGATTGAAAGGGAGCGGGGTTCAAATCCCCAAATCTGGAGTGGCAGAGATGGATGCCACAAGGTGCCCACTGTGGTGATTGGCATATAGCCACCATAGAAGTGATAATACACGGTGTTACATAGCAATTAACGTCATACAACTTAATTCATTGGCTATTCTCACCCCAAATCAAATCACCTTGAGGCACACACTGGACTTTCCATCCCCCCATGTTACCCACCAAGTGCACCCAGGTCCTTGAGCAAAAGTAATCCTACACAAGGGTTTACTTTTGCCCGAGGCAGAAATAACTCAGACTGTTTTCCCGAACATAATTTTTATGTGCACTACAGGAACTTTAACCCCTTCTACAGTATTTAAAAGTTTTGATTGGGAAGGGCCAGCCCAACTGGCAGATCCTGTAGTGTTGACTAACCAGATGGCTTTTGCTAAATGTGTATCCCAATGTTTGAAGGTCCCACCACCCGTCGCTCTCTGTGTAGTCTTTAACAGCCCATTGTACTGTTTGATTTTTCTGGAGCTGGTGCATGACGGGAGATGTGATACACCCACTTGATGCCATATTCTTTGGCACAAGCATCTATGAGATTGTTTTGGCAAAAGTCCTGTCGTCTGACTCTGTTCTTTCTGGCATACTGTGCCACCGCAAGGCTTGCTTTTCAGGGCCCAGGACAGTGTTCCGGGCAGTGGCATGTAGCACAGGATGTTTCCAGCCACCTGGTGGTTGCTTCCACCATTGTGAGCACATGGTGCTCGCCTTGGCAGGTTTGTGGGAGCAGTCAACCTGCCAAGCCTCACCGTATTTGTTTCAGTCATTGTCCTCCGTACCAGTTAGGCTGTAACTGCTTGGCTTGCTCAATTGCAGTGCGTGCTTCACATTCATGAATAACCTGTACGATAGTGTCCATGGTCAAGTCTACCCCTTCATCAACAGCCCGTCTATGTTTGTTGCATCTTGTCCCTAATGGCCTGAGGTGTTATGGGCCCACCATGCTCTAAATAGTTCACCCTTATGTTGCCAGTCCAGATCTACATGAGCCACTTCAGTCTTAGCAGCCTGATCCTACCTGTTGGTTGTTTTGATGTTGTTCAGTGGCCCAACTCTGGGTACATGAGCATCTACATGACGTATCTTCACAACTAGATTCTTCACCCAGGTAGAAATCTCTTGCCACAATGTGGCAACCCAGGTGGGTTTACCTCTCTGCTGCCAGTTACTCTGCTTCCATTGCTGCAGCCACCCCCACAGGGCATTTGCCACCATCCATACATCAGCATACAGGGGTAAACTATTGTCCATTTTTCTCGTTCAGCCATGTCTAAAGCCAGCTGGATAGCTTTCACCTCTGCAAACTGACTCGATTCACCTTCTCCTTCAGTGGTTTCTGCGATTTGTGGGGGACTCCATACAGCTGCCTTCCGTCTCCTGTGCTTTCCTACAAAACAGCAGGACCTATCAGTAAACAAGGCATATTGCTTCTCATTTTCTGGCAATGTTTTATACAGTGGGGCCTCTTCAGCATGTGTCACCTCTTCCTCTGGTGACATTCCAAAATCTTTGCCTTCTTGCCAGTCCATGATAACTTCCAAGATTCCTGGACAACTGGGATTTCCGATTTGAGCTCATTGTGTGATCAGTGCAACCTGCTTACGCCATGTAGCATCAGCTTTGTGATGTGTAGAGGAAACTTTGAACATCCAACCCAGCACCAGCAACCAGGGTGCCAGGTGGAGCTGCACTTCAGTACCCCTTCATAAACTGCTAATATCTTTTTTCAGTTGGAGTATAGCAGGTCTTAGATCCTCTGTATCCCCAACTCCAAAAGCCTGAGGTTGATCTCGAGTCTCCCCTGGCGCTTTCTGCTGGAGGCTCCAGGTAGGGCCGTTCTTCCTGGCTGCGGTGTAGAGGACAATTTTTACATCTTGCCCTGTCTGGCCTGGCCCTAGGGCTACTGCTTGAACTGTTGCTTGTTTTAATTTGTTCAAATGCTTGTCGTTGCTCAGGGCCCCATTTGAAATCATTTTTCTTCCGGGTCACTTGATGAGAGGGCTTATAATCACACTGTAATTTGGAATGTGCGTTCTCCAAAAATGCACAAGCCTGAGAAAGCTTGTGTTTCTTTCTTACTGGTTGGTGGAAACATTGTTGTTACTTTGTAGACAAACTGGATCTTCTCTGCAGGTCCCTTTGACTTTGCTTCGTTTTATGGCCAAACCAGCTTTCAGAAGGATTTGGACTATTCTCTTTCTCAAAAACTGCTGCTGTATTGCCCCATATGATGATATCAATATACTGCAGCTGTTCTGGATCTTCAGCCTATTCAAGTGCAACCTGGATCAGTCCATGGCAGATGGTAGGGCTGTGTTTCCATGTCTGGGGTAGTCTGTTCTGGGTGTATTGGGTGCTCCTGCAAGTGAAAGCAAATTGTGGCCTGCACTCTGCAGCCAAAGAGATTGAGAAAAACGCATTTGCAGTATCAATGGTGACATACTACTTGGCTGCCTTTGCTTCCAGTTCATATTGAAGTTCCAGCATGTCTGGTACGGCAACACTTAGCAGTGGTGTGACTTCATTCGGGCTGTGATTATCTGCTCTTAGTCTCCATTCTCTGTTAGGCTTTTGCACTGGCCATATGTGGCTGTTAAAGGGTGAGCAGGTCCTGCTGATCACTCCTTGGCTTTCCAGTTGATGAATCAGCTTATGGATGGGAATCAGGGAGTCTCAGTTGGTGTGATACTGCTGCTAGTGCAACGTTGTGATAGCGATTGGCACCTGTTCTTTGACTTTCAGCAACCCCAGAACAGAAGGGTCCTCCAAGAGGCTGGGCAAAGTAGACAGCTGCTTAATTTCCTTTGTCTCCAAGGCAGCTATACTGAAAGCCTTTGGGGTCTCCTGAGGTAGTCTGTGCCAAGGATGGATGGAGCCTCTGGGCCAGTCACAATGGGGAGCTTTTGCCACTCGTTTTCAGTCAGGTTTACTTCTGCCTCTGATACAGTTAGCTGTTGGGATCCCCCTGTCACTCCAGAAATACAAATGGGTTCTGCCCCTTTATAGTTTGATGGCATTAGGGTACGCTATGCATTGGTATCTGTGGGTCTGACATGCCAGGCCATCGGATCCACAGAGTCTGTCCCTCTCCTCCACCTGGCTGGAGGCAGGGCCCCTCTAGTACTGGTTGTACGATTCTCCACCAGGGTAGTGAGCAGTGCAGAGTGGCTGTAGAGTGGAGCAGCCCTGCCCACTTTTTGTGAAAACACATTAGAATTCCTTTTCATAAGATCAGGAGTAAGATCAGCCCTTCCACTTTGTCTGGGACACTGCCCACTGGAGACTGGAGCAGCAACTTTCCTAGAAGAACCCCCATTTGTGAGTGGTTTTCTTGCAATTTAGGTACCTGTACCTCAAGTGCCAAGGTAGGTTTTCCATCCCACTTCCTTATGTCCTTTCCGTGGTCCCACATGTAAAACAACAGGGTACCCCATGGTGTGTACCCTCTCTATTCTCCCTCTCGAGCAGAAGGGCACTTCCTGTTAATAGCCGAGATGCAGGTCCTTACTGGTGGGGAGTAGAATCTATCCTCATCAAGTTGCTGAACCAGTTCCTCCACAACCAAGGTGAGGGAGGCAGGGATGTTATCTTCATATTCGTGGAGCTGGCAAGCCAGTTCATCCACGTTCAGTGCCGCTTCATCTCTCCAGCTCATGACTGTCAATGAGTTGGCATATGACGGTGGTGCGTTCTGTACAAATTTCTGCCGCGTGGTTCGTGTGCATTGGGCTTCGTCAGGATCTGTGGGTAACTGTGTGTTGTTTGGGTCATAATAAATAATCTCTAGCATAATAATCTCAGGTACTGGATACCTCTCTATTGTGGTCTGCTTGGCTGGGCGATGTATAACATCTTCCTTGTAGGGATACTCTTTCAGGCTGGACAGGAGTTGCCCCCAGAGGCTGAGGACTTGTGGCCCTTTTCCAATTGCCTTGTTAATGCCCCGTTCTCTAGACAGTGATCCCAGCTGCTTGGCTTCCTTACCCTCTGATTCCAAATTATTAGCCCTATTATCCCAGCATCGAAGCAGCCAGGTGATAATGTGCTCACCTGGATGATGACTAAAATCTTTTCGCACAACCTACAGCATGCAGGGCAAGGCTTTGAGTGGTTACCTCTTGTTCTGCCTCTTCCTCCTGTTCCTGTAATGGCCCTGTTTCATCCTCCTCTACTGAACGAGCCGTCTTTTGTGTTGATTTGTTCTGATGTATAGGGATGACTGATACTGACGCAGGCTGGTCCTCTGGTTCAGCTGTGTCACCCGTCACCAGGGTGTGAGAAGTTGTAGTGCCACTTGCTGGATTTTGAGTAGCTGCAGTGCCTGCTGCTGAAGTTTGAACAGCTGTAGTGCTTGTCGTGGGGATTGAAGCAGCTGTTAGTGCCTTTCGTGGCAGCTGGAATACCTGCAGCGAGTTGATTAGTTCTCAACAAGGCCAGAATATTGACCAGGACGTTCAGCGTTCCTAGAAATAGGATCAATGCCAGAAATATGCTGGTTTCAACGGCCCAAGGATATTCAAAATTTTCCGGAGTCATAAAAACGCTTCTGTAATTAGCCTGTGGGAGAAGGGAAAGGTACGGGAAGATGTCTCCCCCTTAGCTTAGCTCCGCAAGGAAAAGCCAAAGGTGCAATGATTCATAGTCCCCGCGAGATGGCACCCGTAGCCCAGAGGCGATGACAGTCCTGCGTGCGCAGTCCGTGATCAACGATCACAGCGTATCACAAGCCACCACTACACAGTACAGTAAAACGAGGACGTTGGTCCAGGCCCGAAGGACCTTTTTGCTGGACCAAAACAGCAATCATATGCTGCAAGTAAGGTGTGACATAACACAACTCCAAGACCAATCCGAGAGCAAATAAATTGACATTATGGCCACTGATTATTAAAGCAATACAATAAATACTTGTACCAAACTTGTTTTAACACACTGTAGTCAGATCTATGATTATCTCAACCCTTCTACCCCCATGTTGTGCACCAAAAAGGACTGTCATGGTTTAACCCCAGCTGGCAGCTAAGTACCATGCAGCTGCTTGCTCACTCCCCCCTACCCTGCTCCCTACTGGGATGGGGAGAAGTGGAAAAATGTAGAACTTATAGGTTAAGAACATTTTAATGGTTCAAATAAAGTAAAATATTATTACTACTATTGTTGTTATTATTATAATAAATGTAATGGGAAGAGAGAGAGGGAGGAATAAAAACCAAGAGAAACAAGTGATGCACAATACCTGCTGACCAATGCCCAGCCAGTCCCTGAGCAGCGATCGACAGGCACTGACGCACTGCCCCCAGTTCATGTACTGAGCATGATGGTCTGTGGTATGGAATGTCCCTTTGGCCAGTTGAGGTCAGCTGTCCTGGCTCTGCTCCTTCCTGGCTCCTCACTGGCAGAGCATGGGAAACCAAAAGTCCTTGACTAAGGGCAAGCACTGCTTAGCAGCAACTAAAACATCTGTGTGTCATCGACATGGTTCTCATACTAAATCCAAAACACAGCACTGTATCAGCTACAAAGAAAATTAGCTCTATCCCAGCTGAAACCAGGACATTCCCCCCATACCTTTATGGAAGTATTTTCTGTCTGGTGATTTATTTGCCTTTTTTTTGCTGCTCTAAGCAGCCAGGTAGTCCAGCGCTATCTCTCTGCTATGTACTGAGTTGTGTTTGAAGCTGTGGGCACAGGCACTCATCCTCTATCCCCTTTTCCAAAATGCTGCTTTATTATTTCACCCCAGAACAGACTACTTCCCGATCCTTTTGTGTTAAAATCTGCAGTGCTCTCAGTTAATCCATTAAGTATGTATATCCTAGAATAAACAAAACTGGAAGAAAACCTGTAATTAGGAATGAAGGTGCATGCTGTATAGCAAAGCCCTTGAGCTGAGCCCTTAGAAATGCTTTTTTTTTTTTTTTTTGGCAGAGTACTGGTCTTCATTTTGTATAGGATATATTCTGGATGAGTTGGGAGTTTTTCAAAGTGCCTTCTACACTTCTCTAGAAATATCACTCTCAGGGATTCTTTAAACTGTGGCCTTTGAAATTTGAACCTACATGATAATTTGTGTGTAACCTTTTTTTTTTTTTTTCCCCCTAGTCATCTGATCTTCCAGAAGGTGCAACTGTGCCAGCTTTGGGATTGTCCAATAAAGCTGTTTTTGAAGGTAAAATGAGAAATAATGGTGGTGGGTTTTGTGTGGAAACTTTTAAATGATTGCTTTTGTGTACATCTTTTTGTTAGATCTCTCATTGTAAGCTTGACTGCAAGTTTAGAATCTAGAAATAAAATTGTGCAAAGTGTTTAATTCTCTGGTAGCACCTAAATATGGTGCTTGAAAATAAAAAGAAAGTGCACCTGAGGGTCTAATCCCCTAATGTCTTGTGCAAACCCAAAATGCTCTTTCCCTGCTTTCCTGTTGTGTCCCACACCCCTGTGGGAAGTAACCTTGCTCAGTCTGCACAGTGCTCCTGAGAGCCTCTCCTGTGGACTGATCTTTATGAATTTCACATGGATGCTGGTGTTCATTGCTCTACTGTGATGGGTTTGGGAGTAGCCAGGGCGGGATATTATTAGAATACTCCCACCTGGTGCTGTTCCTTTGCTCACTACCCACTCTCTCCCACCCTAAGACTGATGACTTAAAGCCAAAAAGATAGTATTGAATCGAGTATGGTGAAAACTAGGTTCAGAGTTGTTACAGGAAGACTACCTGTTGCTCCTTGTGGTTGCTCTGTAAAACACCTTGACCTCCAAAGCTACATTCTGGAGTCCTTTTCACACTCTTGTCAAATGTTAGTACCCTTGTAGAAGCTTATAGAAGAAATGCTGCTTTGAGGAGGATAAGTCACATTTTCAGTTCCAGTGAAAGTAGCCATGAACCTCCAGGTAAATGGTGTTTCGTGAAAGTGTTTAGGAAGGAAGAATTAGTTAGCCAGTAGTAACTAATGTTCTGTCTGTAAAGGCTGGTGAGGCACCAGATGAATTTCTTGGAGAGGTGATGGGGATTGCATTATGTGGGAACAAGGAAGGAGGGACAAACATCTGTCTAGAATGATAAACATAACTGAGTATTATCTTGAGACTGGAGATCGGACTGGTAGTCTGATATTTCATGAAGTCTCTTGTAAAAATGCACTTATACTAGAATCTACAAACTAGGTCAGACCTGTTTTTTCTCTGCTTAAAGCTTTATCAGAAGGTGTGAATTAAAAAAGGAAGCATTTTAATAAGCTTTGTCCCCAGGGTCTTCAATGGCAATACAGCTAAATTTTCCTAAATCTTCTGTGAGAGAAAAATAGTTGTAACTGAAGTAACACATAAAATATGGCAAAAATGGCAAAAACTTTTTTTCTGCTTTCTCATGAGTCCTTCTGCTGAGACAGGGAGCAGGACTTCCTTCTCCTAGAGTATTATCACACAGAGAATAACTAATTTCCATTGATTTCATGTGGCACACCCAGAAGCAGCACTACAAGTAGAAAAGCTGTCAAATTTTCCAATGTTGTCCGCTGTGTGGTCAGCACCGATGGCTTAGGTTAAAGCCCCACAGACCTCTCTTGTTGCTTAGTCTGGTGAGCGATGATCAGATAGCAGTCTCAAACTAGATAAATGTTGCTAATTTCATTTTCAAGGGGAGAGGATACAGGATGAATGGGAAGATAGTCTTTCTGTTCAGGTCTTTCTGAACCTGCTTTTTTAAACTGCTGTATTTGGAATGTGTATATGGCAATAACTTAGATTCTGCCTGAGAGCAACTGTTCCCCAGCTCTGTACCTTTTTCTTAAAATAATACCTTCAAAATGAAGGACAGAGTTGAGTTTTAACTTAAAATTAACTGAAGTAGTTTCAGTTACTTCTGGTACTTTTGCTTAAAGCTAAAGGCTGAGCCCTTGGCAGTTTTGCTGAAATTTGAAAATCATAGATACAGTTCTGCAAGTATGGCTTTTCATTTAGGTGTCTATATTAAATTTAGGAATTCATCACTTGCATCTGAGATTCTTACCTTAAACATTTTCAAATACAGAACGAAAGATTTAACATCGGGGAAGCACAGGTTCAACTCCTGGTGACTGCTTCTTTCAGGTAAATCAAAGTCTCTTCAAGAATCTCTGAAAGAGACTGTGCTGATGGAGAGAGGTCAGCCTCAAAATGAATTTAGTCCAAAAGTTAGATTATTTTTTTAAATTTCCTTTTCTCATTCTCATGTGCATTAGAATAACTAGATTCTAATATTAGTGTAACTCTGGAAGCAGAGAAACCTAATTTAAATTACTTACATTATAAAAACAATAGAGGTTTGTTACTTGTATGATAAGTGTTCATATTTTCCCTTCTGCCAAGTATATTCTCTCTAGCTAATGAAGTCCTTGCTTTGAACAGGAGATATGGCTGTTCAGCAAGCTGAGGATGAAGAAACATTTAATTCCATTTCAAATCAGTATCCTGAGGTTTATTTCCAACCCTTGATCCTTACAGGTATGAGATTAGTTTCTGTTGTAGGAAATAGAGAATGAGGTTCATTGGATATAAACTTGAAGTATTGTTTAACTGATTTTTAGATTATTTAGTACCAAATTTGAATATGTTGTGCAAATGTCTTTTAGAACCTCCCCCAGAGGATCACTTGCTGCAGAACACCTTGTGGCCTGAAATTCAGAAACTGTAAGATTTATTTTTATTTTTCAATTAATTTACAAAATTTCTAGAAAGCTATTGCAGCATATTAATGTAGTCTAATCTTGTAATTCTTCCTGTTTTACTACCTGATTTGACTTTGTGTGCAGTATTTCTTGTAAAATAAATAAATTGTATATATAAAAATTAGGAAATGATGCAGAAAATGGCAGTCAGAATTGATGTGCCACAAAAATTTATTTCCTAGTTGTTTCTGTACCAGTGAAATATGTATGCTTTTTAGCATAAACTTATTATTTTGAATCTGTAATGATCAGACTTTCGTTGTCCCTTTTGATGTTTGTCTTTTGAAGGTCTGTTTAGGGCACCAATCCTTGGTTTTTTTCTGTTTGTTCCAAGAGAATAATAAGGTTTCTGGTTTGCTGTAAGAAACTGTGGCATGTTTTCATGGTCTTATCTGTGCTCTGGAATGTGATGGGCCTGTCTTTCCGTGCTGCAGCCTTTGTTTATGTCTGTCTGCTGAACACATCTGCTTAAAACCTTGCCTATACTGAAGGTCTCTCTGTGTAGAGAGTTTTCTGCTTCTTTCCACTTCATAGCACAGACTTGCAGATTAAGTTTGTCTTTCTGTTATGGAAGTAA
The DNA here is from genome assembly GCF_023634155.1 of Falco peregrinus. Classification (NCBI taxonomy): domain Eukaryota; kingdom Metazoa; phylum Chordata; class Aves; order Falconiformes; family Falconidae; genus Falco; species Falco peregrinus. The sequence continues at coordinate 72,873,002 of NC_073723.1, forward strand.
AGGCTGAGGCATCAAAGGAGGAGCTTCCCCCTAAAGCCTAACAGATCTGTAAGACGCAATAGATGGAAGCAGCAGCAGAAATACGGTGTCTAGTGGTAAAGCAAAGTGATGACTGTTGAGTAAGATGGTTATAAACCCCGTTTGGCTACTGAACGCTGACAGAGTGGGTTGTGGGTTGCAAAGGCAATAGAGTTACATGGCCATGACAATAATTGTTTTGAGGTTGCAGGATTTTAGAATTCTTCAGCTGTGCTTTGTTCCTTCTTTTCTGAGATTGACAGCAATTTACAAATGAAGGTTGTCACCCTGTTTGTTCCCTAAGGATCCCGGTAACATTAGGCTACACTTTTACAATCTTCAAAGTTTTAGTTTTAGTCTTCAAAGTAGCACAAATAAGTTAATCATCTCAAGCTTTATGTTTTGGGGTTTTTTTTATCTGAATCTCCTGAAGGAGTGGTCTCAGGCAGGAAGAAGGAGGATATTGAGCCTTTGCTGCTGATTACAGCTACCTTTATACGTTCCCAATTTTGTGACTTCAGTTGGAGGGCAGGAAATAAAAAGCTTTGGGAAAACAGTTTTCAGGTTGCTTTAATTCGACTGAGTGGGAGGTTTTGTGGGAGCTCATCTGTACCTTCAACTGGGCAGTTAATCTTCTCTGAATGCTTTTAAGCTCTTTTACTGTGCTTGCATTCAAAAGTGTTTCTAGGAGGGAAGCCAGTGGATGTTAGACTGTATCAGCATATTTTGTAATTTCTGTTAGGTTAACTGGTTCTCCTGAGCATGCTATGGCTGCTGATGCACCCGCTCACATAAGTAGTTTGATGAGGATTCTTTAAGTAGTGAAAAGGAGTCAAGGCCAAAATTTTTGTTTGCCTTTGACGTTTCTTGAAGTTTAGTGAGAAATTAATCTTGGATATTCTGCTACAGGAGTACTGCCTATCTGCTTTTATATCCTGCATTCATTAAAATAACTGCATTTTATTATGATCTTCAGGGGAGTTATCTGAGAATCTTTTTCTGGTTTTAGAGACACTGCTAATGATAGGTATTCTTTTATGCAAGGGCAACAAGATGTAAAGCATTCACAGAATTTCAGGGGTTTTGCTCAGGATAATCTTGAAAGAAGTAACATGAAATTGCATAATGTAGATTTCAAGTTGCCATAGCAGCAGAAAAACAGTGTGAGGAGCTGACTTGCTAAAAATAGCTTGTTTGTCATTGACATTTGTATATTCCCAGCTCTAACCTGACACCAAATTTTGAAGGATTAGTGTTGGGTTTTGCAAATTGTTTGCTTGAGTAGGTTTTAGTATGAAGAACTTGCTGATTTTTTTACATAATCTAATAATTTTAAAATAAAAATATGATAAATCCTGTGAGAGTATGCTAATCTTTATTTATGCACTTGGAAAATTACCATAGAGAGTTTATATGCAGCAGGCTGAGATTAAAGCCTGAGTGTTGACATAAAAATATATGTTTATATGTATGTGCATTTCATAAAATACACCTGGAAGTTTTGAGAGATCCTTTTTGACACTAGAAAATTACTGTAATCATTTGTCTGGACACTTTGAAAGTCTGTTCACCTGTGTATAAAAAAGATGCTATGAATTGTACATTGCTAAGACAAAATCTCTTGTGTTTGAAAATGTCACTTCATTATTCATTCATGCAATTGCTTTGCTCCGTTTGAATGTATTTTTGGTGGTGTACTACATAATGAAGGGATCAGATTCTGTGTATGGGGGCAGGGGAAGGGGTTGTACTGGAGCTTCTATACTTGCAAGGCTCGTCCACGCTTGTGAACAGCATCTCCTATTGCCACTAATTCTGCTCTCTTTACTGGAGACAGCATTGGGCTATACAGGTTGTCAGTCTGACCTGTGATAGTCCTGCTCATGTGTCTTTGCAAAATACATTGTTTTAGGTTTTATTTTAACTTAAAGAGAAAAATTACATTTTAATGCTTCTATTTAGCAAGAACGAAGTTGCATGCAGAAGCTCAAAATGTTTCTTTCAAGTGTCTTTCAGTACTGCATTTAGGAGATAAAACTATAGTAACCAAGGACTTGTTTTACAGGTTGTTCCACAGGTTATTTTTCTTACATTGAATTTCAGGACATTTGTATTTTTCATGGAATAAATACTCTTCAGTTTTATAAAATTGACTTTCAATGTTTTTTACTACAAAATAGTCTCCAGGAATGTGCTTTAAAAGTAAGCATTATGATAAAACTCCTGCTGGTGGCAGATTAAGAGGAAGACACACCGTAGCCTTCATCATTACAAGATATAATCAAATTTGCAAATTAACATTCCAGTTAAGCGCAGCCACCAGTCCCTCTCCCCCCTGAAGGCCCAGGCACAATTACTCTGCATGAAAAGCCAGTGCATCCCCAGACGTGAGTGTGGGAGGCTGCCTATGGAATATGCCCAGCAGCGACTCTTCTGGGCTCCATTCAACAGATACAGACAGTAATTTGTCATTTAAGCAGATGGCTCTTTTGGCTGCAGGTGAAATCCTATGAACATCAACCTCATATCAGAGCTTATTTACAACACTGCTGACTGAAGGAGTTTATTAAGAGAACTGCCCATCTCTTCAGAGCTAGGAATCAAAGGAACACACACCACCACCACCTCCACCCCACCCCACCCCCCCAGTCTCCGCCAATGGTATTTAGCTGATATTTGCCCACTGTTTATAGATTGCATCTCCCATTTTACTTCCAGTCTGTTTTGTGACTGATTTTAGTTTGTGTTAGTCTGTGTGGTATTTCTGCTTATTAGTTAAATCCCAGTCTGGATATGTAAGCTTGAATTCCAGCAGATCTCATGCAAAGTTTGATTAAAAATGTGTTTCTGGAGAAAGCTAGAAGTTTTGGATTTTCTTACCATGTTGTTTTCCTTTTCCAACGTGATTCTTGCTCTCTAGTTCAGAAATCTTCTTTCAGTACTTCACAGAATAGGCATCCTTTAGCTGGATGTTTGTGGTATATTTCTTTGGTGATTTTCAAATATGTGGCTTCTCACTTTTATTGGTAGTGTTAAAATGGCTTTACAAGAGAATAAGAATACATTAAATGCTACTTTAGTCTGCTTAATTAATCATTAGTATAGCTTCTGCAGTGCTGATGCTTTAGGACTATGGAATTTGCTGGAGGGATTGTTCTGTAGTCAGTTCCTAAATGTGAAACAATTTATGCAGGTGTTTAAATTGAATGCTGAGCATTATTAGGAATTATTTGGGGTATAATACTGAAACACTGGTGAGAAGTTCCTGGCAGATACCTTTCATGTTTGCAAAGGGATTTAAAAAGAACCTTGATGCACACTGCAGAAATGCCTGTGATGTGTTAAATATCTTTTCACGTTTATTTCAGATATGGACACGGATATGAAATTTTCTGTGTTGCTTGCAATAATTCAAGCACTGTAATTGCCTCAGCGTGTAAGGTAAGGAAAGATTCTAGCACCATCTAGTGAAAAGTACCACCAGATTTTAGGGCTGATGGAGCATGAGTTGGAATTCAGTTTGGGCTGAATTCTGTTCTTTCACTTAAACGTGAAAGATTTTGTGTAGATGACAGTTGTATAGGTGACAGTTGCCTTGCAAAGGTGAGAGTGAATGCATACAAGTTATTATTCATAAATTATGTATGATCCATTTGAAGATATTTGTAAGATAAATTCTAACAAATCTAGGTATAAAACCTTTTATTACTGGTATATTGTTAGCATTAGTAGAAAGTAGTGAAACAATCTTGAAACTTCCTCGACAAAAGCTGACTCTGACTTGATTGCAAGCCTTTAAACAAGCCTCCTAACATCTTAGTATTTTGAAACATGTATCTTTTATATTTGCTTTCATTAATTCTCACTGGTATTTTTTGCATCAACACAGGCTTCCAAAAAAGAACATGCAGCAATTATTTTGTGGAGCACTGCTTCTTGGAAGAAACTGCAGAGTTTGTCATATCACAATCTGACTGTTACTCAGCTGGCATTTTCTCCTAATGACAAATTTTTATTAGCGGTTTCTAGAGACAGGAATTGGTCACTGTGGAGGAAACAAGACTCATCAGAGTCAGGTAAGATATGTGAAGTGGGTATACACATTTGAAGACTTTGCAGTTTGTTCAATATTTTTGGCTTCAAAATATTTGAAAGAGAATTGCTGAAATATTTTAATGGACATTGTCCTTACAACTTTTAAGAATCAATAGTGTTGTAGACTCTTGTGGCTTTAAGAAGTGCAATTGATGGTGTACAGGAAAGCTAGAATGGGAATTAAAACGTGGAGGAGAATATAATCAGGCCTTAAATGCTATTAATTGATGGATGTAATGAAGTCTGCTGTTCATCCTCCTGTCTTCTGTTTATGGTTGTATGTTTCAGATTTACATGCTGGAGTGTAATGTCTGAACTGCAGACTGGTATTCTGTCAAGAAAAAGCTTAATCTCAGTGTTCTATGCAGGCAGGGCTGGAAGGTTCATTGCTACACCCATGTCTTGGAGCTGCCTTTTCCCTGTTTGCAGGGCATGACACTGAGACTCTTGACAGGATTAATCTCTATCTTTGATGTGGCTTTCTGATAATCCTGCACAATTGATTAATTTGGCTAGGACTGGCTCTGTCTCGAAAAGGAGCCGATAGTAAAGATACAGTTGACTTTCTCAATTAGACTTTGAGCCTTGCAAAATCATGAGGAGATTGCTGTTGAACCCTTTAACGGATTCCTAGAACAGATGTTCGTACTGAAAACAATTGTCGTTGCACTGTTGGCTTAATAACACATAAACACTACTGGTCTCTATAGAGTTTTCCTCGAGACTTGGCAGTGAGTTTTAGCCCCTTCAGACAGTGTCTGGTTGTATCCTGCCTTGAGATTTCTGTTCTGTTCAGACTTCTGTTCTAAAGCCTGGCATATTGTCAAAGCAGTTACACAGTGTTTCAGGATAAGAAGTATGAATTCCCATAGGAAGTAGAAGAAATCCTCTTTTCATCTGTTTGTCAATAACTTTTCTGTCTATGGAGAACATCATTATCAGTGTACAGCAAACCTGCTGGTATTGGCATCCCAAGAATTGGTTATTCAAAGTCCATGCTCCGACATGACAGCCTTTTCTACTTAGGAAAAGCGTTCCCATTTACTGATCTGCTGATCAGATTTACTGCCTGATTGTATGCATACTGAAATGGTAGCCTGTCTCTTTGGGAACAGATGAATCTTTACAATTAGATCGTTTTGATTGGAGCTCTTGGGGCTTTACTGGTAAATAGGAACTGTAGTGAAATTATTGGGGGTACATCTACACATGGTAAGCATTGCACTATACTAAAACTTCTGAAGTCAGCGTTCTTATGAAAAACTTGTATAGGTCTTATACTTGGACTTGTAAATTCTCCTGAAACAGCTACATGCATAAAAGATAAAACAATTACTGCTGTTTTAGTTCTCTATGGGCTGACTGATGTAGTCTTAAACAGGTAGTAAGTATCACTGTGATAAATGTTGGGGAGAAAAATATGTGGTGCTAAGTATTCCCAAGTGCTTTAAAGATGAGTGGAATAATGTCCGAGTATTCCTGGAGTTCTTACCTAGAGCTAAGTAAAACCGTTACTTTTAATATGTAAAGTAGTTGAAGCAAGGGTTTTCCTCTGTATGCTTTGTTCCAGGACCACCAGTCTTCAGTTGCTGTGCATACACAGACAAAAATACAGCTGTTCATAGTAGAATCATTTGGTCTTGCGATTGGACACCAGATAGCAAGTATTTTATTACTGGCAGTCGGGACAAAAAGGTAATTAACATGAAAGGAATTTTAAAAGCCTAGAATTATTTAAATGTATTTTAGATTAGCAAATACTGTGTTCTAATGAGTCCGTATTCTATAAATACACAAAAAGCTTACTGTGTGTATTACCACAGATATCAGTGAGACTTTCATATGCTAAATAAAGTGTTTGAATATGTATGTACAAGACTGTGGTCGGCCAGTTGGATTTTCTCCCATTCTTTTTTCATACTGTAAGACAAGCACCTAACTCCCAGGGGTCTCTTAAGTTTTTCTTTAACTTTCATAACAGAATCAGGTTTTGTCATCAGTATTGTTAATGAAATCAGACAGACTGTCTAAAAAATTGAATCTTTGTAGATAGATATTTTTTAGTATTTTCAACATCACTTTGTTCTGTGCTCTGGAAGTATTTTAACTAAGTTATTCCTTATGTTTTTGTAAATGCATTTACAGAAAGATTGAAGTGAAAAATCCTAGATGATTCTCTTTCTTACAGGTCATTATCTGGGGCCAGTGCAATTTATCTGTGACTACTGAAGGGGATGTGTTGGATTCAATCAAGCCCTGTTCAACAGTACTGGATGCTGGGGATGCTGTTACTGCAGTTAGTATCAGCCATGTCCTTACTCCCAATGGAAGGTATTGCTGGTTCTCTGTAATGCCATGTTGTGTTTAATTTAAAATCAGTATGTTTTCCCCTTTAGAGTTTTCTGTGGCTAAACAGCACCTAAAATCTACCTGTCAATCATTTTGACCATTCTTTGACTACTTTTTTCTTTCATAGCCGCCTTTTCAGGTGCATAGGGAATTCTCCAAACAGTGTAACAAGGAAAAAAGAAAAAGGGGGGTACAGGGGGGCATGAACATACTGGAAACACATTCGTTCTTTTAACAATATTGACTAATCTGATGTAATAACCTTATTTTTTTCCTAACCCAATATATTTTGCAGGTTTCTGCTTTGCTCATTTTTTATGAAGTAGCTTTGATTTAAATTGTGATTATTTTTTTTTTCCCTCATGGAAAAGTAAATATTGATTTGAAGGGGCAAGGTACAACACAGTGTTTGAGTGCTGGTTCTTTCTGGCTTGCATTAGAGCCAGCTTCACTGAGCTGCCTGCTGTAATCTCTTTCAGAACTAATGCAGTTATTCTCTTGACAGATATATCGTCGCAGTAGGCTTAGAGAATGGGAAGATTATCTTGTACACATGGAAGCAGAGTGGGCAAGAACCAGCACTGGCTGATTGGACCACATGTGTTGAGATGCATAACAGGTATGTCTTTTGAAGGAAGTTAGAAGCAAGGAAATATTATTCTTGAGACTAACAGTGCTGGAGTTCTGTTCTTATAGTATAAAATCATATGAAACTGGTTTATTTGTATATCAGAAATTGTTAACCTTTTAGGAAAAGGTTGGTCCCTGACAGTCTTAAGATGTGTTTAAGCAAAACCTGGAAATAAAAATATTGGTTATTTAAATTTACTAAAAACCCCAACAGACTCCAAAGAAAACCAGGAGGGGTAGGCTTAAATCCCAAAATACTTAATGCTATGCATATGCTTTGAGAATTATTAGCCTTTGTTGCTCCCGCTTCAAAAAAAAAAAAAAAAGCAAGCTTTAGAACCCTTAGCCATAAAATAAGATGATAGAAGACACTGAAGAGGGGAGGAAAGAATCACTGTATACATCAGCAAAACATTTTGGAGTGGATTACAGCAAGCTTTCAAGAGCAGCTTCTAGCAGAAACCAAAGGAATAACAAGCTATACGTGGTTCTGCTGCGGCGACAGCTAGAGAAACTCTCTGTAGAGAGACTTCGAATGTTTCACTGGAAGCACTCTCCTAGATGCTTCTTTCACATACTGGCATTGGTAGTACCAGAAGTGAAAGCTGATGGTGGCTTTGGCCTGTGTGTGCTTGAAGTGCATCGGAAAGAGACACTAGATAACAGGAAATCGCTGGCTAAAGGCCAGAAATCTGTCATATCTCAGTAATTGAGATGCTAGACCTGCAGCTTAATGCGTTAAAACTTGAAATCAATAGCTGTTTAAATTATTGATGAGTGAGAGGATAAAACGTCATTAGAGTTAATGACCCTACTTATTTTAAGATCTTAATACCTGCTGGTTGCCACAAGTCAGTTTTTTCTCAGTTGGTAGTGTTAACGGAAGAGTACTAATTATATAAATGTTGATGTTTACATTCACATGCCCAACTGTGTTTGACATTTTGCAGTTATGTATGGATTTCTTTTTGTTGCAGCCAAAGTCATGCTCTTGCTGTGAAGCGTTTATGTTGGAGACGTCATGCGGGTAGAGCTGGACATAATGATCAGAACAGCAGCGAGTGGTTGCAGCTTGCAAGTTGTGGAGCTGATCACTGTGTTAAGATATTCAATGTCAACAGATTTGCTCTTTAGCAAAGACAGCAGGCCTGTCTGTGCAAAACATTTTATTTCAGTTTTTAGCTATTTTGATTGTTGAATTTTCTGTTTTCTGCTGTGGAAAGTGAAATATCTGACATATTAAAGCAACTTGTGGTAGTTTGCAATATCAAATATTTTTGTAATTCTGCAGTTCCAAGAATATGAAGTATTTTATATGTTTTGGTTGGTGACTGTCCTGGAACTGAGGGATGGGAGGTGGTGTAAGGCTTGGGAGAAGGATAAAGAGACAGCTTTGTTCATTGTGACTCCAAGGGTAGGTGGAAAGCTACCAGTACTTGGGTTCTTCTGTGCTTGTGATTGCAAGTGGAGTATTGAATTGTTTTGAACTCCTTATTCCTATCAAACTTACCTGCCAGCTGGCATGCCAGTGCTGGCATGGTGTGTTTAAGCGTGTGCAGTTAACCAGAGATCAAATATACAACTTTCTCTGATGGCCTTCTGAATGTGTATTACAACCCTGGTACAAGTCTTAGACCACCTTACTTTAGAAGGAGTAGTTTGTGTTTGCATGCTTGGACAGGCCTGTTGGTTTGTTTTTATTCCTTCTTTCTGCTGTGCAGAGTGCGGGGCTCATGCTTCTTGGTTTCATGGGTCTTAAAGCCTAACTCACAGACCACGTAAATCTTCTGGTGTCTCCTCTGTGTACTGGTGAGCCTACTCTGAGCAGAGTGCCGTAGAAGAGCCACCTATTTCTTCCTGTGTTTGAGTGCTGTCCTGTACAGTTTGGGCTGGAAAAGCTTCCAAGTATCACTAGGCAGGAGCTAAGTGGCGGCAGCCATCCCTTATTGTTGCCTTTGGGCTCCTCCTGACTTTTGAGTGCTCTGTATCTGTTCTGGTGAAAAGAGGTTAACTTAGTCGTCCCATAGTGTTGTAATTTATATAGAAAGGTAATAGATGGTGAATACTTCAGAAAGAAGCTTTTACATCAGCAGGTCTGTATCTGATTCCAAAGTCTAATTTAGAAATTACTGAACTTTGGGAATGAAATTATTTTTGTTCCAGAACCACTTGCTACCCAAATTGGTAGTGCAGAAGTAATGGGAATGGGGTTTAACTTTAGTGTGTTGCATATTTAGATGAAGAGTACAGTTCTTTCAGAGTGGGCTGAACTTTTTTCAGAATAATTATAGGTTTTTTTAAAGGTTTTATATATTTCAGCTTTTTATTTTCAATTCTGGTTTTCAGCACTAAAAAAATAATTTAAAAAAATTAATTAGGGGAAGAAAACCCCAACTTCCTAATAAAGATGCTTTGCTACATTTTGCTTGTGGTACCCAGTGCTTTCCTTACATGTGTGCTTTAAGAATTTGAGTAGTGTATTTTACTTGTCTGGGAATTTTTAAACCACCATAGACTGTATCCTGGCAAAAGAAAGACATGGCTTATCACTCATGAGGTTTCAAAAAGCTGCCAGAAGTGGAACTTTATTCCATGTCATGATTGTAATTTGGTGTCTTACCTACAATCTGATGACAATACCAGATAATACTTTCCAATACTAGTACATCTTGCCATGCGGCCGCTCTTGTGTATAAGCAAAAGTGAAATGTCATAATAGTTGTCCCTCTCTTTTATTTTGTTAAATGCTATCATTCGGCAAGCACCAGGTATTACATGATTTAGTAATCCATTCCATTGCTCCTGGGACTTCTGTGACTCAATCACGGTAAAGAATATACCTCATTGTTACAACTTTAAATACATCAGATTAGGCTGTTATTCTCTGAAGTCTAAATGTTTGTAATAGGCACTTTTTATTTTCAATTAAGTTAGAGGTTGTCAAGAGACACCTTGACACATAATTAATATTTTTTTTATGCGTGAAGTTACCTTTGTTCACATATTACTTAGCTATGCATTTAGTGGGCGTGACTTTTACATATGCCTTTATAGGACATGGACCTGTTGGAGTGAGTCCAGAGGAGGCCACGAGGATGATCAGAGGGCTGGAGCACCTCTCATGTGATAACAGGCTGAGAGAGTTGGGGTTCTTCAGCCTGGAGAAAAGACTCCAGGGGAACCTTATAGCAGCCTTCCACTACCTAAAGCGGGCCAACAGGAAAGCTGAAGAGGGACTTTTTGCAAGGGCATGTAGTGATAGGACAAGAGGGGTAATGGCTTTAAGCTGAAAGAGGGTGGATTTAGATGAGATATTAGGAAGAAATTCTTTACTGTGAGGGTGGCAAGACACTGGACCGTGTTACCCAGGGAAGCTGTGGATGCCCCATCATTAGAAGTGTCCAAGGCCAGGTTGGATGGGGCTTTGAGCAACCTGATCTGGTGGGAGGTGTCCTTGCCCATGGCATGGGGGTTGGAACTAGGTGGTATTCAACGTCTCTTCAAACCCAAACCATTCTATGATTCTAAGATTGTCTCAGTAAATCCACTGAAGTCTTTTCAAACCAGCATGTAAATCAGCACCAGGTAACAAGTCAGAGACTGATTTCATCATCTCAACTAATATCAGAAAATTATTTGGATCAATTTAAGTGTGAGAGCAAGGAAAAATCAGTGTAATTATAGTGGTCATTCTGGGGGTAGCATTGGCTACCTTTTAAACAGCAAAATAGTATTCTTTAAGATTATTATAATGAGTCCTTAGAAAATTTGGGGTTTTGTTCAGTTTCTTTCATCTAAAAAATGGAGAAGAGCAAGCATTTCCCAGACGTTTATTCAGTCTACTTCATTATTTTTTTATTGGTTTTATAAATGCTGCTGGAATCAAATGCCTTCTTGCTATTTTTCCTTTGTTTTGCCCTCAGAACTGTCTTAATTAGTTTTTATTTGAAAGACTTTACTGTTAATTTTGTCCAATGAATGACTATTGCTTTTATTTTCTTCCATGCGCTTTTCTTTTGTATATACTTACTCAGAGAGACTCTATTTAATTCATAGTATATATAGTGCATACATTCATGTACAATTTCAGATGTTTTTTAAAAAAATCTAAAAATTAAGCTTTCAGTCATATTTACCTGACTGACCTGACAGTGGTCCTGTTTACCTACCAAAATGTCTAACTGCCTGTATGTATCCATTTTTATTTCTACATTTTATTCTATGCTTCCCTGGTGCTTGGTCATTGCTGTTCTCTCTTGCAAAGTGCCATGCCTCTTTCCATTCCTACCCATCTTTTTGTTTGGTTGTTTTTTTTTTTTTTTTTCTAAAAGTGTGATTATTTTTCATGGCCTTCCCTAAGTGAGAACTAGTTTCGCTCAGGTGTATCTTGGAAGATGGAGTTAGCCTCTCTACTTTGCAAGTTGTTTGTATCATCCTCTTTATAGCAGATAGTTCAATGTCATACGATAAAAACAAAGTTGAGGGAAGTGTAATCTTTCCTGTTTCTCCCCATTTATCTTCCAGACTGTCAAATAAGCCCTGCCAACACCAGTCTTAGGAAGCTCCAACCTTGCATGACATAGCCTCTGATATTGCATTTGTTTACCCTTGACAATGCGATGCGAGATCACATCCAATGGTCAGGGGTAAAAACTTGCTGTCTGGAATCATGACGGTCCCAGCCTCACACTACCCTTTCCTGCCAGTCCTAAGGTGAGGTGTAAGGACAGGCTGCCCAGGGATGCTGCAGAGTCTCTTTCTCTGGAGATATTCAAAACCCACCTGGATGTGACTCTGTGCCACCTGCTCTGGGTGACCCTGCTTTAGCAGGGGTTTGCTCTGGATGATCTCCAGAGGTCCCTTCCAACCCTGATCGTTCTGTGATTTTGTGGCAGTATTCCAGTGATGAAAGCCCAGAGGCAAATGGTACACATCAAAATGCACCTGTCTACAGCAGCCTAATCCTCTGCATGAATTTTCTAACTCCAGTAGTGTCACATATTTCTGAGTTTCTGTCTTTGTTTCTGTTACAGGTTTGGACAAGGGCAGTGTGTTTACTTTAAACCTCTCTGATCTAGCAGGATACAAAGCTGATGCAGCATCTTCTATAAACAGAGGCTCTCCATAGCACTATTTGCGCTTTACTGTCCAGGTTTTTTAGCCAACCTTTGCATCCAAAATGCGCAGAACTGGGTCTATGCAGATTGAGAGAGCTAAGCTGCTTAGCGCCTCTGCAGCCCTTGAGTGCTACTTTCTGAGGTACCATGGGCCGATTGGCATATGTGCTCATGTACCTTACTGCTAAATAATAGCATACATTTAATTAAATGTTGCTATAAGCACTGATGCAGATGAGGCCTTGTTTCCCACAGATTTGGGCTCCTTGGAGGTTGTGGGTTTTCATTAGTTCCTGTGCTAAGTTACATTTTAGAGCTTTTACGTGTGGATTTTCGTCTCCAGCGTGTGGGCACAAGGTGCAGCTTCTTGTCTCGACACCGATGGAATTTTTTTCTTCTATTTCAAGCCTATAAAATCTGTGGCTTTTTACCTTTGAACATGCTACCTTTCAGACAGCCCCAAGTTGAAACAACCTGTTTGATTAAAATAATGCTTAAGGATGTGTGCTCATGTGTGTAAACTGAGAGACAAGACTGGTGTGCTTTTACAAGACCAGGGAAAAAACTATTTACAAATATCTAACTAAAGCTCTGACAGAACACCAACACTCACCTGATATTTTGCCCTTATGTAATTAATGGTTTAATTGTCTTTGTTTTAATAATGATCTTTACTGATAAATAAAAAGCTTGTATGATACCAGAAGAAAAACAACACAGAAGATCCAGCTTTAAAATGGGTTTATTGTTTCGTCCATGTGGTTGCTATTGAAAAATATCACAATAGTGGTATCAAGTTTTATCCCAAAATCTCAGTTCCAGGGAGAAAATTGCTTCCTACGCTGCAGTTGGTAAGTTTCCAATGTATTTATTTTTTATTTGAAAAAACGAGCTGTTGCATCTTTCTGCATCAACTATAGCCATAAATACATTTCAAAAGCCTGTAATCTTCCCAGTCTGAATCTCTGTGGCATTTGCTCTCAAATACTACACACCATAGTGTTTATTTCAACTCCAGTTTTCATTGTAAAGTTATATTGCTGCTTTATCTCCCCCTACCTGATTCAAAGGCAGTGTAAAGGAGCTGGTGCCATTAGCCTCTCCAAGGTGTCCCTTTGAAGACTTGCTGGAAGGGGAAGGAGAGTGTCATGTTCTGCAGCGGGAAATCTCAATTCTGGCATCTTTATGTGGACAAAAAAAAATCCATTTATCGCAGAGCAAAGATGTTTAAAGACTTCTTTAAGCTTATAAATTAAAGTGCTAGTATACAGGAAAGACAAGCGGAGAAAACAATTTGTAGTTTCTCTGGGGCCTTTTCCTTTGGTTTAGTGAACATGTAGGAGCCCTTACACATCTGCTACTGAAAGTGAAGCTTTAGAATTATATAAAGATCAAAACTTAAAAGACTTGACACTAGTCAAGTGCATAACTGAAAATTGTTTTAACTCATTATGAAACATGCGTTAGAAGACGGTGTAATAAACTGTAGTCTTTTGGACTAGTCTGATATAATGCTTTAAGAAATGAGCTGTTGGCAATGTATGTGCTGCTCTGTCATTCTCTGCTTGTACAGCGCCATGGAGAACAAATGTGAGGTATTTGTTCCTTGTTGAGAATGGGGTTGAAAAAACTGATGGGCTAAACTCAAATTTTGTGAGGAATATTCTAATAACCTTTTGATATATTTGAGGTAAAGCCAACCCATCGATATTTTAGATGCACACTATCAAAAGTATTTTATTGGCTTTAGACTTGTTCTGAGACTTCAAGGCCAAGGGTATGAACAATTTTATGTTGTCAGACTTAAAGGAGTAGGATTGTCTCGTTTTACAGTAAAGGCATCTGAAAATGCAAGTAAGAAATGGCATTGGTCTTGTTTATAATCTGAGTTCTATAACCAGAATCAAATGGTTATTGAGATTGTGCAAAGCCATCTTAAATCTGTCAGTCCAGGCTGTAGGCATCCTCAAGTCTGTGTTGGGCTGAAAAAGGTGTGCTAACACTGACCTTAGTGGTGAGGACATGTGGACTCCACTGGGATCTGGAGGACAAAATGAGCTGCTCGTGTAAATGGAAGATGAGTGATGCTGACATTCAGCCCTAGGAACGCCTGCCTGGGCTCCATGTGGCAGGCTGTCTAAACACTGCTGGCAGTGGCCAGCTATCAGTTCTGCCTGTTTCTTCAGTTATGAAATGGGAAAGAAGGAGCAGGTTCCACATCATGCTAAGCCTTAAAAAAAAAAAAAAAGGTATATTCTTCTGCTGTCATCTGTCTTGTGGGCTGAGACTTCAGAACTAGAAGCTGGTGAAAATTTCAAGGAAGTAAATTATTGAGCTCTCAGCTATTGAAAACATCACTTTGGCAACTGAGTAATCTCTGTTTTCCCAAATATTTAACGGGGGGGAAAAATAAGAATGCTGTGAGGCTCACTGCCGATTGCAGTTATTGCAGAGATGAGGGAAGAGGAGGAAACAGCTGTGTCCTCATTTAGACTCAAATCTCACTTTAAAGAAGAAGTGGCTGTTGCAAATAAGGAAACTTTAAAATAACTGAAATGGGCAGCAAAAATATTGCTTCTCCGTTTTAAGGAGCATCTGGAGCTGTACACAGGATGAGACAAAATCTCTTGACAGTACAAAAATCAGAATTTGCCTTTAGTGCGTTAGGAAGCTGTTGGAGGTGGGAGTTGTCGAGCGTGGTTTAGCCATGCTGTACTCACCAGGATCTACAGTGGCGGTTTAGAGGTGTCGGGGCGGTGTGTTTACCCCATGACTTTCCCAGCTCTTGATCCTCCAACCATTCCCACTTCTGCCCTGTGTACTGGCACATCTTTGTGCAGTTGTGGGACCTTCCTTCAGACACTGCCCTTCCCTAGCCAGGGACTGCCATTGTGCCTGTGCCAGCCACCAGGTTCCCCTTATCCTGCTCCTCCTTTTTCTGGTAGAAAGCCTGGAGGGCTATGGGCTCCCTTTGCAGTTCCCTGATACACTCAAACACAGCTCCTGTTCTTACCTAGTGCGGCCAGCTCTGGTGACTGTATTTGAGTAGCTTATACTCAATGGCATTTTCAAACTTTGCTAGCAGCATCATTTTATTTTTTTGCAGTAAGTCATCTGTTCTGTAATGCAATACATGATCTCTTGCTCTTTCTGGAAGGAATTTAGGGTAGACCGTATGACAAACCCTGATGCTGTACCGTAATAGCGGGGTCAGCCCCAGTACCCTGGGGTAGCTGTACCAACTGGGCATGCCCTGGACTTGAAGTCCTCTAAGAGAGCTGCTCCATGTATTTGGTATTTGTGTGATTCAGCCAACATTACTGCTGCACAGACAAGAGGAGAGGAGGTGTTATGCCTGAGGTAATTGCCATGTTACGGTAGCGTCACCCTTATATAGACTCCAGCTGATCCCAACTGAAATAACAAGGGATGCAGCAACCAGATTTTTTTACTGCAGAGAAGCTATTTCTCCTTGAGTCAAGAGCTTGTGCAAACAAGAATGCCTGATCTTGTGGGTTTTTTTCTAAGCTTTCTCTCTTTACTCACCCACTCTTCTAAGAAGGCGTTTTGCCACCTTACTCCCTTCTCCATTCTTGCAAGGCCCTAAATCCTCATATAATCAATCCCTATTTTATCAACATCCTCTTCTCTCTTCCTGTTGTTCCTGTAAGATAACCCTATGCTTTTTGATACATGATCCTAAGAGAGTTTATATGTATTGAGTATAACATCCTCTTGGTATTTTCTGTTCCACCTTCTATGCCTCTGTGCCTGATTCTTCCTTTGCTGGATTTTGGGCTCTTGGTATTTACATAGGCTGTCCAGTCTCATTACCTCCTTTTTCCCTGACTGAGAATTACTGGCATATGTGTGAGCAGCGTACCCTCCCTCCCTTGCTAATGCATAAGTTGTCTACCTGCCACTGGGGGGAATTTTTCTCCTCTACAAAAATGAATTGACTGCAGTCTCCCCAAGGGAAGCTCTCCTAGCACTTTTCAAGATGAAGCAACCATTATGTTTGCCTTTCCATTTCATAATCTTGGACAGTCTCCATCCTAGGAGTTTTCATATAAAGATGTACCTCTTTGAGAGAATATCTGTACTCCACCGACACACTTTTTAGAGCACAGGAGCTTTCTGCTGTTTAGCCTGTTTGTTTCGACATGGCAAGCAGTCCTGTATAGGGCAATTGCCTATCAAGTCTCCAGGTGCTACAAGGCTTCACCACCATCCATGGAGAGCACCGAGCTGTGCCCCGTGTTTCTCTTTCTCTGCCGAAGACATTCAGCCAGGGAGGCTGAAAAAGCTGCAGTGCAAGGAGTCACCTGAGATGCCTGTATGTTGCTCTGTGTAGGTCTTCAGGGTGGGCCTGTCCAACCCACAGTGACCCTAAAGGTGCGATGTAGGAACCTGCCATGGGTGCTTTGGTCAAACTTCTGCTTCTAAGGTGTGTGCATACAGTCTCTGTATCGCAGGTGCTGCTGAGCCTTCAGTAACAGTCCCAGTTCACTAAGCCAATGGGATTAGCTGGGGTGGGAGCTCCTCTACAGCTTGTGAGCATTGATTCAGGCTGGTAGACCATCTCTGTTGTCATAACTACATAAAATATAGTCTGGTAAAGCCAATTAGAAGGTATAAATGTTGGTGCCTAGCTACTATTAGGCAAAGGCCAGCTTCAACCTTTTCTGCCCATCAAAAAGAATTTGGGTATATTTTATCATGTAAAAAGTATTATCGTAACTCAAAGCAGGAGTTATGTCTAGGATGTGAAATTCTGTGGTTCCTGTTAATTGCTCAAGAGTGCATTTCTGTAGGTTAGCAGTATGGAAAATTGTTAGCACAGAGCTTTTGTTAGCTGGAATAAAAACAGATCGTGCTTCACAGAGCAATAGGATCACAGTGATTTTTAAAACTGGAAGGCAGCTCAGGAGCTCTCTAGTCCAAACTGCTCCAAAGTGGGGCTGCCTAGAGCTTCCTTCAGTCTGGTCTTGATAATCTCAAAGGATGGAGACGGTGCAGCATCTCTGAGCAACCTGTTTCACTGCTGATTGTCTTCATGGTGAAAAAGTTTCTTCTTATATCGACTCTGAACCTCTCTTGTTTCAGCTTATGCCCTCCCATCTTCTTGCAGCTCACCGTCATGAAGACTTGGGCTCTGTCTCCTTCATGGCCTCTTCCTGGGTATCAGAAGGCTGCTAGCAGGTGCCTTCAAAGCCCTCTCTTCAGCAGGCTGAACCACCGTGTCCCTCTGCCTCCCCTCACAGGGCAACTGCTCCCTCACCACCTTGGTGAACCTCTGCTGCTCTTGCTCCAGTTTAGCAACATCTTTCCTGTATTGGGGGACCAAAACTGGACCAGTACACAGTCTCATTACAATAGACCAGTCTAAAGTCTATTGTACAGTTTCCTCCCCTATGAAGCCTGAGTCTATAAAGCTTTCTACTTCAAACTAGCCTTATCATGTCCTTTTCCTATAATATTCTTTTGCATGCACTTGACTCTCTTTGGTGGCAAATGGAATGCTGAGGCTGACAGCTGCAGATTTTAGCATGTGTGTCTGCAGAGCTGGGGCCTTTCCTGGTGAGCTGCTGCGCATTGTACTCCAATATCTCCATGAGATGTTAACTCAGACATCACTCCGATCATGTGGCAACACTACTTCTGGGAACAAAGAGCCTTCTTCATGCCAGTTAAGTGTCCTTGCACTGTGTTTCCACCACTGGCGAGGTGGAAATGACAGAAGAAAGATATGATGGTTTGGCTGGGGCTGGAAACTGCCTGTCTCTTGCCTCCATCCAAGCCCAGGGCATCTGCCCACCAGGAGCACAGCACCCAGCCCAGGTGGGTGTCCAGAGCCCACAGCAGAGCTGCAATCCACGTTCGCCATTTCCCTGAGACCTGGGGTGGCCAGTGCAGCCATTAATTTAGGTAATCTAGAGCTGACCGTGATACACACAGGAACTATCATACTGGTGGTAAATCCAAAGCCTCTCACCCCTAAAAATTCTGTATTAAAGAAGTATTTATTTTGTATCTCAGAGAAAATGAAATGGATGCTATTTTAAATGCCTAGACTGTGTCATTTAATTGAAAAATCAGTTTATTGCTTCCATATGCCTAGGACCACCAGGTGGCAATATAAGAAAAAGGATAAGTGCGTGTCTCCAGCACCTGCCGTGTATACCCAAAAAATCAAAATAAATGACAAATATATTCGAAGACAGGTATTTGGTCTCCTCAGAGTTGTTTATATGCAATGTTTCAGCGATAAGCATTTCTCATAATGAAATGCTGATTTTGAAAATATTCTTTCTTCTGTTTTGGTCCTGTAGTTGGGAGTCTGTCTGTACAACTTCAGAAAATGGTGAGTGCCTCCGAACCACACAGGGTCTTACTGTCTCTTATGTACATTCTCCCTGACCCCAACATCTCAATCTGAAGAGGATATGAAAACCTTGAAATTTTCTTATGTTACCTTGTTAAAGTGTAAAATGGGACTTATTTTCCTGCATCTGTTTTACTGTCTGTTTTTTGCATTCTGAAAGGTTGTCTAACCACGTGGATGCCCCAGGAAGGGTTTAAGCTCATGAAGTCCCATGCACCTCCTGAAGGCAGCTGTGATTTGTAAGTGAAGAGTTACCATATTGGATCATATGATGAAACTCTTCCAGACTCCGGTGACTTATTTCAGGAACATATTAAGCCAGAGGAAGCATCCCTGTGCCTATTAGCTATTGATGAATTTCCTTTTCCTTCTACGAGTTTGTCCAATTGCTTTCTGAATCTAGGCAAACCTGTAATTCCCCTGGTGCTAGACGGGAAGAATTCCCCAGGTTAAGTCTGTGCCAGTAAGCAGATGCATCTCTTCTTTGTTTTGAATGTTTAATGCCGCCTTGTTGTATTAGAAAAGAAAAGGATTAGTTGCTTTTCACTGTCTCCATGTCATTCCTGATTTTACGAACCTCTAGCATATCCCCTACCCATGGGTTTCTTATCCAGTCCAAATTGTCCTGCTGTAATTAAGTATCCCTTTTATGGCAGCCATACTCTTCCTGTCATCTGACTTACTGCCTCTTCCCCAGCGCTACCATATTTCTACCAGTAAAGAAGTATTTGTTACTCTTTTTGTACCTTTTCATTTATTAATATTTGTCTGGAAGTGCCTAGTCAACTAAACTGTCTATTTAAAGTACTGGCAAATCATTCTCTTTTTTGTTTTGAAACAAGTCAAAACATTCTTATTTGAAGCATTTAAGGCTTTAGATGCTGTCTTTTGGGTATTTGTGATAGAATGTAGTTTCTTGTCCTTGGACTGTTTTGTTCTTTCCTCATTTAAGTCATAAATTGATTTTTCTAATATGATTCTGGTCTGCAGCGACAAGTTGCAGAGGCTTCAGAATGGCCGCACGGGGTGGAACGGTTAGCACTTGCTGTTAAAGGATAAACCTAATACTAAAATAACAGGGTAGCTGCAACCCCAGACTGAAGGTACTGGCAGCGTATGTTGCGGATGTCAGTGCAGCAGCTGACATTATGCCTCCTGCGTCTTTGCAGGTCTGTCGAATCAGTCAGTCACGGTGGTGAGAATTTCCTTTATTGGCTCAGTAAAAATAGAGGAGGCTGGTGAGTGACTTCTGTGGGTCGGTGAGAGCCTTCCCAGCCACGACAGGAGAGGGGTTCTCACACTGCGTGGAAGACCTCCCAACAGATGTGTCGGGTGCCAGGAACCTTTTCCAATCAACCCTGCCAACAAAATTAGTGGAGAGGAAAAAGTCTCCATAGGATTTTACAGATTATAAAACAAAAACTGATATCATTGATTTTTTTAAGTCCAGAGGAAAGTGCTGTAGCTGTTCAGCTTGTCTTTTACGTAACATCGGAGGGAATTATTGTACCCTGCTGAGTTACTGAGCAGTGCAGTGACTCGTGGTTTGGTTTGTTTTTTTTCTCCATGGCAGCACCTTGTTAACCAGGAAGATCTTTTAAAAAGTAAACGAAGTTTGAAACACCTCCTTGTTTGTCCACAACTCACTCACTATAATGCAGCTAAAAGAAGTTCTCCAAAAGCAAGGAAAGCCTTGCAAGGTTGTGCTGTTTATTTTAGAGACTTGCTCTGTTATGGTGGTGGTGGGGTTGACTGGTCATCTGTAAGACACCAAAACGTGGTCTACTAACCATTAAGAGAAGTCATGTAAAAAGGTAGTACCCACTTGTCTCCATACATCTTGAGGAAACAAATTAAAGTTTGGCTTTGATATGCCTCTAAGAGGAAACATGTGTTAGAAAAACATTGCCCAGAATTGTCCCTGTCCCCTCCTCCCCCAGTGGCTGTTTTATTGGGGGTGGGAACTGGTGTCCCAGACACAGGCGAAGAGCCAGCCCAAACCAGGCAAAACTGCCTGATCCCAGCCTGAGCACGACTTCAGTGTGGCAGAACCACAACAAAGGAAGATGTCACAGAGTCTTGAGATTTGCCCAAGGGCTCAGTGGTTGCAAAACCCCTGTCCCACCTGGGAGCAGACTGTGCTCTGCTGTGGTGATGACGATGATGTGTGTGTGGAGCCTGTTCTGCACCTTGTGCTTCTGTGTGGGGGTGGGAGAAAGGTGAACATATGCTTTTGAAGAAGCTCTCGTATGTTTTCTTCTAAAGGTGCCATATGCGCGCTCTGAGTCACTGGGACATAGCTTACCCTGTGACAGCAGTAGCTCTTGACAGCACTGCTGGTGCGGCGGCTCAGAGGTCAGTATGGAAGCTGACATGCTTTTGGATCCGAGATTCATATTCTGCACCAGCCCATCAGCTAGCGGTGGTGACAAGTCCAGTTGTAGGGGCTTGGGCTTGTTCTTCTTTGGGGTCTTTTCCTTACAGACAGCTTCCTTGTACTGTAGGCTGGTGGAAACCCTTTTTTAAGCATGTACAATATTTTGTCAACAGGGTAGCATCTGAAACTGGCCAGAGTTACGGCTTTGACTGTGATGCTGTTCCCGTGTTCAAATCTCAAAGCAGTTTAAAGTGTCTCGTGGCAGTGTGTCTGCAGACAGGCAATTCACCTCGGCTTCAGAAAGCACACCATGTCCCGGGCAGGCGGTCTCTTTTTTCTCATCGGCTGTTGGCTAATATAAACAATATTCACCTCCCAAGTGGCACAGATATGCAAATGAACCTTTCATAGGATAATGGCCATATGAAGCTTTGCTAGCAGGCATTCACGACATGTGGAGGCATGTTGGTGCCAGATGCTTGCAGGGTTTTGGCTGTGCTATTCTCTTTTCCATTAGGATAGCGAGTACCAGGCTATTTTGGGAGATCCACTGCAGGCCCAGATCAATGATTGGTGCTTCTTTAAAAGCTTCAGGCAACAGTGCTCTCCAGGTTGCCACAGGATTAGCTGGCCCCTACACGGTGCCATTCTGTCTCCAAAAGCCCTTGGCTTGTCTAGCTGCTATGAAGTGTTTTATGAACACCGAACCAATGTCGTGTTGCAAGATCTCCGAGATGTGATAGTGTTTCATGACACAAACAGAAGAATTTATCATTCTTAGTGAAACCTTCTGGGGAATTGCTTTGTGATGGGATGAGCAAAGCTCTAAAAAAATCATCAGATTCTTTTGTTTTTTCAAACTAGAGTAAAAACTTGTATCACTGTCTATAGTCTTTTATAATGAGGTAAAAGCTAGTTATACCAGTATATGTGGAACTGTACAATTTTTACTTCTTTGTGAGGTCAAAATACTGCCTGATATATTGAAGTCTGTTGCTTTATCAGATATAGGAAAACATCAATCTGCTTTCCCTTTTTCTTCTTTGAGGCTTAAAGCTCACCTAAAATAGCTGAATTCAGTTTATAGCTTGGCCAGCAGCAGCTGTACAAGTGAGGTGGTTCTGGAGCTGGTGACTAAGCCAAATAGTCTTTGCTTGCGTTCAAGACACTTCAAAAAGTGACAAGGTCCCACCCTAACCATGGAAACCCAGCACTTCCATTTCCATCCCACCACCATAAATGTTGCAGGGCAGCAGCCATGGCAGGGTGAGACAGCTCATTGATTTGGGAGACCAGAAGCAGGAACTGCATCCAAATGCCCACTGCACAGACCTTCCCCTAATGCCCAGTGTTGTATACTGGGAGCGGGAAAGCAGTAGCAATTGCAATGCAGGGTCATCCATATGGACTTCCCTGGGGGGGGGGGGGGGGGGGGATGCCTCCCAGGACATCTCTGACGTGCAGCAAGTTTGTTGTCAGGAGGATAAGCACAGCACTTCTCATCAACTATCTTACTATTTGAGTGGCCACAAATGAGTTGTCCTGGATTTCACCTTGACATTTTGCTCTGAGTGAAATGGAATTACAAGAGGCAGCAGGGACAGCCAGGAAGCCAAAATGTGCCATGGATGGCACAGTGGTTTTCAGTGTCCAAAGCTATCTGGAGCTTTGGACTTTTCTTCATTCTGCTTACTGCAGAGCTAAGGCTCGCAGGCTAAGGCTGACAAAAAAATTCCCTACACAGGGAAGAGATCTGTGCTACATGACCCTTTCACTGCCAAGATTCCTGTCCTAAAACCTCTGCCCATGGAGCTGGAGAGCCAGTGCTTTGCCTGTTTGTATGTGGGATTGTTAGGGGCAAAGAAGAGCCCTGAGTGGCCTCTCCCTAACCCACCGGTGTGTCCCGCTGTTGGGCGGCCAGCCTGCTGCTGCTTGTCCAGCGGTTGAGTCCTTCACAAGTGCACTGCAAATATGAGTTTTTTTGTGATTACTGTTACCCATTCATACCTCACAATGCTGCTTTTCACTAGATCATTTGCTCTGTAGATGTCTATTTGAAATAGACCAGAATTGACCTTAAGTAGACAATGTTTGAAGGGCCTTCACTTGCATTTCTGACAATGCGTGCAATTATTCCAGCACCAGCATGACTGTTTCATTTGTCAAATGCTGATCTGATTTATCTCTACTGAAAAGCAGTATGGCTGATGACAGTCAGCTTCAACAGCTTTTCCTGACTGCCTATTATTGTCCTCAACCAGATTAATCTTCTGTTTTCTTTGTTAAAAATATAGAAGGGGAAGAAGAAGTTGTTTTAGTGATCAGTATTGGACTATTGAGCATAGCCAGAATTTAGTCTGCCATCAGGAAGGCAGAACTGCAGCTTTCGTTTTTGGTAGTGACTCACTGCATAAGTTAAGCAGGATGGTCCCCGAGGCTTAGACTTTTCATGCACTCTGCATCATGTTAGAAACATTAAAATATTAACAGACTTTGATCCCAGTGCAGCCTGATGCTTGCTCAGCTCTGTTTTCAAGCTAGAATGCACTCCATCATTGGATTCTGTAGTAAACTTCAGAAAACTTAGCCTGAAAGCCAGAGCATCGCTATTCAGCAGCATCTAAACTCAGTCTTCAATTATTTAAAAGCCACTCTGAGTGCCTCTTTGGAGTCGTGTTACAGATATTTGTTGGTACTACATTTTTTCATTAAAAGACACATCTCGCTGGCCCTCACCAGTTCTTGTGAATGAGAGCATTACCATTTCTATGCAGCAATCTCCATTCCCCCTAACACCTTGAAACTATCCATATCCTTCTCGTGTTTATGTCAGGAGGATGAGACCTTAAATATCTTAAAGGCATTACTAGGTAGCTAGTGGTTCTCACACAAAACCACCGAGATCAAGTTTCAGGAAGGAAAAAAAAAAAAAAAAAAAAAAAAAAAAAAAAAAAAAAAGAGGTGGTTGAAGGAATATAACTTTTTCTCTCCCTGAATATTTCAACAGGAGCATTACTGGCCAGCTACCAAACCTTGCTCTTTCTCACATGTGCTTCTACGTCTCAGCCCTTCTTCTAGGGACCTCGGTGGTGGCTGCAGCAAGCAAGTGCCTGTGCAAGGAAGACAAATTAAATCTCTGCCAGCTCTGCCTCCTGCACTGAGCTGCCAGTTCAGCACTGACGGTGTTTTCTTCACAGGCTCCCGCAGCTCGGTTGCGTAAGGCTGTCAATCCCAACCAGATCTGGAGGGCCCAGAGAAAACTGGCTGCATGCAATAGTAGCAGCCTTAGCATTGCTATTACCGGACAAGTGGGTAGTGAAAAGCTAGAAAGCAAAGGGAGAGGTACTGGCCCGTGTTCCATTATTCTTTTAAATCTTCCCCTTCTCATCCCCCCACTCGAGGTTGATTGAGCTGTGCCTGAGGAGGTTTGGAGTATTTCTGAAATTTGCTTCATCTTGAAAAGGTCTTCTGAAAATTTTCCGCCAGTTACGGCCGTGCGAAATCACACATCAGAAAGAGCTTTGGTGTTGCAAAACAGCATGCCCATCATCTCTGCATTTCTCTCTCTGAATGTCTTCCAGAATTTCTCCTTTAAACTTCAGCATCGCCCTCACCCAGTCTTAATTGTTGCTTCTTTTTGATCTTTGCTCAGCAATATTTTTCAGACAGTTTCACCAGAGGAAGCTGAAGTATCACCTAGGGGTGATGGAGAAGGGGACATCTGGGACAGGCACATATGAGGAAACAGCTCCCACTAATGTTTGGGGGTCCTCGAGTGACCAGTAGCTCTGGACTTGTACTTTCTTCAGAGTGACAGCTATTTTCACTCACTGGTGTGCATTTCCAGATCATCAGACAGACAGTAAGAAGCCCTCCTCACCATGGACTGGCTGTGAATTGAAAGAAAATGAAATAATAATCAAAATAGGCAACTCTGAGTCTTTTGTGGGCAATCAGGTTACTAGCAAGTGGCTTTGGTGACCCTGACGTTGTGAGCCACTGAAGCTGGCTGGATAATTAAGGAAGGAAGGAGATGTAGAGGGTAATGCATGCAGACCTCCGGGAGGCTGAATTGCATACAGATCAACTTTGCTTTATTTGTCTTTTTTCCTTCAGAAACTTTCAGTGTGTCGCTAGACTTCTGTTTCTCGGTTTCCCTCAGACAATATCCCTGTTCCTCCAACAGATTTCTGCTTCAGTAGAGGGACTATCTGATTGCAATTTCAAAACACTTTATATACTTATTTTCTAAGTGATTATAAGATGCTTTATTTAAAAACGATGACTTCCTTACTGTTGGTCTTACAGACTTGAAGGTATTCTCAAAGGACACCTCCTACCTGAAGAGGGATGAACAAGCAAGTTAAAATTGCCTGAACAAACCAAGTAACATTAATCAAATATAAAACAGACCTTAGCAATTAGGCTAAGGAAAAAGCACCTGAAAGAATAAGATGGCATTCTTGCTGGTTAAGCAGCTAGTCTGCGTTCAATTCCTGGCCATGTGAAAAAGTGTATTTTCCAGCCTTGCTTGGTTTTATTAGTAACTAAACAAAACCAGAGGCGACAAAGCCATGTTCCTGTCATGGGCAGAGTAATGCTAATGGCAGTAGATGAATGAAAACAAAGAGACCTGGCCCAGGCTGGCAGCACAACTTGCTACATACACACCGTATTTTGCTGACAAGGGTCCTTGACACCTGGGATAATTCCAGAAAGGGCCAGGTGTAAGTGCCCAGTGGATGAGCGGTACGTGGAGTGCATCAGACATTTAAATGCAGCACCAGGGTGATCAGGAAAAGGATAAAGCTGCAATGCAGAGCGTGCGTAAGGGAAGTTGTGGCTCGGGTGCTTCAGAGTCTGGCTGCGAGGGTGCCAGCCACCACTTGTCCGTGTTTGGCCAGTAATATGCCTGCCCACCTGCCACCTACCTAGGTGAAGAAAACCTGAGGATGATTCAGGTACCGAGCTGAAATTGGCAGGTCTGAGGGTCCCTGGCTATGGGGAGAGACAGACCGAGAGGAAAGAGAACAGAAGTAGCTGCCACAAGGCCCAGTGCGCGGCTTAAACCTCTTCCCCAGGCACAGCTTTTCACAGTGCTTTCCCCACAGGGCCTCTCTCTCTCTGGTGAAGTCGAGTTGCCTTTGCTCCCCTGGAGATGGCAAAGCGCCTGTGGGTTAATGAGTTGCACCTGCTGCTGAAATGAAGCTGTAATTATCCTGCATTTCTATGCAGAGTTGGGTTGTCTGGCTGCAGGGTGGCTGTGGAGGTGTTGTTGCATTTCTGGGGAGGCTGCTGCAGGCTTTGAAAGAGGAAAAAGTCTTGTTAAATCCACTGGGTAAAGCTACCAGAGGGCAGGTTAAAAGCCGTGTGTTCATTAGGAGTACCGAATGTGTTGGGTGTTCTTGCTGAATGACTTTCTGTGCCTAAGTGTTGACTGGAAAGTCACTTGTGCATCTAAGGAGCCCAACGGAAACTGTGAAATTGGATTTTGAAAAGAACTGCAGCAATGAATCTGGACAATTCAGTGATGCTGAGAATGGCAGGAGTGGACAGAAGGAATGTATCTTGGCAATGCTGTCTGATTTCTTCTGGAATTAGGATAGTTGCTTAAAGTCCCTGTGTAATATAGCGTGACAGACAGCAAAGATCACAGAAATTGGTATAGAGGAGTGGATTAGCAAATTATTTGTAAACCAATATAGTGTACCTTTCTAAACTACCTTTTACGCAAAGAGTGGCCTAAACTGTTAAGAAAAAATAAATCAATATAACTGCAAAATTAAATGACAAAGAAAGTTTACTGCTAGGAGAGTGTCCTATTTTTGGCTTATAAGTGGATATACCCTGACTGCTGCTGCTGTGTGTTTTATCTGTCCTTCAAAACAGCAGATGAATGAGCATTTCCAGAAACACTGTTAACTAACAGGGGAAAGAAGCTGAATATTGACGTTACAAAACAATTAATGCTCTTGTAGGAAAGTACAAAAATGTTTCCATTTAGAGGATGAAACAAGTACCTGGATTTTATTTGACGTAAACCAATGTGTTGGGTGTGTGCTTACGAGTTCCTAGTAGGCAATGTTAGACATGAAGCTGAAATCCCAGACGTGCAAGGTGAAAAGCATTGGTTGCATTTCCACACTGCTCAGGAGACATCTTCTTTCCTTCTTCCCTTGTGCTTAGAGAGAGGAGAAACTGTCCTGGATCCCAGCCTGGGAGGTAATGTTGTGGAAATAAACCTGCCTCTCACTGGGACAGCTGGTGCTGAGGGAGAGGAGCAGCCCAGCACCAGGCACTTCTGAGCAAGGCGGGAAGGTGAGCAGAGGCAGAGACTAAGAGCTAGTGAGAAACTGGCTGTGACCTTCTCTAAAACTCTCCATTTGTGGTAGGGCTAGAGGTGATTGATAGAAATCAGCTCAAAGTGAGGCTTTTAAATACTTGAAACTGACCCCAGCAGGCTGGCACGAAGCCACGCATGGGCTCCCAGTCCAAGTGAGGAGGGCAGGAGCAATGTGGTGAGGGATCAGATGTAGGACCAGTAACCACTGCCCTTATTTTTCAAAAGAAGTCTTTCCTGACAGAATTTTGTTCTATGTAATCTGAGAGTGGTTTTATCTGAGAGAGTGGTTAATCTGAGAGAGCCTTTACCTGAGAGTGGTTACTGATGGTTATTGTGGATGTACTGAATTTAACCATCAGCTGGTCTTGGTGACACTGGTGGTATCCCTGTGCTTTGCTGCCCATGCTGTTGCCCAAGCACAAGGAGTACGGATGCTATGTGGAGCTGCTGTGCTATCAGCAATTCCTCCCTCCTCAGCAATGCTGAGGCAAAATTTCAGTGCCAAGAGGCAATGAGATTGTCTTGCTCTCCAACAATAAAATCAATCAGCAGGCTCCTCTAGGGTCTCATCACCACCTTGCTGCTTACACTGCATAAACCACTTTTTAGTATTTTTACTTCTTTATTCTGTCTTGCTGCATTATATGTAACAATTCTGGTTAATTCTCCATTAAAAATGGAGAAGTAAGGAGGTAAGATGCTTTTGCATACCACCTAGACAGCTACAGATTCACCTATGAGCCCACTTCTCCTCTGATCAGCTATGCCACAGTAAAAGTCCTTGATAATCAATGTGAAATCGCATCAGCATTATCATCCAAGCAGCAAGCTTATGTCCATTTAGGCAGAAACAATTGTTTTCCTGAAAGACTGTAGAAATGCTGATTAGAATCCTATATCTGAATCACTCTGCACCAAATGAATTGGTTTGTTTTTCTTTAAAAATGTACAAACGGCTGAAGTATGCCAGGAATCTTGCTTCCATAATCTGTAGTCAGGGATCAGAGCTGGCAATGGCTGTACCTTTGCTACAAGTGAATGAGAAACATAGTGGTTAAATTTTATTAGGGTCACTTGTAACGTTTCATTTTCACAGCCAGTTTGGTTGGCAGAATATTTGATTACATATTTTTTGCATAATGAAGCAATGGAAATCCACAGCAGTCCTCCTCGATAAAAGGCAGTGGGATGATACATGTTTTAAAGAGTCTGCATGGGCTCTCCTGTAAGCGTGAGGCTCGGGAAGGGAGGCTTTTTCTGCTGTCAAAGCCCATGGAGCGGAGCTGGGCCTTTTCAAAACTGTGACAGCCCTCTAAGTAAGGAGAGATGTGAGCTAAGGTGATGTGAGGGCTGCAGAAAAAAACTCACCAAACACCCTAAAATGCAAATGTGCAAAGACATGCAAGAGCCGGTCCTCTGAAACAGAGCAGGCGGGATCCACCTCTTTTGCTGGTGGAACAAGAATGGATTTACATCTCACTTGTGCAGTCCTCTGGGGCAGGACTCAGAGCTAAACAAAGGCATCCTCTGCACGACAGAGGAAATCACCACCATTTTATGTAAGAGCTAAGTTTTAATCTTTGATGCAGAGGACTTGCCTGCACTGTATCCCAGCCCACAGCCCGGTCGGTCTGGGCTGTACATCCCTGGGGAGATGCAGCATCTGAGGCCAGCGTGCCTCAGCGAAAGCATCTTGCTTGGCACTCTGAGTCTTTGGGTGGGGGAAGCAGAAAGCCAGCAGGTTGTATAAATTCACAAAAAATGAGTATACTGGAATTGCAGCACTTCTATTTCTTCCTTCTGAGCGTGGGCATAAAAAAAAAATAATACATTTTCAGTAGGCCCAGAGTGGGTGTGTGAGAGAGTGGAGTGTTTGCTCCCCATTCCCACCATCTGGAAAAGGGTGGACGTTTCAGGGGAAAGGATCCTGACAGCAGAGTTCATCTTTGATTAGCACATCACGGAGAAGTCGCACCTTGAGTTGCCCAGTCTTAAGTGATTGCAGGAGAGGTTATGGAAGAAATAGACAAAATGAGTATTGCCTGACCACCAGGCCTGGAAGA
Organism: Falco peregrinus; assembly: GCF_023634155.1. Taxonomy (NCBI): domain Eukaryota; kingdom Metazoa; phylum Chordata; class Aves; order Falconiformes; family Falconidae; genus Falco; species Falco peregrinus. The sequence continues at coordinate 72,902,379 of NC_073723.1, forward strand.
TACTCACCCAGGTCTCCTAAAGGAGAATGTAAGGATGCAAGAGCTCATTTGCATGCAGCAGTGTGCAACCTCTTGTCTAAAACCAGTTTGCTGTTACAAGGCTGTTACAAGCACGATGCTTGTTTTTTAAAATCATTTCCAGGGGAAAAAGGGGAGACTGTAGGCTGGTAAATTTGACACTTGTGCTGGGAAAACTAATAGAAGCTATAAAAATAAGAGAATTAGTGGACAGGCAGTAAAAATGACAAACAGAAATGTTAGTGTGACTTTGTGCCAAAGTCCTGTCTCATAAACGTATCCGAGTTCCCTGAGGGTGGGTAAGGCTGGGCTGCTCAGTATAATCCTCTTGGATTTCCAAAAGATTTGTGAGGACCTGGGTTGCCTGAGAGTAAGGATAACTTCACCTCTGGTTGCCCTGAACTGTCAGTAAGAGATGGTGGGGCTGATGTGAGGGTGCAGCGAGTAAAGGAGAAGAGACCATGCAGAGGTGTGAGTGGTAGGGTGCAGGGAGGAAGGTGTAGTAGAGGAGGGACAGGCACTGCAGAGACAGGAATAATCCAGGCAACAGGACAAGGAAGGAAACTGAGGAAGGGAAAAATGGACGTGGAGAGGCAGCTGTGTGCTGACTTTTTTTTTTTAATTAGGAGAAGCTGAAAATACAGGGGGACGGTAGGAGTGGTGCTGACAGAGGCAGCCGACAGGGTCTGCTGGGGGGCATGTGCAGGTGCCACGCTGCAGGACATGGTCCTCTGCGGCGACTCGAGCAAGTACCCTTAACACAGCAGAGGCCTTGCCTCAACGTGATCTCCAGAGGTTCCCAGTGGAAGGATGAGAGCTAACGGGCACAAACTGAAATATGGGGAATTCCATTTATACATCAAGAGGATCTTCTTTATGGTGAGAGTGATCAAACACAGGTACAGGAGGTGCCAAGGAGGTTGTGGGGTCTGCCTTCTTAGAGATACTCAAAAGCCATCTGGACACATTCCTGGGCAACTGGCTCTAGATCGCCCTGCTTGAGCTATGGGTTTAGACTTGATGGCCTCCAGAGGTCCCTTCTTACCTCAGGTTTTCTGTGAAGAGGAGGATCGGGCTATTCCTTGTTTGTGAAGGAGCAAGGGGAAGAGGATAGAAAATGCTTTTTCTCCATCTGTCAACGTCTTTTTTTGTTTGTTTTTTCTGTGGTGGTTTTTGTTTTTTGGTTGTTTTTTGTTTTTTTTTTTTTTTTTTTAGGGGGCAGGACAGTGAAAGCAGCAACAGCAAGTCTGCTCTCTGCAGGCATGAGGAGTCCTTTGCTTTACCATGTCTGTGGTTTAATGACAGATGAAGGAAGGGACAGGCAGTAGCAATGACCATGATGGTGACAATGAAGGACAACAGGAAGCTGGGAGTGGCTGCCGTGGAGGTGGGTTTACCACCCCTCTAGTGCTGAGGGGACTGGTGGGGAAGGGTGTGCAGCCTTGCTGCTGCAGTGGCAGCCCCCACCCACAGAAACAGCAGTGCTGGCCCTGCCCCACTGAGAGACCTGGTCCTGGCGGAGGCAGCTGACAGGCTGGCACCCTGAGGGCATTTTAAGTCATTGTTTCTGAGATGGAGATCTCAAAATCCTGATGTTCTTTTGAGCGTTTCATTTATTCAGATACCCACTATGTACCTGTCCCCTTCCAGTTTGGGCTTGGATTAGAAACTAATGCCTAAACCAACAATCAGGCAAAAGGGGTGGTGAAAGAAGAAGAAAATGCCCTTCTCTGCTAGACAGAGATGAGGGAAGAGATGGAGAGGCACTACAGAGGTCCTAGATGGGGAAGAGGAAAGCCATACCTGGCTAGTCTGTACAGTTTCACCAGGTGTCAGCAGCGGCAGGGCGTGGGTCGGGTAGGGCTGGCCTTAGCAGTTCCTCTTTATACATGGTTAGAAGAATGTATCTGTGTTATTAAGGGGCCTCCCGTTTCCATGTGGGAAGTGCTCAGGACAGAAGCCACTTTGCTGGGGCCTCTTTTTGGTAAGGAAGGGAAACTGAACCTGGGTGGGTTGTCATCCCACAGCCGGGAGAGCGATGTGGGCGTTGGGGGGAAAGCTGAACACATGAGCAGTAACCCAGCCCTTTTCACTCCTTGCAGAGTCCAAACCCTTTCTGGATATCACCTCTCCCCTCTGTCCTGGGGTCTTTGCCTGGGAGGCTCAGGGCTGTTTGGGCTCAGGGCTGTGTCCCTGTTCATCACTTCTTAGTCCAGGTTGTGCCCAGTGTACCTGGAGGTGGGCTAGGGTCCAGTACTGATTTAGTCAGTGACAGCAACCTGCTTGCCTGGGAGAAGCTGCTGCAGGAAAAAAGTCTCTTTAAGTGGCATCTTTCCTTTTGTTTTAAAAAGGAAGAGAGAGTTTGCACTCAGGGTCTCTGTGGCTTTCACAAGGAGCATAGTACAACCCATCTAAGGAATGACGGGGTTGCTGTGAAGGGTGGCCCAGCAATACGGAGCAGGGAAAGTAACTGCAGTGCAAGACTTGTGGCATGTGCGCTTCGTGATAACAGCAGCAGGTGCGGCCAAAGCAATCCTAGCTGGCGATGGACAGAGGAGTCAGATCATCAAGATTAGCAGCCTGGAGCACTGTGGGAAAATCCCTTTTGGGGGGGAACTGGAGAAAACCGGAACATAACAGACGTGTAGTATTACAGAAAGCTTGTTAGGGTAAAATACAGCTGTCGCTTTCAGGATGGTTGGCATGCACGGAGTCTGCTTTACCACAGCTCCCTAAGCAACACACCCTGCCAGCTCAGCACCTGCTGGTAGGGGTAACGGAGTGTGGAGTGGACTGGAGACCCAGCGGCCAGGCTCTGTTGTGCTCCCTGCAGGACTGGGAACTTGATGGTACCACACAGCTGACATAGTAGTCACCACATGAAGAATCTATGAGAAGATGCCCGCTGCTGAGCCAAACATTGTGGCGAAATTGCTTTCCTCGGATGAAATAATCTCACTGAAATACTAACACACACCTCCATCTCAAAGCTGCCCACCTCCAAGGTCTACTGCACCTCACTAGGTATGTGATACTAATCGCTAACAACAATATGTACAGTTAGAGCCACTCAAGCTCTACCTAAATGTAAAGAAAATGGACTAGTTCTGGACTGAAATAAGTCCAAAGGGGCGGGGGGAATTGTTGTCTAAACTCCCAAACGACCACACTCTGATTTAGTGTTTAACTATATACAAATTGTGCATAAAGTTAGGCCAAGCTGACCCACCCTCCAAAGTTGTTACGAATGAAGGGACTTCTAATCAAGGGAGTTACCCTTCAGAAATAAGAAACAGAGAACAGATAGTGAAAAGAACACCATCATCTAAGTTATGCAGAAAGAAGCCTTCAAGTGAGGAAAGTTATGGCTGTAAGAGGACACAGGCTGATAAGGTGTTGCAATCCACTGACATCAACAGAAAATTAGCTGAAAATAGTACAAAGAGTATTATGGTAGTGGGAGATTGTGACCTCCGACTCAAATAGTTCCCCCAAAAGAGGGCAAAACCCTGCTTGAGGAGCATGTGTAATTAGTAAAGAACTTCAGCACTGCTATCTGAGGATGTGTACTAATTTGCATTAGAAGCAAGAGACTTGTAACCAATCCTGTGTATGATAATGAATATGCAATACACTATGAAGTATAAAAAACGGACAAATGAGAGGAGAAGTTAGGGAAGACTCCATCGTAACTTGAGGGATCAGTCAATGGGCTGAAACCTGTCTTCTCCCCTATAGGGATGCCTATTGTGTAAGAACTTTATTCTGTGACTAACTCATGCTAGCTCTTATTAGGTGTATTGTTTTAATCTTGCTTTACAGTCAACATGCTATCACTGGCAATCTTCAAACCTTATTCTGTCACAAACTCGTATTTTCTATAATAAAAATCTTCAGCTGAAGTTCATTTTGTATAAACTTCCAGAGATCTGAGTGGTTGTTACAAGGGATTTGACTCAGTGATGCTGCCAGCCCCCGGGGGTCCCTGAAAAGGTTTGTCAAACCCTGCTCTGATACAGGGGGCTGTCAAAACGCAGGTAGTGGACGGGCTGGTTGGACACAAAGTTCTCGTCTTACTTGGGAAACTGACAGGCTGATCAAATATGAAGGGTTCGAGGATACCCCCCATTCTTAACATGACAAGCACCAAGTCTGATAAGACTTCCTTACCTAGCTGGGAAAGGCAATTTTACTCTGTGCAACAGTTTGATTTGTCCCTTACATGGATTTTTTTTTGTACTTAGGCATTAAAGTGAGAATTGATGTGACCAGGAGCAGGGCTGAAAGAGGACGTGGTCAAGGCTCTTACTGCTGTCCTCGAAGACGTGAATGCTCTGCGTTTTAGGATTGACTCAGGTTTTCCATACTGATGTGTTGTCTCCCCTGTTCTCCCTGTCCATTGTTCAAAGCTCATTTTGACAACACCACTTCTACATTCAGAAAGTACAATTTAATTTCCAGATTTCTAGGTGTAAGCTTTTAGTGAAGACCTCTCAGAAATGAACTAGCCCTACTTCTGCCAATCAGTACCCAATACAACTGTTAGTTACCTTGCCATTAGTCATTAGTTACCTTGTTTTTCCAAATGCGCTGTTTTTCCTTGTGTGAAGGAGCCCATCAGTTAAATTGTGATTAACCCCATGTTGTGCATTACATATTGACCTTGAGTTCATTTCATTTTGTTGCAAATTGAAGTACTCCAGAAAGCAGTTAAAGTTCTCAAATACTTTAAAGACCAGCTTTCTCTTGAGTCATTTGGTGACAACTACAACTGCCTGAAGCATTAAAGCTGACATCTCCCAGCTTAGCTGAAGGAAGCTGAGACACATGGTATTTTAAACAGAAGAGACCTTGACCTTGGAAATAGCTTTTGTGCTCGTCCTCCAGGGACTGTACTTGTGCATCTGAAGGTTTTGCTGCAAAATTTCGAGGATGTGAAGGGTGGGATAGATCAGGAGAGGCTGATGGGTGAGACTTAGTGGGGTTCATGAATGGCTGATGATGGTTGATGTTAGCATATGTGTGGTTATTTTCTTCTTTTCTTATATTTTAGCTTTCAGCCCAGAGGTTTGGGTGACTTTTTAAATAACTGTTTTATGCACAGTTTAAAAGCAGACAACTTTGTCAGTAAGCCACTTAGCCAGAAACTTTCTTTAACTCTGTAGCTAAAGACACCATGTGGTATCTTGTTAGAAAGCCTAAACAAGAGTTGATAAGAGCTAGGTAGGATTGCCAACATCTTTGTATAAAAAGAACATATTTTCCTAAATTAGAAAGCTATCTAGAGACAGCGCTTCCTCCCTTTCTTGGGAGGGAGACCTCCTGCCTTAAGTTTTCAGAAATGACTGGTGATTTTTAGATACCTCTGTCTTGCATGTCTGACTACAGACTACTCTAAGAATCAAGTGGGTCTGAAAACTGAAATCCCTTAAATACATTTGGGCAGCCTCTTCAACTGGTTTTCTCGTAGCTGGTAGCTTTTGTCTTATACTGAATAAGTCGCTTTCTCCAGGTATGTGTTCTGTTCTTTGTTGCTAGTTTTGTCTGCAGTTTTACTAGGTAATATGCCGCTTCTTGCCATGAGTTTCAAAAGTACTCAAAATAAAGATGACCCCCGTAAGTTTGCAAAAGCGATCCTGCTGCCTCCAGGAAGCTACCTTTCTAAAGGCTCAAGCAATCTGGTATACAGTCATCAGTGAAATGACAGTGGAGGTACAATCAAATAAAACAGCTTTAGCAACTCTAAGGCCTGGTTACCTTGTCCTCCTGCTAAGGCAGCCTCTTGCTCTGAGGATGCCTAGCCTGCCAAAGCAGCCTCCTGCATGTACGCTCCTGCAGTGTTGTAATTGTGCAGAGAAAGCGTTGGCTGTGAAGGCATGACCTGAGCATCTCCTGCTAGCTAACACTTCTTGATTTGGAGGTGGTTAGGCTAGGGGGGAAACGTTTTGGAAAACAAAGGTTTTGGAAAACAAGGCACCAATTGACCTATAAGTCCCTCTGCCACATGGTGTTTCTCGTTTGTTAGTTTTACTAGATGTTTCTCATCCCCAGTGAAGTAGCTGGAACCATTGCATGATTCACCAGCAGCTATTGAAGAAATTAAATGTATATGCTGTTTTATCCATTGTGATAAGAGTTCTTTTAAAATACAAAAAGGGAAAACATCTGGGTTTACATATATCACAGCAAACATGAATGGATGTCTAAGGAAAAACTACTTCAGTAATTCATTCAGCTTTCGCTGTGTAGTCAGACTGTCTGTGGGGTCTGCCATCATGTAGAGCCCTCCCATCTGGCTCATCCTTTTGGTGTAGACTTCTGCTCTGTTCTCTGGATTTGGCCGCTCTAAGTATCTGTAGTGACAGAACCTAAAACTGGTATTTTCATGTAATTTAGAAATCTTCCAGCTGTCTGACAGACTGTTGCAGAGGTGAGAATATGTTATAGACCTACAAATACACAGTAGTCTTGTAATAACAACAGAAAACCTGTGTCAATTTTCTTCTCCCATTTGGCAAAACTCCAAGCATCTGCTGTCTAAGAACATCAACTTTTTGTAGCAAATTGGTATACTGAAACAGAATAGGTCCAATTTTCTCATTTCCTTAGTGACTGGAAAAAGCCCCCAAAAATTTCTACCAGACAGCAGAAGGTAATGAGAGCTACGAGGTCAGATTTATGTTTCTTATAACATGCTTCTGGTAATAATACAGAAATCTCATTAAATCTTATTTAAAAATAAAAAAAGAACCCTCAACCTATTTGTTTTTTCCTCCTTTAAAGTAAGTGAAAACTGGGACAGGCAGAGAACAGACCATCCGTGTTGCATTTTGCGACACGTTTGTTTGTGGGGTAATCCACATGCACTAGGGATACTCGTTGTATCCAGTGTTGGGGCTGGAAAGGTCTTGAGCTTCAAGGAAGGACAGTTTAAAAACTCTTTGGGCAGATCTAGCCATAGTCATCATCTGATCACCTGGTCTCTGGTCTTGAGGCAGGTTACTTCTGCTTACTGCTGTCTCCTCAGATTTTCTGATGCTGCAAGCAGGCGAGATTCTGTGCTGCACAACTGAGCTAGGAGGTCTGCTCTCCAGGCATCCGCACGGCAGGCAGAGGCAGCGGAAAGGTGGCATACTGCTCCTTAGGTGTCACAGCAATCTCTTGAGTTCATTGAAGAAATTTGTCGGAAGTCTTCAGCAGTGGAGGGGAAACAAATCAAGCTGGAAGCTGGCTAGTGGGGCAGAGGGGGAAAGGGGGCAGAAGAACATAAATTATGTGAATTTTCCATGTGGCAGCAGTGAAGCGGTTAAGGACAAAGAGTATGAAACCCTAGCTGATTGCTTAAGTGGTGCCTTTTGGGGACTGCAGCTGAGGTCAATAATCTAGGTGAACACCAGGCTTCAGAAAGCAGATAGTAACCGACACAAGTCTCACAGAAAGCAGATAGTAACAGACACAAGTCTCACTGCTTCCACCAGGTCAGACAAGTGGCAGAGTGACCTACCTGCTGGATTAGCAGTTGCTGCTGTCTGGAGACTCTGACCTTGCAGTAGCACCAAGATGTTCTGTTAAACCTTCCTTGAGGAAATGATGTGGGAGGCTTTTTGCACCTTTTAGCTGCAAGCTGAGGAGGAAATTGTTGGGAGTTGCCAAATCTGGTAGCCAGACAGAGGTGAGGCTGCTGCAGCTCTGTGTCCCCTGCCACAGCCAGCAGTGGGGCTGAGCAGGTACATCCTGCAGGCATGCAGGACACAAACACACACAGCTGGTTGCACAGCTTGGCATGGACAAAGAGCACAGCGCTTGCAAAAACACGGACAGCACCAGTGGCCTCATCCTGTTTCCCTTTCCGGCTGATCAGCATGACAGTGCTTTAGTGGAAAAAATATATGTACATAGCATGGACCCCTGCAGTAGCTGAGCTTAGAGACAGGCTGTCCAGACACGGACACCCGGGTCTTCCCAGTACCTGGCACCTGGATATATGAGACCCACAGCCCCTCCCCACCACTGGTGCTCAGGCATGCAGTTGCACGCTACGGGTCTCTCCAGCCACTGGCCTCAGACACTCAGTCAACCCAGAAGCTGGCCCTTGGGTCCTCTGCTCTCCAGCTGCCTCAGGCACAGACACAAACATGTAAAGGTGTCTCAGTCGACCCCCAGATGCCACTGTCTCTCCTTCAGCTGGTTTTGGGTTCCTGGTCCCTCTAGCAGCCTGTTCTCATGCTCTCTGGTCTCTCTGTTATCTGTCCCAGACTTCTGGCTGCAACACCTGGCTCCTAGGCTTCTTATGCTGCTCAACAGCTACTCCGGCTCCACATCTGGTAGTGATTACACAGCAGTATACACACCCATGCAGGCATGCCAGTTTCTCCAGTTGCTGGCATCATAGACAAATGGGTTCTGTGACTCATGATCCCCCATCCTGCATATTGACGTTGTGACATCCATGCGCACAGAGTGGAGAGCCCCTCACCCTGGCAAGTAGTTAGAAATGGAGTTTGATGAGAATAGAGGACAGGCTGCAGTAATCGGGCACAGGGCATTGCCAGAGATGTGTACTGAGTGATAACCTGTTTACACATAATCAGTTCCTTTTACCCCTTTCTTGACTTTTTTTCCCATGCTTATTCCTCTCAAACCACCTTGATCCCTTACTGTCCCTTCCTCTGGTCCTTCCTCTAAACAACCTGAAGTAAGCCTTGCAAAATCCCCAAGTGCTCTTCCCTTGCATCCTGCAAAGAATTCCACAACCTTAAGGCAGTAACTCCCTCTCAGTCTGTAAGGTGATCTGGAGAGCTTCTCCTACCAAACCTCATGTTGATGATGGGTTTCCCACGAGAACAGTGGGCTGAGCATCCTCCTGTGGTGGGTCTGGGTGTATCTGATTAAGATGTTGGGGTTTGGCTGCCTGTCATCACTCCTCTGCTCCTTTGTGTTGGTGGACACAGACCTTTGCTGATGTGAGTGCTCTCCAATGGTGCCTGGGCAGTAGCAGTGTCAGGGTGCTCTGTTTCCCTCACTGGGTTATTGGAGTTTCCCTGGCTGTCGTGGTGGGGATGATTCTTTAACTGTATAATCTAACAGAAATGACACAAATCCAGGCTCACCTCTGGTAAATCAGTTGCAAAGCTGAGTTTTGGTAGCAAAAAAATTTAATCTAGATAAGAGAACTCACAGAACTCTACTTTTGTAGGAAGGCTGCACATCCAGACTGTCCTTGCTGTTAAGGAGAGGTGAAGCTAATTAAAATTGCTCGGGGTTATTGCCAGCAAAATTATATGGAAGCACCGTATTCATTATTTAGTAAGCTTTGTACTCTAAACTTTACCACGTAACCTCACCATTATAAATCACAGTACATTCAAAGAGCAGCTAAAAGGGCTTGGGTTTTGCCATATGCTCATTTCTCATTCGTTTAATTCTTGACTCATGGAGCTATTTTTGTTTCACACTCCTAAATTAAAAATGAATTGGCCCAAGGATGTCAATTGGAAGTTAATGATTAAAAAACCAACAACAGAGTAGGGAAAATGTATAAAGGCAGGACAATGAAACCTATTGATGAAGTTAGCTATAAATCTTGGCATGTTGCATAGTAACAATACAGGAAATCCTAACTATTTGCTGGCGTGGTTCAATCCACATTACTGCTTTACCAAAGTAACAACAATTTACAAAAAGGAGCCCAGAACATCCTGTCAAAAATTACTTACCTGATAAATCAAAATAATATTTATGTAATATTTCTTGTAAGCTCATGAATATGGGTTATATCAACTCTGCACATGTTCTAAATTTTCTCTTCAATGTTCTAAATTTGTCAGCAGGGAGGTTTAATTCTGCAATAGAAAATGAAAGTGTGTGTACGTACGCAACTTGTCAATATGTCCAGAAAATAGTTTCTGATGTAATGCTTTGGTTGGGAAAAAAATGTGGAAACATTCTGTATTTCCTTATAATTTTCTGGAATACTAACTGCTTTTAATATATGCATCCATACATATGTTTTCCCCCTTCTCCAGACTGTTTTGTTTTGCAGTAAACCCTCACCCTGCTTTATGGTTTTCCATCTGGGAAACCATATGAAATAACTATTGAATCGTCTTTTCCCTCAGCAAGTAATGTTTTCTGTCTGGTGGCTGGTCTGACCAGCATAACAACTGGGGGAGGAGGGGTAAGTGCTGGAAAACTCACTGTCACCGTTTTTTGTAGGGTTTTTTTGTTTTGTTTTTACTATTTTGAGATGTTGCTCAGGTTGATCTACAAACCTAGCATAAAAATGTTTTCTCTCAAGGAAAAAGAAGGGGTAAAACTTTAACATTCTTCTTCCTTCTTCATGTAGTCCCTTGTTCTCTTTTTTTAAAATTTTCATTTCTGGATACTTGCCCATGTTCAGAGTGTTGATTAAAAAATGATCATAATAAGGCAACAGTCTGCTCTGCCTTATATACGAGATGAACTTGTTTCCATAGAGTAAACCTAAGATGAATTTACGGTGGCATAAATACGAGTAATAATGGTGAATGCTGAGGCAGAAGCAGGAACATGCTTCTCAGTGTTGTCAGTCTTTTTTATGATGATTTTAGCGAGCATTGAATCATTCAGTTTATGTAACTCTGAGGATATAGACTTGTTTGTGCAGAAAATACCTTGTATCTCACATGCACTAGTGAAGTCCATGCCCTCTTGCTCTCTGGTCCTAATGCTGGGGGATGGGAAAAGAGCAGCAAACACATGTTTTTTCGGGTGATTGCACAATTTGAGATGAAAGAAATATCACTTTTTCTTTGTTGCATTAGACACCAAGAAATTTTTGTAGGCTTTTGTGCATGCCTTTCCTGTGCCCTTCTGGGCCCTAAAGGTCAACAGTTCCAGATTTCCCCCAGAAGAGAAGGCTTGTGGTGAGCTGTTGGTCACCTAAATTCTTCACCAGGAGGAGTTCCTCCAGTCCTGGGTTGGCTTAGAGGGGTTATCCTATCTTCCTAAACAGTCTGTTTGGCCACTCTTCCTTGTTGCTGAACTAGTTACATGATGGTCACGGTGTTTTCTTAGACCTTTACTGTATACAGTTAAACCTTATAATTGCAGTCAGCTTCAGGCTAAAAAGAAGAACCAGCTAAGCAGTTGTTCCTAGCCCTTTAGTAATTCTGCAACCATAGGCAAACCCATCTCAGAACTGCCCAAAACACAACCCAGTTAAGTCCTGATAGCAGTCATCCACCAGTAAATGCAATTGTAGCCTGCCACTGGGAACAGCAACACTGATAAACTAGTTTTAGCTTACTTCTTTGACAGAAGTTTTTCTTAGGATTCATGCCATTTCACCTGCAAAAGAAGGGCTCAGCCAGTAGTCTGGCAAATTATTAGGTGTCCAGATGTGCTTGGCAGCTGTGAGGACAAGTTTGGCCACCAAAGAAGCCCAAAGAAAGGAAAGTGAATAGTCATATAAATGCATAAGAGACTTCTTAGGTACGGAAGCCACAAACTCTCACAAACAGGACTGCAGAAAAGCGAGGAGGATGCTAGGTAGATAGGGTAAGAAAGAATAATGTAATTTATGGGTAGCCAAATGGCTGCCTGGGAAGTGCAGAAGCAAGTTCGCAGATAGTGGGATGCTTCTATGCAGAAAGGTCTGTGTTCAGGGAAGTGCAACTCTGCCCACAGCAATTGCATCAGGAAAAGTGCCAGGAAGAAGGTATATATGACAGAGGACTGTCATCGGCAAAGAGGCATCCATTGTATGCTAAGCCAGTGATCTGTGTATTAGATATAAAGAAAACTACAGTACACAAAGCAGTGTGTTGCTTGATGTACCACAAATGTCAAAAAATATCTTTGCCAGTTAAGTAAATACTTCCCTGGAAAATATATGATGGGCTACTCTACCCTTCTCGTGGCATAATGCTGTCTTACTGGGACATACGAGCTACTGATAGGAAGCTTCTCTGTCACAGAGGCAGGAACAGACACCTATCTTAGACCACCACAGTTTACACGGTACAGCTTACAACATGGCATGTAAGTGGAGAAACATGGAGATGTATCCCCAAGAGGAGGGGCAGTTCCATAATGAATAAAATGCCCCTGGCCAAGGGTGCTTGTACACTCAGCATGGGAAGGCTGAGGGTAAAACCAGCTTCAGTGTCTCACCGTGCCAGCTATGTCAGGAAAGAAGAGAGCAGTCTCATGTGGTGTAGTAGAGGAATCTCATGATGGGAGTCAAGTGAGGCAGTGAAGTCTGAGGAAAGTACTTTTTAAATAATAAGCTGGTGACTAGGATTAACAGAGCTAAAAGATGGCTTAAAGCTTTGGGCTGAGGATCACTGACGACTGCTGCATATAATGAACTTCCTACCCCAGGGAGAGGGTAATGCGTACCAAAGGGCCAGTTTAAGACTGGAAAGGACTTTTGGAGGAACTAATGATCTCTGTAAATCTCTTTCCCTTTGTTTTGGTGTTAAACACTTTTTGAACTTCCATGATAAACATGAAGTTTTTAGTGTAAGTAACAAAAAACCCAACAAATCCTTTCTTCACCTTAGTTTTTCTTACTAAGTACAAACAGTATACTGTAAACACTGTTCCCCTATAGGAGTAGAAAAGAGAAAGTAGATGAAGAGTATTTGCATGACTAGTGTAGTGCTAGTAGTGTAATCATAATGAGGGTAATATAACATCTACTTGAAACAGAGTAAAAGAATTGAGTATCAGTAAAGGAAAGAGAGAGAAATTAACGAGAAACATCTTTTCATCATTTTGAATATACCCAATTAAATTAAGTTGAGCAAGGTTGTCTAAATTCTGATACGTTCATAAACGTTTTCATGCATATCATGCTGAACTAGGTCCTGAAAGAAAGAAAAGTGCCTTCCTAGACTCTTTCTGTGTATGCAGCCAGAGCAGCAGAGTATTCATTAAAGCCATAAGTAAAGTGCATAACCAGAGATTTAATTCTTGAAATTGCATTTGGCTACAAAACTTTAAAAACCATGTGGAGAAGGCCTTTATGTAGAGTGTCCTACTGTAGCTTTAGAGTATGAGGAACTAAATTAATTCAGGGAATTTATTACTGCTTGCAGTTTGCCTGTGATGAGGGCTGGGACTGTGTTTTCTTTTCGGAGCTTGAATTTTAATCTATGTTAATATTCACATCAACAGGGTAAGTTAATGAGGCCCAAGCTCATTTTATTATCCTTTATCTGTCTGAAGCTCTAAGCTTCTACCCGCGCAGCCTGAGCTATGCACTCTGCATGCTGGATGAGGAGAAGCAGTTTGTACTTGAGCATTTGTACGGCACAGACGTGAGTGCTCTGTCGTTGGTGTTCTCCATATGGGAAAGTTCATTTTGTTTCTGTCTTGCTTGAAAACAAACAAACAGTAGATCAGCAACATGACCATATATATTTATATATGTATATATGTATATAAAAGGGGTAGAAAATAAGGGGTATGAAAAAATAATGCAAGCATGCCTGTGAGGTCTGAAATGGAGCTGAGTGCGCACTTCTTTGTAGAAGACAATGAGTGGTTGATGATTGCTGACGTACACTGGGAAAAAATAGAAAGCTTATTTAAAAGGAGACTGTATTAAAATAGGCACTTTTTAATTCTTGAAACTATTTTTGTCACATCTGGGACTCCTGAAGTAAGTGTTTGCTTCTAATGATTTCTCAAGTAAGGACTGACAGGCTTTGCAGAAGGATTTGAGCTTGTCAGATGTTCCACCATTGGTAAAAACTACACAAAGAACAATGGAAATAGCACATGGAGTTAAACTGTTAAAAAAGCTGAAAAGAAAAGGAGAGGGGTGTGTCCAACAGTGCAGCCTTTCTGCATGTTGCATTGCAGGGAAACGTTCGCAGAGGATCTGTCTGCTGAACATCCTGGCCACTGCCTGCCTAAGCGCTGAGCAGGTGCAGGAGGATGGAGAGGTTTCACCTTCGTGGTATATTTAAGACTCAGCCAGAAGAGTTTGTTAAAGTCTGGAAGCAGAGAGGAGTAATGAGTCTTGCTGCCTGGGGATCAGGCTAGAATAAAGTGCGAAGAAAACTTCTGTTGAGAGGAATTGGTGGACATCTAATGCAACTGCGCACATCCCATGAGAAAACAAATAACCCAATGCTCAACACCGGGAGATGTGTTTGAATTCATCGCTTCACCACTCCTAATACTGAAATGCGGTGGCACAGACCCATTAAATGAATGTCTTCATATGACTTTCTACCCTCATTACAATTTTGCTTGTCCCTAATAGGAGTAGTTTTATATCAAATGCCAATATTGTAAGGAGCATAATGGGATGGGAGGAGTGGTAGGCTAACACAAAGCAAGAAATGTTCTATGGAGAAGTCACATCTGCTACTCCGAATTTCACAGTGAATTTGTTCACCTTCAAAAACTTACAAGCCTTTTTTTGTGGCGATGAGGGCAGCTTTAGTTAGCAGTGAGCAATCAAAGCCCAGCGGGTGGAGCAGTCAGGTTTGATCCCAGGTTGTGGCAACCTGAATTGGCCGCTCAAGGATAACGGAGGGCTGACTTTGTCCTCTAACTCAATGGTCAATTAAACCTGGGATACATTTACTGGATTTTGTTTTGAAATTGTTTTAATTTGTCCCAGCGAAATACCCCTGAAAGTTTTGAACTGTAGCAAGTACTGTTCTCATTTGTTTGCACGGAACATGTCGGAACAACTTATGCATTTTTTTCCGCTATGCTGAGCTTCACTATCATCATAAATTGCTTATTTAAGTTCAAATGTCAGTTAATTCTTAGGTAAATAAATTCTTGGGGTTTAGAACTGAAATGAAGCAGTACATATAGAATATCAGCTGAGGAGAGGGGGAGGGAAAAGACTTAAAGGTCCTCAAAGAATGGGGGCACTTATTAGAGAAACATTTCTTATTTCAACAGCAGTATGACAGATTTTCAGCTGTACTTTCAACTTGGAGAGTCTATAATCACAATGGGAAGTTCTGTGGAGGCCTCTAAAAACAGTAAAATGTGTATACATAGTGTGAGATATGCCCTCTCCCCACACCCTGACTAAGGCAGTCCAGTGAAAAAACATGTTTCTCTGTGTGTGTAAGAACCATTTTCTGTAAAATTTTCATAAGGATTGGTAATTTGCAAACTTCATGCTCCTGCAGCCCTCCAGTACTAACAAAAGCTACCGAAGTACTAAATTAAATTTCAGACTCTGAGCCTACTAGAAGCTGAGGTCAAAATTTGGAGGAAAGTCGCTCCCATTTTAGTTACCAGCAACACCAAGGTAGTTAGTGATAGTGTTGGCTTCAGTTCTGACAATTTTTACAGCTTCATTTGTACAGCTAGTTTTGTGGGATGACAGTGACTATCTTTTGCTAGGGGTGCTCATATCTGATGCTGACACTGATGTGTCTTCCTCAGAACTGATTGCAGCTGAGTTCCTTGTTCAGTTGCATCTTATGACTCTCGAGCCATCTTCTTGCATGTGTGTGTTCGTTGTTTTGGTATTTTTCCCCCTTTTCTCCCATTAGCTCTGCTACTTTGCTCAGAGTGTCTTTCAGTGACCTAAGTATAAACCAAAGAGGATTTCTTTCCTGTGTTTAGAGGTGAGGTGAGTTGTGCGGATTATGGAATTTTTAACCTTTAACCATTATCTATCTTGTCACCCTCCCTCCAGAGCCCTAGTGTGAAGCTCCTGTCCTTGCCCCCTCGTTATTGTTAGTGTCCCTCCACCTGCCACTCATCATAGAGAGAGTCAACAACTTTGGAAATGTGACTGCCTTTAAAATGAGCAACTAAGACTTTGCTTCCTTTTACCTTTCTTGAAGAGAAGCTGACCTATGCTCAGCCAGTCTGCTTTTCTCAGCAGGTCTTTTAGTAGGGGATAAAATGAAGGGTTGCTCTGGTTGGAGGAACAGTTTTGTTCTCTGGAGTAGCAACAGCTGTGCTGGTGCTGTGTTGTACAGATGTGTCCAAAGTAATAGGAACACAAGGTTTCCCAAAGAGGGATGTTTATATGCTGGAGAGGAATTTTTTCTTCTTCCAAGGCTTGTGCAGCTTTGTATCACCTGTTGATAGACGACTTAATAATGTGGACTAATTATTATGTCAGCTAACTGACTTGCTGAGGATGTGAGGTTCCTCCCTCTTGTAGAACCGATGTCTCTACCCCTCTGCCTGCAGGGAGGGGTCCCTGGTGTTTGGAAATACTGGAGTACCCTAAGACCCGGCAGAGTAGGAGCCACTTGGGTAACTGCTATGAGTACAAAGCCATGCACGTATTTCCTGCCCACTCTTTTCCAGTTTTTCATTTCTGTTTCATGCTCCTTTTCCCGTAGGCCTAGGCAAACAGGGGGTGTTCAGTTGCGCAGGCTCATGGTTTTGCACTGTGTGGCAGGGAAAGGAGAATTAATTCTGAGCTGGGAATGGCTTGTGTGTTTATGTCCTCAGAATGGGTTTTGCACGTAGATGCATGAAAAATTCCCAAAGCAGGAGGTAGCATGGGTGTCTCTGCCTTGGCCCTCATGGTGTTTTCCAGGCCATTAATGCTGAGCTGCTTGTGCCTGCTTGGTGTCCTGCCGTGGCCAGTGCTCTCAGCAACACACACACTATTTTCCAGTCAAACCAACTTGCCAGAATGGACAACTTCATGTCTGTGGGGCAGTTTGCTACCAGTGGCAGCTTCCCTATTCAAGCAGCCGTCCCACACTGCTGACTGCAGTAATAGGTAGGTGGGTGATATGGTTAAAGCTGTAGGTTGTAAATGTGGTTGATACTTCTCTCAACTTAATTTGCACCCAGCGCATGTGGGTACAGGGCTCCTACTGCACAACCTCTTCTCAGGAGATAAAAATCCTCAGTTCTAGTTAAAGCCTGTGTTTGCCGACTCATGAAGGTGTCTGTCCTTTCTCCTGAAGCTCAAGATCATCTGAGCTCCCTTCTGCTGTGCTTCTGCTAGTGAGCCAGCCCAGAGACTGCTTGCTGCTGGTACCTATAACTGGCACTCCCACCTCCTGCTCCTGTCCTCAGATCTATTTGATCTCTACTGAATTTAGCTTCTAAAGCTCAATAATTTGTTTAAAATCTTGTGTGGTGCTTGGCTTTGATGGCATCAGTAGCAGCCACTTTCTTGGGGCTGGTGAAGGACGTGCTCAGTGACTGGAGATGCCTCTTCCACCTTTCTTCTCCTGCCTGCTCTTCACTCTTTCCGTTCATTTGGCCCACCTCAGTGCCTCTTTACTAGGGGAGAGATTTTAAACCAGTTGCAATTTGCAAAGCTGGTGGCTCAAAATGCCTGCAGGCAAGAGAGGTCTGTGGCAACACTGACATGATGATACTGCCACCCAGGGTTGCCCTTGCCAGCAGCCCAACATGGGCTCCGGCCACCTCCTCCCCAACTCTTGCAGTGCAGCCCTAGACCCTCTGTTGCTCCTCTGCAATGTCATTTAGTGAGTAGTGGTGAATGCAGTAGCGCACTGGCAGAATCCCGATCAGCTCAAGAGACAGAGTGCTCTTGAAAGTGCACTCATGAATAGTATTCATGCGTATTAAAGTAATGGCCGTAAGTACTGTTCACCATCTAAAGAGATGGAAAAGGCAGTCAGTAACTGAAGACCGAGCTCAGATAAAAATCATGATGTTTAAAGCCACTGTAACAAACCTGTCAGTATCCTCAGCCAGTGAGAAGAAAATCCCTGTTAAATAAGTCAGCGACAGGGAGAGTCAGTTCGTTGAACAGCACACTGGTCCATTCTTTGGGCTGTGGTATGAGGGCACAGAAAAGCCCTGCTGATATCCATAGGGTGCTGTGGAAGTGCTGGGACAGGTCTTGCTGGGCTGGCTTCCAGAGCTAAGCAAGCCTGAGCAGAAAGGAACAGAAACGCTAATCTGGTCTTGGGGAGAACAGGCACACCATGCTGGGATTCGTAATGAACAAACAAGCTCTGAAAAGGCCAGAAAAATTTGATTATAAACCTTTAAGAAAAGGTGTTATATCTTTTAAAAGAAAGAGAAAGCTGAAAAAGTGCCTGTCTTGCTCTTGCCTTACCAACGTCTATTTTATTAATTATTTGAAAAAAGGGCTGCATTAGTAATCTTCCATGAATTCAGTAGCAATTTTGTGATTTTATAGGAAGTGTATTTGCTGTGACTGTGGAAACTCAACAGTTCAAGCAAACTTACTTCCCTGACCTCTCATTTTTTTTCTTGACCTCTTAGAGCAATGTTTTGCTTTGTTCTAGTTTCCCATTATTCTTGTGCAACTCTGAGCTGTTCACATCCTCCCAAAATTTCTGGTTGAATATACGTTTCACATTAAAGTAATTCTAGACTTTTTTTTCCTTTCTTGAATCAGCTTTGATGTATCTGAGTTTCTCCTGCCATCTGGTATTCTGCATTGAGAGCCACAATCCATGCTGTTAACTCCTTACTGGTATTTTCTCTTTTGCATGTGTTCGGTGGGACCACTAAGCTGCATCAGAAATCTGCAGAAAACACATTTCTGGTGGTTCTGAATTCCCTCTTCTTGGGCTTTATGTCATTTTGTGCTGCCTTGAGCGGGCATCTGTTAAAAAGCAAACAACTAAAAATGCTCTTTCCTCTAGCTGGCACCACGTTCCCACACTACTCCGGTTCTGGGGTGCAAAAGAACCCGGTTTAGGACACAAAACCCACCACATGCTGGTGGAGAAACTGCATGGAGAGGTTCAGTGTTTGCCTTCATGAAGCAATTGGTGATTATTCTCTGAAACTTCTCATTTGCTGAAGCAGAGACTTTACTATAGAGCTAGAAGATTCGCTCAACTTCAGTAATTTATGTGAAATAGTAAAATCTTTTTCTCCTGAATTCACACTCAGTGTGGTGCAGAAGAGAATAGTGGATGTATTACGTGTGGTTTGGATGTAAATGTTCAGCATATGTTTGATTATTTCCCCATTTGAAAAAGGGCTTAGACTACACTCATAAATACTGCAGTAATTGTATTTCAGGGCAGAAGCTTGTCTATCTATTTTCTCTAGATATGAACCCTCCAACTACTAGGATGCACATTTTGACTTTTTATTATAATGTGGTGTTGTAATAGTATTCCTCCTTCTCCAGGGAGGTTTTTATATATAGAATGTTTATATATATACACACACACACACACACATTAAAATGGTTTTGCTATGGGGGAAGCGAGCACTGAGTCCAAGAAGATAGGTTTTATATATTTTATTCATAAAAACAGATTTGCAACAATTTATTAAAAATTGATCTCATGCAGTATAAGGTTATACAAGAAATTCTTCATTTACATTTTATTCTGGCAGTTCCAGTCTAGTTTAAAGCATTTGTGCACTAACATCATTGGAAAATGGCATTGGGGCACAGCCTCTTCATAAATTTACAGTACATTTTTGCTGCAGTATAAAAGAACAGAAACATTAAATAGCTATATTCACTTGGTTGGTCTTGTTATCTGCAGTAAAGTAAAAAAAAAATGTTATGGGAGAAACTACAGTATCATTGAGACAAAGAATGTACTGCATGGTTTAAACCTAATAAACGTCACACAGTCAGTATTCACGAAGTTACAGACACACACACACTCACCTCCAATGGTCCAATACTTCTGATTTTTTTTTTCCTGCTAAGTTGGAATAATATTTCTACAGAGATCTTTGTGTATACATTATATACAATATTGTAATTTTCTCTTTTTAAAAATTAACATTCCTTTTAAAATAAACCAGGCCCTGATGATATTAATAAAGCAAGAGAATACTGTCAACACACATTGAGTGACAACGTCAGTGTTTAGTGCTTAAACAGAGTAATGAGTTCTATTTTATCTGTGTTTATACTTACATGTTTTTGTTCTAAAAGCTACAGATATTTCCATAACCTCTCTTACTGTATGTGCCAAGTGAAATATTTTGTGATGCTCCTGATTGTAAGATTCGGATACATATTCATGTTGGGTTTGGCCACTATGAGGTGTGTTTTATTTTTAATGGAGATTTATGCTAGCTTGTCAAAGCTGCGGTTAAGTCCCTCAGCTAATGAACCTCTTCAGCTGTGCTTCAGTCACTGCTGATTTCTAAACCTTTGTAGGAATGTCATTCCAAAGGTTCGGTCTGAGGTGCACAGGTGTTGGTCAAAGAAAACTGAGAGCCCAGTGGGAGCTTCATGTGTTTCCCCCGCTCCCCGCCCCCCCCCCCCCCCCCCCCCTCGCCCCATACTCCTAGCAAACAGCCCTGGCAGTGAGGTGCCACGTTTCCAGTCCCTTGGAAAAGAAGCTGCATGTGTATCTCACCTGTGCCTGAGGGTTTGGCTCCAGTGCTGGTCCAGATAATATGCCACTACAGTTCCTCCTAATTACTTCGGTTCAGGGGATGGAGCTAATGTGTAAAACCCATTGTTTTTTCACAGTCCTCTTCCGATTCAGATAAAATATTCTGTTGGTGAATTTGATTTGTCCTCTCTCTTATCCACTACCACTGTCACACACGCAGGTACAAAGCAAACAGTGTATATTCACATCTATGTGCTCTGCAGGTTTGCCTGCAGCAGCAAAGTGCTGTGCCCTACCCCTCCCCCCCCCCAAGTCCACTACATTATTTTGATTGTAATTATGTGTGACATAATTCAAACAAACTATGAAAAACAATCCGTCCTGTGACATTAAGACTTTACTACCCATCTACTACTCAGCTTCTTGAGTTACCAGCCCTAGGACTTTTCCAGACAGTTTAGTACCTTATGGTTGGTGGTGTTTATTTTGAAATAGGTGCAGAAACTGCTAAAAATGAAACTGCAGATGGTCAGCAGTCACTACCATCATCCCTGGAGAAGGGTGAAGCACTCTGCTTCCAACTAGCAGCTCTCCAGCTGGTGACAACTCAGAGCTTGGAGCTTCAGCCTCTGCTTGGGTTTTATGTACAGCTGCAAGTTAGAGGTGACCCTGCTCACAGCACTGCAGAGTCTCAATGACACCCGATGAATCATTTCTCACAGTCCTCCTTTCCTATCAAACATCGTCCCTGAAATGAAAACAAGCAAGACTAACCAGTGCAGAATGTTTCCAGCAATTTAACACAACTCTTGTAAAAATGAGAAAATGAGTGTATCTATTTCAGTAAATATGGTATAGCTCAACCATTGTACTTTTCTTACATGGATACAGTATAGAATTGCATGTTCTCAGCAGCCACATAAAGCTCAGTGACATTTGAGTGGTTTGTTGGGTTTTTTTCCCTAGTGTCTTTTTTGCAAGATCCGTATTTCCCAGCCTCCTTGTTGCTAGTAGAAATTTGGGAAGAAACGTTTTTCAGTGACTTGTATGTGAAGAAATAAAAACTCCATGAATAAGGCTACAGATCATACTCCTTGTGTCCTTCTCCTTTGCCTTCCCACACGAGTTACACGGGCACTCCTGTGATGAACGGCCTCAGCAGTAGCTCCTCCGTGGTAAGAGCCAATGTTACTTACATGTTTGTAGCAGAGTTCTAGGTCAGATGTTTAGTCCAGTCATTTGAGTACTTAAAAGCAGTTCAGGAAGCACTGATCTCCCTTTCCTACAGCCCCGAAACCATTACTCGGAAGGAGGGCGGCACGTGTCTGTGCCGAGGACTGGCACTGGGGCTTACACATGGACTGGCACAGCTAGCATCAACTCCTCCTATGGATGGCAGGTAGGCATGATGAAGAATCGGCAGCTGCAAAGACAGCCGACGCTGTATGCTGCGAGAGAGACAGAGAGGAGCGTTAGCCAAGAGGAAAATGTAATACATTACATGCTCGATGTGCTTGCAGGTTGTTGCAAGGATATTTTCTGTGCCTGCTGCTGTGATAGAGAGGGTTAATGCCAAGAGCATTACACTCGCTGCTGTAGAGCTATGCCACCACAGTGTTATTTCCCCTTGGGGAATTTTTCTGACAGGCTAGATACAACAAAGGAATCTAAGGATGCATTCTCAGCATCCCACAACCTTCTGAAATTCCCAGGCACTTTCAGCTTAATTGTCAGACTGCTGATACTAGAAAAAGGGAAAACCTTAAGTCTGCAATGAGGGCATATGGCTTAGCAACCCCCCACCCCTTGAAAAGTGATCTATTCCATTCAGAGCCCCGGCTGGCTAACTGCATAGACATGCATGAGATCACAGGCTGAGATTTAGCCATGCATCATTTAGCACAAGGATGTCAGAACTAAGGACAGCATTTTTGCAACTCCAGCTAAGGCAGACGCAGGTGTGTGGAGGAAGAGAATTCAGACTGATGGGTTTTTTCCAAGTAGTTCCTTTTTGCAGTTTAGGTCTGTGATTTTGAAGTGCTGGATGCTCTCAAGTTCCCACAAACAGTGCTTGGGACTGAGGAGTTGGCACGCTAAAAGCAGTCTAACCTACCACCCACACCAAAATTCAGTATTTAGGAACCCAGCATTCTTTATTCAATTTTCCAAGCAGATTGACGCCATGATTTGTTGGGTTTTTTTGTTTTGGTTTTGGTTTGTTTTTGAAAGGATACTAAACTGTGCTCACAGATATCCCAACTCACCACTTTTTGTGACGAGCATGGTGCCATAAGACAAGGGCTCTGCTACCCCCACGCTGAGGATATACTAGCACCTTTCACAAAATCAAAATCCAGCTGAGGTTTGTTAGAGATGTTTTCAGTGATTAAGATGTTACCATACCAGTATGGCTTCCCCATTTGAAGACATTCACTCTTGAAACACAGAAGCACTTTTTAAAGAGAAGGCAGATGTCAAAGTGACAGAGCTGAACCAAAGACTGGCTTTTTGATCCCAGGAGAAAAATGCCCATACAAAGCATTGTATCAGTACAATAGAGTTTCAAATTTGTGTTTCCCTGTTGACTGATACAATGACTGTGCATAGACAGGCCTTTATAAGAAGTATACATTTGAAAGCTTGCCTTTGGACAGCCTTTCTGATTCAAAAAACATTTCTTTTTTGCTTTGTGTTAGGAAGCGGAGACAGCTACCAAAGCATCCATTGCACTGTTTGGGGACCAAGCAGTATAGCTTTCAAATTCAAACGGAAAGAAATGTAATGCTGCTTCTCTTTGGTTTCTTCACTACAAATTCAGGCTTGTTTATACAGAGATGTAGCGCAAACATTTGTAGTCTGCCTAAGTCAGGAAACTCTTTCGCATTCCCCCTCCCCCAACCTCCCTTTAAAAGTTTGATGCAATATTAATCACAGTGTTGATGCATTGATCATTGTAGTGCTGGCAATGCATTTCTGGGTCTAAAGAAAATCCATTCATTGTTATTTTGCTACTGTGCCTGACAGTTTCTGGTGCTATCAATGAAATCATGCCTCGTTCCCAAGAAGTGCAGAGGTGGCATGGCTCGCTGCTTCCATGTGCTGAATCCTTATGAGCCTGACGCTGTGGATTGTCATTCTGTCTCTTGTTGCAGGGTCAAACGCAGAATTGCTTGCGCTTATTTTCCCACCAGTGGAAATGCTTACTTTGTTCTACTGTTACAGACTTCTCATTAAAGAGCTTTTTGAAGCTATTCCAAGAGAATCCAGTTGCATAATCCAGTGAATGGGATTTTTTTCCCACCCATTTAAGTGTTAGCCATACCATGGACAAAGCATGATTATTTGACTATGCCAATGGTGGCTGCAGTGGGTGGCAAATTTTCCTTTAACTGTACTTAAAGTTTACTTTCACTTGAAAACTTGGTTCCTGGAATTGGGGCAGAGGACTGTAGCCTGGAGACTCGCACACAATTAAGAGTTTAGGTAAAACTCTTAGGGAGGAACACAAAACAAAAAAAGTAAAAAAATCCAAACAAATGTGCCATTTTCTTCTTAACTGAAAGTAAATCTTGTACCTTACCTCACTCTCTGTAATTTTTTTTCTTTCTTCAATATCAGTGGTTTTTCCCTTCCCCCACTCCTACCACATTTTGTCAATGCTTTTGGGGTAACCCCTGATAGCAATACAGGCTGGGGGATGGAGGCATCAAGAGCAGCCCTGCTGAGGAGGACTTGGGGGTACTGGTGGGTGAGAAGCTGGATGTGAGCTGGGAATGTGTGCTCGCAGCCCAGAAAGCCAATTGAATCCTAGGTCACACCAAAAGAAGTGTGGTCAGCAGATCAAGGGAGGTGATTCTGCCCCTCTACTCTGCTCTCGTGAGGCCCCACCTGGAGCACTGCATCCAGCTCTGGAGCCCTCAGCACAGGAACGACATGGACCTGTTGGAGCAGGTCCAGAGGGGGGCCACAAAGATGATCAGAGGGATCAAACACCTCTCCTGTGAGGAAAGGCTGAGAAAGTTGGGTTGTTCAGCCTGCAGAAGGCTCCAGGCAGATGTTATTGCAGCCTTCCAGTACTTAAAGGGACTTATATAAAAGATGGGGACAAACTTTTTAGCAGGGCTCGTTGCGCTAGGACAATTGGTAATGGTTTTAA
Source organism: Falco peregrinus (assembly GCF_023634155.1). Lineage (NCBI taxonomy): Eukaryota > Metazoa > Chordata > Aves > Falconiformes > Falconidae > Falco > Falco peregrinus. Next base: position 72,926,817 of record NC_073723.1, read on the forward strand.
ACTAGAAGTGAGTAGATTTAGATGAGATATAAGGAAGAATTTTTTACAATGAGGGTGGTGAAAAAAATGGGAACAGGTTGCCCAGAGAGGTGGTAGATGCCCAATCCCTGGAAACATCCAAGGTCAGGTTGGATGGGGCTCTGAGCAACCTGGTCTAGCTGAAGATGGCCCTGCTCATTGCAGGGGGGCTGGACTGGATGATATTTAAAGGTCCCTTCCAACCCAAACCATTCTGTGATTATATAAATTTGTTTCAAGTTGTCCATACAATATATATAAGTCAAAGCATATATATATATATATATACATATATATGGTCAAGTATGTTGGGGAGGGAATGGTTAGTATTAGTGGTTTTAGTCTTATAGGCAACCGCTGAAGGAGATGGAAAGAAAAGGTGGTGTACCACACACAGAGCAGCTACTCATCAGGTTACTGTGTTAGAATAGGGCATATATCTTCAGCTCTGTACAGAAATGCCATTTATTAGGGGTAATTAAAATAAAGTAAAAACTTGACTTCCAGTATCAATGTACATATGAATACAATACAATACACATGGGAATGCACGATGCTACAAAGGGAGCAGAGTCATGCGAAAAATATTTTGGTTCTGCTATAGAAAGCCACTGGTGAGATCTGTTGGTAAGCTGGGGGACTGAGACAACTGCTGCTACAGTGAAACATCTGAAGATCTGTGGGAGTGTGTAAACTGTGTCTAAGCATTCAGGGATCATTTCAGTTGATTCTTCAGCCCATTAATGTTGAGTTTTAGGAACTGCTGGGAAGCTGGAGAAATTCTAAAAGACTGCAGTAAAGCAAGATGTTGTACTAGTAAGTAAACCATTCTAAATCCACCTTATTTTAGTGACAGATTTGAATAGGACCATACATAGAGTAATACGAACCACTGCCAGTGAAGAAACTGAATAACAGAGCATGTTTATGCCAAGGCATGTGGCTATAATGCAATAATCCAGTCGTAACCAACATTTTTTATAAGAATTTTTTGTTACTAAAATTGTCATTACTGGCTCCAGCAGGGTATCTGACTGTCTTTTAAATGCTGCTAAAAGCAGAGCGAGCCTTAGCTCAAAAAAAAAAAAAATCCAGGTGGCTTCACAGCGGTTACCTACTTTAAAGGCTACAAAAATGACCACATATAGGACATACTCTATCAAAATGGCAGGTTTTAGTGGGGTCCTGCAGAAATCTGTCATCATTTTCACTCAGAGATCTGGAAGACTGTTATATATTGTTGCTGTTAAAATGAGAACACTATAAATTTTAAGGTGCCAAAACCTAATTCAATGGTTGTAAGCCACTGATGAGATGGGACCATGTGCAGGAATGAAGGTGCACAGAAGAATATCTTTTAAGGGTCACAGAAGATATCATATCGAATAGATTTGTGTGGCCACCATGCAGATAAGCTGACTGATGCAACCTTAAGATAAGTAAGGGGGGATTTCCCAAGCTGGAAGACCCTAGGGTGTAGGGGAGATCTGCCTCTCCTGTGAGAGCAGCTGATGAGGTGTGAGTGGGGCCGGGGTGATGGTGGCCAGCCCCCCACTCCCACAAAGGGCAGCCCTGGGTGGTGCTACCAGCAGGTCGGGCAAACAGAGCCTGGGGCAGCAGCTGGCACTGGAGGGCACTGCTTTGAAGAAGGGACCTTCCACTGGCCAAGTGGAGAGGCTTGAAGTCCACATAGCCCAGCAACTGGACACCATTCTGTGACCATCTGCACAGGTCAAGGGTGCTCATCCTACTGACCCTCAAGGCAAGCATGGTGGGCACTCATCTGAGAGCAATGGCGGCAGCCCCAGCAGCAGGGGGGTCTGTGCCATCTACCCCGGCAGAGACAACACCTCTGCCCAGACAGAGCTGCTGAAGGCAGCGGCTGCAGGGCAGGCCTCGGGCTGCGGGAACTGCCTCAACCTTTCTCCGGGGGCAGGGACCTGCCTGCAGAAGGTGCCCAGCTGGAGCAGTGCCTGCAGAGGTGGCCGAGCTGCAGGAGGTGGTGAGGAGGCTGCGTCACCTCAGGGATGCTGAGAAGTGGTCAGACAGCTGGTTCCAAGCGCAGCCTGCAGTGGACCCACAGCCCATGGCCAAATAGTCAAAACCTCTCCCACCAGCACACACAGAAGGGAGCGGGGACAATAACGCAGAAAATGGAAGCTCCCAACATCAAGGACCTGCAGGAGGAAAATCCTTCCCCTGACACCTGAGGTGCCCTTGCAGAGCCACTTGGCCGCCCTGCAGGCTGACGAGGAAAGCCCTGGCCCTGCAGGAGGTGCAGGAGGCGCTGGAGCGGAGTGAGGCAGCCCGGCCTGCCCCGAGCCACACCAGTGCGCTAGGGAAGGGAGACAGGTGATGGCAGCAGGCAACTTCTGAGGGGCACGGAGCCCCCGTCCGCTGGCCTGACTTTCTAGAGCTTTCTAGAGAGGTCTGTTGCTCACCAGGGGCTCGTGACAGGGGTGTCACTGAGAGACCAGCATCAGTCCACTGACCATCACCCACTGCTGCTGTCCCACTGGGCACCAGTGATACAGCCAGGAGCAGCCTGAGGAGTATCAAGAAGGATTACAGAGCTCTGGGAGTGGTGGTAAGGGACAATGGAGCACAGGCAGGTTTTTTCATCAGTCCTCCTTGTCAAAGGGAAGGGGCTTGGAAGGGCCAGTTGAATCTGGGGCATCAACAAATGGTTACAGGGCTGGTGCCACAGGCAGAGGTTCTGCTACTCGGACCACTGGACTCACTTTGAAAAACCTGGTCTACTGGGGGCTGATGGGTCCCATCTGACAGAGAAGGGGAAGAGCATCCTTGGTCATAGGCTTGTCAAGCTGGTGAAGAGGGCTGGGGAAGGGGAACCTCAACCCATCCTCCTCCTACCAGCTGGATTGGGGGGTTGGAACTAGATGATCTTTAAGATCCTTTCCAACCCAACCCATTCTATGTTTCTGTAAATAACCATGGAAGGCCAGAAGTGCTGCCTGGTAAGTTGAAAAAAAAGCCTGTGTGTGCAGAAGCATTTTCTTAAAGAGCACAAACCTTGGAAAAAGGCGGTCTCTTGTAAAAGAGAGAGAATCACAAAACCCTAGTCCCGAAGACAACTACACTTCCCTTCTCTGGCAGGTCCAGTGTGCCTGGGTGGTGTGAGTCTTGTACCCAAACTGCCCACACATCCTCTGGGGAGACACTGATCTTTAGACCTGGCACAGTCACAGCTGTGCCAGTGCTGAACGACACTGTTTTGATTTAGCAGGCCTTTATTAATTTCTTTCCATAAATGTCAGTGACTGCTCAGATTTGTACTGGCCCACTCTTTAAGACCTTTAGGAAATCTCAGTCTTCTCATCAGTTACCACTAGCCTAGAAGAAGTTCTGTCATCACCAAATGGTTTTATCTTTTTTCTGTATTGAATCTCTATCGGGAGAACTGGATTATCTGAGTGTCTGTTTTTCTTAGCATCTCTCTTAATGTAAGGAGGCCACGTGCAGATGAGACTGCATTCAGACTACATTATTTCTGACAAATGGTGCTGGAAAAAGGCATAATAGCTATGCATTAAAACATGCTGCTGACCCCATAAAGTCAGAAGAACTTTCTCAGCAAGAGCTCTGCTTTTGTGAAATAACCAGATATTCAGCTAGTTGGGGCCTTTTTTGGTGCATGTGTGTGTGTGGATTAGCTCCTGTGCTGGTTTGGGTTGAGTTTTTTTCTGAGTGCAAGGACAGAGTCAGAAATCCATGTTATTTTCCTGCACCAGGTAGTACAAGGCATTAACTGCTATCTGAAATCAGGTTTGCTGTCACTGATGTAACATGTGACTCATTCTAGTAATTTGTTTAATTTATTCTGTTTTTAAATAAGCATTTAAGTTGCCCATGTAGAAAACAGGAGTCTGACATCTATTAACTCGGATCCTGATGAAGTGGTGCCCGTGTAACTAGGCTGCTGTGGAGAAACAGCTGACCCAGGGACAAGCAAGCATGGTGCTTCCCTAAGCTCTGGCCCACAGCAGGCCCTGCTGAGCTCATAGAGGATAGTATGTGAGTTTATTGTATAGATTCCTGGAAAGAAAAGCTGATACCATAGAACTCTTTCCCCTCCATGAATCTAGCAAGTGCTTTGTGCCATCCTTTCCTTATAGCCACAGCACTGTTTCTAAGGGAAACTACGTGGTTCAGGCTTTCCTATGCCAAAACTCAGGTCCAGCTGCTATGGTAACAATGAAAAGCCCTCAGACTGTTTTTACTTCCAGCTAGCTTAAGACTGAAAGAACAAAATGGCTATGTACACCATGAACTCCTCTGGCTGATGTGTGGAAGGACTTGGACTTTTGACAACAGTCATGACAAGTGTGTGCACATATGTACATCCTCTTCTCTCCTTAATATACATTGGTGGTTGGGCACAGCTTGTCCTGTAACTCACTACAACAGCTTTAGATATCATGTTAAGGATGTTTCTGACAAGAAAAAAGAAGTACGCTAGTTTGCCTTTGGGGCACCTTAGGATCCAATGCCCCTGATATCCTCTAAATTTGGTGGTGACGGTGAGCTGGTGGCAGGGAGGCATTACAGTACAATGTTGCTGCCCACTGGTGCTTCAGGAGGTGCCATTCACATCTGTTGCTGATGGTACAGGCTCTCTCTGTGGCTGGAGCTGGCTGAAAGGGTTTACAGTGAAGGTCTTCCCACAAAAATGTATGAAAGAGAAATATGGGTTTTGATGAAATGTAGTAATTTAAATGAATGTCTTATCAGCAAAAGAGCTGCTGTCCAGGGTGGAATTTATGGCTAAAACAAGTAGAAAGTGTGCACGCCAAGCACATGCATACCTGAGAAAGCAAGGGGTGTCTCTTTTTGTACCATTAAGTAATGATGTATACTTACTGTTCTGGAGAGTTTATGTCTTCTATAGGATCTTTGTTTGTTCTGGAAGGGTCTGATGAGCCCCATTGTGCTGGTGGATTTTGATCAAGATGATTTTTCAAAATGGCTTTCTCACCATCTGAAAGGACAACAAATTCAATTTTACTGTACTGTAACAAAATGACCATTTTAAAATTGTTTAATTTTAAAATTTCTCAGATGTTCATAATGCCACAAAGTAAACTCTGCCTGCCTGTACTCTAATACAGTCTCAGGTTTCCCTGTGAGTCTTTCATACGCTTCTGCTTTCAATTACATGCTTCTTCATAGGAGCTACCATGAAGAAACAGAAAAGGGACAAACCATCTTTTGTCCTTCCTCTGCTTCTCCCCCCCCTTTAAAAAAAAACACAAACCAAACCTTGTTTCCCACCTCTGTGTAGCCCTATCATGCCCTGTCACCTAGTCTTAGGCCGTGTAAAAAATTAGTGTAACTGCACCATCATATTATCTTACACTCAGAAATTGTTACCTTTTCATACGAAGAAAACCTCTTAAGTCTTTTCCTAGAAAAACTACAATCTCATTGATGTACAAAACCTTGGTACTCTTGCAATCACATAAGCAATTGAGTGTTGTCATGTAACTATCTGCTATCATTTAGCACAGAAATACGATTTATACCAGTTGCACTGGTCCATAGGCTGTCTGCAGGAAAGACAGCTAATGATTTCATTAAGCTTTCTCCTGCTGTTCTCTTTTCTGCATATTTCCCTGTAGGTAGCTTCACTTGGTTCCCCTGGGTGTCCCGGGAGTCCCTGGCTAGCTGTGCTGAAGGCTATGGCATCGGTCCCCCTGTGAAACACAGACGAACACAGCCATTTTAGGAAGGCTGTCTTTGCTGAGGATCCTTTCTGTTCCTGGCTGCTTTTCCAAAGTCTCCTCCTGTTAAGCCAAATAAAGTCACATGGAAAACATCTAAGTAATGAGGACACTGCACAGTTTTCATAAATAATTACAGAGCAGCTCCAAATCCATCACCGACAGTTTGCCACACACACAGAGAAACAGTGACTGCTGCAGGCAATAAGGCAGCATGGAAGAGGACTCAAAGGTAAATTCTTGAAATGGACACTGGAGGTTTTGAACGTAAAAACAGGTATGAGGGGAAAAAGCAGGAAAATAGTGAAGAGAAAATGAAAATAGCATGAAAAACCCAGTACGTACTGAAGGCTTAAGCTGCTTTTCTGTTCTACTAATACTCGGAAGCCCCAAATACTGCTGAGGTCCCAGCATGCTAGGAATATGTATGTTATCAATGAGCACTGGTGGGACAAAACAAGCAGCAGAAACAAAGAGTGAGGAAAGAAGCTGGAAGCAGAAACAGGAATATTTTGAGGGCAAACTCCAAAATGTATAATTGCTTTCTCAGCATGGTCATCCCTGGCGTTATTTTGTTGCCTTCACTTTCTGCTGTGAAAAATCTGACTCATGAAGAAATGATGTAAAAATGTACAGGCATGGGGATCACAGACATGGAATTTTTCACTTATGTTGCATAGAAGAGAAGAGTCTGGGTGAGAAAGAAGGTGACCAGAACACATGAAGCTGCTTCTGCAGGGGCCAGAAAATGTCAGTAAAAGAGAGCTAAGGAACCAGCTGTAGCAAGAAGAGTGCCTGGAAGGAAGATATGACAGGATTCAGTGATGGTTTAGATGTGAAGGGAGTCACAAAGAGTCACATCTGACAGTGGCTAAGATAAGCAATGATGTCTATCATCTCAGGACAGCCTGAAGTTTGCTGGTGTCCCATTTGCTGTCACAAGAGTTCAGTTTTTATTTTCCATATATCACATTTCTATGTATATCGAGCTTGACATTTGCATACAAGCCTTGTGATATCTATAAACAGACACATAAAAAAGAACATTTTTTACTTCCATGATTAAAACCAACATTCAATCCTGAGCTGATCTAAGCTGACAGTGAAAACTGCTGACTTTATGATATAGACCAAAGTTAAAATTTGAGTAATCCTTGTAATTAGGGATGGAAAAGCTTTATTATTTAACTGTCTTAGGCTTCCAACTTCTTTGGCCAAGATAAGCAATTTAACCTGTTACAAAGCCACTGAAGATGCAATTCTTCAACAAATGACTGGAATATGCAACTGTTGGGCTTCGAGAGCATGTGATTTCATATATTAATGTGTTGTCGGCCCCTGAAGGTTTTATTGTGCTTTCAGTTGAGAAAGAGAGAGAGAGAGAGAGAGAGAGAGAGAGAAAGGAGATGGTCCCTGCCAAAAGGTGGGGGATTTAGTTTAAAGTAGAGCAGAAATCATACATTCTCTGCCTACTCACCCCTCAACACCAACTGCCCGTATATCACTGCATGTTATTCTTAATAGATCTTTTTCTACCACTCTTGCAGATGACTCTCCCTCCCTTAATACACTGCATAAATTTCTGTATCAAGGTTACCATATACAAGTCTTAATGTGTATGTATAAAATACAGAGAAAATCCACATAAAGCTGCCATAATGTCAAGATGTTTTTCTTTTTCCTATGCTTCTTTCAAAATACAGAAAAGTTGGGTAATTCATATTTGTTAAGCTTTTTGGGAAAGGAGCTGTTAAGATTTTTATTCTGCAGCTATGGAAACTAGAATATCTTTCTTTTCTTTCTTTTTTTATTATTATTTTTTTTATTTACCTTTCATTTAAATAATGAACAGCAAGATTCTCACTTAGTGATATGCTTCCAGAAGCCTGAGCTTAAAGAAAAACACTATTACCATATGTGCTAAAAAAAACTTAAGGATGGAGGAAATTGATTTTATATACTTGAACAATGGAAAGAAAATAAGGGTAACTGCAAACATCTGAGTTCCCAGTTTCCCCTGAAAGTGTAGCATTGCTTTTAGTACTTCCCCATCTTTTCTTCCTTTGTCCATTAAGTATGCCACTTGAAAAATGCCCTTCATTCTTAGGGTACTGTCTGCCACTGCAGATGCTACTGAATAAGTTGCACCAGGATGATCTAACTACCTTCAGTACTGAATTTACATTACCCAGAAGCACTTTCTAAGTAATTTTTACCTTTGTAGACCTCAAACAGGAACTCAGAAGTCTGAATAAGTGATGCCTGAGCACTTCCCATTCAGAAAACCGCTGGGAGAAAAGACAAATAGATCTCAAGGGCCTTGCACGGCACTCACTGATGAGTTCATTAGAAAACAAAGCCTGCTGCCCAGTTGTTGGCAAGAGCCAGAAGGCTTTAGCTCAGAACTTTTGCCTACCTGCAGCGGAAAAGCAACTTTCAATTACAAAGCCCTGAGCTGCAAGAGCACATCTGATGCTGGCTGTGGAGAGGCTCAGCGAGGAGGTTGCTGCTCCCAGCTGCTCATCTCTCCCTCTGCCAGGGGTGACACTTCAGACCTGCCGCACCTATAATCGTATAATCACTCTGTGCCCTGCGCTGTCAAAATTACCTGGGCTGGCTTAAACGCATCATCCATTTTAACAACTCCTGTTCAGCTGCAGGCAGAAAACACCAGGTAACTGCCACCGCTGCAATTTCTTCCAAGGTTTTAGAAACTGTATTTCTTTAATTAGAAGCTTGTTTTGTTGACATTTGTAAACTGCAACTTTATTGAACACCTTCATCACTACACTTTAGTGGCATTATTCCTCTGATGGCTTACAACTAGATGGCAGAACTGCTCTTCACCCCACATCTTTCAATTCCACTGCTGTTTTCTGTCTGCTAGAAAGCGTATTTTATGCTCTACAAAGAAGTATGTGTGGTTTAATAACAAATTATAACAGCTGGCAGAGGTAACCTTGCTGATTTACTAAAGAACTCTGGAAACTTTAAAGCTAGAGGTAGATTTTTAACATCTACTGTAATGTTTCACAGTTCTGTTGTTTGGACTGTGAAACATGACTAGCCAGTTTCTGCTTTTCATTAATAGGATGAAAAGAAAATAAAACAAAAGACAAAATTAAAATGATCACATCATCTGCTGGGTATATCAGAAAAAGTTCTCCTGAACTAAGTGCACAGCACAAAGCAGTCTAGATCATGATTTCTGATAGTTATGTTTTGAAAGGAAGATATTTTAAAAAGAAAAGCCAGCGAGATTCCCCTCTGATTTATACTACTTTAAATCAGAGGAAACTCCCTTTACTACAGATTTATTTCTGTGGAAGGAAGGGCGGGCACTGAACCTTTGGCAGTTTGGTCTCCCTGTTGAAACAGAAACAAGTTCCAGCTTCAGGATTGGAATCCATTTGCCAGGCTTCATAGAAACTAGTATACATATCTCTATATATCTCTATATACAAGGGATATAATGAAATATATACTTTCTTTAAAACAGCAGTCAGTCCTTTAAAGGAGTTATTCCTGAAAGCTTTTCCTTTGAATCTGTGGTTTCAATTTTAAGCTTAATGCTTGAATCACACCAACTTCATAGAGGTAATATTCCCCCCTCTATCACAGATGAACTCTGTTTTGCTTCGTATTTATGAGCAAAATGCCTTTGAGATCTGTTTTCCTTTGAGCTGCTTTTACATGGGAAAAAACTAACACTAGGAAACATTGGAGTGGGGTGACAAGTGACAGTATGTAGGCATATCTGATATGTAAATGAATGCTCCTAGTCCATTTACAGCAATGAGTAAAAACTGTTTTCTGGCTCAAAACAGAAAAGGCTTTCTGAGCAAGCAAAGGTGCCTGCAGAGAAAGAACTTGCAATAAGGGTTTGTTCATAAGTGAGGGAGGGTTTGTTCATAAGTGAGGGACTACTGCAAGGCTGTCTCTTGCTTCTTATGTACCTTCCATAGAATCACTGTAATTCATTAATTTCCCTAATATGCTACTCTGAAATGTACTGGCAAAGGTAGAAATAAATGGAGATTCTTCTGAAGGATTTCTTCTGGGCATGGCTTTATATGAAGCTCTTAAAATCTATGAATCATTCATGTAGAAATAATTTCATGTAATAAAATGTCAAATAGAAGTCAAATAGAGTAAGATAGTAAGATTCCAAGCGCAGCAAAATTACACACACCCCCCAACCACATATTATCTTCCCTATGTTTTTTTCTCCTGAGTAACTTTTATCTCTGCAGGAACTTGCACAGCAGAAATAACTTCTACCTTCATGAAGTGTCTCCTGTTTCTGGCACACTGGCTACATGGGTGCAGGGAGCCCTTTTGGGAAGCTCTGGTTTGTGCCTGTGCCAGGGTATTTCTTCCCTGGAGCTGTGTGGCACAACCTTCATCTTTATACAGCATCACAGCTATAAGCATTTGTCCTCCTTTTCCCAAATGTCAAGCTGGAATACTCAGCCGAGTCTCCAAGCTTGGCTCTCCTTGCTGAACAACGCTGCCAGTTACAGGAACTGCCTGAGCCAAGCGTTGGTCTCACCCACAGCCCATCCCTTCCTCAAGCCCAGGCTGTAATGTGGCTCTGCTGCTCCACCAAGGTGACCAGATCCCACAAATGCCAGGGAAGAAGCTAATGTTGTGCTGTGCATAAAGATGAGGTCACTAGCAGACACAGTGACTCAAAATCATCTGAGGAACTTATCAAATAAAGTTAAGGGCATGGCCTTTTAAGTTAAACTGGGGAAGCCACCTGAGGTCCCAAAGCTACAGTCCATGGAGCACATGAACTGCTTGACCACACAAACCTATCCAGCAATGCAGACAAAAACCTGCATTAAAAAAAAAAAAAAAAAAAAAAAAGGCAAAAAAAGCAGTCAAACCATAAACTACAAACCACATTCTCCTAATTGCTTTTCTTACACAGCCAATTGCTGTAGATGTCTCAGGGACACTGTTTGTGAATAAGAGAGGAGTGTCTCAGATAATACCTCTCCTTAAATAAGATGTACTGAAATGTGCTGTGAAGGAGTTCCTGTGCCAGCACAGTTCTCCTGGGTTACATGTGTTGCTGGTAGTAACGAACCAGGAATCCCAAAGTTAGGAAACTTCACTGATGTCAGTCTGTTATAGGAGTGTGCAGCCACGTCTACCTATTTTGGCTAAAGTAATTTAGATTTTTTAACCCAAATCCATATTTTGTGTAAATGACGGTGGTGGGGAAGGAAGGAAAGAATCACAGAATAGTCAGGTTTGGAAGGGATCCCTACAGATCACCTAGTCCAACGCCCTGTTAAGCTGGTTCACCCAGAGCAGGTTGCACAGTCACATCTAGGCAGTTTTTTAAGGTTTCCAGAGAAGGAGACTGCACAACCTCCCTGGGCAGCCTGTTCCAGAGCTATGTCACCCTCAAGGTAAAGAAGTTTTTCCTCATATACAGAAGGAACTTCTTGTGTTTCAGTTTGTGCCCGTTGCCCCTTGTCCTGTCACCGGGCACCACTGAAGAGCCTGGCCCCATCGTCCTGACGCTCACCCTTAAAATATTTGTAGACACTGCTAAGATCCCCTCTCGGTCTCTCTTCTGCAGGCTACACAGGCCCAGCTCTCTCAGCCTTTCCTCATCAGAGAGATGCTCCAGTCCCCTCATCACCTGCATAGCCCTCTACGGGACCCTCTCCAGTAGTTCCTGTCTCTCTTGAACTGGGCAGCCCAGCACTGGACACAGCACTCCAGATGTGGCCTCACCAGGGCAGAGCAGAGGGGCAGGATCACCTCCCTCCACCTGCTGGCCACCCTCCTCCTAATGCCCCCCGGGATCTCACTGGCCTCCTTGGCCACCAGGGCACCCTGCTGGCTCATGGGCAATGTGCTGCCCACCAGCACTCCCAGGTCCCTCTCCACAGAGCTGCCTCCCAGCAGGTCAGCCCCAGCCTGTGCTGGTGCGTGGGGTTGTCCCTCCCCAGGTGCAGGACCCTGCACGTGCCTTTGTTGAACTTCATGAGGTCCCTCACCGCCCAGCTCTCCAGCCTGCCCAGGTCTGGCTGAATGGCAGCGCAGCCGCCTGGTGTGTCAGCCCCTGCTCCCAGGTTTGTACCATCAGCAAACTCGCTGAGGGCACACTCTGCCCCTTCGTCCCAGTCAGCGATGACTGGAGTTTAACACGACTGGACCCAGCGCTGACCCCTGGGGAACACCACAAGCTACAGGCCTCCAGCTGGACTCTGCGCTGCTGATCACAACCCCCTGAGCTCTGCCATCAGCCAGTTCTCCATCCACCCCACTGCCCGCTCATCTGACCCACACTGCCTGAGCTTACCTATGGGGATGTTATGGGAGATGGTGCCAACAGTCTTGCTGAGGTTAAGGTACACAACACCCACTGCTCTCCCCTTGTCTACCCAGCCAGTCATTCCATCACAGAAGGTTATTAGGTTGGTCAGGCATGGTTTTGCCTTGGTGAATCCATGTTGACTGTTCCTGATGACCTTCTTTTCTTCCACGTGCTTCAAGATGACCTCCAGGATGATCACCTTTCCAGGGATGGAGGTGAGGCTGACTGGTCTGTAGTTTCCTGGGTGGTCCTTCTTGCCCTTTTTGAAGACTGGAGCGACACTGGCTTTCCACCAGTCCTCAGGCACCTGTCCTGTTCTCTATGACTTTTCAAAGATGATCAAGAGTGGCTTGGCAGTAACATCTGCCAGCTCCCTCAGCACTCAGAGGTGCATGCCATTGGGGCCCATGGATTTGTGCGTGTCATTTGCTTAAGTGATCTCTAACATGATCCTCCTTGACCAAGGGAGAGTCTTCCTTTCTCCAGACTTCCTTTCTTACCTCCAGGGTGTGGGAAACTAAGGCGATGGCCTTGGCCTTGAAGACTGAAGCAAAGGTGGCATTCAGTAACTCTGCCTTCTCTGTGTCCTTCGTCACCAGGGCACCCACCTCATTCAGCAGCAGGCCCACGTTTTCCCTAGTCACCCTTTTCCTGCTGATATACTTGAAGAAACCCTTCTTGTTATCCTTGACCTCCCTCACCAGATTTAATTCCAAGCAGACCTTAGCCTTCCTTGTTGCCTCCCTCCACATTCAATGAAATAACTTCCTTTGGCACTTATAGGAGTTAGAAATTTTAACTCTGGACAATTTTTACAGATCAGAAACCTAATGAAGTGTCCTATGACATTAAAGTTTGATTAGGACTTGTTCGGGATGCATTGCATAAGTCCCATGCTATTATCTGTTCTCTGAAGTGCAGTGCCCTGAATCTGTGTAAGCAATAGTGATGGGGATACACGACATTGCTTTCTCTATGTGAACTCCTTCAGAACAGCAACATATTTTATAAAGACTGACATAGGATTCAGCTGTGTTGACAACGCAAATGTGGCAAATGATCTGCTGTGATTTTTAGCTCCAAGTTAACTGCTATTTTTAGCATCTCTCTTCACTGTCCTACTCACTCTCCACTCATATTTTTTACAAAGTCCAAGGTAGGCACAAACCTTGTCATCACCTTAAAAACAACATTGGACTGGCTTCCCTAGTTGCATGGTGGAGGTGAGAGACATGGTCACTTCTAGGTCATGCTAGTAAAGTATTTACAATCCCAAAGCTTCACTCAAGTAGCATCAGGGAGGCATAATTTCAAGGTTCTGTACTATCGTTTACAGAAAGTTACATGAAATACATAGCTACAGAAAGCATAGTTATGTCAGTCAGAGTTAACTTTCCTGTAGCTGTAAGGGCCAGAATTTTTTTAAGTATCATTTAAGAGATGTCTGTTTGCATCTGCACAGAAGCAGCAGTGACTCAGCAGCATGAATTCTCCAAAGCCTTGTTATTTTGATTGGAATGGCAAATTTAAATTAAGCACATAGGTTGACTGTTGGGAATGGATGTGGTGAAAGAAATAGAGAAGAGATTCAGATATATAGCTAAGGAACAGGGAAGTGGGGAAAGAGAAAACAAGAGGCAGAAGAAACACGAATGGAGGGACAGAAAAAGGCTAGCTAGGGTCATTGAACAGGGTGGCTCAGAGGCTGGAAGTATGAATATTTGATGTCACTCAAGTAAGGATCAGGATAGTCCATAATACTCATGCTTGGGGCATTCTCCACCAGCTTCAAACACCTGCTTCAAATTGGGATCCAGGTCTTCCTCATTCCCAGGTGTATGGATGCTCCAATATAAAGATGGCCAAGGAAAAACATCCTTCTTTTTTCACCCCTCTCTTTTTGCGTGGAGCTTGATGTGGTAGGTCTGTTCAGAAAACCGTCCAGCAACTTCAGTATGCAGAAGAATATCTACCTTGTAAATCCTGATATATGGTTCAGGATATAAATGAAATAATACATGGTTCCAAGCTACATTAAGGCTCTGTATTTACAGGTGATTTTAAATATGTATCCTGCAGCAGGAATGTAGAAGCTGGGGAAATGTACTGGGGAAAAATTAGGAACACAATCTTGGATGCTTCTGTTTAAAGCAGCCATTAGGCATCAATATCTTTTGTAGATATAGTCTCAAGTGCAGAAAGGTTATATTTTCTTCTTGATTTCATTGCCAGCATCCTACTGTTAATGGAATACAAACTGCTCTGGGAAGTATCCCATCCTAAATTTACACCTGACGTATCTCTTAAGAATCATTTTTATTTCACATACCCAAACTCAGATGGGCATTTGGCACAATGTAATGTATCTTTTCTGCCTGAAGTACTATTCATGAATTATCATTTCTCCTGGAGCATCTGACATGGGTGGAATATTCTCTGTGTTCCTTTCAAACACTTGGTAAAACTGCCTCATCCCACTCACTGATGTTAGTTCTTGCTGCTGATCTCAGCCCAACAATCACACGCCTCCAGCAGCTATTTACGTTTTCCTTTTCCTCCTTCCCCCCCCCTCCCCCCTTCTGTTTTTTAATTTTAAAAAGGACACTGGGAACTCTATGGTGCTCTTCCTTTTTTTTTTTTTTTTTTTTTGCCACAAGTTACACAACCAAGTGTATACACAGGCAAAAACAAAAGGCACATGAAAAAGTAACCTTATCCAACCAAAATTTCAATATATTTCAAAAGCATATGTGAATTGTTGCTGTTGCTCTAAAATTATTCTTCAACAACTGTATTTACAGGAGTAGCTTCTGTTCCACTTAACCAAGGTTACACTGCCACATCAATAGGAAGCCTGAGCCAAGCATTGCAGCAAACATGCCAGTCTATGACTTCCCAACACAGGGCAACTAGTTTTTCACATGCCATAGCAATATTCAGCTGTACAAACTCATTTGCCAAAAGTCACAAAGTAGAACCATTCTAGAGTCAGAAATGGAAGCTGGGTGTCCTGGCTTCCACTTTATTGCGCTATACACCAGATCTTATTGCTTTCCAAAAGTGAAATAGCTTTAATGAAAGCAATTCTTTTGCATGTGTTTCTTCAGGGAGCAATGCAAGAGACACAGTAGAAACAACTTAGGAATATTACAGTCATCATTAAATCCTTTTTTACCAGTTCCTAGGGAAGAATTTTCATACATGAGTGCCTTCAACTCTACATTTAGAGTCCAAACTAGCACTGAAATATTTACGTTTCTGTCCTATGTGCTTGACAGCAGTTTCCAAAAGCAGGATTTGAATGTCCTGCACAGACAAGCACATACTAAGCTGGGCTTCCTACTGTTGAAGGCTGGCTTGATTAACTCACAAGATCTGAAACATTCTGTGACTTTCCTTTCTCCATGCAGCACAGAAAACTTGACTTCTGAACACAAGTATACTTCTGAAAGTTCCCCACTTTACCATGTGTATTATACACACAGGACATAAACCAGAAGACATGCATACAGATAAATAACTATACATATACATAGTTATAACATATAGCTTACTATGTGAATCTGCATGCTTTCTGTAAAGCAACCAAAATATTTAAAGCTCTATCTTACAGAGGTCTGAGTGCTCTTGAACCAATCCAATAAGATTGCTATTTAAAATCTTGGCAGGTTAAGCTACTAATGGCTTTTACTAGCTCTCACCTTTGCTGTCTGTAAAGTTCCGTATACTAAGAATGTCATTAAGATCCTGATAGTGGTTCTGCTTAATGTATGTTGTTTTCTCAGGAGTGTCCTGAAGTTGCATTGTGACCTCTTCCAAGTCTTTGTCCAGCTGCAAAACAGAAAGAATATGAATCCCTAAAAATGCGACTCATTGTTTCAGGTAACTGCAGTAACTGCATAGCTTTCTATAATTAGGCTGGAAGGCAGGTGGCAATGCAATTGCCACACTGTGCCAAATAGAATTTTCTTATAGCACTACAATGCTACCTCTAAAAATCATGCTATAAGTAACAAACCACATTCAGCTGTGATGTTGCAGAGGGCATATGAGAAGAATAATCTTAGTAGTTGACATGTTAAGCAATTCAGCTATCCAGCTGAATTAGAAAGAAATAGGCATTAGGAAGCCCAGCCTGATAACCTCTCAAATGTTTATTATTTGTGCATACAAATACAGCATACACAGCTATAACCACTTTGCTGAGTCAATCAAATTATGAAACATACAGGAGAATATAAGTGAACTATGTCATTAGGGACATGTCCAGCCATGTGACTGACTGCTGTCAACTCTACCAGGAATGTTACTTTGTCCTAAAGATTATTTTTACTCCTTTTACTTTTCTTAGACAGACACACCCTTATTAGACTTTTTGTTTGTGTTCATGTGTGTTGAGGTTTGAAGTCCAAATCAGTTTGGCTCACACAGGGCACCAATTTTCAGAGCACAAGCAAAACTAGCAAACTGCAACAAGGCTTTACCACGGGTCAGATTCTACCATCCCTGCTGTTTTTCTATCTTCCCAAGGCCAGACCACCCTGCTCCTTCTCTCTGCTACATCTAAGTCCTTCCTTCTCCCATACTCATCCTTCATCCAGTGCTTCCTCAGAGCTATTTAATCACTTTGCAGGAACGAGCTACAGTTGCACATTGTCCATGTCAATCAACCCACTGCCTTTGAAGCAAGGCCACAGCTGCATGTTATCAATGCCAATCTACCCACTGCCTTCATTCCTCTACACGTGTGTGTGTGTGTGTGTGTGTGTGAAATTTTGAAGAAAATCCAACTCACAGTTTTTGGTTTTGGGGCTAAGAACGCTCCACGCTTTCCTGAATTTACAATTACTCCAGTGTTTTTCATTTTTTTCTGTGTCTTCTGTAAGTGTAATAACTGTGTAATCTGATAGCTAGCACTAAACTGCCATTGCAAACATAATTTTCCAAAAGGGAACAAAATGGAAGTAAGAAGAGGGGGAAGAAACAAAAATCCCAGTCCTCTCTTTCCCCAGAAGCATCCTTTAAGACTAGAGGGACAGGGAGAGAAGCACACAGCCACAGCAGAAATGCCAGGTTGGTACACCCCTAGCTTTTAGCACTGAGCTGAACACGGGGTGCTCTCCCCAGAGGGTAACTTGTATTCAATTGGCTACAGCCCCAGTAGAAAATAACCAGATACAAACATCTTAATGGTGATCTAGGATACTCTCTGTGAACAGTTGTCCAGGATGCGATATCCAGAGTACACCCCACTCCTTACTGGCTTAAATGAATTTTAGAAGTGCTGAATCTAGATTTACATTTTTTCCTTACAGAACTGGGACATAGCAACTCAAGGTAGATAAGCTAGAGGTCTAGCTGCTAGCCATAGTAGGGTATTCTCCAAATCCCCCTGATAATGAAATTCTTATTTGGACCTACTGGTTCTGAGGATTTAATTTGATCTGTTTAAGCAAAGCCTAGAAAGATCAGCAGGGCCCTGTGTGCACTGATATGGCTCAATTGCCCTAACCAGCCTTACCTGTGATCACTGTCCTGAGCCTTGCCAGGCACAGGCTGAGATCTTGTGAGTTGGGAGGCTTAGCAGAAAAAAAACTACAGCAGAATATAGAAACTGAAATAGCCAGTATAGCCAGCTGAGCCTTTATTAAAAACTGCAAGGCTCTCACATGAAAGAGACCTGGCAAAGCTGAACTAAATTTCTTTAACAAGGCAGAGGTAACTTCTGCTTTTGGAGTCTTTGGTAGTCTGAGTAAACACCTTTTGGTTACCTAGGCAATTGTTGTTAATTAAGATGAAGAAACAATGGTTGCATCAAAATACCTTTTCTTCAAGGTATAAGAATACTCCACAGACTAGGCAAGAACAGGTTAATTTTTTTGTAAGACATAGATCAGTTATGGTTATCTTGTCACACAAAATAGGCAGTCTTCAAGGCTGATTTGTAATTGTTTGAGGTCTCCTGAGCAAGGATGGACAATGAAAAACATACATATTCTAGTTCTACGGAAATTCATGCACTCCATGCACTTATCCTTTTTCTTGGTAGAGACTGAAGAAACTTCACAGCCTTTGTGCCAAAAGGGTCAGCCCACATGATCGTAAAGATCTTTTCCACCTTAAGAAAATATGTAGTTCTCTTTTGTGGCAAATGTAAAAAACTGTCTAGCAAGTTTTTGTGGGAACTTTCACAGAGGCTGAGAAATAACAGCAGCAGCAATCTCTGAGCTCAGCCATAAACAGGAACAAAGGTAGCTCTTCTGTGCCCCTGGGGCTGCACGTCTCTGTTACGCTTGCAGGTAAAGGTTGCAGTTCTAGAGCTGTTGCTCTGTGCTGCTCAGCACACCCGTGTGAAGCAGCAGGGTAATTTGCCTGTTACAAATAAACAGGGGAAGTTTCATTTTAATTTGCTAAGGCACATTTTCATTTTATCACACCTACCATGTATTCGCTGTATTAATTGGCTATTCATATAAATAATCTGTTTTCTATGATTTCAATATTTTTCTACTGGGAAAGCAATTTTTTTCCCTCTAAAAAGTAGTCAACATTTAAGCAGATTAGAGAATTGCAACAACAAAAATGCCTAGGCAGTATATACAATAAACAATACCTCTGTAATTTTCATTCTCAAGCGGTGGTTCTCTGACTGCAGTCCTTCTAGTCGAGATGTGCTGGCCTGATTGACGCTGGTGACTGATGTTGATGTTTTTGAATCTTCTTTCTTTTGATTTTGAGTGAACTGAAATCGTCTGTTCTGTGTGGCTGCATCTGGGTTTGTCCTCAGTGTGATGAGCTGAAAGGTTTAAAATCCTAAGAAATCCCATCCATGGTTTTAATTTTGCAGCTATTTCTTTTGTATCTCAAAATATTGAAAAGCAAACCAAGAGTTCCTTTCTGACTTTCAACTACAAAATTCTGGAAAGTCAGCTCTGCTTGCCATGTGCAATACTTGAGATGGTTTCTGAGCAGGTTGAACCAAAATGATGTTGCAAAGGGAAGTGTTCAATAAAATTAGGAAAAACTAATCTAAAGCATATTTAACTGGATTTTAATTATATTAAAATATATTTTAATGTTTCATCAAACATATATTTTTCCTTCATTGATATCTTTATACTTTTGAAGGATATATTCCTTAAGAAAAAAAAATCCACTAAGCCCTTCTCTTACCAGGTACAGTCTCATCTGAAATTTCTCCTTTCCTACTTTTACAAGTAACACTCAAGCAGAGAGAGGCATGAAGCAGGAGTATTAACTGAAAGAATTCATGG
Organism: Falco peregrinus; assembly: GCF_023634155.1. Classification (NCBI taxonomy): domain Eukaryota; kingdom Metazoa; phylum Chordata; class Aves; order Falconiformes; family Falconidae; genus Falco; species Falco peregrinus. Next base: position 72,946,190 of record NC_073723.1, read on the forward strand.
GAGATTGCACTCTGGAGATAACAGAAAACTCATTAGGTTTTAGTGACTCAAAATAAACCAAATCTGTTCAAATAAATTAAATAAGCCACTTACAAAAAGGTTAACCTTAAACATACTTAATTAAAGCAAATATAAGTGAGATTTAACACTCGGTGACAATGTGAAAATATCACCTCAACATGAGGAGAGAAAGCTACTAGCTGTTTGGCACAGAGAAGAGAGCTACTCAGATTACTCTAGAGAATACAGAATTTATGATTACTTGCCAAGCAGCATAAATATATATATTTCTATACAGGCCAAGCTGAAGGAGCTCCCTGCCCTGAGAGCATAGGCATGGCATCGTAATTCCAAAGCTGTTGACTTGTCTGGAAAGAGAGAAGAGGCCATCATTTTGTAAGTGTAGCACAGCCAGATTTTGTGGTATAGCCCCATTTTGGAACTGGTTCCTCTTGTTCTTCAGAGAATGAACCTGTTCTGCAGCTGGGGTGGCATGAAATAAGGACCTAACTCCTGCTAGAGACAGATCTGACCGATCAGATGCTGAAGCACCATATGTATTTACAGACCAAGTCTGCAGATCAGGATGATGCTTGAAGATGATAAATTTCGTTTTTCAGGTAACAAAGGAGATGAGAAGGCTGAGGTTCTCAAGGCCTTCTTCCCCTTAGACTTCACTGCTAAAACTTGCCTTCAGAAATCCCAGACCCTTAAAGCATTTGAACACAACAAGTTCATGCAACCTGATAAAGTGTATCTCTGAAGACTAAGGGAGCTGGCCAATGTCATTGTGAGGCCACTCTCAATTACCTTTGGAAGGTGATGTTGATTGGGAGATGTTGCTGAGGACTGAGAGAAAGGAAATGTTACAGCTGTGTTCAAGAGAGGTGAGAAGGAGGATCTGGGCAAATACTTCCTTGTCACTTTCACCTCAGTCCATGGAAGATGCTTTAGCAAATCCTCCTGGGAACCATTTTCAAACATTAAGAGCGGTGATTAGAAGCAGTCATCATTGATTATGAAGGGGAAATCCTGCCTGAACAACCTGATAGCTTTCTTCAGTGAGGTGTCTGGGCTGGTAGACAGCTTCCTCAAAGGGAGGATGTATCTCTTAAAGTCTGCTTAATGCAATGAGATCCCCTAAAGGAAGAACAAATTCTTATTCTGTGCTAGAAGAATGATTAGAGGACTAGGGCTGTACTTTGATAAAAGCTTCTGAAGATAGACATCATGAGCGTCTCAACACCATGTCATTATTTCCATTTGTATTTAAGTGAGGTGGTGTGATCTGTGCAGAATAACAGAGATGCCACTTTGGGTTGTGGTTTTGGGCCTGCCACAGGTCCCTTGGGAGAGAGTTATTTTTCTTGACCTAAGTGAAGATTTCAACATTGTCTCTCATGATGTCCTCACAGTCCAACAGATGAAGTAGTGACTAGGTAAGCAGCCAGGGAGATGGACTGAAAACTGGCTGAACTTCCAGGCTCAAAGGATTGTGGGAGACAGTCACTAGTGCTTGTACCTCAGGGGTTCACACTAGGACCAATGCTGGTTAACAACTTTATTAGTGACCTGGATGGTGGGACAGAGCACACCCTCAGCAAGTTTGCAGATGATCCTCAAGGAGGAGGAGGGGTTGACATACCAGATGATTGTGCTGCCATTCACTGTGATGACAAAAGACTGGAGATCTGGGCCAACAGAAATCTCCTAAAGCTGAGGAAAGGGAAATACCAAGTCTTGCCCTTAGGGAGAAAGAAACCCCAAACGCCCACCCAAACAGGCTGAGGTGTGTTTGGCTGGAAAGCAGCTTTTCAGTAAAGGCACTGAGGTTTGTGGTGGACACCAAGTGGAACACAAGCCCACAGTGCCTTGGGCCAATGGGGGCAATCTATTCAGCCCTGGTGAGAGCACACCTGGAGTGTTGTGTCCAGGTTTGGGCTCCCCAGCCCACGAAAGACATGGGTGTACTGATGGAAGCCCCATGAAGGGCCACAAAACTGTTGAAAAGGATTGGAGCCTTTATGATACAAGCAGAGGCTGATGATTGTTTAGCCTTGAGATGGAAGAGATCAGGGGACATCGTTCGTGTGTATAAATGTGTGATGGGAGAGAGTAAAGAGGATGGAGCCAGACTTTTCTCAGTGGTGCCCTGCGAAAGGAAGGGAAGCACAAAATGAAAACCAGGAAATTTCATTTAAACATCAGAAAAAAACCTTTTTCTACTGTAAGTGTAGTCAAATCCTTGTATAGATGCTGAGAGAGGTTGGGGAGTCTTCATTCCTGGAGATAATCAAGACCCAACTGCTCAAGACCCTGAGTAACCTGCTGTAACTGAGTCTTCCTAGAGCCCTCTGCCTCTCCCCTCCCCCATTTCTTTGATTCTAATTAGGCTGGTTGTAATGACTGGTGTGTCTAACTCTCAGACCAAAAACTGCATTAAAATGAAGTTAAAGGTGAAGAACGGTAATTACAAGGCTTCTTAAATTAGCAGGCAAAAGTGTTACAAGATAAAAGCTCTTCAATTTTATGTCATCTAAGTTCAAACTGAATATAAGATAGAAGTATATCCATCCATCAATAGACTCATCTTCATCTGGAAGTCTATAGCTAAAGACTGGATGTTTTACCACAAGGACATATGCTCTAATTAATTCATTCACATGATATGGATTAGGTGGAAAAGTCCATGAGCCATGTTGTTGGCTCACATGTACAAGGGATGAGGTTAGATGAGCTTTTACGGCTTTTTCTAGCCATAAAGTCAGTGGAGTTTGTGTCTTGCTGCCTTGTATCTGTGTAGTTTCAATTTTGACAGAGTCAGTGCTGAATATCTATAAAGAGTCAATGGCAAACAGACAAAAAATGCTACCAACACAGAAAATTAATGTTTTAATCCTGGCCCCTAGAACTGATTTTGCCTTGCTGCTCTACAGGAAACCAGATCAGAATCAGTGTGTTAATGCTGTTGCAGCCAACAATGGTATGCTTTTGGTGTGCGACTAGAAGTGAGCACAATGTTCTGTCTCGAAAGGAATGGAACAGAAAAAATGGAAGGACATGGAAGTTTGATAAACATGGATAAACATGAGAAAATCACTTCATGAAGGGAGAATACATATTAGGATTGCTTCTTTTAAAGAAGTGATGAGTATGCTGAAAAGTACTACAGATATGTTCACCCTTAAAAAGATGATTAGACATAGCAGTTAACTTCTAACAGGAAAAATACACATAATGTATGTTTGAATTCTGCAGACCACTTCTACAAGATATGCTTGAACCCAGAAATCTATGACAGTTTTAAAAATATTTGGACATTTTGATCAGATAACAAGAATGTCAACAGTTACTCTAAGTAGGATGCAGTATAATAGATACTAACTTTTGTATTTGAGGACAGCGATGATCATTTTCCCCTGATTTATCTTACTCCACTATGGGATTTTCCTCATGTTTTTCTGAGGTGCTTGATGCTGAACAAAATGGCAGTGAACGAGGTGGACATTTAACTGGAGAAATACAGTGATCACCATGTTATAAGTAAATAAGATTAGTAGAGCTGACAAGAAGTAAAGGGAAAATGTCATGTTTCATTCTCTAGTTTGCTTACATTGTTGAATAGTTGCCTATTCATGTTTATAAAAAGACTGTGGGGCAAAACGGGATTTCCAGCACTGTTGGCTCAGGAGACTGCTGCAGAATAGTTAAAAGGAATGTGTTTTACTCTGTAGAGCAGAGAAGTAGAAGCACTCATCGGACCCAAACCCACATCACTGCTTGCATCTGTCTGGCCACAGTGTAATAAATGAAAAGGTGCAGTCTTCAAGTCTTCATTAGCTTCTCCTGCACTTGATAAGCCACAGCTTTAGTATTTCACTAGCAATCTTCCTGTGTCACCAAAATTGTACTAATTCACTACATACTTGCTAAGGGGAGAGATTTGGTGCTTCTCTCGCACCAACATCTTACCTAGATGTACAGACTGGGTGGTGTTGGATCTAATCATCTGAGGGGTCCAGACAAGCTATTGTGAAGCCTGTGCTAGAGCAGGTTGCAGGAAAGAGCGCTTGCCAGCTGTCCTGCTGTAACTGTGGCACACCACGGTGAGAAGAAATGTAGGGCAAAACATATGAGTGCAAGAAGAACTCCAGCTGTGAAAGCACTTGCATGGGCACTGGAAGTGCTGCACTCCAGCTCCTGCTTCAGCATCTTATTTTTGTACCTTAGGTGAGGATCATTTTTAATACAAAATAGCTAAGCATTTGGAAACCTGACAATACATGGAATAAGATGAATTACTTCATGCTGGAAGGCTACAGTTCATATTTGTATTTTGAGTAGAAAGAACTGAGAGGAAAAATGAGGGCAGGGTAACTGGGGTTTAAAAGAAGAGCAGATGAAGGGGTTAAAAAAGGAAATAGAAAAGTAATTTCAGTGACTGTGGCAGCAGAAAAGAAGGATGGGCAAAGGAGCATGAAAGCAAAGGGGCAGAAGAGCATGTCACAGCATTAATAATATTTTCTCTTTGAAGAGAGTTCTGACATTCTGTGGAGGTATTTTTGGCATCAGAGTTTTAATATGCATTTTCATTCAGCTTACACACTTAAATCTTGCAGTATTTCAAAGTACTCTCCATTGCTGTGTTTGTGAATGTTCCCTTAATTTAGAATGAAGTTACAATTATTCTCCAAGGTCCAGAATAAAAATATAACTATATATGTCTGTACAGTTTTTTAATATTTGAGAGGTGAAGTGCAGAACTTGTAAAAACATGCTATGCTGGTTAGTTGTTCCTGGAGAATGAATTCTCTTTTTTGCAGATCAGAAGTCAGCTTCTATTGCTAGCATGTGCTTCTAATTTCTTTCAGAGGGAACACTATGAGATAAATTTATTTTCTTGTTTCTTTTACACATATAGTTCTTGTTGCCCCTGTTAGAACCATCACCAGGGATGCCACTTAGCACTAGAACCTATTCACTGTAATTTGCTCCATACATTTATTGAATGTGGACCAGTAAAGAGTCACAACCTTTTTATCACTACTCATTTGAAAAACCTAAAAACAGATTCCAGAGGTGAAAGAACCTGCATCTTGACTCTTGCCTTGCAAACATTCCAGACATCCAACTGCGTACGCATCTGATTTAGGGTGATAAGCTAGATTTATGCAAGTCACTTAAAATGAATATAATTACACATTTTACTTCAAAATGCCAAATACATTCTCCAGAACCCGAGGCTTTTCTAAAGTAAACTTATGTAGAAACCAGTTTTGCCTTCATTCAAGATCTGTCATACTCATGTCTAAGGTTTAAATGCACAAGTGAAATGATCAAATTCTACCCCTCCGGGTAAGTGTCTTCTCAGCTCTTCCAACAATGCACAACAAGCACATCCTTAGAGCCCGAAAGAGCAAAACCAAATGAAAGCATATGCCTCCCGGTATGTGCCTTACTTAGTCCATTAATATACCCATTAGTAAATACATCTTCAGTGTCAGCATTTGCAGCATACATGCAGTTTTCCTCTGAAGTACTGATAAACTCTGCTGTACCACGATACTTGAACACCTTAGAAGTCTCAACACAGTTTGCCTTAGAGCATGCCAGTGAACTAAAAAGGTCTTATTGTTTTATAGGTATAGAAGCAGAGATCTTGTTTATCTTGCTTAGGGTACACAAGAAACATGGCAGAGTAGACAACTGGACCTGTCCCTCCTGAATCCCCACTGATCACGCTTTCTAGAAAGTTCCTACAAGTTGGAAATGGAGACTATTCCATTGAAATTACAGAAAATAACTTGTGTTTCCCCAGGCAAAGATTCAGTAAAGATACAGGCATTAGAAACACGCATGTTCACTCTCCTGCCACTCTGCATAGACTGCTTTCTCCAAAATCTCATGAAGCTTTGTTCTTCCTCTTCCAGAGGCAAGAGATTATAGATGGGCTTGGTTTAGTTAGGAGTCACACACATCCCCTGTACTTGAAAAGGCAATGAACGTTTACACATTAAATCACCATTACAAAACAGAAGGGAAAAAAATCCAGACCCACGCTAAACAAATTCACCTACCTTAGGTACAAACACAAGGCAGAGAGTAATGGTGCTGCAGAATATGATGACTAAAGCAACGATGCAGAACTGCACATTGGGTTGGTCTCGAGTAAGGAATGAAACAGCAGCACCAATAATGCACATTATCCCCACGTTGTATACACTCATGCCAATGTACTTGCTATCATTCAAAGCAGGAATGCTGACATTCCGTGTCTCCCAGGCTAGGAAACACCCAAATAACTGGAATGGTAAAAGAAGGAAAAAAGATGACAATTATAAGAGGAATTGGCTGGCATCCAGAAAAAACATTCATTTAAAACTGGTATGTTTTCTAACTTGACAAATACAGGTGATACTACAATACAGAGATATACACCTACCTCTCACCCAAAAGCTAATTACCCATGTGATTAGTTTTGCTCACTAGGACGGATTCTTGATTCTTACAAGAAAAATATGAAGCCTGGAATTACTTGTGATGGGAACAAATTTCTCTAAATGCTATGACTATTTTATACTTTTACTAATTTTTAAAGACAGCTCTTCCTGTTTGTTTTCAAGGATTCTAGTAAAGATATAATGTGCTCTGTTCTTTTAACTATTTTTAGCAGCTGTTCTCAAAATACTCTTATCAATCCAGTCATTCATTATATGATTATCATCTACATTAATAAACAGCAGTGCCAAGATATGTCCCATGGGAGATAAATACACAATGTAGAAAGTGTCACCCTAGTTGTTCAGACTGCAATTATAAAGTCTTTTATTATAGTGGGAGTTGGTAATGGCCTTTCAATTGCAGTTGTCTAATGATTTCTGGCATAAAACATTTTGTGGCAATTTTTTGTTTGCTTTTTTCTTTGGTGTATTTTGTTATTTCCAATATGCTTTTGTGATTCAGCAGGGGAAAGTCTTTAGTGTAAGGAAGCTGTCTTCATCCCTTGAAATTTAATTAGATTTTTCTACAACATGAAGTGCTGCAAAGGATTATTTTCTTGCTTTTGCATTCCTCAGAGAAATTCTGGCAATGCAGTAAAACCACAAGCAAACTCAAGATGTTGTAAATAGGTAACCCAGCCTACAGTCTAGGCAAAGCCCAATAAGAGTGTACGGTGCCCTGGGAAGGATGGCAGACAGCAGATGGCATCGAGGGGAAGGGAAGGACAGAGAGAGGAGCCATTATTGAGACCCAAGACATGGTTTCTGTGTTTTCTAGCTTTTCTGATCACACTGCAGAGACAGTCAAGAAGGAGAAAGAAAAAAGGCGCACTCCCATTGACCTTGACATCCTTCCTCCCAGACCACCACATCTGTCCACTGCATGTCATGGATGGAGATAATCTTTCCTTTTCTACGACTGCAACCCATGTGGCAAGGCAGGAAATCAGAGGTCTGTGATGATGGGGATTAATTGCAGTTGCCTAGTAAAAATTTGCCTTCTGGTTTTTTCCTGTGGGAAAAACCATAAAAAATTTCAAAGGCAAATAACCTGGACTAGAAGAACACTGGCTGCCAGTCAAGCGCAAGAGAGTAGGGAACTGACAGAGTTATGTTTGCTGTCCAAACTCAGTTTTGCCCTCACATGCTTTCAACTGTAGTAACAACTGGATGTTAATAACTGCAAATTTCCTTGTTTATTTGCTCAGTTTTTTCCTCAGCCAACAATGGCAACAAACCCAACCATTTGTGACTCAGCTACTTTGCACTCCCACAGACAGGGACCAGCAGGCTGCATCCACCTACCTACTCACCCAGGCACTTCATACCAGGACTTACTGCTGCACTGCCAGCCCTGCCCTCCCATTGCTGAGCTTGTCTGCTAGCTTATTTTGTTCTCTTGCCTACAGCGCATATGTTACCCTGCCACACGTTCGTGAGCAGACCTGGCTGGAAGGCTTTGGCAGATGAGGCATCCATTCTCAGCCCATGGCGTGTGGCAGGCTGGAGGTGCTGCCTAGTCCAGGCAAGCCCCTTGCTCACCCACCTTCTCAATGCTGCCGTCACTGCTGCAATCTATTAAGATATGTAGGCAGGGGTGGCCCTTCCCAGCAAGAGCAGCAGCCATTGCCCTTGCAATCTTTACCCAAGCCTTCCTCTGCACCGTTCCCACGCTGTCTCCTCCACACACACCTGAAGAACATGGTCCTATCCACGGCACTCCCTTGTCTTCTTGTTGCAGGCCTAACACTTTGGTTTTACCTATCTCTAGCAGGACTAGAGCCCACACCTCACCCTGGTCCCTTGCCCCTTCTCCTGCCCTACCCAGCTGCCTAAGAAGTGCTTGACGAAAAGTAGTGGCTGCTGCAGGTGGAGCATGGGAGGTTTTTGCTCTTGAGGGGTCAAGGTATATGTAGACAGCTACCTGGAGCAGTGAGGGGTCTCAGAGCCATTCAGGTGGGGCAGTTGAGGTGGGTAAGCTGTTTATTGAGTTCGGTAGCTTTGTGCCAGAGAAGCAGCTCAGCCCCTAAGATGTTTTCAGAGCTCCTCAGGTAACCAAGATGATAGTTCCAATAAGGAAGGATGCAGGCAGCACTCTGCTGTTGGGTCTGGCACCATGCACAGACAGAGCAGGGGAATGTACAGACTCCTCTACAGGCTCCGCAGAAGCAAATTGTCCACTGTATTGACCTGGCTGGTGTGGGGATATACCCTGGTGATACCTTTTTTCAGGATACAAACTTATTCCTCCCGGACACTCCACCATCTCAGCGTTGCCTGTTCTGCATTCTTGGTGCTGCACAGCTCAGCTGTGCTGCAGATTTACACCTTGCCAGCCCCTAAACTGACAAACAGGCTGCTCTGGGCTGAGCAGTTTTGAGGGGTAGAAGGAATCCTCACGTGTATGTCTGCATCATGTTTTAAAGGGATGAGATCCTAATTAACTATGGAGTAGATGACTATCTTCTCCTGCTGCAATTAATTATTAATGAGATTTTTAGGGTTGTAGGTCATCCCTCACTCTCCCCCACTTCGCCCAGTATGAACACATTCCCTTCCAAAAGCATTATGCCGGGAATACAGCCAACATACTTAAATGAGGCCAGCACTTATTACAAATAATGGGCATGAATTTATAGCTGAAGCAGTTATAAAGCGATCTAAAATATCAATTATAATGGAAAAAGATCATTTGAACAGTGTTGTGGGGGTTATGGTTTGGCCCATTCTCATTTATAATTGACAACAGCGTGAAAAATCGTTAAGTATCTTCCAGATGAAAGGAAGATATTTATTTATATGATAACTACAGAAAGGGAGTGGGTTTCCTCAGAATAATGCACTATAAATTTGAGAGCATTGTTTTTAATTTTTATTGGCATTTTGGGTAAAATGCTTGCCTCAGGAAGTGAGCTCTCCTTTTCTAAAAGTCACAGTTCATCTTTGAGACTCAAACATGGATAAAAACTGAGAGTTTTCTGCAACCTGCTGCCAGGACAGTGGTGATTGCAGAGGTGTTCCTTGTTTGCTTGCTACAGGTGCCTGCAGGGCTCTGTTGGCTTGGTAAGATTTCGCCTCTGTGACAGAGCCTTCCTGAGGGAACATGACACCTTCCCTCCACCTGCCCTTCATATTGTCCCCCTTCCTGAGTCTCAGCCAATCTGCACAAATTAAAAATTCATTTTTAAGACGGCAAAAATCCTGAAAATGGCTTGGTTGAGGAATGTGATGCAGATGTTAGTGATGATTACTTGACAAGTTTTAAATATGAAACTTATGACCTCCAGTTAAAAACATGGACTCAGTACCCCAGTTCAGCTGCTCTTTACTCCTAGTACCTAAACTTTAAACATTAGTCTTGCCCAGCTATTTAAATCACACTTCTCATTACGCTTGGGGACACCTGAGTCTTGACACTGCTGTGCAGTTTAAGGACTATTTGATATTTAAGGCTGCCTGCTGGGATTGGCAATGCAGCTGTCTCTCCTCCTATTGCTCCTAGAGGGCTCAAGCTGGTAAAGGCTTCTCAGAGCATGTCTGCCAGCTTGGGTCCCACACAAAATACAGCAGCAGCCGTCTTCATTCAAGACAATCATGCTGGTGATGACCACTGCACAGCTTAAGGTCTGGACAACACGGCACAATTCCAGATTTTGCCTGGGGTGTTCTCCCTAGCCCCAGAGTACAGGCTGTCTTCAGAAGGAGCTCTCAAACTTCTTTCAGAGCTGTCAGATTTTATGTAATGAGAGGCTGACTATCTTCATTACTTGGGCACTTGCGTGGGATGTTAGTTACGATCTCTGCTGAGAATTTTGATTAAACAGTCTTTAGAGAAGGTGTGCATGAACACATCAGGATGGAAGCAGGCGGCTCTTAGCAGCGCTAATGTAATAGATTCAGAGAGGGATAGGACACATCTGTCCCCGCTGTTTTATACCAGCTCGCTTAGGCAGCTCCTTGATGGCAGTTACAATTCCTGTCCTGAGGTTCCTGATGGATCCTGTGCATCACAGGAGTATTAGTAACTTAGGGCTGTGCATTCTCCTACAGAAAGCAGTTACCTGAAAGTTAAGGAACACAACAGTCTACTGTCAAGTCTAACAGTCTAATGTAAGTCCCTTTGGGGATCTCAACCAGAAACACATTGAGAATACAACTATGAATGCTTCCTACATCATTAGTCATTAACTTAAAGCCTTTACCCATTTTGGTCTACTAAGTACACATCTTGCTCATGTAGAAAGTGGTGTAAAATGTTAGCTTGGGTTTTCTCTGAAGGTATGGACTGTGCAGGCAAGATTACTTTGTTTTATCTGTTGTTTGAGGCTAGACAGCTTCCATTTGACACTACTCTGATTTAGAGTATTACCTTTCTAGCAGCTGAAAAGGTGGGTTTAAACTGTGTTGTCACTACAGCTAAAAAGGCTGTGAGACAACCATTGTAAAAATTTGTGGAAAACAGTATCTGAAGACAACAGGATTATACCACTGTGACTAGAGATAGAATCCTGGTCACTGAAATAAGTTTGTATTAAAATCTTAGAGGGATAACAGGACTATGGAGAATACAATATTTGTGTTTAGAGAGTTTAACAGGCAAACTTTAATTTTTAAAAATCTTGTACTGACCTGACCAAATTGTGATGGCTGGGAATATGACAAAAGTGTTTGTAGCTGAAGTGTTGGAAAACAATAAACACTGTTTTGCAAAACTCTACTAGCTAGTTCATTTTAAATCTTGTTCACCAGAACTACTGCTAAACACAGTGACAATTGCTTACCGACCCACAACACATATTAATATAATCAAGTGTTTAATTTGCTCTTGGACTGCATAGAACGGCAGCTACCGGCAGGAAATTATTTATTCTCCTGTAGTCTGTCTTTCACTGTACTGCCCTTAAACCATTTTGTCTACACGTTTCATTTCAAAGTCATGTCTGCTTATAGTTTGAACATGGCTTATAAACAGTATTAGGAAAGCAAGATAAAGACAGAAAATTATACTGAGGATATGAAATGAGCAAACAAATACCAGAGGAAAAGTGTCCAATCTTGTCAGAAGGCATGCTTGCCAATAACTAGAGGGTATGGTTTTGGAAAGATTATGCATTGGACCAGGCTCCGGCTTTGCAGCTAATTACTGTCCTGCAGTATCCCTTAACCATGCTCACTTGTGGATCACAGCCCTGCTGTGCTGCAGCAAAGAAAAAAAGCAAGCCTTTACTTCAAAGATCTAACATCTGGGGAATTTTTTTGTTTGTTTTGTTTTTTTGGGTTGTTTGGTTGTTTTTTCCTATCTGGATTACTGGGAGATTTCCCCTCCTGCCACCCCTTAAAACAAAGGTGGTTCCAGACTCTGGACTGTAAAGGCCTCTCAGTGTGAAGTAACCATGGAGCTGGACCTGTGGGTTTCCCTACTCATGTTCGTTTATTAAACCCAGATCATCACAGACATAAGTACATTTTTATTTCAGTGAAAATGATGCAGATTTTTTTCAATGAGAATTTTCAAAAGTTAAAAAAAAAAAAAAGCATTTTGATTTTCAGGTTTTCATTAGAGAATCGGACAGTAAAAAGTACTGAGACATTTTCAGGAAGATGCATAGAAAAGTGATTCTTTTTAATTGCCAGCACACCAAATAAGGTTAGCAGACAGAAAGACAAACTATATCCTTGTAGTTCTCCTACCTTCACAGTACAATCAGATGTTAAACCATTGGTCCCTCCCCTGATCCGGTATGAGTCGGCAGTGTATTTAGTTCATTTTCACAGAGCTGCTCTGGATAGACAGTGTTAAAGGGAAGCTTAATATTTCTATTGAGCATTAGGATAATGGCTAAATATTTTTTAATGCAAGATATGATATTCAGCTATTCAGTTGAAGGGCTCTTTCTTCATAAAAGTCTTGGCAAAGTCCTTCATGATGCAGGGCACTTCATAGGGTCCTGCCCAGGGCAAGATGGAAAGGCAGCTGCCCAAAGCTATGGGCACTGACATGCATCCACAAATAATTTTCCACTTTATACTCCAGGCCTCCCAAATCAACAGGTTAATAAAATATTTCCCCTTCCTTCTATTCAGACTGTATTTGAATTTCTTCTGTGAAAATTCTGCTTAGTCATGAAACACATTATAGTAACTAAGCTGAAGCAAATACGCAATTGGTTATTAGCGAATATCCATTTGGAATAGCTTTATATGGTCTCTGGCATAAGATTACCACAATCACAACACTGTAAAACCATGAAACATCTCTGATAAAAACAAGTGTATGCTACAATTTAAATCTATTTCTGCTATTTAAAAATTGATGCCAAGAGACATGTAAGGGAATACTGTAATATCTGCAATATTTTAAGAATATATTTGAAGTTTTCTTACGGTCATAGGGAAAAAATTTTCCTACAAAACCATATGGTAACATGTTTTGGATGCTAAAACCCTGTCAATGTTTTATTAAAGCTAAAACAAATATCTGGTACCACTACAAACTACCTTCCCCCACCACAAAGCTTAACTATCTTCCTCTTTAATGATTGTAAGATGGGACAGATGGGTTGGTGCTAAACCCACCATAAGTATGAGTTGGAATCATGCAAATTAATTGCGAAAGAAGGAGTCGCTCCTTCCGAGTACTCTTTTCGATCAGGAAGGGAATTAGGAAAGAACGCAAGTAAATGTGTTAAAAATTAAAGGTATTTTCAGAAAATAATCAGGAATTTTAACATAATCTGGAAGCTATTCAATTTTTCTGCACATAAAATTTATCAATTTGATAAAGAGATTGAGAATAGACATATTGTTGATACACTATCATAAGATAATTGGAAGGGACTTGAAATCATCTGGTGTGACCTCCTGCACAAAAAGCAGGCTCAGGTCTGAGGTCAGACCAGGCTGCTCATAGCTTTATCCAGTCTGGTCTTGAAACCTTCCAAGGATGAAGGCTGATCCGCCTCCCTGGGCATCCTGCTCCACTTCCCTCGGAGTGAAATTTTTTTCTGTTATATGCAGTCTATATTGAGTAAATATAGTAAAACAGTAAAAATGAGGAGTGCATGTTACACACCACAGCTGTACTGTTCCTAAGCAGCTCCTGGATTAGTTGTACAGAGAGGGCTTAAGCACCTAAGGTGGGAATCTACATCCAGCATCCAGCAAGGATGGTCAGGCCAGCCCTCAGTACCATCTGTAGATACCTGAACGCTATAAGCCTTGAAGTTTCTGCTTCTGTGCAGACTAAAAACTGCCTGGACTCTGGCTGGGTATTTTCTTACCAGTGTCTGTCATGTAACCAACCTCTGTTGGAATTCAGAGAAGAGGCATTTTGGGCTAGTAAGGACAATGTACCCTGACGAAGACGCTCTCCCCTCCTGCTCACCAAGAGAGGAGCATGTTTGTGGATTAGCCATCAAAGTGAAGGAAGCTATTGGAGATGGGAGCAGGGGAAGCAACAGGAATATTTACAAATACCAACTGAAAGATGCTTAAGTATGTGCTGTAAACAATCTGCCCTAAACTTCCTAAGTGTAAAGAAGCTTTCCTTACCTTATAAATTATTTTGGTTGCTGTGGAATTTAAAACAAACAAGCAATAAAACTGGCTGAAGACTAGACTGAATGTAACACAAGTTTAAAAAGAGGAAATTCATAATAATGATTATGAAATAAAGTTCTAAAACACAGATAGTGGAAAGGAAAGTTAGATATATAGTAGAAAACGAATGGCTAGCAGCATTAACAGAATTCATAAGGATTTCTAAAAATGTATGTGGAGAGAAAAGAATCCTAATAATGATTCATTCCTTGGAAAATGACAAATTCAATAGTAATGATACATAATAAGATATACTTAATGAATATTTTTATTCTATATTTATATAGAGATGGAACAATCCATTCACGTCCTGCCAAAATAGAGAACTGCAGCTTATTCCAGCAGTAAGAGAGCTCTTGAAAACCCTGCCAAGACAAACTGTTGTAATCAGAGAGATCCAATAACTTGCATGCAGGAGTTTTAGGAATTGATTTAGAAGTTGTCTGGACTGTTGGACTTAATTGTTGATATTTATTGGTGTTCTGGCAAAGCTGCACTTCAGATATAAAGAGGCCATATGGGAAAAGAGAAGGTGGAACATCTTCAGTGACTACAGAGCTATTACGGTAATTTCTATCCTAAGTAAATTAATGAAATGGCTGATACATGAACTTGGGCAATAAATGACAAAAAAAAAAAAAAAAGTAGTGACACAATTCAACATGTTTGGTTTTTTTTTTTTAATAGGATTGCAAGATTGAATAAAAACAATTATATTTATGCAGCTTACGTGGATTTCTCAGTAGTGTTTGTCTTAATACTGCGTGGTATTGCTATTTAAAATAGTATGTTTCAAAATCCATACAACAAATTTAAACTGATTGAAATCTAGGTGATAGATCTCAATGTGTAACTATTAATGGGAAGCTACTAAATAAGAGCATAGGTTTTCAAAAATTCCTAACTTAATGCTGTCCCATATTTCACATTGATATTAGCTGTAGCTTGAAAACCTCTCATTTAACACTTAGAGGGTAAAATTAGGATTTGATAGGGAGCACAACAGCCAAACTGAAAATATACCTTGGCCTTGAAAACCTGTTTCTCGATAGCTGAAAAATAAGTAACTGTAATATATGTCAGCAACACAAAGAAACTTTCAATGTATGTACACCTTGAGTCTAATGTTAATTAAATGCCTTATCAGGAAGAGGAGAATCAAACTGTAGACAAATCTAGTGTTTGTGGTTAATAATCAAAAGTGCTCTAGAGGAGTCCAATCCATCCCTAATCTGGTATTTTTCTGGCTGAGATCAGAAAAAGAATTCATGACCCTCAGAAAGATGTTAGTGCAATCACAAGTAATGTACCACTGGCAAGTTTAAGTAAGATAGTGCAATTTTTATCATCCTTTGGAATATACAAAGTAAAGGTACTTTTCAACCATGTCTAGATCATCAAAAATCAAAACCTAGACATACTGCAGCTGATGGTCACCAGGTACACACAGCCAGACCTTGAGCTTGTGTGTAGCATTTTAGAAGCTGAACCTGAGGTGGGAAAATAACTGGGTCTCTTATGTATGGTGGGACTTGCCCAGGGTCACTAAGAAGACTAACACAATGACAATGGCAAGATTTAGGATGGTCATCTTATTATTATTCTCTGGTCACTGGTCCTTGGGAATCTGAATACAGTAACTGAGAAGCCTTCATGCAGTTAGTAAACATTTCCTCACACCCCTTCAAAGGCAATTGAAGAATCATGAATCTGACTTTTAATGTTAGCTCACCTTAATACAGAAGGAACCCATGCATCCTGGCGAGTAATGCCTTCCCTTATTTTGCCTTGCCTGGCCTTCCCTATCCTGCCCTTTCATGCTCTGCCCTAACCTGAGTGATTGATTCACTGCATCAGTGCATTTAAGTCATCAGAATAGACAGTATTGCTTTATATCTTCAAGCCAAAAAAAAGTACTTTTTTAGGTTATCCCAACTTAAAGTATTCCCATTTTGAGATAGCAAGAGGTCACTGTAAATAATTTTAGGCTGACTAAATCATTAAGCCATTTCACCTTAAATATTGCATTGTACTGTAATTAGCAATACTAGCTCTTTAGTATAAAGTATGTTAAATTAGAGATAAGTATTTTATTATTACAAACTGCAGAATTTCATATTAGATAAACCTTTATAAAATGATACAGTAACATGAGAGGTTCTGGGTTTTGTTCTGAAGGTAAAGTATGTGTGGCGTGCGGCGCACAGAAACATCCTTGGTGATAAAATAAATTGCATCAATCCTGCTGTCCTCATATAACTCACCATAGCAATTATTTACGTGATTCCAAAGAGTATCTTCTTTTTCATATGTAGTGATTTGTGTGATAAAAGGGCACTGGAGTAATAAAAAGTGTATATTTCACTGGCAGTTATGAAACACTGTGTGCCTGAAATAAGTACAGTGAGTAATGCTAAATGGCATTTGCAAACTTCAACACTCACATATCGTGTAGGAAACAGTCCAACATACATGCCAACAAACCAGTCTAGGGCAAAGGACTAGTGAGAACCAATGCAGTTTGGTTACTGCCCAGCACAACTCAATCTTGAAAGAAATGTCAAAGAAAATTATTTGATAATGTATTTTTAAAATATACAATGTTATTTTCCCTCTTTAATTTTTAATTTGAAACATTATTGAAGTTATTTTTGCAAAAAATTCACCACCATTTCAGTCTCACAAATCACCACTATTTGTTGGAGTCTCACTATTTTTAAAGGAATTTTAATTTGATTTGTTCATTTCCACTGCTATGAGTGAAGCAAACGCATTTACTTGTTTACTTTTCAAACAGAACCATGGAGAAAAATGTCTTAAGTACTTTTATGAGGAACACTGGTAAATTCTACCTGGAGGAACACCAAATGAACTGTTCAAAATTTCTATACAAGGAGATTGGAAAGTAACAAAAGTATGGAATACATTGTTCCTTTTAGCAAATTATCTAATAAAAATCTTGTAAATTTAAATATGCAAAGTGAAAAATACTCTCCCAGGTGAAGAGCAGGAATTTATTGACAGATATGTCAAAGCAGTAATAAAATAATATACTAGAGAAGAGATGAAAAGTTAAGAACTTCATCCCTAAAGATAAATAAATGACCTAAGAGATACAATCCATCACCACACAACGTAATTACTGCAATACAGTTAAACACCTTGTCAGCAACTGGTTACTAAAGCTATGCTTTCTAGTTTGGCTGTACCTTTTTGGAAGATTTGGCTTCAAAGATACAAAATCAGAAACTGGCACTTTGCAGATTAGGAAGAATCAAACAAAGAAATGTGAATAGGAATTTCAGAAGCTCCCAGCTCCACACAGGGACTTGCAGACGGGCCCTGCAGATGGGTGCAGGGGCTCTGATAGCCTGAAGGAGCCCTTGTTCCCTTTCACTTGCAGAAATGTTTTTTGAGCTGGACTAGTTCACGGGTGTGTAAAGAAGCTCCACATATAAGGTAGTGGTAAGTTTTGGGTGATGTGCTGTTTTTGCACAAAGTATGATGTTTTATGCCAATGGACAGTTAGATTTTACTGTCAAACTGTGGCCTCAAAGCTGGTCAATGTCAGAACACCTAACTTCTGGCATCCTTGCCTTCAAAACACAAATGCCTCAATACTGTGTTACATGCTGAGGTTACTCTGAATCCAGAGCTACTCAGATCGTGCTCAGATGTGGAATCTCTCCTAACCACTAATCCCTTTGTGGGATCAAGTATGTCCTAGCTCTTGATTTCACAGCCTGCTTGGACATTCTCTGAAAAATAAGCATCTACACCCAAAGCTGATTTTTTTTTCTTTATTTTTTTTTTAAATGGGAAGGTGGGAAGACTTCTTTTCAGCTAGTAGCTCCAGGATCAGAGCTCTCATCTGGTAACCGGAGGCACATGGTTCTAGTGCCTTCTCTGCCTGAAGGCACTCCGCAGCAGATCAGTCTGTCACAAAGCTATTGTTTCGCATTAAAAGGAAAAGCTCTCATCCCTTCCTGTTGAACTTCATATTTCATATTTAAAGATCTTTCAGCCTGAAAAAAGCAGCATGAAAAGCAGCAGGACTCTGCAGCCCAGCGGAGCAGCCATTCGCTGTGGAGAGGGAAGGCTCCGGCCACCAGCAGCTCCCTCTCCCCAGCTTCCCCCAGGGCAGCAGCACTGACCAGGCCAAGTGGAAGCAGCTGACCCAGTCTTTCACGGGTGTCCTAACGAACAGGCATGCTACAAATACACAGAACAGATTGAACCCTTCGGGCAGTGTAAACTAATGTTTATCTAGGTTTAGGATCCAGATGGGGCTCTGTTCAGATAGCTGTTCAGCTGGTCAGTGCTGTCAAAACCAGATGTTTTTAAAGCCTTCAGGCTTAGGAGATTTAATCACTAATAGTCACCTTTACAGGTTGTTTTGTTTGTGGTTTTTTGTTTTTGTTTTTTTAAACTATGAGGATTCAGGATTCCTGGTTCCTGAGACCATTTCAGTAAGTAAACCTTTTTGTGGAGATGGGCCTCAGTGACGAAAGGGTTATTTTGATTCAGACTGAATCAATCATGTGTCTCCTGCAGCTTTTCCTGAAGGACATCTGCAACTCAGAGGCAAGCATCTAGAATAACCTAGTCCTACCTTTTTGGAGAATCCAAAGGAATTGAGATGATTTGGGTTCTTTATTTATAAAGTTGTCTCATTCACAGACCCATCTTTTCACTATTGAATTCCTTGGTTTGTGGTATATCTATAGTATTCAGCTTAAGGGCGATTAATGTCTTAATTATTTTAGGTATGCTTATATCCATATATTACCACCTAATGAACTTCAAAGCAGGTCCAATTATAAAAGGTGTATTCAAGGAAGTTTGAACTCACTCCCAGCCATCAGAAAAACAAATATAATTTGGTTCATGCCTATCAGCAGTTTGAAGTCAGTGTTGTGCAGAACAAGCTATGCTTACCATCAGCAGCCCTTTATAGGCGTAGACAATCCCAAGCCAAATTGTCATGTGAGTGTTTTCGCAGTGCTCCAAGATCGGTCGGATGGAGATATCTCTGCCTGCAGGGTCCGGCTGCAAAAATGAAAGGTGAAATATTTGGATTCAAATTTCATTTATATTCACACCTCAGAGGTACTTAAACATATTCTTAGTAGATGGAGGATGTGTAGAATACAGAGTGGACAACTTTAAAGCAACTTGTGACGATGCAGACCCCTGCACCTGCAAAGGAATACAGTGAAAAGCAAAGATCTGAGGAAACAACTGCATGATAGCTACCACCAGATGAGCTCACCTCTACTGCAAACCAGAAAGAAAATGTCTGAAGTCACTCTGTCTTTAACAGTGTCAGTCACACTTACCAGCTCTAAGACACCTAATTTTTCTACAAGGTAAACAGCTTGAATGCATAGGCATGAAAATAAATGTACTTAAAGCCACCCTTTCACCTGCGGTTCTCATGTCACTGGCAAATGGCTGATAAACAATGTATGAAGCACTGCTGTGTTTCAGGTCTTTTTTCATTGACAGCCATGAGCTAAATCAAAGACCATTCACTATGGAAACTACAGCAGTAGCTTAGAAGAAAGTATAAATCATCAAAAATCTGGAAAAAACGTCCTTTACAGCAAGTGAATGTATATGCAAAATTTAATGCCACTGGAAGCTTTGCAGCTTTCAATTTATTTTGAAAAGGAGACTGCATAAAAGTGAAGAATCAAGAGTACTTTTAGACTGTTGGGACTGTTTGTATGAGGGAGAAGCTGTAATTACAACAGAGAAACCTGGAAGAATCACCCCCACCCCCTCACCTCTTTCTTTTTTTTAAACAGGGAAAAACAGTTGACATGAAGAGCAAACGGGTACTAGCGACTATGCGTTCTACAACTAGAACACAATTAGGGTTTGGTCAAACTGCTTTTTAATGGTGTACATTGTATAAGAACACAAGGTGCTTCTCATATGGGATTCTAAGAGATCCTGTTTTAGTTAGATACCACAGAATACTCCTGTTGGCTGCTCTGAGCTGTGTGTACCTACAGTCTGTTTTGCTTTATAGAAAGCACTGAAATACTAAAGGCTGTTTTTCCTTTCTACTTTGAAACACTGGATCTGAACTTCAACTAAACTAAGATCAAACCAGACATAATTTTCTGTATCTGGTTGTCCCAGTGGGCTTTCAAATTTCCCTTTTTGATGAATAACACATGTGAAATACCTCATGCAGAAGTATAAATTATTATATGGAATATGGAAAAATCCTATTTTCACCAACTGAAACATAGAATTGTATGTGGAAGGACTTCAGAGAGGTCTGAATAATTTCCTAAAGCTTATTCTTGCTGCCCCTGATGCTGGTATGAATTTTGCTATGGATTTCAGTGGTCACAGCATTAATCTGCAGCTCAGTTTCTTCCATCAGTCTTTTTGTATGTCAGGCATTGCCCCTGACCTCATGCACTGTAAAAAAATAATGTAACAAATAAGGAGGTAGACACAGTGGGGGGAAAAAACAAACAACATTGTGCTATGCACTGCACAGTCAAAGGATTCACAATTCTCTTTGCAAATTGTGCAATAGGCAAGGCACTAACATTTAAAACCTTTTCCTATCGTGGACTTCTGTAGAAACTCTGAACAGGAGAAAAAATTACTTTGAAGAAAGGTGTCCTAAAATAAAATAAGATAAACACCAAGAAGGTGATACTAACTTTCCCAGAGAGCTTATGACTCCACCCTAACGGTTGCTAATGGCAAGCAAACAACCATTAGCTGAAGAATTGAAATGACTGCAAACATGAAGTGGCATCACAACATCTAAGGTGCTACAAATGTTTGTCCGGGGACCAGTTGAAATATCTCTTTGTTCCCCATCAATGACAAAAGCCCAATGCTAAAATTTAGGTGCACTGAAGGGAAAGTACCCTTTCATGTCAAAGTTACAACTTGCTATGTTCAACATCATTTTTGACTGGTATGAAGTGAAGTTCACATGACAAATCATTCAAATACAGCTCTGAATGTTTAACTGATGTGTGAACAGGACTGTACTACAGAGACATTTTTTCTGAAATTCCAAACTACACCTAAGCTTGCTATATTATTTTTTTTCCATCTTTGAGTTACAGTATGCTAACAGTTGCATCCCTTATGGAATTATGGAAGCTACATCAAGTATAAACTTGTCATCATCAGAATGTCTTTTTTTTTGGTCTCCCCCCGCCCCCCCCCCTTCACACTGGGGAGTCAGCACAGGACTCTATTTCTCCAGCTCTACATCCTTCCTGCCATGTATTCCATCTATTTCGGTTTCATACTTCTGTGAAACAAGAAAGTTTATAAATTATGTAGACTTCCACCTGGTGCAATGGACAATTCCTTATTTTGAAGAATATTACTGAAATGAGAACTCCTATTTGGTCAGTGGCAGATTATATTTTTATTTTCACTATGTGGTTATTCTCTAATGAAAATTTGCTTCAAAATTCAAAAGCATATGTCCATTCATTTCTCAAAACTGAGAGACCCAGGCAGAAAAATGACAAAATGGAAAACATAACTTGTTTTCAAATACTGTTAAACAGAAAGAAGTTGCATCATTTCCTTTGTAATGAAGTTTGTCAGATTTTATAAGGCAATGATAGTTTTAAAATTATGTTAATTAAATAAAACTGTGTATTCAGATTTTCTACGTGAGATAAGGAAATCTTGTGACTTGCTCTAGGGGGAGTAGGAAAAGAGAGAATACTGATTGCAGCATCAGCAAAAGTGTACATGGGGCAGTACTTCTTTCAAAGCACTTTCCAGATCTGCAAGGTAGTAGTATTTTAAAGAAAAATTTGCTGAGGTCTTGTGTGTGTGGAGTTAGGTGTAGCAGGTAGCAGTAATTTTACAGTGAACTGATTTTGCTGATTACTTATTGCTACTGCAAAATGACATTCCTGTTTTTTAATTTGCCATTCTGTTTCTTCACTGGTTTTGCATGAATTAACTAATCATAGCAAAAAGCTGGGTTAAAAAAACATATGATATTTTCTGATGTCAAAAGAATTTTTAAAAACTCTACAATTACAGCTGAATGGAGCACTTCACTGACCTCTCTAATCATCCACCATTTGTGCACTTTGTTACTGCTTTAGAGAGGATGACAACATAAATGCTACCAGTGATTATATATGTACTGGAAATTTGCCCTTTCCTTTTATAGAAAACAATCTAAATGTCCTTCAGATGTCATTCTCAAAAGCCTGAAGACCTCCTGTCTTGTGAATAGGCTGAAGCTTTCCTACCTCTTTTGAAATCTAATAAGGTTTCTGACATTGACCTCAATTTCTGGAGTGTTTTCAGCAGCTGAACATAAACAGTTTAATCTGTTCACTTCATCCAAGAGTTGTGTATCATCACTGGCAAAATGCTTGTTTTACATGAGATCTGCTAGGTCTAGAAAGCAACCCAAACTAGTAAACAGATTACCTACAGAATGTTTATATCCCCTCTCTGGGCACGTTCAAATTGTTATTAGTCAACTCTGTGGTTTTGTTGCCTTATCATTTTCTTTGCATTTCAGTCTGCTGGTGGGCTGGCAGATCCTTGTCGTAATAGGTGAGCAATGGCTTAGGTGGTACTGCCAGAAGGAGGAGTGAGGCTTAAAAGCACATGGAAACACCACAGGGAAACTTGCAGGAGGGACTCTGGCAAGGGCAATGATAGGACTGCTGAGTGCCTCCTCTGTTCCTACACCTCTGCTAAATAACTGAGCAGCAATGAGACTTCTCTTCCCTTCATGTCTCTATGAACTGCAATACAGAACTACAGGCTCAGTTTAAGCTGCTTTCCAGAGTGGCCCATGTTAGGGAAGAAGCAAGGCTGCTTCAAGTGCAAGTGCAGTTTTTGTTGAATAATTATCTCCAATTCCTTTAAGGATCTGGCTCCCCTTGAGTAAACAAATGCATGCAGTGCAATGGACAGCTTTCCTTGTCCCAGGCTAAGGTGTGGGAAGATAGGGCAAACCACCCTGAGGCACCTATGCCTTCTGGGCATGATGTTATTTGACCCATAAAGACAGCTCTTGTCTCCTTTTTTTCATCTGTAAGTACAATTTCTTAGTGGCTATTATACTAGCCAAGATCTCTTAGGAAACGACCAACACACAGTGGGGAGATATTTGTATTATGATTAATGTTTCATTGACTTATTTTGTGTCTTTATTGCCATTTCTTCTCTATAGCTCCACATAGGTCTTAAAAGGAGGATGGGTGTATGTTCCACTAGGCATTTCATCCAGCAGATGTCTGTGAAGAACAGACTGGGCCACTGCGCAGTATCCAAAATCCTTGACCTTCCTAGGCTACTTTTTCTACACGGTCACCTTTCCAGCTCCCATTGCCAGTACAGCAGATGATCGTTGTGGTGCTGCTGTGCAACACAGCTCACAGGTGGACAATCTCAATAAGCTTTCTAAGAAACTTTGCAGCAGATTTCCAGCGTGACATTTTGGCATTTCTGCATCTGCAGTTTTACCAGTGAGGAAATCAGAACATTAGGCCTCAGTTTTTTCCAAAGATGGATATGAAACATAAGGTAAATAGTTGCAATTTCTGTTTACTAGGCTTAAAATACACTGTAAAGTTCCTATAGTATAGGAAAACATAAGATCATACTCTTCGGACACATTGTTAAAATGGTCTTCGTATACCAACCCACTCTCTGCTTTATCCTCCCTTTAAATGACTTCCATCTAACTGGCATAATGACTGTATACTATTGCTAGTCTGCAGCATGATTTAGACATCTCTGGCATTTTTAATTTGGCACATTTAACGGTGATTCCTTATCTGAAAACCCAGACTTTGCTAAATGAGAAGATCATCTTTCTTTTTAAATACACTTTTTTTTTTTTCCCCCAAGGACAGTTATAGTTAGTTTACACTATATATTCTGTAAGAAATTAAATTTACTGGCATGTTCTAACAGGCCCTCCTCTGTGCTAAACTGCGTATCTGTATGAAAGATGTTCCACAAAAGGATTTAAAGTTTTCAGATGCAGTGTGTTGCAGCCAGGCTCTCAATTACTGATGAAAAGAGAAACAGAAGGATCACAGGATGTCTACTTTTCAGTTACTTAGTAATTTGAGGGTATTTTTAGAGAAAAACAACTGTGATATAAAAAAGAGCTTTTTGAGGAAATGGATCCCTTTTGTTTTATATATTTTTTACTTTCTGTAGTCACATCTTCCACAAATGCAAAATAGCAAACACAATACTAAGCTGGGGTAGCTCACTTGGAACGTCTTCCAATTAAAACTTTTTAGAATAAAAACTTGTTTGCCTTTGTTTATATCTGAGCTTAGGTTCAGATACATTATGAATCACATTGTATGTTATATATTAGCTCAGCCAAGTACAAAACTGTTGCTGAATTCTTGCAGTCCAGTGACCAATTTCATTTCTCTTCAAGATTAATACGGAAGTTTGGTCATTTCTGTAATAGTCTAATGATCCAGGACAGTGATTGATTTAAAGACTTTTTCTTAATGTATTTTTCTTTGATTCAGAGTCATGGGACAATGTGATCATGGAACAGAAAATCAGCTTTTAATAGGGGAATGCAGGATTCTGTTAATAAGAGCAGGCTTTCAACTAAATGACTATCCTTACACCTGGCCCCTTCATGACTCCTGCAAGACAGATGACAAACATGAATCTTCTGACCTCAGGAGAAGGTATGGACGAGGTTCTGAGCAATCACATATATTGCATCCAGTGTGTGTACTTGATGCTCTCTCATGCAGGTCCCAAAGAGAAAATTATTTCAGACTTGAAATTAGATTCGTTTTTTTCAAATTGTTTAAATATTATTAATATTTGTAAGGACATTTACAGTTGACTGTTACAATGACTATTAATACACAACTGCATCAAGATAGCATACTATATCAGTTCTCATTGAACAGAAGAAGTTCTCATAAGGATCTAAAGTTTAAGAATGCTGCTTTTTTTGATTTTTTTTCCATAATCTGAGATTGAAGACAATTTTTTTTTTTCATGAAATAGTTACAACTGCTTCAGCTCCTAATCTGTGGATTTACTTACTTTGTACCAGTATAATAGATTAATGCTCATGGAGCTACTGGAAAGGGAGCTGTTATGTCATTTCTGTAGATAAGGAGGGGTTTTCATATGAAGGTTAAACAAATGCCTAGGAAATCTGAGAGGAATTAATCTTATTGAGCCATACTTCTTTGAGTTGGAAAAAACATCTTTCTTTCTGATAACTATGATGAATATAAATATCCTCACTCCAGTTTTTATTGCTCAAGAGATTGAAGCAGTTTTCTACAGTAAATTTCTACTTAGAATTATTAATTTCTAAAATTCTAATTCTGAATTTTAATTAAAAACTGGAAAAGTGTTGGAGAGAACTTTCTTTTAATCTTTTTTTGTTTGGAAAAGTATCAGATTTTAATAAATCTAATGACTTGAACTCACATTTAAAGTTAGGTTTGCAGTTCGTTACAATGTTCCCCTGCAAAGTTATTTAAATTGAAGAGGTGTGATTTTTAGATTGTGATTAACTTTTAAAGCAGTATTTATTTATATTAACTATACAGATTAAAGGTAAATTACTGGCAATTCAAATTCATGCAAAACAAGCATAATAATTTGCTCTGTGTTTTGTGAAAGTTTTAGACAGTTTATCTTAATTTGTAATAGAGAAGATTCCAGCCATTTCAGGTATGTTAATGAACGAAACTTCTAAGGATTGCTCTTGAAACTTCCAATGGTTCCACAGTGGTGATGAGTACTGCAGCAATGCACTATGGCAGTATTATTTTAAATAACCCCGCTGCTTAGGCTCAGGTGGGAACTGTGTGGGACAGCAGCCAGCCTTGGGCACAGTATGCATCTTCTTCCCAAACCCTCAACAGGAGTGGCTGTGTGCAAATCCAGAGGAGGATTTGCACAGAGCTGAGGTATGAAGTGTCTTGGAATGCAAGGTTTCTCACGTAGATCTGAATATACACCCCCTGCTCCTGTGAGGTGAATTAAAGGATATTTTTAGGTTATCCACAGTGAATACAGTGTATTTTCTGCTTCATTAATTTTCTTCTTATACTGAAATTAAGCTCCCCACCTCAGCCAAGGGACTAGACTTCAGATATTATCTGGCATCACAAAAACTTCAAAAATTAAACTCTTCCAACAGTTCAGAAGAAATCCTGTTTACATTGTAAATCCTAAAAAATCTTCACTCCTAGTGGTATTTTAGCATAGCATACACATGGGACAGTAATTCTGTAATGGTTGGCTAGCTAGAAGTCATCACACAATGAAATGACATTTGCTGAAATACCAACACATATATCCCTATTTTTTATCTCGTCACTTATTTTTCAGTTTACTTTTCTAAGACATAAAAAAAGATGTACCATATAAACCAAGGAAAAAGTATTATCAAATTTTGGGGCCTAAAGGATATTAATGTAGTTATTTTACATCACTCATCTCGCTAGAAATACAGAAGACAAGTCTAAATTTACAAATGGATGGGAGTGAAGAAAGAAAGAGAGAGGAAAAAAAAGAAAACATCAGAGATACACCACTGTAATTCCTACTACCCCAAAACAATAAGGTCTGGAAATACCGTCACAGTGATAGTCACACTAGTCACACCATAATAACTTTAAAACAAATCTACTTTCTAGCTCCCCATCTGGCTCTTGTACAAATAATTCCATAAAGCAGTAAACCAAAAGTAAGTAAATAAGTAAGTACTTAAGTAAGTACTGTAAGTTAGCATGATTTAAAGATGAAAAAACACCAGAAGACCTATTTATATGTTCTTGTATTGTAAATGTGTCCATACACCTGTTCTTAAAGAAAACGTCTCGGCAGCATTATTTGTAACATCACTTTACTTAATGATTTTTATTTTGCTGTTGTGGTGCTTCATTTCTGTTCAAATGAAACTGTCTTTTGAGAGCCAAAATGTTCCCAGTGATTTGGTATTTTTATTATTATCATCCCCTAATCCAAGCAGTTTCATTTATTTGCATTAACATAATATACAGAATAATAGATTAGACTCAGTAAAGAAACCCCTGTGATCCCTGCAAACAAATGCAGACTAGCAGTGAAAGGGAAAATGCAAAATTCTCTTGTATCATGGAGTGTTTCAAACAACTGTGACTAAGTCTTCCCACTCTGCACTCAGTGATCTCTTCAGTAGAAATTTTACATCATATGATTTCCCCAATTACATACCTAGGGACTGGATAATGAACTGTTTCTGCATATGTGCACAGAAGCCATGGGACAAGTGTTACAAAGACTTAAGAAAGCATTCTCAGCAGTAGAACGTGTTTTTCTTTGAAGGGAGGGCAAAAGGGCAAGGTATGAAAGAAAAGCAGGTTAAAGGAATGAAGACCTTTGTAACTACCCAGACGCCCCTGTGCTGCACTGATTCTTCCAGAAATGTGTACTTCTTGTCTCAGCTTCACAAATTGAGGAAGGATGTTTTCCTCTCCTTTCCTGTGAAGCTGCCCAGAATCGTGGCTGACAAGCTGGACTTGCAGTTTCTTCTAGCTTTTCCTTTCCTAGCTAGATTTCCTGCTATGCAGGAGGCCATGCCAGCCACTTTTCTTGGTGGCTGGAACAATTCTGTACCTCCTTGATTACGGTAATGGAAACAGGCAGCATTAATATAGAAGTATGGCAAATGCATGAAGAACAGTAAAGCAAAGATGCAGAGGACAGCCACAGACAAACTGTTAGTGCGGCCCCGACAGGAACCAAGGTAGAGACCTTTTCTGTGCATAGTTTGCTAATGGGTTGGCTTTAAGCTGTAAGCAAGGCTATGACTTATTGTTCTTTCTGTGGAACTTAAGAGCAACAGGATTTAGCTCTGTTCCTGTCAATAAACCAGATTTGCACCCAACAGCTAATGGAAACTATCATCAAATGCTCCTCCCAACAAGAAAAACTCTCAGGTTCTCAATTGTGCCCAGCTATTTGGGCCAAGAAGGGCAACAACCTCATCTCTATAACTGCCTTATATTTGCTGTTTAGTGCTATAATTCCTTTGATTTATGGATGTTGACAATATTTATTACTGTGCCTATTTGCATTGCAGTGACAACAACAAATGGACACTATCTTCCTGCAGAAAGTGAAAAATCCATTCCCTAAGAGGATTTTAAAGCATACATATGAGATGTGGCAGAAGAGGGAAGCATAAAGTAGCGTTTTATGACATCTTCAGAGGCCAATATCAATGGACACCACTGTCCCCCTATACAGCCACTGACAAATGAATAGTTTCTGGGCCATGGCAAATAAAAAGGAATACTTCTCAACATGAAGGACATTTTAATTTCCGCACTATTATTTTATATATATATATATAAATAGACATATATTAACCATCCAAAATGGTTAGATGACGGTCCATCAACCCACTACTGGAGGATTTTGCTGCTAGTTTTATGTCTGCACTAAGACACATTTAGAAACTGTTGTATTAAGTGGAGGTCTTTCCTTTGTTTTCAAAAAAAATAATCAAATATTTAGTTTTTAAATGCTAAGATTAGCTTAATAAGTAGATTCTCATAATTACATCACAATAGTTGTAGCAGAAGCACCTACATCTCCTCCAAAGTATCTCTAGAATTAGGTTATTCAACTTCCCCATCACAAAAGTTGCTGTGATTAAAATAAACTCTGTTTCTTGTTGACAGTCAGATGTAAGGTGCATCTTAATATATGGAAGTACATGAAAACATTTGCCTGTCATAAGCTTTTTGAGTATTTCAATGTTTTTTCTCCCACCTTGCAACACTAGCAATGTCTCAGATATAAACATTTTTACCTAATATCATCCAAAACCTGAATAGATGAATGAATAAATAAAGGTCAGGTCAACAGAAATATTTTGATTACTTCAAAAGATTTAATTTGTTTTTTGACCTTTTAAAACTCTTAACCTTACTTGATAGAACCTAACTCCATTTTGAAAAGAAAGGTAATTCTGAATTAAGGGATTTTCTTTAGTTAACAAAGGTCAATAGGAACATTTTAACACTTTTCCACCAAAACTATTCTGCATGGGGAAACTCACTGAGACTCCCTTTTTCTGGCAAGTATATAAATCTTACGACTACTCAATGTTTTCTGAGAAAAATATCTCAATACTTAAGGAATATCATCAGCAATAAGGTTGTAAATCCATGGTCTTGATGGGTTACTTCTGAAGATTCACACTTGATAGTATAATTGATAGTATATTAAAGCAGAAGGACACTAATGAATGAACCACATGGCTTTACAACTTTTACTGGCATAGTAATGCCAGCAAAGCCTATAGACTGGAGATGAGTACAAGGTGACTAACAGTATATAAAGTATGTCTTCATCTTTGGTAGAGTCCTGTTTCAGCTGTGAAAGACATAGCTCTTGGCAAACTAAAAATACTTTTGGAACCTTAAATCAACACCTTTTCTGCCTTAAAGAAGGAATCTGAAATAAGGCTTAGGATTCCATATTTATATTGGCATTACAGTTTAATAAGACCATTTTGATAATTGTTTCATCTTCAGCAAAACACAGGATATAGATTTCCTTTTCATTAACTCCAGCCTGAAATAAAACATCTCTTCTAGAAAAAACATTCACTGACCATGAACCTATATAACCCTTGCTGAGTCAATGCAAAAAAATTGGACCTAATTTTGCTCTTCATTTCTAAAAATGAATTTAGTTCAGGTTCCCTTAGTTCCTAATATGTTTTGTCTAGTAAATTGAAAGGCTATGTAATAAAATTTTTTCCCTCTGTTGGTATTTACAGATTTTAGCCGAGTAAACTCTTAATGTAGCCCTTGATAGGCTAAATATTGAGTTCCTGGTGTTTTTCACTATGAACATGTTTTACCTCCTTTAAAAAATCTCATTGCTTTTCACTGAACTGTCATACCAGCAGATCTCCTGAATTCTGCAGAATGGAATGGAGCGCACTGCGCTTATCATGGCTGCCTGGAGTCATATCCAGGTTTAATAACCACCATAACACCTAAGGTTAAGTCAGACCAAAGTGTATCTGTGAAACCACAAATGCCATAAAGCCTCTCAATTCTCTCTTCTTTATTCTAAATGAATAGAGACATGTGAAAATAGTTTAAAAGCTATAGAAAACAAAATAGATAACCTTGAAAATTTATTTACCAAGTATTTCTCCTGATAACATAGGAATAGTTGACATACGTAGGAACCAGTAATAGTTGCACTAAGCTACCTTGAAAGTTACATGCCTCCAAAACACAAAAAAGAAGAGCAGTTATGGAGATTTTTGATTTTTCTATTACGTCTTTTTTCTATAAATAGCTATTTCAGTGTTGCCGCTTCTGCTGATGTTACTCAGAACAAAGCAGGTAGTCATGGGAATTTTTTGTTTCTCTCAGATCAGTAAAACTTTTATGCAACATTTTTCTTAAATAATTTATCTTCTTTCAGCATCTGTCAGACCAGATTTCATTTAACACAAGTCTACCACACACTTTGTTGCAGGTCCTTTGCTCTGGCATACAACAGAAGAATTTTCAGTTGATAAGAAAGCAAGCCAATGTGAAACAAGACCTAGCAACCATAAAATGCATTTTATATTTCCATAGAATTGTTTTTTAAATTGTTAAGCTTCATATCATAATAGTGGATTTTTTTGGCTTTTGAAGCATATGTTTGATATATATGTAGTACAAACAGATAACTGTGAATTCATTCTACCTTGCAATTCCTACATCTTCTTGACATAACTAGTACATTTGCTTATTTATAAGATTATTCTTCAGTGAATTCTTGTATTAAAATATCTGGATGACACAAAATGCTTATTTTCAAACTAAAGAATTATAGGAAGCATTGATCTGTAACCATTCTCTGATGTATCCGTAAATATTTCTCTGTAGCTAACTACACAGTGTATATCTATAGCTGTGCATTTTTCCTTTTGTCATGTGACCTTTAAGTTGTCTTGGTAGATACAGGTGATCTTCCTTACAAGCATCTTCCAAGTACAGATCTATCAGGCATCATTGTAAAAGCATTGTTCCAGGATCCAGTATTGGCAGCAAAGCTTGCAATCTTTCCTGGCCTTGAAGAATTCATTGAGGTGGTTATTTCTGAGGTAAAGTGCTTCCACTGTCCTCTGAATCCATCCACACTTTTTTTTTTTTTTTTTAATAGAGTGTACGTAAGGATTTTATCATTCCTCCTATTATTTTTTTAGGAATGCTTATTACATAATTTTATTCTAGCGGGTGAGCATATATAATTCTTCTAGAGCTGACATGAAAGCCCTCAAAAACTCCTCAGCACAACCTCTGACAGCTTACATTTACACCCAAGTTTTCATTTCTGAGAACAAGGCACTGAAAAGAAGCAGCAAGAGGATCAGTGCCTTTGTTCTTCCATACCATTTTTCACTGCTCACTGGAAGACAGGCAGAGGACGAGATAAGGACAGACAGGCAGGCAGTATCAGCACAAAGGCAAGAAAAGCAGCGTGTTTCTGAATGGTGATGGCTGGTGTCACCTAGGTTTGTCTGACCTGGCATTCACCTCCTCTGCGGCACTCAGCTACACCACTAGCCTGTCACACATTCCAGGACAAACCTCTCCAGTCTGAGCTACCTTCTTACGCTGCCACTGTATCCCCTTTAAGGTAGCAGTGTGACGCGACTGTAGGAGAGGCAGGAGTTGCAATCTTCCAGCACTTTGCACCGGCCTGCGTGCTGCAGTGCTAGAAGGCTTCCTTCGAGCAGGACCAGCCTAAATAGCTGAGTGAGATTAAGCAGCAGCAGTACAGCCCCAGGATATCTTCATTTTGCTGATGTGCTTTGAGAAGCTAACAAAAATGCAGAATGTTCTGCTACAGAGTTCCTAGTTAACGTTCCCCTAAATAAACCCACACCGAGGATCTCTGGAGCAGTTATGGAAAGACCCAAATGATCCAACCTGGCAAGCTTAGACAACTTAGCTCCTCTGCTGGAAGAAGCTTTCCTTACCAGTGAGAAACTGAAGCTTGAGCTTGTGTTCACAGCTCAGCTGAGGCTTGAAAAAGTGTCAGTGGTGACAATTCTTGATCACTTGATTCTCTATATAGCAGAACAGACTTTGAGTAAATTAATCAGAAGATGAAATAAAGAGTCTCACAAGTACATCAAGGATAGAAATAAACCTTGGGAGAAATGCTGAGATCTTATGGAACAAGGAAAATATTAAAAACTTAAGACAACTGAAACATCAGACCATTTTGGTTCAAGAAGACTGTGGGGAAGAATTGAAATAGTGGTGAAAATATTCCCTTTTGCCTGCCAAACTAAGAAGGAAGGAAGGCGGGAGCTACAGTGGAAAGTGGCCAGGTTCCCATGCTCCCACTAAACATATCTATATATATATATGTGTGTGTGTGTGTGTGTGTATATACATAAAGCATCTCCTGCCACTGTGACAGCTAGTGGGGTATGAACTGACTCAGCACCAAT
This sequence comes from Falco peregrinus, assembly GCF_023634155.1. Classification (NCBI taxonomy): domain Eukaryota; kingdom Metazoa; phylum Chordata; class Aves; order Falconiformes; family Falconidae; genus Falco; species Falco peregrinus. The sequence continues at coordinate 72,978,800 of NC_073723.1, forward strand.
TCCATACACGGTCCCCCAGTTAACATATTAAAAAAAAATTATTTCCGTAACCTGATCAGTATTAAAAAAATAATTTTATCTTTTCATTAACCTTTAAAAAAGTGATTTTTCATTTTGAAATGTGTTTGTGTAAATAAGTGTGTATTTCCATGGCAACAAGGCCTGATGTTCCCACAATCACCTTGACATTAATTTATGAATACATCAGGCATTCAATACAAAAAATTAAACAATAGCAATTATTGGTTAGAAATGGAAAACTGCTTTCTTTGAAGGTAGTTGAAGGCTATGAAATTCACCTCTATACAAATCAGAAACTCTATTATTATTTTAGAAACAGGAACTCCTATCGAGGCAAAATGTAAGTGCAGTGTTTTGATCTTGACTTAACAAAAGCAGTGTCTATTAGCTTGAAAAACCTCCATCTAATGTTCCCACCCAGGGAAGAATGGACAGGGAAAGAAATATGACAGTTACTCATACACTTATGAACAAAAAAGTGTATCCACCACTGAGCAGTGCTAGGATATCATCAATGGAATGAAAAAATGCAAAATTTGAGTGGATCATGATTTAGCTAAACTGCTAAAACTCCAAGATTTATATATTAGGGTGAATAAGTGACATGGTTTGCTGGCATACAGTTTAGGGATTAGAACATCTATTGTTCATGAAAAATTTTAAAAGCACCACCAAAATACAGTTGTTTTGAAGCACTTGTACTATTATTTTCAGGGAAAAAAACCAACAAGCTCTTACTTTAAGTTTCAGAATATTAGAGTTTTCATGTTTTTACTTGAACTTTTTATCAGTTTCAAGTTACATGAACCAATTTCTTACAGTTTATGATAGCCTTCCTCAATTAAATAGTATCATATTCCACAAATAATTCTCGCTATAGTAATTAAGACAACATGTGAAATAAAGTATAAGGGAAAATTAACAAGAAAATCTGAATCTCGTGCTTCAAAAGCAGTTAGTTCACATTACCTAATTTGCACATTAAATAGTACTTTAGTGCTGTAGGAGCAAACTGTCACAATCTGGCCCTATGCATTTAAATTTTTATGGAGGCATATTAAGTTCTTATTGTTCTTTAAATACTTTTTTCCCCCCCCAAAGAAATAAAGTCTGCTAATTACAACTAAATAAAAGGTTTTAATTTTCAATGTAGTATATTTAAATACACTGCTCTCAAGTACTGTTCCAAAAATAATAGTCACAGTATGCAATTTGGATTGAATCAAGCAACCATGAATCTAAACGTCGAGATATACATTATTCTCATGTGAATTAAACCAAACCTGAGGAGCAGTGTCTCTTGTGACAAGCAATAACAGCTTCCTCCAATATTCTCTAATCTATATTAGCTGTGTAAATATGTTCTTTTTAATTACAAAGTATATTCTTATAATGCAGATTTTATCATTTAATTTCTATTAACAACATATTTTCACAAATATGACTCCTGATTCTCTCTTTAATATGCTCTATGTTTGCCAAAATAGTCTCAAAGGAATCCAGTAATGTTTAACTTTATGGTTAAAATCATTTGCCAATGCCACAGGTTACGAAGACACAGCATGTAGCTTACAGACTGAAGTCAAATCCACTGTGTACAGTTTGTTGTTTCCAGATTATTTTTTTTTTGCTAGAATATTTTACTTGGTGGAGAATTAATAGAAATATATACCTGAAATTCCCTGATCAAACACCTGCCTATATGGACATAGCAGTATCTTTACTGGCATCTCCTGGAACAGGATGTGGGGTTATCTACACATCTGAATGGCTATCTTCAATCCTTAGTATTCCAGCATTATCCGAATGAAACAATAAAAATAGAAATAATAAATACACAGATGAAGGACATGACTGAATATAGTTTCTTACCATCATCATGCCACTTATTAACAAATGATGAACACTCTCATTTGTACAGAATAGTGTTTTAAATGGCTTTAAAAGACAGGTAGGTGCAGGCTGTGTTAGCAGAGGAATTAATTTTGTGCATATGGACAGTGGCAAACAAACAAGATATGATGTTATTAAAGCTATCCATTAATGTGACTGTCCACCAGGGCTAATGTCCATTTACTAAAGGGTGCAAGAGGGCGTATTTTTCTAGCTCTGCAGATAAGTGGAATTAAGACTATATTATGATTTTGGATCCAGTGGCTGTATCTAAAAATCAATTGCTGTAGTTGTTTATTCTTGTCAACCATCTGCCAGGGTAGGGAGAATGCCTAATCCAAGCATAATATACCTTCCCTAAAGTGAATGGGAATCTTATTTTTCATTTTAGTGTAGTCAGGATTATGCCTGTGATCTTTCCCGTTTTTCAAGCTTGACAGGTTCCTACAACTGCAACTACTTTGAATCACCATCTGTATCACTTCCTGGGCTGGACATACCTATTCAGAGAAAGTCCTGTGGTCTGAGTACCCATCAGTGGATGGAGCACATCAGGCACGCCTTTGGAGCACACTTGGTTTAGTTTCACTGAAAAGGACACCAGTTCTTGTCTTCATATCTAAGAACTACTCCAGAAGTGCATTCCCAAATCAAAATGGTGATGCAGACAGACATGAAGTTCCTTGGGGAGGGAAGCTACTTCATAACATAAGTCAAGACAGATTAAACTGAATAACTCGCTTGTTCAAATGTACACGTGTGTATTTGTGTCTATAGCTTCATATAATGTTTCTCCGATATGGATTTTTTTTTTTTTTTAAAGAGGAAATTGACGTTTAAGAAGCTGCAAGCTGAAGATTCAGTTTCTCTTTGAATTTGCATTAGAAATCTGAACTATAATTTAACAAGAAGATCAAAACAGAAAACCAAACCACCTTACAAAAGCTGTCTTTCAAGCATGTAGAGATTTAGAATGTTTCTGTAAATTGCTGTCTTCAGGCTGATTAGACATTTGCCATGACAGCATCACCACAGACAGAAACCTGGAGGGTTTTTTTAGCTATACCCTCACTAGATCTGTGTTTTTTAACTTCTGTCAAATAGTGATAGCATAGTGTCTTGCATGGTAAGCCTGATCTGATTTGTGAAGGTAGCTCCTATATACTGTAATACAGAACACTAGTGATTCTCGGTAGTTCCTTAGAGGTATTGCATCCAACCAGTCACTTGTGATACTGCAGGATGTGCAGGTATGCCTTTGCAGGTGCAACAAGCCCAGAATTTACTGAAGATGATCAGGAAAGAAGCCACGGTGTGCTCTCTTCTTTGTAGTGCATAGAGCATACACAGCCAACGATCTGAACACCTAGTAAAAAGCATGCCCCCCAAGGATTCCCTCTTAAGGTCAAAAGAGGTAACTGGCAAATTTTGGAGTATAATGCAGACTGCATACTTTTCAAATCCTTAGTCTATGCCAAATCCACAGTGCACAGAGAATGGGGGTAAGGGAATGGATTAGCCCAGTGTACTTTCCTATCTATTTTGCTTTACATCTACATCTTCTGAAGAACATCTGTAGCTTGGTGGACAGACTATTGGAAGGACGATATCAGGGTATTCCCACACTCCAGCTTCAGGGAGCCATGGAATAGTTGAGGTCAGAAGGCACCTCTGGAAGTCATTTTGTTCTTTTTGCTCCACACAGGGTCAGCTAGGGTCAACCACATACTGTGATCTTCTGTGGTGGTATGCAGGACCACCATTTCTAGAAGGAACTTCATATTCAGCTTGTTTGCCCAAAGCTGGCCAAGCTGCAGTGCTGCAAGTGAAGATAAGATAGTTGGTGGCACAATTAGCTCAGGCGCGAGTTTCTGGCTTGTCCTGAAGTTTGCCCAGAAATAGTTGGGTATTTAAGTGTGGGCTTTGGTGTGCACTCAAAATGAAGTACAGATATTCCATGCACAGATCCACAGAAAAAATCCCATGTCTTATCTTCCGCTTGGTGTTCATGTATATGGGTTTCCCCCTAACATATGTCCCCCATTCCCAAAGTGCTGGGTATATTGAAAATTTATGCATGCTTTACATTTAATTTAAGCATTTCCATAGCAACTGCTAGATTTGAAGATGTTTTACTTTTCTCCTATGATACAGAGTATATTCTTCTCAGAACAATTTCCCAGGCTGTGTTTAGCCACATTCATATGACTTTCTACAATTTCATTTTCAATGAAAATTACCAGATCATCTACCAGATTGACTTTTATGACTTCTTCCATCTCACTCTGTGTTTAAACAAGTAGTTCTGCATCAAATGGAGCTAATGAAGCCTGATTGCTCAGAATCAGTGTTTTTGATTGATAGATGCAGGGGTTTAATAAGGTCCAATTCACAACCAAGATGTTCTTCACTCTTGGAATAGATCAAAGATGTGTTTCCTCCTCTCCTTCTCTCTTTCCTTCTCTCTCTTTCCCTCTCCCTCTGAGTCTTTTACACAGATGCTTTACTGTCAGGAGAGTCTAAAGGATGAACATGGTCACCAGAAGCCTGATACTCAACCAGTGTTCATAACAACACACAGATAGGTAAAACAAACATGTCTGCATGCTGAAGTCTGGAACAAAACTAAGGGGACTTGAGGTGATCTATGGTGCACCCAGCATTAATGAAGTGATGACTGATACTTCTGTATGGGGAACCTTAAACCTCTTTAAAAAAAATCAGAGTTTCAAGTAGGAATAAAAATACAATACAGGTAAAAAAAGGAAACATATATAAAGAAAGGAAAACAAGGGAGGTATGGGAAAGATTTTCCTTGCAAATTTTCACTTCTTTCTCATCTGCATTTTGCCTTTCTGAATGTCATTTCTGAAAAGGATCCCACAATTGTAAGCTATTCTTCCTGCCCCTTTGCTGTCACAATATCAGACTTTCATCACATCTGATTTCTGTTCCAGGACCACAGCTGGTACAGCGTGCATCTTTTATACTGGTATACTTCCATGGACAGTCTGCATAAAGCACAAATCTAACAGAGAGTAAGCAAATGAAGAATTTAAATTTGCCATCAGGTTACGCAGACATCACCTTCATTTTGTGCAAGCAGTAATGCCTAAGCCAGGTGGTGAACAATCAGGCTTCCTATTCTGTCAGGCAGCAACCTGACGCTTTACTTGCCTGATATGTCACACAAACCTGAGCTGCTATGTAAACAGCAATAAATAACAGAGAAGTGGGTGGTGGCACATTTGTTTGCAGCTCGCACATTCCTTCCCAGTCCCCTCACTTTCATCCTAGGAAGCAAGTGAGGCAGTAGAGACAGAGGTACTCTCAGGATCCTGGCAGGCTCCAGGATGTAATCACCAAAATAAATCAATTAATTTAACCCTAATGTAATTATCTGCTTTAGAAGAAGGGTGATTTTAGCTTGCTGAATTAACTTTCAAGATCAAACAGTTTTCCTAATAAATTTATACAGTTCTAAAGACAACAGTATTCTCAGCAGCCCCAGTACAACTCCAGTGGCTTCAGTGGAGCTGCTACATACTTCCATAAATGGCAGCACCTTTCAGTCAGGCAGCAAGGATTAGATTTCCAATTAAAAGGTGGCTTCAAAAATAAAGCCTACCATTACAATCAAACTGTTGTCAGACTTACAGTGAATGTATACCTGTTAACATTGGAAATTATGCTCAATTTGTGGATAGAAATTTCAAAAAAAGATTCAAAATGGAAGGCATTTCCTCTGGTTTCCATGCTCAATCTGTTGTAAATTGCAATATCCTCTGGAGCGGGGACTATGGGTGAGGTTTGCAGCAAGGGCCTAGGATATTAACTGTTACAACCTAAAGATCTGGTGTTTATTTTTAGGTAAAAATGGAGTAGTGAGGAGGAACAATGTCAGACAAGGATTCATAAAAACTAAGCACTTGGTTAAAGGGATGTGGTAGCCTCAGCTCCTGATCACGCAAACAGAAAGGCCAAGGTACTTTTCCAAGAAATGTGATAAAAGCCCAGAGAAAAATCTATAAATGTTCATCCTATATTCCCACAGATTATTAAAGAGACTACTGCTGCTGTGATTTGTTTTGAGTCCTCTAACGCTGACAGTGGGCTCCAAGAGTGCAAACAGGTCAGATGGAGGAGTGTTCAGTCTGTGAACCCTGGTGGAGGCAGAGGAGCCCAGCTGCTCAACAGCAAACAGGGCTTAGGCAGTTCTTCCCTAGAAATGGCACTTGTGCATCTGGAAAGTGTAAGACCTAGGATTTCAGAAGCCTGCAAGGACAAATGGAAACTATTATGAGGTTGTGAGAAAATTAATTTGTACTTAGGTGCCTATGAGGCATCTATGCAATTAAGAATTTAGATTCAATTTGGGGTCCTGACCCTGTATTCTGACATACCTCCTGCAGTGCTTCGGCTTATGCTGGCTTTCCATGAACAATACACCACCATGCAACAAATACTGCCAATGCACAGCCAACGTGTCTGCTATCACCAGCTCCTTTTCTTCTGCTTACCTTGCTACTGTCCATCTTCTCCTCTCCAAAGGAGATTCCCTCCTTAGCTCTGAACATTTTCCATGTAGCTAATTAGTTTAATTCCTTGCATCCCTGGTGTTTGTGGGCACATTCCCTCTTTACAATTTCCTTCCTTTCTGGTGGCAGAGGTGAGAATCAAACACCCAGGTTGCTACAAGGCTGACAAAACCTGGGAAGCACCAGGGAGGCAGCCACATCACCTGTGAGGTCCCGGGCAGCTCAGCCCATGGGAGGCTGAGTGACAGGCAATCCTTTACTCACAGCATGTGGGAAAGGGAAATAGATGTTCGAGGGAAGGATGTTAACAGCAAGACTACAGAAACCTGGCAATAATCGCCCACTGCATCCAGAGCTCCCCAAACCAAACAGAAGCTATTATGTTTAACTTCAAAACTGCATGTGTATTCAGCCCATCTGAAATACAAACATAGCAGGTTATAATGACAGCCTCTCAATCTTGAAAAGTATTGAACATATAATACCAAAGGAGATAAATGGCAGCTGAAGTTAATAAACTGTCAGTAATGTATTATTTCAGCTTTCCACACACAAACTGGTCAAAAGTCACATTGGAACAAAGTTTAGAGAAATTTCTTTACAAATTAAATGACTGCCTCAAGCAAGACCTAGTTCTGTGTACTGAGAAGGCATGAATCTCAACCAAAAAAAAATTACTTCATTTAAAATGAATTTGGAAGTTATTATTCTGAAACTATAAAGGCTACACAGATTAACAGTGAAAAAACCAAGGTAGTAATTGATTTAATTATTTCAGTTCATGTTTATTTGCACCTCAGTTCTCAGTCCTGAAGCTAGGAAAAGTTCATTTTAGCACTAACTACAGATGAACCTTAAATAGTAATTAAAAGTAATTTCCATGGAGAAGAATAGACAAGGATACAATGCAATTCCTATTTATATCTATCATGAACATTCAAATCCATCTCAATCACAGCCATTAGAACATGAAGAGCAAATGGGTATATAGACACAGGAATACATAGCAGGCAATTCTTTTAGATGTGTAAGATGGAGGACATTCTATGAGATCATCCTTACCAGGACCAAAGACAGCAAAACGGAACAGAACAGAACAGTGGAGATAACTGTCACAAAGATGCTCAAGGCTGTATTTAGAAAGGGGACAGGAGCATGTCCATCATTTTGATATCACTAGTACCTATGGCAGGCCAGCTCTGTAGGCATCTGATCCCTGTGACACCTGAGTTTTCCTCTGCAAACCTTTCTAGTAGGCACCCCTGCTTCTGCAGCTAGGCGCATGCATGGCACCTCAGGGCATCCATTCACTTGTAGCTTGTCTTATGATGAGTATTACCACAAAATGTTTCCCAACTGGCTTACTTGTGGGGTCTGATTTAGTAAAGCTGCTTAGGCAGTACCTATCCCTGTGTAAAACACAGCTTGTGGCAACAAGAGGTGTCCCTTACCTCTTTCCTCCCCCCACCCTAAATCTCATCTATCAGGACAGAAGAGAGATAGGCTCCAAACTCTCTTCTACATCATCAAACTTGAACCAGCATCTTTCACTTAAGTACTCTAACCTGCCGGAGCACAGCAGTGTTTAAAACCTTGTACCCAAATTGGGAAGAGGAAGCATGAGAGAAACTGTCACCTCCTTGTGTACCCTACACCTCGATGTATACCTGTCAGCTGGAGGATAGGAGATGCAGAAATAAGGCACTTTAAAACCTAATTTTAGGTCAGGAATTTTATTAACTGGTGCAAGTATGTGAAAAAGGACCTGGTTCTCTACGTGGCTGAGCAGCAGCGAAGGAAATGGGAGGAAGGAAGGCAGCTAGCCAGTGGTAGGGTATGCAAATTAGGAAGGAGATTGAAAAATTTTGAGATGGTGTACTGGAATACAGAAATCACTGGCCACTGCATGTCTCTAATCCTCTTCTATATTGGGTCTAACGTTTCATTACATGTGGCACAGAAATCCATCCTGCCAGCTGTTTTGCTGGCTTTAAGAAGGATAAAAACAAGTTCAAAATGTGGTAGAAGTCAAGGTAAATTAAACATTTCTTGTCCAATCACTGTATGACTCAAAGAACCAAGAAGGTAATAAAATAAAGAGGCAGCATGGTCATCAACACTCTGAACTACCATCTACAGATCTCTTTATACTTTTAAAATAAAATTATCTCTAGTGCCTGCTTATGCACAGGAAACAAACAATTTCTTCTAAATGGGAGTAATGCTGTCATGCATTCATATACTAGTCACTTTTTGAAAAGATGGTGACAGGAAGATGCATGTGTACTGTCTACATTGACCTTCTGAAATCATCTCTTCAATCAACAGTCAGTGCCTTTAATTTCTTTCCTGAGGATGAAGACAGCTTCTACAGCTAATCCTGACTTTAAGTCCTTAACATTGTATTCCTTCTCATGCATGGACAACACTTGACTAGAGGTAAACTACATGTGGTAGAATATGAAACTGCTCAATTATCTGTGTCATCATTCAGTTGGCTGGCAAAAAAAGAGGAGGAAACCCATGCATTTTTAGTAGAAGTTTTGTAAGGATGACAAGAATTATTTTTTGATGACAAAAATGACAAAGACATTTTACCATTCATGTTGTTATAAAGTAATATAAAATAATTCCTTTTTAAAACCCCCTACAGAGTGAAGAAATGATACCCTAATATTGATGGTTTTAAAAAATAAACACATCTTTTACTGAAGTTTTCCCACTCCTTATCCCAACACCAGAGTACCTCCAATATATCTTGAAGAAAGGAACAATTGTCCCATTTAGTGGTGGGGGACTGTGAAAGGGAAAGATTAAATGGGTCGTCCAAAGTCACAAAGGCAGTAACTACACTCCAGAGGACTTAATTGGAATCCTGAGTTAGTTATCAGACCAATATTAGTTATGCCAATCTACTACCCTGGTTATCAACAGCTTTGATTGTATTTTGTACTGAGCATCGTAAGATCCACTGCTGCAAAACATTTTTCGCTGCATAAATGAAAATTATTGAATTAATATCAAGGACAAACCTGGTCAGAAACGAAGCTTCAACCTTACACTTCGATATCTAAAGTGCTTCTGAGAAATGGGGGGTGGGGTTGGGGGCAGGCAGGCAGGGGGAGGGGAATGATCTACCCAGAAGTGTCCTGACAACATATAAGCAGCACAAGCTTCTGCTGTGGTAGCAGAGTTACTTCATTTACATGAACAATTTATTGCTTCTAGTAAAGAACATTTTATTTCAATTAAGTGGACTTTAAATAGAACATTACAGAAAAATATCAGGTCGTCTTTATTGCTGTTGATAGTTTGAAGTAGTGCCCACCTTTCACAGAGATGGGTGTGAATTTGCACTTGAAGATATATTTTTTCTCACTGTTTTTACATTTTTTAGGTTAATTAATATATCTGCACTGCATCACAGCAAAGAAAAAGGAACTGTCACTGTATAAAAGACCAGAAGCCCAGTTAGCTGGTATCTTGCTTCCAGAGATGTTTTGCAAAATGTACAAAACTTGCTAGTTAACCATATTTCCAGGGGGAAAAAAAAAAATCATTTTTCCAAGCTGCTGGAATTTTTGGTTTTCTCTGAAGGAGTGGTAAAATCTTTATTACTTGTAGAAAAGTCAGATCTGTTATTATTTTTTTCTACTACACCTTTTTCTTCTGTATTTCTTACACAAGTGAATTCAACAGGTTAATTATGCAGTCTACAGAGTACACCCTTTTATCTTTTAAAATGTATTGATAAAATTAAGGCTTCTACTGGCAGTTTGCTTATGTCACATTAGAAAGAGTACTCACAGGTTGGCCTTTTTCACCATTATTTTATATACTGCTATCATATAAGCTCCTATGTCATTTCTGAGTTTTTAGAAAGCACCTGAACTAACCTTTTCTATTATTTTTGTTGTCCTATTATTTGAAATTTCTCTTTCATCTCTCTGTCCTTGCCTTCCTACATTTTCCACTCTCATCACTGTGTGCCACAGACAGCTGCCATTATCAGCTATAAAATTGCTCTTCAAAATGGAAACTCTTACATTATGTTTCTCTTTGCTGCCCTTTCCTCAGTCCTTTTAAATTGTTTCACAGTTTCACTGAACTGATTAACTTGCAGCCAGCTGTAAATTTTGCTACCAAAATACTCATGACAAATTTCAAATTTGTTAAGCAGTTGTGATCTTCATACTGATTTTGAAGCATTCCACTGTTAGGTCGAATTTTTCTGTTAAGTTCTAACCAACAGATGTACGAAGGCAGCCTTTTCTGAACTGTTAGCTGCTTTTTGAATTAAAGTAGCAGAACAAAAGCACCATCCTCTAACTTCCACTATTAAAATGTAAGATAATACCACAATGCATTTTTAGTAGTAGAGTAATGATTGCCTGGATGACCAGTTTACATAATACATCTTCTCTTGTGATATACCTAGAACTTAGTGTCTTGTGATAAAAGAGAGAGATACTGTAAGAAAACCTTTTGAAAATGTATGCAATTACTCAAGTCTGTATATTTTCAAATTCTGCTGCATTTCATACTTCTCAAGCATTCCTGAGAAGAGAGTATTTCAGTATAATGTACGTATGCACAAAGTGCTTTACAGAAAATCAAAGCACAGGAATGCTTTGCTGTTTTGTGATGTCTGAAAGGAATGGTAATCTCGTATTCTTTCAAAACACCTAAAAGGTATTTGAAGGCAAGCTATTTCACCTTCTGCTGTACTTGAAAAGTGAAACTCCAAAGGTTTTCTCATTGACTACTACACATTTATTAGAATTACATTTCTCTCTAGGCTTCATACTTGGAAGTGGGAGGTTTGTCCTAGAAAAGTGTTTGAAAGTTTCTACTTTCTTCATATATGACTATTAGAGCATGTAGGATATATTTAGTTTCTGTTTTCCACAACTGGATGTATTGACTCATACTTTCTGACTGTTCTCTTAATTTTCAAAGCAATTATTCTTGAAAAGGTTTATATACCGAGGTTGTCAGCTAAATATTTCTTATATGCCTGGAAAGAACATGTATCTTTGCAGAAACCCATCATTTTACAATTAGATGGAGGCTATGCTAGTGTTATATTTCATTGAATATTTCAGTTTGGATTTTAATCGTTTTTGTTCATAGGTGCTAAATTAATGACATGATAAATCCAGGACCAAATTCATCCTCAACAGAAGTATAGATTTACTACCTTAAAGCAAGTCTCTGTTAATTCAGAAAAACAACATCAAGAAGAAGAAGCCTTCAGGAAGCACTTTATTGAAATGAACTTCCCTATACTGTGTAGTTAGAGCATACAGAAAAGGGAAGTTATGTTTAGAGCTTATTCTGCAGTCACCAAAAAGTACCCGTGTTTTAAATATGCAACTCAACGGTACATGAAATCTGTAAGCACACCTCACATAGGACCTTACCCCATGGGCTGGGATAGAAGAGAAAACTATGACAGCCTTGAAGAATCTTGAAGAATGTCTTGAAGAATCCACTCCGACTAAGCAGAAACAACTCCCCTTAACTTAAATCTTACATCTAAATAAAATGCAAATAACTCCATCAAAGGCTACAGAGCCTTAAAGATTTAGATTCTTTAAGCTAAATTCTTTAGAAAGAATGATAGAAGCAGAAGGAACCCTTTCCAGTGCATAGCCAATGTGACACATGAACAAGATACTTCACAAGTTCCTCCTGTCAGAACTTCTTATGACTGTAATTCTTCCTTCCAAATGTCAGCCTTGCTGTAGAAATTTCCAAGCCTGTGACAAGGAGGGGAAATAATATTCTCCTGCAGCTTTAAGGATCATTAGTTATAATCACAGCAAAGCTCCTTTATCAGAACAAATCCACTTTAGCATGACATTGTTGCAGGTCTCTTGAGATGGCTAAACCTTAGAGGCTTTCTCATGTGACTCTTACTGTGTCAATATCGTGTTTAAGTATGTTTCTGACATACTGATAGACAGTTTTCCTTTAAAACAATGTATCATAGGTTCACAGGAAAAATTCTAGATGAAAGGAACCTCAGGGACCTGTCTCTAGTTTAACCGACTGCTCAAAGCAGGCTCAGCTATGAAATCAGACCCAGTTACTCATCCAGTCTGACCTTAAAATGGACAGAGACTGTACAACCTCTCTGGGCAAGCTGTTTTAACACAGGATTGTGCTCACTGAGAAAAAGATTCTTCTTGCATCTAGGCCAAGCCTCTCATTTCAGTTGGTGCCCATTGTTTCTCATCCTCCCACTCTGTACTTCTGAGGAGCAGCTCACCTCATCTTCTCAATAACGCCCTCATAGGTACTGGAAGGCTGATGTTAAGCCACCCTGAAGCTTCCTTTTCTTGAGGGTGAACAAGAGCCATTTCCTCAGCCTCTCCTCTCAGGTCAAGTGCTCTCCAGTGACCACCATGTTGGTGGCCCTCTGATGAACTTGCTTCAGTAAAAAGCTCATGGATGTGCAGAATGTGATAGTGCTTTGCTTCAATTTCTGTAACAGTACAGGAACTCTAAAAGCCAAGGAAATGGTATTCCAAACAAAACTGTAATTTTTTGAATCACCAGTGATACAGGAGGCATGCCAATTGAAATGTTAATCACAGGTATTTTAGACATTAACAGCAGAAATGTTAGGACCACAAACTGGCTCTGTCCTAGTTTCTTGCTTCATCAGACTTAAGATCACATGTGACCCAGCTCACAAAAGAATGTTAATTTTACAACCTCCATTTAATGTGAATTATGGTTTTGACAGGTGGATCTGTGTGTTTGTAAAATCAGCAACTCTACTTGAATGCTCACAGTGAGTAGCTGATTCTGTAAGACAGAACTGCAACAAAAGGCACACAACAAACCAGGTGAAAAGTACAAAGTAGTTAAGGTTTAATCTGAAGCATCTCTCATGGGTTGGATGTTATCTGAGATAAAGATTTTAAAAGTTGATGTCCAACATAAGAAATCATCTATTTTATGCCACCAAACACAATTTTTTGTTTCATTGTCTTTACAGTGAAAATAGTTAGCAACAAGATTATATAATTTGAAGCATGATGAAAGGGCATGGTGAATTCTTTAACAATTTTTTTTTTCTAACATGATGAGGTGCCTTGTTGAAAGACTTTCTAGACAGAACAGCAGCTCATGTACAAAGTGGAGGAACTAAGGTCACTGTTACTCTGACAGTCAGATTAGAATGTCTCTGACATAAAGTATATTAAACTGAGAATGTGTTTTTAAAAATTAAGGAAAGAAAAATGTGACCAAAAATATGAAAAAAAATGTTGAAGAATCAGTATTTTAAAAAAGGAGAAATTTGAAGAGGCTGGACAGTAACTCTGGACTGACTTTTGTTCTACAAGTTGGGTGCTTAGCCTGTGCTTCTGAGGCTGTGCGCACCTTGCCAGAACACCCATCCAGCCCACAGCTGCCCCATGTGCTCCTGAGACCAACGAAGAGATGAATCGCAGGCAGAAAATGTACACTAGACCTTTATGGTGAATGAGCAGCAACGTCAGAGCAGCCAGATGTGTGCAATGCGATTGATCCCAGGATATGCAGTCCACCTGATGCCTCAGGAAAGCAGGGTGTGTGTTATGCAGGCCCAGACTGAGTTTAATGCAACTGTTATAAAGAAGGGGATGAGGTGACATGGGAAAAGGATGCGGTAAATAGCTCTCCCAGACACTGCAAGAAAGGTGGATTGCCCGGCAGAAGGATATAAATAAGTGGTTTTCCAATCTCTCTTCCAAGGAAAGAGCTACACTATCTAGCACACTCAACTCTCATAACAGTTCTGCATTGCTTATTTAATTAATTACATACACGTGACAATTTAAAACAATCAAAACCAGAATAACTCTATTTGCCATTATTTCCTGCCAAGAGATAAAACTTCCTCAAAATTCTGAAAGAAGCTTCAGTTTGCCTGCAAGACTTGGAAATTAGAAAACTCACTGCCTGAATTTCCAACACGCTCTCTAAACTCTGATGCAAAACAGAGGTGCAGCACTTTCCGAATGTTCTTTTTGAAATGTCAGTAGGAATGCAAGTACTTAATAAAACATTCCTTACTTGGAATTAAGGCTGTAAGATTTTTATTAAACATAGCTGAATCAAACAAGGTTTGAATCAAATATCCACATTTGATGTGTATCATATAGATTGTTCCCACTTCTCCCACTGTGCCTAAAAAAGTGATTGTATGTCAAAAAAAAATATTCATTTGCTTTTAAAGGAAAGACTGTTTCAGAAACTCGTTAAAAGAACAAAGCTAAATAAAGCCTGGACTCACCAAACCAAGAAGAAAGGATGGGTTCATTCAACCATTCAGGGATTTACAGATCAGGATCTCCAAGCTCAGATATCTCCTCTGCTTGAGGGAATCTGAATTCCCAGTTCCTGCCTCCCTAGAAAGTGCCCTACCCTGCTGCTATAATGGGCAGTGTGTTTTGCATTTCACCTGTTACGTTATTTCACTTTATTAATAGATGCTAAGTGTATTAATAGATACTAACTCATGTGAACACTGATGCATACACTGCCTACCCAGCAAACATCCCAGCCAAATGGCTGGAGAATCAGTCTTAGACTGCTCTCATTTTTTTTGTATAATTATGTCAGTATTTAATAAATAAAGAAACAACCTCAATGGGAAAGAGTGCAGAAGCCCTTGTTTAGAATGTCATGTAATCTGATTATCGGTACCACCTCCTCAGCCCACATCCAGCCCTCAGTCCCGCAGAGGGTGGATTTTAACAGAACTGGATCAAGTCCCATCCAGTCTGCCACGGTGCTCTAACACCTGAGTCAGCAGGCAGGCAAGTACTAATTCCCCTTGTCTAGCTCAAGCATGCATCTGGCTGAAGCATTTTTTTTTCCACATGAAATTATTTGGTGAATTGGGTTTACATCTGTAAGATATTTCAGAGCAAGTGAATTTGCACTTCAAAGTCATTCCCGGTTTTTTTTGCTAAAACAGTTTGTCCAGCTCTGTCATAACAATAAGCCTCGTTAGTGAATACTGTTTAGCAGAGAATAAGTACAATTGCACGCCTAGAAAACTGAACACAAAAACAAAATGAAGAAAAAAAAACAGCATAAAAAATTAAGAGGCCATGAAGATTTTGCAAACAGAAATCCTCAGAATAATAACCAAAGGAACATTGCAAATAGAGTATTTTGGGTTCTGTATGTGATCACAGCAAAGCATTGCTGCTCACCCACACCAGGCGGCTCTCTGCTCTGGAGAACAGCAGACTGTAAAAATCCCTTTTCATAGAAGAAAGGGGCTTGTGCATATCCAAAATTACTAAGATTTGCTTTTGAACCTAAATATCCACCTCAGCTGCTGAACAGATGCTCAGCCTCAGAGATGGTGCAAAAGCCTCACACTCAATTCTTCTATTCATTTTAAGGCTGTTGCTTTTTCATTATTGTTCTGGATCTGGAAAGACTGTAACCCCCTCCTTACTCAACTCCATATCCCAAAGTATATGCAAATGGGATGTTTGTCTCAGTTTGCTGGATGCCTATCTACTGTAAAAAATAATACACTTAAAGTCTTGTGCACCATTAGTATCCCAATTAAAGGATCATGTGATCTGCTCCCTGGCTGAAACTTGTATTCTCTTGAAATATTTTCTACCCATGACTGCTGAAACTGTTTCCATGATTTCTCTGAAATAAGCTGCCATTCCTTAATCATGGAATATATTGTCACTTTATTATGGTGGCAGGCATTTATAAGATATTGTTTTCTTCCCTGCCCTGCATACCTGAGATAACAATGGTTATCAAAGTCATCAGGCTAAACTGAGATGTCATTACTGGGTTAGAGTCTTGAAAAGGATGGAGCAGAGAAAATCATCTTCATGTGTACCCAAGTCCTGCTTTAATTGAAGGGCACAGCAGAACAGTTCCTGTTTCATTAACTTTAAATGACCTTGGTCTTCTTCACCATTTTAGAGGAACACACAGTCCTAAATTCGGAGTGCTTCATTCTTTCATACCTCACGGCATGACATCAGCTTTTCCCCTCTGCCTGTTTACCAACAAGGCTTTAACACTGAGAAACAAGCTTTGTCTGAGAGCAACAGCAGTGGAGACACAGTTATGTTTGTTTTCTCTCTCATCCTAATTTTTCTTTTTGTATTGATTCTTCATAATGCTGGCACCCAGACAAAGAAAGAGCACTTCACAGCCTGGCACTGCTGCTTTGTGGGGTTATCACATAGTCCTCATTTCAGTCTTTACAGAGCAGCTGCTTGTAATGTAAAATGTTATCACCAAAGCAAGCTAACAAAAAGAGATTCATTTACTGAGAAACCAAAGCTGTTCTTACGAAAAATAGGAATATTTACTGATATTATGGGATTGCTGTGAAATAAGCTAAAATGGTGAGAGTATGAGGAGATAATCCCTGAACCAGCTCACAGGTGCTGCTCTTTTTTCTCAAACTTCGAACTCAAATTTCATAACCCAGGGAAACCTGCATCTGTCCTCTGTGTATAATGTGTTCTATAATAACTACGTATTTAGAGGGAGTATATGTTTATAAATACACCTTTGCATTATTTTTTTTAAAGTACGAAAAACCCTAAAGTCAATGCTAAAATGAGGAGCACAAACTGCCTGCAGCTGATCACCAGTTCTGGTTTGCCCACTTCTGTGGTTAAAGTCTCATTAACTTGCTGTATTTTATTGGGTATATCACCAAGAATCATCATTCTGGCACACTGATGTTGCACACAAGGTAGTGGAAAGTACATAGGCAATCTCCTGGGGAAGAAACGGGATCACACTCTTCTCCACTCAAGGATGAGAGAGAATGTGGCCATGGCAACAGCAAAGGGATGGATGGGGGCTGCCTCCTAGGAAATGCAAAGAAATCCCTCTGCCAAATAGCGCATATGTCACAGATGGTGGTAGCATGGGCGACCCAAGCATGCTTTCTGCCAGCACCAAGTGTGTTTCCACACATACACCCGAGCCCACTCTATGGAATTACAGTTGACAGAATTTTAAAGAAATACAGGAATTCTCTCCCAATACTCTGTTCTACCTTAAGGAGCAAGGGCCAAAGCAAAATATAGCACTTAACAACTTCACTTATGACCCTAATTCATCCCTACTTTGATCTTAGTTTATGTATTTGTAAAATATTTATGGTATTGACTTCACAGGCACTTAAACAAAATTTTAAATACATTTAATCTTTTTTTATGAGAAGGCTACATATACCCTAAGGATAATTAAGGGGACAACGAACAAAGCAGCAATCCCACATTTTTTAAAATATGCAATGAAGAGCAGACTGTGTAATGTCAGGAATGACTTCACTTCTAATTTCAAAGAAGTATGGCCATGACAGATATGTTAATCATGAGAAGTATCTTGTTGAAATTAATAGGACAAAGAAACCATTTTGAATAAAGGCAAAAATTTTCAGGAGAGGATATAAGAAAGCCAAGAAAACTCTCAAAAGCATGAAACTCATGATAACATCATGAAAACTGCAAGGTAGTAGGCTAATCTTTCTTATTTTCTATGACTAAAATCCAGCTAGATTTATAGACACATACTTAACCATCTTTAGTATTACCTGGTATTATTTCTGAAGGCAGAGTATTATTTCTTCACTTTCTGCTTTTTTAGTGCTTTTATATTTGTGATATGGATGTACTGATGCATTTTTTGCATTCATTCTTCTTGTTGCTTTGCATTGCCATGAGGAAAAGCAGAGTAAGAAAAAACTTTCTGCAATTCAAATCGTTACCCACTCAACAGCCCATGGGGTTCATCTTCACAAAAAACTCTGGATGTGGGTCAAGTTCAGACTTGCCTCTTTTTGCCTTGAGGCATTTTTCTGCAAGGCTAATTCTATAGGGCAGAAATGCATAACATTACACTCAGAAAGACAGCTATTTTTAGCCATTAAAGACATATTTTTTAACAATTAAAGCATTACAATTTGCAGAATAATTGTGCCAAGCAGCAAAGATTATACAGATACCCCTAATGTGCAGAAACGGCATCTTTTTCATGACTGAACTTGTCTTCTGTCCTTGACAGTGACAGCTTATTTATTTTATTATTTTTTTAGATTCTGGAGTGCCTGAAACATAGTCCCAGTGTTTTTAATGTAAAAGAATACCAGCAACAGCCTGACGTGGAAATTCTTACAATCAGGTCAAACACAAAGAATGCAATATTTTAATAGTGGGAAAGGCTAATCATGTAGGAAGCACTGTTCTGTAGTGTAAGCACTACTAGGTGGCAAATGTTAGAGCAAATTACCACAAAGAATGAACAAAGCTGGGTTTTGAGCACTTACCAAGTGCTTTTTCCAATCCCTGCTGCTGTTTATTATATCTCTGGGAGATGCTCTTATAAAAAATGAAGCTGGGGAATTTCACATCTCCAGCCAACAGAGGAGTATCAGAGAGGCTTGTATCTGCCAATAAAACTGATATTTACAGCAGAACAAGCATGATGAAAATGGAGATACAGATGCATCTGAATTACCCTTGGTGTCCCAAACAAGGAGATAGAGTGGAGCCCTCCTAACAGACAAGACTTGCCTGCTGATCCAGGAAGATAAGCATTTGAAAAGAGGCTATCAAAAGCCACTCATGAGCAGTCTTTTCTTCTAAAGCAATCTTCCTTGAGGATACAGGAAATCAAGTGTTCATTGATAATGTTTACTCTGTAAAGGAGTCATGTGGGCCAGATTATCAGATCTGCTTCACTTACTTTTCACAATTCAACTAGTAGGAGGATTTCAAAACGAGACACTTTTTGCCAGCTAGGGACTCTTTTGGTACAAGGCAGTTCATTATCATCACAAATAGAGTAGTATCCCACCATTCCTAGCAGAGGAAATGTGTGGGAAAGGGCTGTAGTTTTCTTGCACTCTGCCTAGTTTGGCAAAGAATTCCTTTAGGTCAGTTGCTAATTAGCAGTCTTCAGAACAGCACTAAATTCTGCAAACACCGTAACCCATGCAGAACCATCCCCAGAATCAGGAACCAGGCAGTCTCAGCCATGATCGTCATGCATGTGAAAACAAGCTTGTTACGAAAAGTCATGTTGTTCTATGAAATAATTATATATTTTAATTTTATGCTAATTTGGAACAAATGCAAGTGTTAAAATACCTTAATTTTTTCAAGACAGTTTTTTCCCCACAGCCTCAATAGAGATCCGCTGAAGCGCCTTGCTTAATAAAGCTGTATAATTCTTCCCCTTGAATTACAAAGGTGACTTTTTTGGTTTGCATCAAGCATAATGTACAGGGTTTGCATAGACACAGAATTTGTGTGTGTGTGTCTCATCTATATCTTAATTATTGATTTAAAAATAATTTAAATTTAGGAATATGGATTTGTCCCCTCCAAGTGTCTGACTTATTGTGTAAATGTTTTGGTCATAATAAATATAGTTGACTGGCTATCACTCACATTTTCACTGCTACTGAAACTCATTTTCAGACACCTCTGATCAGGTTCTTGAAAAAATTATTCTGTCACCAAGAACAATTATGAGTGACTGTTTCTTTTTGCTGTCATTCTGATTATATTCACTGTTTCCCTTTAGTTTTCTGTCCCTGCTGGATGGAAAGATGAAAATTACCCATGCTCTCAATTAATTTTCTCACTCTGCAAATTCAACTTACTGAAAAGTTTTCTCTTAAAAATGAATTTGTTACTTCTGCAACTGCAATCACTCTGCACCCAGATAACCTCAACTTCACTCCCTCTCACAAATATCTACCAGTCCCAGATGGTTCCACTTTATTGTGCCTAACTATGGCATTAGGATGGTCATGCAGATATGGGTGAGCTCAGAATAAGGAGGCATTTTTTTGGAAATCTGATCCCTACTACAAAGTAGCGTTTTTTTGTGGTTTTTTGAACATACTGTCTATGTGGAGCTTCATCAGCATTTGTGAGATGATAAAATTTATAGTCTGCTTGTTGTTGATACAGAAAAGGGTAAGTGACATTTGACTAGCAAGATCACTGAACCGAATAGAGCCTCAACATTGTGGACATGTAACCTCTGTGCATTACACTAAAAATATAAAAAAAAAGTTTTGTATTCTCCTACAAAGGATTGGAAAATGCCTGAAACACAATAATGTGTTTGGAAATGTTTCCCAGGGGAATTTGCTCCATCACCTCCACAGGGATTAAGGTGAGGTTGACTGGCCTGTAGTTCCCTAGATTCTTCTGCTTGCCTTTATTGAACCTTTGGTTTTCCAGTCCTCTGGAACCTCCCCCAGTCACCATGATCTTCCAAAGATAATCAAGAGTGGCCTCACAATGGCATCAACCAGATCCCTTAGTTGTCATGGATGCATTCAGTTGGGTCCCACAGATTTGTGTATGTCCACTTGGTTTAATGTTCCCTAATGTGATTGTCCTAACTGAGGGTAAAGCTTCATTGCTCCAGACTTTCCCACTGATCTCAGGGACCTGCAGTTCCTCAGGGCAAATTTTAGCAGTAAAAACTGAGATGAGGTTGGGTACCTCATCCTTTTCCATGTCCTTTGTCACCAAGTCCCCTGCCCCGTTCAGTGGCAAGCCCTCATTTTCTGCAATCTCCCTTTTGCTGTTGATGGACCTGTAAAAGTCCTTCATGTCCTTTCTGTCTCTCCCAAGATTCAACTGCAGATGGCCTTTAGTCTTACCGATGCCATTCCTGCACATTCAGGGTGTCTCTATAGTCCTCTGTTTGCACCTGTCTTGGCTTTCACCTCTTTTACAATTCCTTTTTAGGTCTGAGTTGATTCAGGATCTCCTCCTTCTTCATCAGTGCAAGCCTCCCTGCCATTTTGGCTTGATTTCTTCCATGTTGGCATGGTTCACTGCTATGCTTGGAGGAGACGATCCCTGAAAACCAGCCAGCCCTCCCGGTCTGCTCTTCTCTCCAGGATCATCTCCTCTGGGATCCTGCCAAGTAGATCCTTCAGCAGGCCAAAGTCTGCTATCCTGTAATCCAGAGTTGTGCTTCTCCTATTTGCTACCTTTTCCTCTCTTGGATTGGGATCTCCACTGCCTCATGGTTGCTGCAGCCAAGACAGCCCCTAACTTTCATATCCCCAACCCTTCCTTGTTTGCAAGCATCGAGTCCAATGGAGTGTTGACCACTGTTGGATCACCAGTGACAACTGCTAGGAAGTTCTCATCAATGCATTCCATGTACCCCCAGGATTGCTTGTTTAATGCTGTGTTGCCATTCAGCACACACTAGGTCCTTCATGAGAACCAGGGCTTCTGAATGTGAGGCTTCTTCCTGTTGTCTGAAGACAGCAATGTCTTCTTCCTAGTTAGGCAGCCTGCAGTAGACATCTGAGACAACATGGTCTGCCCTCTAATCCTAACCCATAAACTGTCCCAGGGCAAGGCTCCATGAATTCCTGCTAGTCTCTCACAAAAAGCTGAATGTCCCCACAACCTTTCTCACCTCTCTTTTCTAAAGAGCATGTGTCCATCCATTGCAGCATGTTGGCCACAGGAGCCTTCCCACCATGTCTGTACAAGGGCATAGTCCTGGAACTGCACACACGCTTTTGATTCCTCCTGTGTTTTTGTTCCATGCTACATCTATGCCGTAGTGTAAAGACATTTCAGAGAGGTGCTCCAGCCTGTTGATTTCTCAGAAAGTATGAGAGCTCCCTCCATGATGCTGTTCTCTTAGCACTTCCCTGTTTATGTGCATGTGCTTGAAGTGGGCTTCCTTCACTCTGATTTGTCATTCATAGGCTCTGCCTTGCCGGCCATACCCCTCGCGCTTTCTTGCCAACGCAGCCCATCACTTCCTCAATGGACTGTGGGTCATCAACTCCCTTCACCCCCTTGCTCCCAGCTTCCAGGTCTCCTCAGCAGGCTTTGCCGCCTGTCTGTTGGCAGAGATGCTTTTGCCTTAATCCACCTAAGAGCTATTTTCTAGAATCTGCCTAAATACTAATTTCAGACATTTGCATTACTAAGTAGAAATCACACAAAGCTAGGCTGAAAGAAACCTCTGAGACATGACGAAGTATACCCAGCTCACTCTTGATTACACATTCATCTAACATGTCCTCAGAAATCTCCAGTGAGGCAGACTGCACAGTTAGCATGTTCCAGCACAATCTGTCCCTACACTTACTTTTTCTTAGCGTCTAACTTAACTCTCTGTTGGGTAAATTCAGCTCGTTAGTTTTGTCCTATACTCGGTGGGGATAGGAAGAAATTCTGATTTCTTGTCATTATAATAATCTTAATATTCTACTCTTCTTTTTATGACAAGCTTTCTCATATTTTTTTAGTTTAGAACAAAGAAGGCACAACAAACCAGAAAATTCTCAGACCTCCCTCATAAGCCATTTTATAAACCTCTCATACCTCTTCTGACTTTCCTCTGGACTCCCAGCAATTTTTTTACCTTTTCCTGAAATCCAAGCATCCAAAATAACACTAGTTAAAATGCCATGTGTAAAATAAAATACCTCCTATCTCCCATGCTTTACATGTAAACATTGCAACACATCTGCTCTGTTTTTTTTTGCAGCAAACTTTTCCAAAATATTCCCTTCTTACCACTGGGAAAAAAGATCACAACTGTTGATGAGCATTTTCTGCTCATTAATGAAACTGGAACAAAACACAGGAAAAATCTGTAAAGCACATTATATAAAACATCTTCCCAATCTGACATTGAACTGTCGTAACTATGTTTTAGTACATTTCTGCAACAGGTGGGGGCACCCACCAGATGGCAATTTCATCCATAACATTTCCATAAGTTGCTTGTGAGAATGTAACTGGTAGTATGTCAAAAACCTTATTAATGTTCAAATATATCACATCCACTGCTTCCTTTGTATCTACTAGGCTGTCAAAGAGGAAAACAGATTGATTTGACCTGACTTGTTCTTGATGAATTGATGTTGGCTGTTTCATATCACTTTGTTATTTTATCATCTATGTGCTTTATAAACTGATTATTTAACAATTTGTTTCATAACTTTTTGGCTACTGAAGGCAGAGTGACTGTTCTACAGTTTCTTTTTGTCATCAGCAATAATCCACAAAATCATGATAATTTCTATTGTAGTCAAAACATTCCTGAATGCCCAAGTTCAAAGTCAACGAGTTACAATGTGATTGTAAATGTTACACATTGTTTTAACTAAATTATGAATTCTAACAAGAAGTCATGTATCTCTGTCCCTGCTTTTGTATTTGGGTTTTGCCTTTTATTTCTTCTACTATTGCAATTGTGCCTGCTCCAAGCCTGTTTCTTACACTGTGAGAAAAAGTATTAAGGACTCTACAGAAGCATTTCTGAATTCTTTCTCTGTATTAGGCCACAAATCCTTTTTCTTACTCTCCTTCCAAGTCCTCTTCAGAAAGGTCTTCCTTCATGATCCTTACACCAGAGTAAGCAAAACAAACGTAGTTTGCTATGGGCATGTCTGCAAACACCTAACAACACTTAGCAAAACAGAACCACCATGTTTCATCCTTCCTTTGCCAATTGCCTTTGCACATCACAAGTGTTCAGGTATTCAAACCGTCTCACTGTTTGGACGTTCCAGCCTGACAGGACTAAACAAGAAATCCAGTAAGATCTGTCTACAGCAATCTCAGTTAAAGATCCACTTTTACCTCCAATTTTTTTCTCCATGTTCAACCTGATTAAATAAACATGGAATGAGGAATCTCTAACTTCTGAGGAACAACAGTTTTAATTAGCTTATAGTACGATGCAGTGCAGCAAAGGACTGTGAGAAATAATAAACTAGGAAGTGCTTCAGCCTTGGGACAATATTGCTGACAAGCGTTATTCTTACAAAAGCCATCAGTAACAAACCACTTTAAAGTTGCTGAAAAAAATCTGGATGCTTTGAATGACAGGCTAGACCATCATGTTGTGAACTGTCTGGTCTTAACCGTTACTCAGAATGGTGTCCACTTACTGTGTGACTCCCAGGACTGCTCTGGATGGAGTCGGGAAGGCAAGGAATTTCCTGTGGTACACAGTCCTACAGCTTCCTCTTGTTTGAAGCTGCTGGACTAGTGGAACATATTGTCCAATATTTGGATGAATTTAGCATCATGTGCTACACAGTTAACCAAGTCAGAGATAACATTATCTCAATTTTTATCGGCAACTTCTTTTAAACAGGAGAAACTCCTTTTTGTAACACTGGACCTTCTTTTGGTTGGCCAGGCTGCTCCTGCACTCTAATGTGGAGACTGCTCCACTCCCCCACACTGCTTCATCTCCACTGCAGGATTTGCCAAAAGAAGGCCACCATCACACACTTTTCTGAAAGGGCTTGCCCGTGATGCCTGAGGTGTTGAAACCTGTTTACAGGGAAGGATGAGTAGGAGTTAAGATACACTGCTACCTTCAGCACCACTGTACTGGCCTCCAGTGAGCTCCTGCGTGGAACTAAAAGGGAAAGTTTAAGCCTATAAAGCCCTAAAGAGTCTGACAAAGTTCTAAATAATGGCAAAATCCACTATCGACATCATTATTCCATACTGCAGCCACTGAGGGTACCAGAGAAGCAGAGTCTCTGCAGAAGATGTGACAGGCAGCTAGCATTTTGCCCTGAGACAACTTCAGTTTTACTCTCCTTACCCATGCCATTTGTCAACTTTTAGCACGTTGTAACAACCAATATTGCTCTTCTTGTATTTCAGAAGAAAAGGGAAGATCAAAGTTAGAGAAGGTGGGGAGTAATTGACATAAATACACAATGGAGCACAGAATTATGTATTACAACTTCCACAGAGCACAGACATATGTGGACACCTGTAACTATTGCGGTGAATCCATGTGTTCATGCTTTCCCATCCTAACTGTATGAAAACTGTCTATCCAAAATTACAGATGAAGTGTCAAATTTAATCCAAAACTTATTCAAATGAGTTAAATCACATTAATGCCAGTTCACAAGCATTTCCTCAGTCATGTTTCTCTCTCTTCAGATCCCGGACAAGTGATATAAAGACAAGACAGTTGATCAAAGTAAAATTTAACTGCCTGTGGCTGAGATTAGGGAGAAAAGTAGTAATTGCTAAATGAGAGAAGGCACTTCCCTGTTAGGTCTGTATTTGAAACGCTGTGGACTTCACAAGTTAGGAGAAGGCTCATGTGACATTAACTGCGTGCTGCTTGGCACTCAAGGTGACAGAAAAGCTGCAACAATTAAGTACTCAAAAGGCTTTTTTGGTAACTTGAATTTAAAGTTTTAGTTGCTGTTTTAATCATTGTTAGTGGACAGGAATTCCTATGAAACAGACTGCCAGAAAACCGGCTTGTTTTCAACACCCTTTACATTCCTGTCAAAACTGAAGTGGGATAACTCTATTTCTCAGTCATTTTGCATTTTCTCAGCCTTCTCCTTTCTCTTTCTGCTTCTGCTATTTATGGAAGAAGAAAGGGAGCACACACACAAAAAAATTTTCTCCTTCGTAACTGCACACTCCTTCCCACTAAAATCTGCAATATTGAAATTAATGCAATTTCCACAGAGGACAGTATAATCTAGTAATTCCTTTAATGCACTTCAAAGTGTGTTTACTATGTGCTGATGCTATCACTTGTCATTCCACAGGGAATTGCAGGCATTCCAATACAGAGCACTCCTGAAGTGGTTTCTGCATGGAAAAGTAGCTTGAGCTGTTTCTGATCTCTCAGAGCTGTTTAGCCCTGACCTCCATTCTCAAAAAAAGAAACAAGCCTCAATGCCTCCTTCAATCCCCTCAGTAAACTGTTATACCATATAAACATACTTATGAATAGAAGACATGGATTTTCTTCCTGCTTATTTTAAGGGAAAATGTCTGAAAAGATTGAATCAGGTTTGCCAAACTCATGTGTCTTTGCACACCATGTAATCGAGAACAACTATACTGTGTTTTGCAGCCCATATTAACATGAAGAGATCACTTTCTGAATCGAAATACACCTTGGAAAAATACACATTCCATCAGTATTAAAAGAAATCCACTCCTCTCCTCCAGCTCACCCTATTCCTATCTCTAAGATGCTGAGGAGAAGATATTAACAATGCAGACAGATGGAATTAGAGAAGTTTGAAATTAATGCGTTTCCTTTTGAGATAACCAGTACTGATACTTCTTACTTCTTTCTGATTTTTACACTGTATTTTTGGTGGGTTTTTGTGGTGTTTTTTTGTTTGTTTGTTTGGTTTGGTTTTGGTTTGGTTTTGTTTTGTTTTGTTTTGTTTTTAATGTTTCCACCTGATGTAAGAACTCTTCAACTATGGAAATTCAGATTATGCCTTGTATTCTTCTTTCACACTTTCCTGCAAGTATGAGATTCACTTTGAATCAACACAAACCCAGGACATAATCCAGTCTTCTTTGACACAAGTGTCTTGCTATTTGGTTCTTTACTCATTTGGTGATTAACAATGGATTTTCATGCAACCAGTACTCTTCTAGAGGAGTATTTTGTTGTGAGGAAAAGTGTATTTCTTTTTTAAATCAGCAATCCTGTTAATATAAAACTGAAGAACTCAAGTTGTTAAAAGAGAATAAATAATATTTTGGAGGAACATTGTACCTAATAAAAAACTAGCAAGCAGATTTCTTGGTTTGTTAGTTTTTTAAAATTTTGCACTGATTTGTTAATTTGAAACTAATCAGAATATCAGTTCTGCTTACTGAACACTATAAAATTAACATCTACAGGCAATTTTTCTGCAGCTTGGAAATGCAATGCATCAATCTGAAACCCACATTACACCAAGTCCTTTGGTATTTCCTTATTTTCTAAATACAGGCTACAAATAAATTGCAGCATTGTTATGATGGTGTAGGTAGGTTACTTCTAACAGCATTCAGAACTGCACACAGCTAATTTAGTATGTCTTCCATTTACAGGCACCCAGTAAGATAGAAAGTTTATTGTTGTGAAGAGCTCTGAAATAAAACAATTTCTCCACTTCCGGAGCACATATTTTTAACCTGATTTACGTCAGCAAAAATTAGCTGCTTTTTCTTTTAATAACTGTACTCTTCTGAGGCATGCCCTTTCATGTGGAAGCTGCACTATATAATGTTACTATTGCATGTATGTGCGTGTATGTACACACAGACACACAACACATGCAAGCCTGTGTTGCCTGTGTATATAGGCCAAAGCATATATGAAGAGTATTACCTAACTGTAGGTTACAAAGTAAGTAAACTCATAATCATTAAACACAATCAGGTTCAATAAGAATGATAATACCAGAGACGAGCAATTCTGTAGCCTGATCTGTAAATGGTATCTTGTACCAGATACTATTCAAAACCTGTCCCTCAATGCTCTACTGAACCACTGGATGGCATCAACCTATAACACAATCAGTTGCTGTTGCTTTACCTTTTTACAATTCTACTGATTATTCTACCATTTGCTACTGCTTTATAAAATTTGTGCATTCTTCATCTAAAACCCCAGTCCTGTGAGTTCATCCCTTTGGGAAAAAAAGTTTATTATCCTAATAGAGATACTAACTGCGACCTTATTACTATTTCAGTAACTGATTTTAATTATACTACAATATACAGCATCAGCTGCACAATACTGAAATAGAAATCTTTTGTTCTCACTTACACATTTCATAGAGTCTAATAAACTTGCTAAGGACATATGAACCTTTAATGGTCAACACACTTTTAAATAAAAAGATAGTTTTAGAGTATGAAATGAGTATTAAACTAATGTTCTTTGACAGCATGCACTGTCAAAGAAATTTCTTGCTTTATAGCTGGCAATATCTGCTAGTAAATCAGAAGAACTATGTATCTAGTCATATTTTATGAAGAAGAAAAAATACTGCTTTTTTTTTTTTTTTTTTTTTTTTAATTTCTAACGCCCAAATACAGGAGCTTTTACTAAATAGTCATTTCTAATGGCTGTGAAAAGTCATGCATCTCATATTCAAAAACCTTCCCTCTTGTCAAAGGTATTGATTTCACAAAACTGTACATCTGGCCATAGAGTTAATACTCTAAGTCAATGGGAATCTTTGAAAGATGACTTATTTGCATGCATGCCACACTTTGCAGAAATGGGGCCTTTATGGACTCAATTCTGCCTTCAAGTATATCTGAACAACTCCATTTCAAGCCAGTGCAAATTATAAAGAAGAACTGAGTGCTGTTTGTATAGTTTGGCATCACTAATAGTTTTCTTCTAAGGAGAGGAAAAGTGCTAAAGTGCTTGACTGGGATGGCCAGATTGTTATGGATAAACGTTGAAATTCACTGGCTCAGCTGTAATGCAACACTGCCAAATCTGTAGGTGAATTTGTACATGCTATTCCAGCTATGCTATGTACGTCTGACATGTAGTACTCGCATGGATGGCCACTGCAAAAAACCCGAACAACTAAATAGGATTGACAGTATGTCTTATGTACTTCCTATAGAAATGACATGCTCTGTCGCTCTCTGTACAGGGTCTGCTAGCTAAGATCTACTGGTAGGACCCTCATAGTTCATATTACAATTTGCCATATCATGCCCATCAGTGTTCATACCCTCATGCTATTTGTGGTTCACTTGAGGGTAGGAGTCCACTTCGCTTATCTCTGAAATATTCAACGAGCATCCAGTAGCAGTCCCTATAATTTATTTTGGGTTGTCTTAATTAAAATGAGATTTATTAGAGAGAAAGAATCAAATTAAACTTTAAGCAGAGTAAAAACATAGTCAGATTAATGTCATGATAAATTTAACTCTCTAGACCAGACTCTTTCTCTTTTTTAAGGTTGCAATATATTAGATAGATAAGAAGGAGTTTAAAAGACTGTATTTCATAAAGTTAATTTGTTGCTGCCCAAGAGCAATGTGCTCTCAAGGCTGGATCCAATAAATGATGATCCCAAAAGTAAGGACAGGAATGGCTATCTTTCAGGCATCTGCCTTCACGGGTCTGGTGGCTAGATTAGATATGTGGATGCAGAGAGATATCCTCAAATGAGAACCAGAACAATTAGTATCCTGAGTGGAAAGCTGCCTAGAGTTAGGCAATAGAATAGCAGGATCATTAAATCTTGCCTCTTAGACATATCAACCAGATTCCTCTTTTTTTCTCTAGCACAAAATCCACTCATCAAACACACCTCTGAGCTTTTCTTTAAAAATGAAGCTAACAAAAGAAGCGGTCTACCATTTCCACATAAAAATTGGTATCTTAGAGCGCTGACATGGGAGAGGGGAACTACTTCCTGGTTCGTTGAATAAAATGCAAACAAAGTAACCTTGAGATTAGGGATCAAACATCTGCAAAGACAGTTTGAGTCTCCAATCCAATAATGCAAAGTGACATAATTTTCCAGGAGACAGACAAATGTTCCTACAAAGAAGAGTCAATGCCTGGTGATTAGGGCATTGATAGATGAACTGGGAGCTTAAATCCTGAGGAGGGAATTTAAACTGGTGGTCCAGTTCTTGGGCAGACAAGCTCCCCATCATCTTGCGCTATATAAAGGGTTATGTTTCACAAGGAAGGGGCAACTGTCACAGAGGTGGGTGTTTTTTTGGTTTTTTTTTTTTTGAAGTCTAGGTTTGTCAGAGTGATTTAAACCTAATGATTCCTGGATTCAGCTGCTCAATCTTAATAAGAGAAGTTAAGCTCTCTTTCCAAGTACTGGGGTAAAGCAAAGTAAGAATTTGCTCCACCCTGCCAAGACTGAGGCAACTCATCATGTACATTATCATTCTGGACGATTTTAAAGCAACAAATGGAGTGTTAATGGTTTAGGTAACAGCTGCACAGTAGTCTTCAGCAGTTTTAGATTTAATTGCATAATTCTGCTCAAGTTCCAGTTAAGGTGCTTGAACTTCTTATGTTTAATTTCGGTTTTTAATGTCTGTTGACCTTCTAGATTTTGTTCTTCATACTGCATATCAGCCCAGCATTACAAAACTAGGAACCAAAGAAGGCGATCAGTAATATTATTCTGTAGGCCCAAACTTCTCATCATGGAGCCTCAAGTCTTAAACCAAAATTTGCTCAACCTTAATATAACTCAGTCTATGAAGTTGGCTGCACTGATGGTTATGCACAAGAATCCAAGCTATTTGTAGAAAGCATCAAACTGCAGCTTTAGCATTGCAGATATCAGAAAAAGAGAGAAACTGGTCTTTCTGGCCCCAGAGATTGCTGGTGTGGAGGGGTGGTGTCTCACCTTCAGTTTTTTGCTCCTTTATTCCATCACAGCATGGAGAGGCCATGGTCACGGCTCACATCTCTTTAAATAAGGCAAAGTAATACCTGAAAGGATCTCTGGATATGTCTACAATAAAGTTCTGCAGACAAGTACTGCTGGAGCACTGGTGTGCCTTTTGCGCTGAAAGGGAGTCATCTCTCAGAAAAAAACAACTTTTTAGTTGGTTTGCTCTGATGACTGACTTCAGGTGATGCAGAAGAGGCCAATATTGCTAGTATGGAACAAAATACAATCACATCAGCTGGAAACACTCTTCTTAGTCCAGAATTCCTACTATATTCGCTTCTGCAGAGCTGCTCTGGCTAACCGACTGCATGTAATGGTCCGTATTGTTCTTTTTAATAATAGTGTGGTTAAATGCATGCCTCTAGCAACCCTGTGAGTGTATCAGAATATATCGGTGTGAAGTCTCTGGGAAAACCCCTTTTTGCCTCAAAAGTCAGGAAAATGCTTTTCCCCATTAAGTTAGGAACACCTCCACTTTAGCTCCCCATAGGAGCTACTGGTAAGATGGCAGACACAACAGTTTTAGAAAATGGCTTCAGAATTCAGATATTCAATTTTTAAGCTGGATTTGAGACCATTAGGGAATTATTATGGCCTTGTATTTTCATCTCATCTATACAATCTTACTCTTATATTATTTATATTGGGTGAGGGAACACAGATTAAAAACAGATTTATACAGTATAGACAGAGACCAGATTAAAATAGCTTGTCTGAATATTTTATCTAGTCTGACTCTCTGGAAGGCTCATCTAGATTGGTTTAGTTATATTGAATAAAAAATTACTTTTCTAAGAAAGCACTTTCTGCTTTCCCTCCTTTGACCCTTTCAATCTCTCATGCTGTCAGTTACTTCTGGATTAAATCCACTTTTCTCCTCAAATCCCAGTCTGGTGAGTCCATGTCATTTGCTTGTAAAAGTCTGACAGAATTCATCATACTATCAGAGAAACTGATTGGAACTCTATCACCATTCCAGTGATACAGTGTCTGATCGGCTGGTCTGTTTGAAGTGGGTAGAATAGCTTTTTGTTCCTGGTAGATTAGCCATGTCTCTCATTTTTGCTGATACAAATACCTAGCTCTAGTTGCACTTCCCCATTCCAACAACATGTAATATTTCGAATTCCCTTGTCATGCAACTGGTGGGTTACTCAGCAAAAGAGGTCAAGGTGCATGGATCTTGGATGACATTTCAATTATTCTAGCCTGAAGACAAATCATGGGGTTTGGCTCTGTATCTTAAAATAAAGGGTCCATAACTCTTAGATTTCTGCCAGCATTTATTCTTCTCTTTATTAAATATGAATTATTTATAAACTTCATAGGTTTTAAACTGTCATGGTGTTGAGCAGTTCAACGTAAAATATTCCATTCCAACATTTGCTGAACAAATCCAGATAAATGCCAGCACCTTCCCTCACACCAGAAATAACCAGAAAACAAATAGCGAGCCACTTATCAAAACAACAGAGAAATAATGTTTTCTGATTTATCACCTATCACATGAGTACTGTTTGAATTTCCTGCATGGATGATTAATACTTTACAAAAAGAAAGATGAATAGTGGACAATCACAGTACTGGAAAAACAAATTTGCTCTATTAATATGTACTGATTTGCCATAAAGTTCACAATTTGAAAATAATTTTGCTGATTCTTTTAAGCTTGAATCCAGAAGAAGTTAGGGTCTTACAAATCACAGAAACATATTAATCTAGTTAGGGAAGGGTTTTCTAACTAATACAATAGATAACTCATTATACTAATTAGAATAATGACAGGAGTATAAATGTCTTTGTAGCACTGGTATAGCTTAACAGGAGAGACAACAACAATTGCAAAGATAACACTCAGATTTGCACGTGCACAGACGCCAAAAAAGGGAGAGAACTTCAAAAAGGAATTAAGCCACTTTATTTCTATATAACCCCTCCTCCCACCAACCAAAGCAGCTGCATTTCATATATTCACTGAATTTACTATAAAACAGTTTTCTGAAATATTTGTCTCTATGTATCCCTTGTATGTAGGGACACTTTCATATCTTTCTTACTCTTTGGCTGGTGCTTACATCTAAGGACTTCAAATGTCTCATCTCAGAGACATTAGAAGCTTGTATACCATCTATCACTTTCAGTCACCCTAGAAGCACGGCAAGGTGATGGTGTAGAGAGAAAGAAAAATAGATAACAGGGTCCACACAGACAAAACATTTTGAATAACAACTGTCATTTCTTAACAGCAAATAGGTTTGGACTTTGATATTACATGTTTTTCTACATGGATGCCAAAGGGCATCTCAGAGAGGGCCGGCAGCGTGGCCTCTTATGCGCAAAATGGTATGTTTTCAACTCATTACTCATTCTCCTTCTTGTACTGGCTGGATTGGCCTTTCACATTACCTGGCACCTTGGGGATTGTTGACTGTTTAAAATAGTCTGGTGGGTGGTTGTTTACACCTGGTAACTGCTGTGCTGTGCTGTGCAAATTATTTCATGCTGAATGTATAAGGTTGAAAATTGCTCCCTTACACGGCGAATATGGCCAATGTCACATGCATAGTGCAGCCCGCCAGGATGCAAAGTGCAACTTCTTTTTTAGGAGAACAGAATCATTGCAGGTGAACTGGATCGTCTGAGTTTCAACACATTTTCAGGAAGAGTGGACAGCTGAGGATGCCTTCTGTTTGCATGTGTTGAGGCATGTGTTAAGACCATACATTTGAAGGGACGGAAATATGATTCTGAAACTGTGTATACTCCTCAACCCTGTGTGAAGACAGCGCTAGAGAAGTGATACTATAAATGTCCATACGTTGCTTTGGACTGAGAGCCGGCTCTGAAGCAGCCTCAGGTGAAGAAGCAATGTGGAATAGTGATTTTAATCCCATTGTGATGCAATGATTTATGCTGACCACATTGATGATATTGACCTGAAATCTTACTGAATCTTCTCAGGATCCCAAGGCTGTTCCTATGGAACCAAGAATGGAGCTGAACTCAAGAGCTGCAAAAAATCCCTGAGATCTTAATAAGCATGAGCAAGGTCAACGTCACCATGCTGAGCTGAAGATCCACATGGGGAAATTGACTGAGCTGTACTGGTTACATACATTTTGTCTTGGATGTACAGTAGGAAGTGATACAGCTACCAACAGAAAGTTCTTCGGTAGCTCTGAGATGGAAGTAAGATATGTCATTACTTTAAATGGCATTGCTTTACAAAACCTACTTGCAAATGATTTCAGATATGGGAGAAGAAGAAATGGCCACTCCAAAATGTGGAAGCAAGAGGTAGGGCTAAACATGCTGCTTTTTCTTAGGAGAAGATGTCTTGTGTCTTGCCCTGCTTGCAGGATGATTTTGTGTTAGGATCTTCATTACTGGTTCATGGATCTAAAAAGGTTTTCTTTTTTCCCTTACCTGTTCCTTTAATTGAAGTGTGGGATTGAAGTCTATCAAAGAATATATGTTTTGCTTTCACAAAGAACTTTCAACCTTTTGGTGACATCTGTCATTAACTGAAATGCTTCAGCAACCTGTATCTATAAGCCATGAGGCATTACAATATAATTACAGGGCCAGAAAGATGCATGCATATTGATGCATTGATGCATTTTCATTATTTTCAGCACATCAAAAAAATTTCTTGAAAATATAGGGCAAGTCAGTGTGACTGAGCAACCTCAGAATAAAGCATTAAGGAACAGGGACAGAGACATTTAATGCAGGAAAGCATTCCACACTAAAGGTATGTCAATGTGATTGACAATGATAGTGTCAGTCCTGAGTCTAGAGAGATGTAAGCAACAGAACTGATAATAAACATCAGATTTTTCAATGCTAAGGAGTTCCCAATCCATCCCTTCTTTTACTCATCTGATCTGTAACATATTTTCCAAGAAAAACACCTCTATTAACCAAAGCAGGATTCCTCTAGGCCAGAAAAACCCTACCTTACGGTAGCCATTATCCTCCTACACAGTTTGGATACAGTGAGATGTAGAAAGAGGAGAGTCCTGCTAACTGAGTTGCTATACTGAAGGCAATTTTAATGGTAAATCAGAATACGTCTTTCATAGAGATTGAACTCTCTGAGGAGGAAGTTACAGAGCAATTAGAGATGCAATTACAGTAAGTCATCAGGACCAGATGGTATTTCATTCAAGGATTGAAAGGAATAATGTGAAAGAATTTACTGAAGAGGATATTTATTCTGCAGCTTCCAAAGAGGCAGGCTTCACCCTCTCAGCAGAATGAACAGCGTACTGAATAGTCCACCGAGTCTCTGGTTACACAAGACTGAGCTTTGGTCTCTGGGTACTTGCTGCTCCCTGAGTAAAGGAATGAGTCTTACACTGTAACTCTGAAAGTCAACAGCTTTGGACTCTAAAGAAAATCTGACTTCCACATTGAGCGATTTCTACTGAGCAAAAAGGTTTCAAGAGGCCAAGGTGAAACTCACCAACTTTACCACAAGCTCAGATAGCAAAACTAGTAGAAATGCAGAAGGTGCTGCATTTGTTCTTTCCTGAAATAGGTAAGCCATGGGTTCAAGCTGGATTGGTTGGATCTGTGAAGTAAATACAAAACTCTGGCTAGTAAGAGATGTACCAGTGCAAAGGGCCAAACTGTGGCTGATACGTAATGTGCAGACAGGTGCGATGCAACTCTCATAGTAAGGGCAGGCTACAGGACTACAGAATTACCCAGAGCAATGTTGCCCAATCCCAGTGTAAACTGTATGATTCTTCTGAGCTAAAACCAATTCTTCCCTCTGAACTGTGAAACTCTTCTTGATTCTCTTAAGTGTTAAAAATTTGTGGCTGTCGACCATAAAAACTTTTGTCTCATGTTCTCAAAGTTCGGACTGGGTTTTGT
This sequence comes from Falco peregrinus, assembly GCF_023634155.1. NCBI lineage: Eukaryota > Metazoa > Chordata > Aves > Falconiformes > Falconidae > Falco > Falco peregrinus. Next base: position 73,014,395 of record NC_073723.1, read on the forward strand.
GCATTTGCTTTTTTAGCTGCCCAAAATTTAGCATAAGCCTCTTGTCTGCAATGGTGGAGAAGAAAACTTGAGCTGAAAGGAAATAAAAAAAACAACCAACACATAAATGAATAAAGACATATATAAATGTTTTAATTTATAGCAGTATAATGGTATTTAATGTGTCATACCTCATCTACCACAATAATTCAAGAGGGACATTTGGGGGGTGTGTGATACTTTAATTGCCATTGCACTAATGGTTAAGAACTAAGCAGCCTTGGGTTTATGATAGCAATAATGAAGTGGACCCAAGACTGTACAGATCGCTACATATGACACAATAATCTGATATTCAATAGTAAAGACTTGAAAAGGTTTATTGGGTAAAATATAGACTAGATGACACTGATGTTAATATCTAGCATTCAGACCTTCAAGACTGGTAACAACTATTTTAATAGGCAGCATACATAGGATTTTACACTGAATGTGCATATATTTCTGCCATGCTATGCTGGCCAATAAGAACTGATTAAATACTGAAGATGAAACCAACCCCTAACAGTTAACAGCTAGAATTTTCTGGGCACTTCTGCATATTGAGCTAGCTCTACCATATATTCAGAATACACTGTGCATAATCCAGTGCAATTAAACCTACTGTTTATGCAAGTTATTCTTAAAAGCAGACTCTTTTTCTATAGATAGCAAAACTGCTCCTAAGAAGACAATCTTGTGAAGTGTATATAGAACCAACTTAATTCACAGCCAGGGAAACTGTCTGAGAATATAGTTGATAGGTTTGTAAGACACTGATAGATATAATTTGAGATTATTAAATTTAACATTTGCTCTATCAGATAAAACCCAAAACCAAACAAACGAAAAGAAGCATGAACATTTTCTTCTCTCTCAAGTGTGGATGTACCTAGGGGTACTTTTCTTGTGTGAAACATCTCTGCAGCACTCCCAGTAAACTCTGCCCAAAAAGCCAATCCCATTCCTGGGTGCCCAAAGTATAGCTGATAAATCGATAGAGTGACAATGTGTCTAGTTTTATACTGGCTTAGAGCACACAACAGCAGAAAACTGCCACTTTCACCCTATTCATCAGGGTGGAAGGTCAAAAAGCTATACCCTTCAGAGTTAATATAAGCAATACTTATTTTACATATTTTTATAAAGAGAGAACTTTAGTGCATTACTAAAGTTTGCTGATTGTACTAAATGGTTTCAGGTATTAAAATATTACAAAGGACTAAACTGCCGAAGGGTTTGTAGAAATTGGGGGGATTGGACCATCTTACACAAGACGTTACAGAAATGAGCTCTTCTTCTGAAGGCACTATGTGAAGACTAACCAAATCCCTGGAAAAAACTTACTTTGGTTTGGGCTGTGCAGGAGTATGAATAAATAACTTTTATGACACAGGGGAGAAAACTGAGACAAAAGATTATGCTGGCTAATCTATGCCAGATTTTGGATTCCAACAGTTCCAGGGCACACATTCATATTTCTCAAGTACACTATACATATCTATATATTTATATATTTTGAATGCACAGTTGAAACGGCAAGATGGAGCTGTAAGATAATCCTCATAAACAAATCTGCATTTCTAAACTTTATTAACAAGCTGCCAATCTGTGGCCTGCTGGAAGGCAAATAAAACTTTGTTGCAGGCAATATAGAGTTCACCAGCCATTTAAAACCTGATGTCAAACTAAAAATTATCTACTGTTTATTACAAACCTTCCCATCCCCTCAGAAAAAAATGCTGAACATAGCTGGACAATTTTCAGAGCATCTGGGATGGAGAACCTGTTTGAAAATAAGTATATGTAACCTGTTTCATTTAACAGTTTACCTATGTTTATTTACAGGATTTGCAAGGGCTGCAGAGATGAGCAGCTGGGATGCTTCTGTGCTTTGATGGTTAACTGGGATGAATCCTTTCCTTTCTGCAATATGTGGAAAGGCAGAAACGGGCTCTGCCACTCTTTTTTCCAGGCCTTTGACAGACACAGCAGTTTCAAATCCCATCTGATGGAGCCTAAGCATGGATTAGTACATCTGTTCTCTGACTTAGTCCTACCCTATCTTTGTTTGGCTCTGTCTATTTTTTTTGCTGGTAGCACTGCCTTCATTTCTCCAGGACAGCTGGCTTACGGACAGTTTGTTATGCTGTTACCCTATTTCAGGTAAAATTGCTGCCACCCCTGGCCTGAAACCGTGCTTCCTCAGTTATCATCCATACAGTCTGTTCAGCTCACTTGTTAGATAGGTGAAATATCACTGGCAGTCAGATGAGAGAGTTGGTTGAAAGGCTCGCTCCTGACACAAGAGACTCTCCACAGAAAGAACTGCAGGGAAAAGGCCATGAAATGACCGCCCCAGGGAACGTATTCTGCAACGTTAGCAGCTCTAAAGGAAAGACTGTAGTCTTGATATTGTTGACTCAGAGAGGATTGCAATAGGATGCCTGGAGCTGTTGTATATCCATGCCAAAGGATGGCTGAACCACACCTGAAGCAGTCCCTAAACTACTGCAGAAAACAGTCTGATACAGACTATAATTTTTTTCCATCTTCTGGGTTGCAAACTTCATGTGTGATCTAGCCACCCCTGCTTTGGAAGGGGCAACACTTGAATTAAGTGTGGGAGCACTGGTAAAGGCAACATGCACAGTTCTGCCATGTCTGTTAATTCACCCTGTGTCAACTCAACTGGATTAAAACAGCAGGGAAGAAAGGTAATCAGTGCACCAACCTAGACGGGTAGCTATTACATGGTTTCTCTATAGCGTGAACTTGAGTGCTTCAGGCTAGTTCATCAGACTGTGAATTGGTATAGGCAGAGCATGTAAATAGATGTTTTGTCAGCAATCTGCTCTTTTGCACAACAGAACATGGCTTGTGTTCTTCTAATGCAATCAGCACTGTAACAGGCCTGCAAGGTGTTTTTCTTTTTAACCGAAAACTAATATTATGTAAGGATGGTCAGCAGCATCTTCACTTAGCATTAGTAGTAATATAAATGTGCTTGTAAATTACAAACAGAAATGATAATACCTTTCTTTCCTACCCCAAAACACATAGAACATTTCAAATGTCTAAACAGTTTTGTAAATCTTGGTTCTAGGGGTGCTGCAGTTTGGCAGAGGAGGATGTCAGTCTGTATTAAACTATTTAATCCAGTCCTCATATTAGGTTTCAGCGCCACACTCAACCCAGATGCAGAAATACAGCTCACTGTAGCAGTCTTCATAGTAACGACAGTAAAATTTTAGCTACAATAACATTGAAATGGCTACTGTAAAGGAAGCCATAAGTAACTTCCAGATTTTGGATGTTCACACATGCCCCTGGCTTAAACAGAAATAATATTACTACTTATCTTTCAGGGGTACTGAGAAACAAACAAAATTATTGTAATTCTTGATTTTTTTTCTGTAAGTCAGAAGTTAATTACTTCACAGATGGCAGAACGGTGAATGGAATGAATGCAGTCAGTTTGCCTAGAACACTGGATTCCAGAACATAGGCAGCGAAATGAGACAGAAAAAATTGCTGGCAAATAATAAATATCTATTTCCTTTTTGCTTTAAATAGACTAAAAGGTCAAGAGAAATGTAAGACTGATATTTATCCAAGTAAATAGCAATTACACTACTAGGTATATTGGTCCACCAGCCATCTCAGACAGAGGGATGAGCACTACCTTGGCTAGTAAAAGATATCCTTCCATAATATTTATTTCTTTTATATTCTTTAATCAGAATAGATTGAAATAAATAGTCCTAAGGGTCACTGCTATTCTGCCTTTTTGCTAACAGTGATAGAGATGAAGTTTTTATTACCCATTTAAGGACATAAAGAAAATATTTTCATAGTTTTTAAATGGATTATATGTAGGAACATTATAGACAGCAATTTACAGCATTCATGGTTTGCACATAAGAAGCATTTAGCACCCGTAGCAAAATATTCCCTTTTATACTTTAGTGCCGAAGTTTTTTGCCTACTTCAATGATTTAACACTGACGCAATATTTGTAAACTAATAATAAGAATGGTTAAGGCCTCTCAGAATAAGCTGAGCTAAAATATTAAGGAGCTAGCATTAGAGACAAGGATCAAAAGCTACAAAAGTAATGTGTCAGTTCTGGCTAAATTCATCAGGCATGTCCACACGACTGCGCTGAAAACAACAGATGTGAGCGAGTGCTGGGTTTTTCTTGTACTTTAACTTAATCTGCTAGTTTTAATTATTGAAATTAACATTTTGATATATATATATGATATTTATATTTAATATAAATTATATATATATATAACAATACTTAATAGTATATTGTACAGGTTTATGCTATGGTCATTAGAGCTTTCCCACTGACAACTACCAACTCCCCTACCCATCACCTGAGGTTAGGGACAGGGTGTATTTAAAATCTGCTGTGCCTGAATAGCCACTACACAGCTGATGTAAAGATGAATGAAATAACATCTACTGTCCAAACTGCAACACTTCATCATTAATTTGTTTTAAGTTTGTTCATTACTGTGGTAAGAGTTCTTCAGTTATGACCTGCAAGGAGCCTCAGCTCTTGCAGGAATCTGGATACGCTGAGTCTTGTAGTAAAAGTTCTGTGATCAGTTTTTGTCAGTTAAATGACATAAAAGATTTTCCACATTCTCTTTACAACAGGAACAGCATTTAGATAGTCAGCCATGGATCTCTTACAGCTCAACGGAACAGTAGGATCCACCATAAAGGACTTTTTATTTTGATGTGATACTTTTCTATCTGAAATGATGTGATTTACACTCATTCATAACAGCAGATTTTTCATATGTAATAAAACATCCATTGGACTTAGAAGAGTATTTACTGGTTCTGTTGTGTTCAGCAGAACATCAGAGTGAAGTAAACTCTCGATGCAATAACCAAGACCTACACATGAGTCAGCGACAGTGACACATCCCTGCTTAGCTGAACTCTCAGGTATGGCAGCACTTTTGGGACCCCTGAAGACCTAATGACAGGACGCGGCACGCTGAAAAGTGTGGAGGTGAAACCAGCATATTGCTGCAGGGACCCTGGATGCTCAGCTCAGGATTCATCCTCTACAATAAATCATTCTTCAGCAAACACCTTTTAAAATGGCAGATCACAGTCACCCTTAGTACAGTAATTTGTACCTTAATATGAAGCCTTTGTCCTGCTAGAATTTCAGTGTAAGGGTAAGACTGCAAAGGAATCTGAGAGATTTAAGTACCTGATACCCTTAGCTACCAACTGGGACTTCAGTGTATATTTCCTCCGCATCCCTTAAATATTGTAGTCTGGGGAGGAAAAAGTCTGTTTTGGAAACAGATATACTTAAAAAGTAGTTACAGAAATGAAGTCCTATTTAAGCACAACCACAGTTACGCCTGTATTTTTAAAAACTCCAGGGCTTGATTGCAGCAATTCTAGGCCAATAAACCTCACATCTAAACCTGGCAAATGGGCTGAAATGATAAATTAAGCAGAATGAAAAGAGACCTGAGAGACCAGGCTCGCTAACATGATCTACTTGGCATGGATTCTGCAAGGAATTATCTCTTACTGTTCTTTAAGTGTAAATAAAATAGTGGCTATGACAGGAAAAGTTCATATATTTCATTTAAAAATCCAAGTTTCTACAGAAGAGGTAACTGCAAAGGTGTGAGGTGATGGGCAAAATACACACAAAATCAATGAACTGCAAAAATATAATATCAATATGCACGTGACACAAGGGGCTGATTCCAAACATCTGCTTTAAAAGCATAGGGCAGGGAGTTAGGGTTATGAAGGTTTTTAGTTATTATTTCAAACAAAGTGTGATTCAAAGTACCTAAGTATCGAAGTAAGTTAGACATTTAAATTCCCAGTGCAGTCAATGATGGATTTACAGTCTCTCTGTGGTCTCTGGGAATTCATGAAAATTCAAGAGGTCACCAATCTGGGCTGTTTACCTCTGGCACAGCTTATTGCCACTGTAGCGTACATGGCAAAACAGATAATATACTTGCTGCAATTCAGTACTCACACATTAACTTAAAATCACTGCTGACCTTCTTTTAGGTTAATAACTTAGGTGGCACGCTGCAGCAGCCAAAATGTCATTCTGTCACTTCTGTTAGAGATCTGGAAAGCCTCAGCAGATATCAGGCTTGGATGTTTGGTGGCAGTAAATTGCCCAAAGACCATCTGTTAGAACACAGCTGATGGCAAGTGAGGTGCTTCTAAAAGGCATTTCAATGTTTTTCCATGGTGGAAGCTATACTAGAAAAAGAGCTAAGCTGTGCCTGACCAAAAACCCCTCCCAGATGTGTCAGCTTTTGTATGAAAGTTGTACAGTAGGCCCTTTGGGCTGGTTAGATACAGAACTGAGAATCCTCCTCTGCAGCTACCTGCCTCCTTTCAAACAGGAGAAAGACTGTCTTTACAGTAAGTAAACAGCAGTGAGTAACTGCAAACTCACCAAAAAAGAGGATTTCCTAGTATTCTTGTTACATGGACCTGTCTCCACATAAATGACAAAGAATAAAAATTTACTGGTTAGCTAAAATCCAAGACAGAAAGAACACAGCTGGATTTTGACTCTGCTTCTAGAAGTCTGTCTGCATTCCATCACAGAGATGGGCAATATAAAACACACAAAAAAATCCGATTTAATGAATGAATTATGCTAAATAGATTACCCTAATACAGTCTCATTTATCTGCTACAATTACATATAAAGAATGCATATGAAAAAGAAGCAGCAAACAATGACACATTTGAGTCTAGCCACTTCACTTAATGAGTGAAATGCACACTGAAAACCTAGCACTATTTTGTGACCTGAATAGAAACTCTTTGCAGAGCTGTACAAAGATATAAACCTGAAATACAGGATGGGATACAATCTTGTGTAGTATCTACACAACAAAACCTTGGCTATTGTACCAAAACCTGAGATTACTCTGTCAGTGTTCAAAGAACTCAGATTATTTCTGCAAAGCATTAGTAGAACTGTTCATTCAGCCTTCTAGTCACATAGTGAAGACTACATAATTTGCTTGTGGTTGTACAGGATCATGCTACATCAGTTTTTCCTCTAACTTCATGCACATATATAGAAAGAAATCCCACAAAATATAGTTTCATGGCACACAGACAGAAAACGTGGAGATATGTCAGGTGTCCGGCTCTTCCACACAGCGGAATAACAGCAGTTTTGTTATATTCAAGATTTTCCAGCATGATTTTAGATTCAAATCTGGAAAAAACCCTCACCACTTAACCATATGCTACTCTTTAAGTATGAGTCACCTGTTGACTTCAGTGTGACTACCCATATGCTGAAGGTGTACAACATATTGAAATACTTTCTTAGTTTAGAACCAAAGTTAGAAACAAGATATATCCTTCTTGTAGAGACCTGAAATGGTATGACATTCCCCGTGCAAAAATTCACAGATTGTATCAGGATAATGAAAAATAGAAAATAATTATCAACCTAATTGAGAAGATGAAATAGAAAGGGATTACAGAATGGCAAGAAAACTTCGGTATTCTGGGATGACTAGAAAGAGACTAATTCACAGTAACAGAATTGTATCACTATGTCTTTTGTGGTTTGAATGCTATAGAGCACTCTAATTTCAAGTTTCCTACCTCTTGCCAGTCAGTAAATAATTCTCTGAGATTGAAGAAACACCACATTGAATGTTTTTGGCAGATATGGAAATGCAAGATTATAATGGTATCCATGAGGTTAATGTCTAATAAATACCAAAATTCCCCAACTTCAAGGCTTATCCCTTCAGCTAAATTAATGCTATGAAGTTTGAAACACTACCAAGCAAAAGTTAAGACATGTCAGATAATATCTGGAGTACAACTTCAGTTCTTACACACTCATCATTTGCAATAAAGTCCTTTAGGGAAAATATCACTGAATCACAGTACAAGCTCATAGCAATAATGAATTACAGTTGCAAGGGTGTAAAGGTAGGTTTCCTTCCCAATTTATTCTAAGATCAAGGTGACATACTGAAATGAATTCATTACTGTGAACTCTTATTAACAATGAAAGTCTACAAAATCAGCAAATATGAAAAATATTATATGTAAGACATTGTAAAAATCTGAATTATTTCATTAGCAAGCAATATAGTTTCAGGTCAATTATGGAAATATCAGTTATGTTTGTTTTATGAGGAAAAACAGAGTAAAACACAGACTTACTTGAGTAAGCTAGGTATCTTACATTTAGTCTAGCAAAGAAAACTGTCATCTTCCTGTCTTTCTACAAATCATACCAATGTAGGCATTCATCTTTAACTTTAGTTATGTAAGCTCTCAACTGTCTCATCAAAATAATGAACATAACAGGCAAATTCTATATATTAATCAGTATGTCTCATATATGTAAACTCTGTTACTGGGCTGATGAATGCTATGTTGATGCTCAAATCACAGAAGCCATATGTTTTCAGGCCAAAAGAGACCATTAGAGTTAAATAATCTGCCTTGTTGCATCAATGAGACAACTTTTACTCAGTGATACCTTCACAGAAAGAACCTTCTCTTTTATTATGCAAATGAAAATGATCTGCCCTAGAGTAAATTTTGGAGAAAGCTATCTAGTTTTGAATTGAAGATTGCAAAGAGAGAGTAATTCACTACATGACCAGCATGGCCTAATTAATTACTGGTGTATTTAAAATGTTCTGTCTTGCTTCTTAATGTGAGCATTGATAATTTTGATTGTCACTCAGTAAATCATGGGGTTTTTGTTTGCCAGATCAAAAAGCTAGTTAACTTGTATCTTTCCTCTGTGTATAAGTATTTCTGAATTCATCTTATTATTATATCTGAAAATAAGCAACCCAGATTGCAGTAACTAGCAAAGAAGTTAGTTCAGGCTCTAAAACCCTTAAAAATATGCGGTAATGCAAGACAACAGAGTTATGAATTGTGTGTATTTGGGCATTTTAAAATCTGATACCTTTTCCTAAAGCTATTTATAGCTCAGAACAATGTTCACTGAGCTGTGCAGTCCCAGGTCTCCCACTTACGTATGGTAATATTTCTGAACATTCGGTCTCCTTAACATTAGTCAAGGAAGACCTCTTCGTGGTATTGTTCAAGAGTAAGTACATATCATGCATTTTACTCTTGAGGTTACATAAGGATATTTTAGGCAGTTAGGCATAAACCCCAGGACCTTAATGAGCATCTACAAATATTTTCCCTTACTAAACTGCACCACAGAACAAATTTGTTAGAAGATAAGCAATATTTTGTTGTTCCAGCTCTAGTGTTTTAATCACATAAGAAAAGTATAGAAGAATATGATATATTTTGTTAGATTTATTGGAAAATATCAAATAAATCTATGGATTTATAAGCTTGTCATCAGGTCTGAAAAGGCAACAATCATTCAAACTAATAGGAAGAGAAAAAAATGTTCTGAGTTAAACTTAATGCTGTTATGTACTTAAGATAACTTGAGACAGATGAATAGTTAGAACCAATAGTTAGCACCACAGGTATTTTTATAGCTTGCTTGTTCCTGGATTGAGGAAGATGACCCAGGTATCAAATATCTAATTTACAATCTCAGCATCATTCATGACTGTACTTCTTACTAGATGCTGTGCTATGGTTCTTCTTATAGCACTACAGGAAAACATTTGTTTTGAATATCAGAGAGATCTAAAAGTGGAAAAACTACTTATGACTGTGGCAGGTTGACCCTGGCTGGGTGCCAGGTGCCCACCAAGCTGCTCTATCACTCCCCTCCTCAGCAAAACAGGGGCAAAGAAAATAAGATGAAAAAACCCTCATAGGTCAAGATAAAGGCAGTTTAATGAAGCAACAGAAAAAGTTGTGCATACGGAAGCAAAGGAAAACAAAATGTGTTATTCTCTACTTCCCATCTGCAGGCGATGTTCAGACACTTCCCAGGAAGGGGCTTCAGTATGTGTAGAGGTTGCTCTGGAAAATCAACATCTTAAATGCTCCCCCTTCCTCCTCCTTTCTCTTAGCTCTCATACCTGAGCAGACATCAGATGGTATGGAATATCCCTTTGGCTAATTTGGGTCAGCTGTCCTGGCTGTGTCCCCTCCCAGGATCTTGCCCACCCCCAGCCTACTGGGGGCAGGGCAGGGGGGGAAGGTTGGAGTGACAGCCTTGGTGCTGTGCGAGCGCTGCTCAGCAGAGCGCTGCTCAGCAGTAGCCAAAACCCTGCTGTGTTATCACCACCTTTCCAGCTACCAGTACAGGCACAGCTCTACGAGGGCTGCTGTGGGGCTCAGCCAGACCCAGCACAATGGCCCAGGGTATTAGACACATAAATGCAACAAGGCTGACCTAAGGAGTACCTTAGCTCAACCATTGCTCTATATTTTGATTACCTAAAGATATCTATTGTGGCCTTGTAAAATTTACATTATTTATAAGTAACACTAAAGTAGTATTTTCTCTTTTGGTCTCACTGGCAATAGAACATTTCTTCTGTATAGTATCTACTGGACTGCAGCCTAGTTCAGTAGGATGCTAGACCCATTCTTGCTTAAAAGACTCTAGAGGTGACCTCGTTGGCTGTCACATTCAGCTTCCCTATCCATCAGCATGGTCTGCATGCATACTGGAAAGCCAGTGTTGCACAAATCATTGTGATTTAAATGCCTGTTACCTACAGAAGTTCCCCCTGCCTCCTTGTTTTAGTTTGCTTGCAGACCACTGCAGAAGAAAATCTGCTTTAATCCCAACCTGTAGACATAAAGCTTCATTCACCAAAACTGCCAACTGGTACTCTTTCATCACTATTAAATCTACATGAAAGAAGGTAATCTTCAGAGAAATCTGTGCATTAAAAAAAATCGGTAAAAGAAATCATGGTTAATGCATAATGCAGGCCACAACTGCAGATAATAGAGCGAGCTACTCTCATTACCTTGGTATTCTGCAGTACAAAGGACATAGAATCACAGAATCATTTAGGTTGGAAAACACCTTTAAGATCAAGTCCAACTGTTAACTCAGGACTGTCAAGCCCATCACTAAATCATGTTGCTAAGCACTGCATCTACATGTTTTTTAAATACCTCCAGGGATGGTGATTCCACCACCTCCCTGGGCAGCATGTTCCAAAACTTGACCATACTTTCCATGAAAATAATTTCCTTCATATACAATCTAAACCTCTCCTGGCATAACGAGGCCATTTCCTCTTGTCCTGTTGCTAGTTACCTGAAGAAAAGACCTACCCTCACCTGCCTACAACCTACTACCCTGCTTTCAGAGCATCACTAAAAAAAGTCTTTCACTCTTCCCTGCCATGTATCTGGAAAACATCCAGATCTCTGAAGGACTCAAGTTCTATTTCCAGCCTTCTCTGGTCTCCCCATTAAACTAGATTATTCAATATGGTTATACTGGCAGTATACACTTGACTGCTCTTCTCTCACTTAGTGCAGTAAGTAAACACAATGAATACTGAAAATCAACCTGCTATGAAATTCCTTTTGCTTCCAAGGCTCTTCCTTAATTCCTAATGACAACTTGCTCAATGTCGGTAAAGGTGATTTTATAAATCCAGATTTTCTCAGAAACTGTCAGAAGTGTGTGTGGGGAAGTAAACTTTCTCTTTTCCTAGAAACAGTCCCAGATCTTTACATCAGTATTCCTCTAACAGTCAGATTTTAAACTTATGAAAGCAACAGACCTCATAAAAGCAGCTTTGAGAAGTCTGATTAACTAGTTCTACGATATGAATTTTGTGTTTTCTTAGTATATAATCTATTTTAATTAACCATGAAGTGGAATGTTAATTACTGTTGTCATTTAATTTTAGACAGTCATATCAGTTGTGGAATGGACTTCAGTGGATGTTATTGAAAATGCGTTTGAAAATCAAAATGTGACAAATTAAAGTGTTTTAAATAAGTGGCATTCAAATTATGTCCTGCGAGTAGGTGGGAAAAAAATTTTGGTCTGCAGCCTAGATCCTGGATGTCATGTCACTGCAAGGAAAAGCCTCTGTGGCAAGTAGATTAACATAGACAGTGCTTTACTTTTCCACTTAACCAGAATTTTTTGCATTAGACACAGGCTGCATAGACATACACTGGATGGGTAAAAACAAGAGGGGCAGCTCTAGACAGAAAGCGTCCCTCAAGAATTTTGGAATATTTTCTTGTACTAGCACATGTATTTTCTTATCTGCACTTTGCAGCTGTCTAGCAGACACTAATGAGAGATTTCATGTTCATACCAATTACTTGAAATATTTAATGTCCTTCTTAAGGTGCATTTACACATCAAAGAAATGACTCAGTCCAAGCATCCCACAATGCTGCAAAGGAAAAAAAAATGTCCTCTCTTTGTGCTGTAAGAGAAATGACTTTCAGTTCTCCTGTAGCTAAGGATACATCACCAGTTTTATTTCAGACCTTCATTTTCAGAGGTTGATAAACCAGGGCAAAAGCGCTGCGTTTATACAATTCTGGGTAGCTACTATATCAGGTAAACACTGAAGTTGTACCCTCCTTAGCCAGTTAGTGACATTTTAAGGTGGGCAGCAATCAGGATCCCCAAAACCACCTGAACACAACAACAGTGAAAGATGTAGTGTGTACCTAACAGACAGCTGGACTCTGAAGAAAAATAACCCACCCTATCATATGCAACTAGGGTGCTGGAGATCAGTTTCTAAGGTCTGAGGCAAATCACTAAACTTATCTGTCTGTAAATACACACTTCTGGAAATAATAAATTATCTTCCTTTATTTGTTTTGTCAGAACTCACTTGATAACTTTCATTAAATGTTTCTGTGAAGAGCAGTGGGTGTTAATTAATCTTTATTATTTAAAAAAGGAGTTACTGAAACAATCGCTTTCAATCGGTGAGACAATTATAAAACGTGTAGGTTAGGTTGCCAGTGATGTGTTGCAGTGATGGTGGCCAGTAACTTTGGTAGCAAGTCTCAAATTTATATGATGTTTTAGTGTTTTGGTTTTTTTAACTGCTAGAAAACATATTCAGACATTTCTGTCATAATTTACACAAAAACAAAGAAAGCTGGGCTTGTTAAATAACAGGATCCAATTAATTTTATATCAATCTAATTTTGTGTACTACTATCTTCCTAAAAAATCAGATCTCGCAGCTCAGAGTGGTTGGTTACAGCCCACTGTTAACTATGTGTGCACTAACCTGCCTCTGCCTAAGCCTGTCTACAACCACAGCATTTCTAGTTGGTGAGAAGGGATATGATCCGTACAGAAGGCAACAGATCAGCCGGGTGGTAAGTGGTGAGCCCAGAAGTGTCTGCCTGAAACACCAGGCACTGAAGCGCCCTCCTGTCACTGCACCATGAGGCAACCTCCGTCTTGCCATTTTCCATCCAAAGAAATTGTCGTTACTGCTAGAGACTGTTGCTCGCAAAGACATCTTACCCTCCGTACATATACATTATCTAAATCTAGCCTCACATCCTTTAAGGTCTTATTAGATCTGTCTCTGGTAAGGAAACATCTTTAGCTGTTAAATTGAATAACATTTTCCTAGCACACATACTCCAATGTCTGAGTTTGGTTCACAGCCTACTGCTTCACTGTGTATAACCTTCAGGTTTTTTAAGAAATAAAGTCAGCATTGGGAGTACATTTTCAACCTTAAAATAGCTGGAATCATAATTGTAACTTTTTTGTTTGGAATACTAATACAAATAAATACATTGACAAATATGAAGTGTACTTCCCATATGAAGAGAATGTTTATGAATAATACCGAGATTTGAAAATCTGTAATTGTCTCACATTTTTCACCGTTTTGAAAAGAATTTTAAATCTAAAACTTACAGAAATTTAAAGTGGAAGTGTTAGTCTTTGAAAAACAGTATAGTTCAAAGTATAACAACCCCCCTGCATTTTATTTTGATGGGAAAGCACTAATATTCAAAATACTCTCAGTTTATCTTCTCTATACTAAAAATGACAGTCCTTTTATAGTAAAATACATACTTGTCATTCCATGTAAAAATTCTAGTTGCTGAATTTGGAATGGGAAATTTTTTATTATTAGTGCAGGCAGTCTTTGATTTATAGGTCAGATAAAAAAAAAAAAGGTCCCAAGCAAAAATCAGTTTCATGTTTAAGCCTTTTCTTCAGTTAGTACTCCCTCAGACCAGAAACTATTAATCTTTGTGGCTTTTCATTCCTAGGAAAAATTAGCTGTTGGTACTTAATCTCCTTTCAAATAACTTTTCTTTATTTTTCTGTCATGAAATACAGGTTCAGAGGTGCTGTGTGTTACTGTGTGGTCAGTATGGCTCCAGGCAGAGAACAGAGAACTTCAGTAAGCTACCCAGAAAATATTTGTGTCCTCATTCAGAACCCAGATATTACACTATCAAAATGACATTAACATCTGTGCAGAAACGTACAGCTCCAGATGGAACCAGATAACGATGTCTGTAATTTCACAAACAGGTGTGTGGGACGGTGGGGTGGGCAGGAATAAAAAGCTACAAAAAGAGGTTACTGCAATGACAAAATTCTAGGACTTCAAAGGAACTAGTAACACAACCATCACCAGTGTTCAGTAAGACCTGGGAACTAAATACTTGCAGGTATCCCTTTCGCAAGTTCAGCTGGAAAGGACAGAGGACCTGTGACAGGGCACAATGCAGCCGTAAGTCAGCCACAGACTGCAATGGCAAAGAAATAAACTTTCTATATGGGTACATAACGGCATGATTTGTGTGTATCTGAGTGAAGTTTTCACACCATCTTCTGAAGCATGTGGTATTGCCTGTCACAGAAAATTTAAATGGATCATATTACTAATGCACTTCTTAATGATATGCCCTGGTTTCAGATGGGACAGAGTTAATTTTCCACTTAGTAGCTGGTACAGTGCTGTGTTTTGGATTTGGTGTGAGAACAATGTTGATAGCACACTGATGGTTTTAGTTGTTGCTTGGTCATGTTTACACTAAGTCAAGGACTTTTCAGTTTCTTTAGCCTTGCCAGCAAGAGGGCTGGGGGGGGGGGATGGGGGGGGAGGGGGGCATGGAAAATTGGGAGGGGACACAGCCAGCACAGCTGAACCAAACTAGCCAAAGGGATATTCCATACCATGGGACGTCATGCTGAGTATATAAGGTGGTGGAAGAAGAAGGAAGTGGGGAGACATTTGGCATTATGGTATTTGTCTCCCCAAGTAACTGTTATGCGTGATGGAGCCCAGATTTCCTGGGGATGGCTGAACACCTGCCTGCCCATGGGAGGTGGTGAATGAATTCCTTGTCTTGCCTTGCCTGCATGTGTGACTTTTGCTTTACCTATTAAACTGTCTTTATCTCAACCCACGAGTTTTCTCACTGTTACTCTTCCAATCCTCTCCTCCACCCCACTGCGGTGGGAATAAGTGAGTGGCTGCATGGGGCTTGGTTGCCAGCTGGAGTTAAACCACAACATGGTATTATAGGAAAATTTGTATGTATGTGAAATCTGGAGGTGACACATGATTCTGAAGTGTTATCATACCCACAAAAGGAAAGGGAAAGCAGACTTAAGGTACTTGCAGAGGATGATTACAGGCATGAAATACAAGGGGATAAAAAGGTAAAACTATCCTCAGGATACCTGTAATACCAATGCCAATAAAAATTCTGTATGCCAGAAACTCATAATGTTAAGAGAATAACTGTGGGGAGAGTGAACCAAGAAGATAAAAGGTTTTAATGAAATATTAACAAAATCTTCATCCCTGTGCTTGTTTGTAATGGGGCATCACACTTTCTAGAAAGGCCGTGATGGGATCATCAGATTATGGCTCTCCCTGTTTGGAGCCAGAACAGTTGACGAAATAGGAAAAGCAGTGTAACAAGAGGAGAAATGATCATAAGATGGGCAGGACTTTAGTACTGAATATAGAAATAAAGATAATTAGCACAGTTATATTAAGTAGAAGTGTGTCCTGGATACCAACCTGCAAGAATTTAAAAGGGATAAACATCAATAAAGTTTTTATTCATATTTATATTAATGGTATGCCTAAAAACTGTTTACAAGTAAACTAAACAAGGGAAGACACAGATTGCTAAAGGCTTATACTTTATGAAAAGTGAGGTATCTCCAGCTGTAAAATGGTCTTGGAACTATGATGACTTTGGAGGATATTGTACACTGAGTCCGGCGAGCATTGCCATGTTCAATATTTCTGAGCACCAGCATGCAAAGAAAGACCCTGCACAGAAAGGGAGCAGAGGTGGGCAGTAATGATTAACAAGTACAGGTAGTGCCCCCATGACTCAACAAGAAAAGAAGACAGGGGATTCTTCATGCCTGGAGCCCACTGGCTTGTCCAAGTGACTCATCCGAAGAAGGCCTGCCCGGCCTCCTGCCAGCCTGCCTGACAACCGAACCCGTGACTGGATGGGGCTGCCTCAGCCTGCTGCATGCTGAAGTGGACAGAACCAAGGCATTTAGTGTGAAGAGCATTCCTGCAACACACAGTAGATGAAAGAGATGACTCAAGCGACATCTTTCAGCATTTGGTTTCTGTGTGTCTCAGATTAAAAATTTAAGGGTATGTTACGCAAAAGGATGCAGGCACAGTGTCAGACCGGGTGTTGAGGTGTCTGACTTTGAAGTGGTTGGCATCTGCTTCTGAAGTGCAATCCACAGCCCCATGTCAGCTGCCTGCACCCTCTATGGTACTCTTCCACATGAGATTCAAAGCAGCAGCACGCTGAGCAGTGGGCCACAAACACTACTCCAAGTAAAAAAGCTAACGAAAGAGCTGTGTCCGAAATCCCACCCTCCTTCAGCTTTGGACCCCCAGAAGAGAATTAGTGGTGCTGGGGAGTCATGCATTGGAGTGTCTCCAGTACAGTAAACCATCTTCTTAGCTTCAGGAAAAAATCTGTGGAGAGTTTACTCCACACTTTTTGGACAGGGACACCCAGACAGGGCAGCTGTATTAATCCCCAGCTGTATAACAAGTCTTATTGAGGACACAGGCAGGGAACTGCAGATGTTGAGAACCTGAACCACCATCACACTTGCAGTCCCACCTGCAGACACTACTGTGGGTCCTAACAGAAACTGTCCTGGATACCTTGGGCTACAAAGAGAAAGAAAAAGGTAGCACAGTACTAAAGGTAGGCTGATGGGTAACATCCCAGTTAGGGTGGCTGAACCAAGAACAGCTCCTCTACTTTTTTAACAAAAGCATATGACACTGCTGTGTTTTCAGAGGACCTCATTCTACTTGTATATATTAGACTTGCTCTGATGACATACACTAGACTGAGTATCTAAAGGGGTATATGTAGAGAAAGGCCTGAGGCACAACATGGTAGTGAACTTCCACTTACGTGCAGTTCATAGAGATGCAAAATTTTAGTGAAAATTTCACTAAGTGAAACCTAAGTGTCTGCAGACCAAGGGGCAGGGATTTCTAAGCAAAGTATAAATATTGCTAAAGCTCCCCAGAAAGAGTCTAAGTATTTTGTCTTATCAGAACATGAAATTGAGAAAAAGGAAAGGATAGAACTGAAGGAAATACCAAACAAATAATGAAAGGTAGTTTTGGGTTTTTTTGTAAATAGCAGAGGTGCAAACTATGGCGTAACTTACATGTGAAGTTTGAATTAGACAACTATAATAGCTGGGCTGAGTACATACATACAAGGTTGCCAGAGCCTGCCTCAAAGGCTGCACAGCAAATAATATTAAACAGAGTAAGACATGCTAGAAAAAAGTGCATGCAAACCCATAAAATAAAGCAATGGTAAAAAAGAACCAATATTTTGGTTATGAGAGCACTTCAGAAACTGATACAGGATTATATGCTACTGCAAAGAGTGCTGAACACACGGGCAGAATATTCTTGCTTTCTAAGAGTTAGGCCTATCAAAACCCCTAAGTGATGTATTAAAACATACATATTTTACTAAATGTAAGAACTTGTGAGTTGTAGTTCTCATTCATTCATCTTTGCCAGTTACCATAACCAACCAGCATCACTGCTGCCCTTCTTTGTCTATATTCTTCCTAGTTCTCACTTGTGTGCTTCTAACTACTTTTCTCCTTGTGCAATGAGGCATGCAGATGTGCACTGACAACCGGGAGGACACTGTCCTTCTCATAACATTCCAGGATCTTAACCATAAAATAGAAATAAAAAGCTAAGGAAAGGAATTCATCTTAAGGGCAGAATGACAAAGGTGATGTTTGGAAGATTCTATCTTAGTGCATGCATACAATGCTACTGCATACACCTTATGTACACCCCTCCCCACACCCCCCACACCCCCCCCCCCCCGCATTAGAAAAGATCAAAATCATTACAAAGAGTATTTAAAGGATAGGACTTTTATCCCTGAAAGATTACAGATGTGATTTGGATTCCTGTAATAGCTTGAATATTGTAGGAAACTTTCCTGTGACCCAGTACAGCTTATTCTAAGTCGAAAAGTCATGACTTAAAACCTAAATCCAAGCACTGCTTAAAAAACCCCGCTATTGAAATGAGGTGGATGGATGATGATTAATTAGTTCATGCAACAACAGAAAGGCAGAAGATACAAAACAGATACTCCAGAAGAATAAAGGACAGTACTATAAACAAATACAATTACATTTGCACCAGTAGGTGACAGGTCCTTTCCCTCACAACTTAGACTCCTAGGTCAGCAACTGTTACTGTCTTTGGCAACAGGCTTTTCATCTTGGGATATCAAACAGGGCTGACAAGCACTGACCTTGCTTGACAGTGGTCATTAACCATGTTCACCGTCATGAACTTAACAGCACTTCTGTTTTATGCTACTTCTTCTGACCCATTTCCTCCTGGCTTCTCACTCAGATCTGGCTCAGGATTCCGCTTTATCAGGATGGAGACTCAGTGTCAATTTTTCCCACTTTTTTTTTTTTTCTTCTTTCCCCCTCCCTGCCCCCCGCCCCCCCCCCCCCCCCCCCCCCAGTCTGTGACCTGGCCTGGACGGCTAAAGGGAAGAAGCTCAGCAGTCTGTCAGGTCTGACAGTTCGCCCAGGCTAGAGAAGCAGACATGGCTCTTTCAAAAGGTATTAGAGTGCCAAGGGGACTATTAAGAACAGAAAAGGAACAAAGGAAAACAGTCCACAGGGTCCCACTTTCTGAGCGTGCAGTGTTGGATAAAACAATTTGTGTTGTAAGTTTGAGAGACCAATGGAAAAGCAAGTTCCTTATGGGAAAATAAAAATGTAGGGGTTTTTGCATTTATAATTACAGGGCATAGTCATCCAGATAGTTCCCAGCTTTTCACAATATACATTTTATTTAAGCAAATTTTCTATATTTGTCAACTCAACTATTAAAATATTAGATGCAGTTGTGCAAAATTTCACACTAAAGACAGTGTATGTACTAATTTGATACTGTCAGTGCTTAAGTTTGGTGGATGAAAAATATGCAACAATGAGAGAGGAGACTTGAGTAAAGGGAAAAAGATAAGCACCATAAAATATCATACCGGTTTAGAAATGTTGCTACTGTTGGGATGAGCTGATAACAGCATGCAGCACAAAATTCTGTATTTCAAGGCAGGATCAATAGGATTTTCCTGAAGTGTCAGATGTCTGGACTCTAATAATAAGCATGTATAGGTTAATGGAAAGAATACAGCTAAAACTGTCAAAGGTGGTTGGCCCTATGGTTTATAATCTGGGTGTCACCTCCAAAAGTAGGATATTTCTTGGAGCACAAACCAGTCATTCCTGCCTCCCAGGAGATCCTTGCCAGTGAGGAGTCTCAAGTGAATTACGATGTTCTCCCACTCAGCAGTGAGGATGAAATCGATAGCCCATTGTTCAATGTTAATAATAATCTTTATATAACAGCAATTTGAAAAAAAAAAACCCACCAAGAATATTTATGAAAAAATCTGATTTATCACACACTGAGAATATGCTTTGCCTGCAGCAGCCATCTGTCTATGCACTTCACGGCTCTGTTTTCTGTAGGAGACAGGCTGTCATACGAAACGTTTCTTTCGGCTGCTTATTTTGGGGTTCTCAATTTGAAGGAGATCAAGTATTTTGTATATTTTTTTCAGCACAAGAAGATATATTTGAAGGCTGACACACAAATCAAAGGCCCAGGGAAGGCGTTAAACTTGTATAAAAGTTTATGTGGAAGTGAAGATTGGGTCAGACAACTGCCAACGGCTGGAAAAGCTTTCAAGCAAAGTGCCTGGGAGAAGGGTAATACTAATGTTGAAATCCGAATGAACCATTGTACTGAGCAGAGTAGTCTAGAAAAACAAGTACATTGTCTGCTCCAATACCTGTATGTGCACTTTCGACAGTGCAACTACAGGAAGAGTGCCCTTTTAGAACTGTCTCCAAACCAGCATTTTTTGCATGTATGAACATTTATGATGGAGTTCTATTAAGAATGTGTATTGTTCACTACCTAAAGATGATTTCCTTTTATTAGCTTTTTATTTCTTTTTTGTTATTAAGATGCTGGAAATTTGTGAGAAGGCCAGTGTCTACGCAGTTGTAGGTGCACATCTATGTGCCTCAGTGTTAACCATATTAACATAAAGGCAGGCTTCTGGGGGTGGGGTGGGGAAACAAGAGAAAAAATTGATAGTTTAAGAGGTTAAAAATGATAGTTTAAGAGGTTAATAAAGATCTGATCTGTATTGGATGTAGATGTTGCAGGGAGAAAATAGGGGGTGCATTTTTTAGCTTGTTTTGCAGCAATATGGTCAGCTTCAAAGCTGCAGCAATAAAAATAAATAAATAAACCCTGTAGCAGTGATCTTAACATTTTTGCTGTAGAACCACATTAAAGAACATTCAGCTGGGCAAAATCAGTGCACACCTCACTAGACACAGAGGTAAAGTAGCAGAAAAGGAAGTACTTTAGTTAACCAAACACAGGTGTGTCCTCAGCACAGGAGAGAAAAAAATCTTTCCTTGAAAGAGGAGTAAATGCAAGCTTTCAATGGCAAATGCTGAGAAAAGAGATGTAGTAAGTTAAAAATGAATGAATGAAGAGGAAAGGAGTAATCTGAAAAGGAGGCAGCTGAAAGAATGAAAAGAGGAAATGCAAAATAGACGCTGAGAGAGGGGGAGAGAAAGAGGAAAACATGGAATGAAGGGGAGGGAAGAAGAACATTCAAATACTTAGCTGGATCAGTCCAAAGCCACTAATTTCTGTAATACATTTTCATCAGTTTCAACAGAAGTTGTGTCATGGTTATAACTTGAGTTTATATTTCTATTAGTCTTGTAACTGTGTGCAGCAAAAGGAAGACAATTTGAAGGATCTGGTTGTTTCAAGATAAGCAGAACTGACAAGTCCATGAAAAAAGAATTCTGCCCAAATAAGCAATAAAATGGCTTAGAGCATATTCTGGGTTTATGTGTGTTTCACTGGGGTTCAGTTGGAAAGACTGTGCATATGCGGTGAACACACACCTCACTGTTCCTTTAGTGGTAGTGGTTTTTTGGAATAGAAATCCATTTAGGACAAATTGTATCTGGGAGAGGGAGGCAAGAAATAGCAGGCAATTTTGTCTGATATTTGCAACCTGTTGTGGTTTAACCCAGCCAGCAGCTATGTACCATGCAGCTGCTTGCTTACTCCCCCCACCAGCCCCTGCTGGTGGGATGTGAGGAGTATCAGAAAAAGGTAAAACCTGTGGGCTGAGATAAGAACAGTTTAATAGTTGAAATATTATTTTTTTTAATGACAAAATTACATATTACATACAACAATAACAATAATAACTGTAATGAAGGGGAGAGGGAGAGAGGAATAAAACCCAAAGGAAAAGAACAAGTGATACACAATACAATTGCTCACCACCTGCTGGCTGATGCCCAGCCCGTCCCCAAGTAGTGACTGGCAGTCCCTGCCGACTCCCCCCAGTTCATGTACTGAGCATGACATTCTATGATATGGAATGTCCCTTTGGCCAGCTGGGGTCAGCTGTCCTGGCTCTGCTCCCTCCCAGCTCCTCACTGGCAGAGCATGGGAAACCAAGAAGTCCTTGACTAAGGGCAAGCACTGCTTAGCAGCAACTAAAACATCTGTGTCATCAACATGGTTCTCATACTAAAATCCAAATCACAGCAATGTGCCAGCTACTAAGAAGAAAATTAAACTATCCCAGCTGAAACCAGGACACAACATAAAAGGAGCAGATGTATGTCGAGGTGGAAATGCATACTGTAAGTGTTATGAAGTAAAGTGAGGCTTGGAAGCTAAGTCCTCTTCAGTGCTTAGGTATGCAAAATCCATAGTTCCTTCAGTTTAGTGACATGTACTATCATATTTTTTTCCACTCAAAGAAGCAAACAAAATCCAAGACCCTTAATCTCAAACAATAAAGTTTCAGATTCCACCTTCCTTCAAGGCCAAATACAATAATCAACCCAAAGGGCCAAATTCCTTTTTCCTGAGAAGTTTAAAGGAGACTCATTATGTTGGCTCACCAAAGTCCACAGCTGCAGCAAACCTAACTCAGGAGCAGATGTAGCTTATAGGGACAGTGATAGTCTGACTTCTGATAACTGGCAGCAGGCCTGCTTCTCCCCACGTGCTCCTATCTGAAAAATGGATCCCCCCCTCTCTGCTCATTCCTCCTGTCCTCTTTCTATCAGTGCAACAAGCCTGGGGAGGAGGTGTGTAGGAGGAAAACCAGGGGAAAGAGGGAGAAAGCAGACTTCACAGGAGACATCTGATCTGGAAGTTGTCAGGGTGCATAATTAATTGCTGAACTGGTGAATCAAAAAAAGAGTGTGGGAAGAGTATAAGCAGGCTAGACTTCTTATAACAAAACCACCCAGTGGAAAATCAAAATTTGTAGTATATTAATAGCACGTAAGAAGATAAAAGTTTTCCACAAGTCACTTCAAAACATGTTTTCTCAGGGCAGCAATATATTTTGGCCTCAGAAGAGCTACAGCAAAGAGCCTGGAGGCTTCTGGGAAGAGTATTGACCAGGCTGAGCTCCTGCACCGAGTGCCATTGTACTTGCTCTACATTATAGGAAGAATTCAGCAGATACATCTGCAATCAGATGAATTTTGAAGTAGGAAGTCATGCCCTCCAAACACCCAGTATATTTTATGGCTAGATAACATGTGATAACTTAAAAGTTTATGTATTACTTTAGTGCCCCAGCTATGACAGCCACAGGTAGTGCCATAATGCTAAAGAGAAAGGAAAAATACCACTTCTTCTTGCCAATACAAAAATATGTGCCAAATGCTTCTCAAATTTTTAAAAAGTCAAAATACACAGAAGTGGGGGTTTTTTTGTGTGTTTCCAATATAGCTGACTATTGAGAAGAAGTCCTGATAACAGATATCTGTTACATTAAAACAACAAGCAAGAAAAGAAAACGATGGATTTGTAGTTTGCCTATACAAAATTCTCTGATCATTTCTATTACTCAGCTTATTCTTTCAGCAGGTGATATCACTTACTGTTATAGCCCTCATTCCATCAGAAGTATTCCTGAGGAAAATACTGCAGCCTAGGGATAGCCTGAAAAATGGTGATCTCTACACAGCCAACAGCTTTACTCTGCAAAACTAACTGAGAAGGAAATCAATCAGAGGGTCTGCAGCTGTTCAGCTGTACCAACCAAAACACAGAAAATAGGTCACATAAGGGGCTACAGTTGTTCTGTAGCTTGAAGACCTTGGAGACATTCTTTTGGGATAATCCATTCTTTCTAGCATTATAAAGTAAATTATTCTCACCCAGATTTGATGTAGGTCCATAACAAATCAGCAGAAGACTGATTTTCACAGAGTCTATAATCTGTTTTTGATGATCCGTGTAATTTCCAGTTACTGGGGTTCTTAGCAGTTTTTTGAGTTCTTAAGAGTTTCTGCTTATTAGAAATTAGTTAGAAAAAAAAGAATAATACAAAATACTTCAGACTGCTGGCCAGTTTCCTAATGCTTTTCCTTATAACACATTACAATTTTTGATAAACACCCTCTCATTGGGGTTTTCCCAGTAGTTACTGACTTTAAAACATGCCACCTTCATCTTTTTGCCCTCTGTAATTGTACTTCACCTTGGAGCCCTAAAGCAGTACTCTTTCACCTGGACTGTCTCAAATGAATATTTATTTTTCTTGAAGAGAAGCAATACAAATAATCCAAAAAGAAAATTAAAAAGAAAAAGGAGAAGGAGAAGGAAAAAGAGAAGGAAAAGGCAAAGGAAAAGAAAAAAACACCACCTCTCCCCAAATAATCTTCAATATCTTCACACAGAATCTGGTGGTAAAAGGAATAGTGCATGTGTTCAGAAAAGCCACAGTTCAGCCACTGAGCACATGTTGGTGGCTGTGCAGAATAGCTTGCAAAGTCAGGGCCTGAATCAGCAGCATAAGAGAGTATAAAAAGACAGAGACCAAAAATACACAACTTATGTTACGAGGAGCTGCTTCATGGGGTGCAGACAACAAAAGGCCACTCTGTACTCTGGGTGTTAAGGACAGGATTTCCTACCAGTAGTTTTACCCTACTCTTTTCTGTTTTGAATACTAAACATTAGGTACAATAAACGTCACAGTTTGTGCTGGCCATGTTAATGATGTACTTAATTTTACAATGGTCTTCTACCTAGTCTCCAGGAAAAATATTTGTGAACAGAGAATACTTTCTTTTTAAAAACATAAGTAAAAAAAAATACAGTGAAATACACCTGTGTGTAGGGCCACCATCTAAGCCTCAATTTTCTCTTAAAACAAGCCCTAAATGGTGGGTAGTCTTAGTGGTCTTATTGATATTCTTTGTGCACACAAAAGATTTCATAAAACATAAAACTGTGTTATTGTGTAAAGGTGATACTAGTAATAAATCCAAGATAACAGGGAGAAATTGGAGATATTAAAAAAAGATGCAAAATACCAATACAGACAGTTTTGCATTCAAAGACATACTTCTGTTATTTTCTCAAACATACAATTAAATGAACAATAGTTTTTGGTTTATTTATTATCAATTTACCTTATTCGGATCCTCATTCCCTTGAGAAGCTATTTGTAGGCTTCATTACTGGACGTCTTCTGCTTCTCTGCCTTTGGTTCCATGGCAACCAAGGTAAAATTAGTAGCAGAGAGGAAATCCCAAGCAGCCCTGAGCTAGAATCTTAGGAAATCCACCTTTTTATTTCACAGAATCAAAGAATCGCAGAACGGATGAGGTAGGAAGGGATCTCTGGAGGTCATCTGGTTCAACCCCCCTGCTCAAGCAGGGTCACCTACAGCAGGTTGCCCAGGATTGTGTCCACGAGGCTTTTGAATATCTCCAAGGATGGAGACTCCTCCACTTCCCTGGGCAACCTGTGCCAGTGCTCAGTCACCTCACAGTGGAAAAGTGTTTGCTGATGTTCACACAGAACCTCCCGTGTTTCAGTTTGTGCCTTTTGTCCTGTTACTGTGTGCCACAGTAAAGTGCCTGGCTCCATCCCCTTTGCCCCCACCCTTCAGGTATTTATACACACAGATAAGGTCTCTCTCCATCCCAGCTCTCTCAGCCTTTCCTCACAGGATTGATGCTCCAGTCCCCTCGTCTTTATGGCTCTTCATTGGACTCTCCAGTATGTCCATGCCTCTCTTGTGCTGTGGAACCCAGAACTGGACACAGCACTCCAGGTGTGGCCTCACCAGTGTTGAGTAGAGGCGAAGGATCACCTCCCTTCCCCTGCTGGCAATGCTTTCCCTAATGCAGCCAGGACACTATCAGTTGCTTTTGCTGCAAGGGGACATTGTTGGCCTATGTTCAACTTGGTGTCAGCCAGGACTGCCAGGTCCTTTTCTGCCTTCCAGCTGGTCCTGCTGCATGGGCTTGTTCCTCCCCAGCTTCAGGGCTTTGCACCTCCTCTTGTTGATCTGCACGAGGCTCCTGTCACCCTATTTCTCCAGCTTGTCAAGGTCCCTCTGGATGGCAGCATGACGCTCCGTTATATCAGCCACCCCTCCCAGTTTTGTGTCATCCGCAACCTTACTAAGGGTACACTCTTGGCCCATGATCCTGATCACAATGAAGATGTTGAACAGGACTAGACCCAGCATTGACTCCTGGGGTGCACCACAAGCTAGTGGACTCCAGCTGGACTTTGTGCCACTGATAACCACCCCCTGGGGCCAGCCATTCCGCCAGTTTTCAGTTCACCTCCCTGCCTGCTCATCCAGACCCTACATCAACAGCTTCTCTGTGAGGATCTTATGGGAGATACTGTTAAAAGCCTTACTAATGTCAAAGTAGACAATAAGCACTGCTCTCCTCTCGTTCACCAGGCCAGTCATTTCATCATAGTTTATCCTCCTTATTTAAAAAGGAGGATGTTAAACTGAATGTGTCGTTTGATGAGATAACTAGTTCTGTATTAGGATTTATGTGGGGTGAAAGTTGCTGATACACCTATTTGGAACAGCCACTCCTTAAAACACCACAGTGCTTGGAAAGCCACCGAAACTAGCTGAGTATCAGGAGCTACGCTGTTGAAAGCACTTGGCCAGCACTTATTTGAAAAACCAAGACAAAACTAAAGAAAGAACTAAAGCTGGAAGAAATAGAATTGTCACCATTTAAACAGGTTAGGATGAAAAATGCCATTTAATACAAAAATAACTCTAAGCAGTTAATTTTGTTTGAACTCTCTGGCATATGAAGCCACCACGGAAAGCTTTGCTGTTGCCATGACTGCACTGCCATATGACAAGATAAGATGAAAACTTTTAAGCATGCAGTTGCAGGGAACAGTTTGAAATTTCTGTCCTTCTCATTTATCAGGCCATGAGCTAATTAGTGGGAATAAGTAAGAAAACTTCCCTCATGGCATATTAATTCACAATGCATATTCATGGGGGTTCCTACTCATCCTCTCAAGCATCCTGGACCGCCTACTGAGAGGCAGCATGGTTTGCCCTCCAGTACTGCCCTGCAGAAAAGTGGGTATAACACCACTTACTGTGTTTTGAAGTCTAATTAGCTGTTTGCAAAAAGAACTGAGGTCGGCAGATGAAAAGTGCTTCAGAAATGCAAAATATTATTATTACTATTAATAATAATAATAAAGAGCATGCACCAAATAATTATCATAGCAAAACAACACTGGTAATTTTATAAGGTCCCCAAACTGTATGAACTGGATGTTAAAGGGAAGTTAGGAAAATACCTTCTTTTCCTCCAGCAAAACCATTAAAATATAATTGTTCTTGGTTTTTAACAGATTCTGTTAACAATATAACTGGCATTAAATATTATGAATAGGCTAGGTGACTTTTCTAAATAGAGAAAATAATATGGCTAATGTTTTAAAAAGAAGCCCATATTAGGCTAACAAATGCTGAATGTTAATCAGGAGATTTTCCAGATTTTAAAGCACTGAATTGGCTGGTCTCTTGAAAAACATGACCTATTTTTAAACACTGATCTTCAAAATGCTCTACTTACAGTCTTATGTTCAAAGTATTAGGCTGCAAGGTTTGGAACAATCTAAATAATTGATGATCTTCTAATCAAAAGGGACACACATCAAAGAGAAAAAGCTACAGTTCTGTTCATTGAAAGACTCAGGCAAACATGGAAAAAAGAAAAAGGAAGGTAGTGACCAAAAATGTGGGCAAAAAAATAATTAAATCACTACTGATTTTTTTTTATAGACCACTCCTATCATAAATCCCACAAATTGTTTATGATGAATAAATCAGTTGGAAATATCAAGAAAAAACTGATTCCCAAAGCAAACTAAATTTTCACTTGATTTCCATAAGTCATACCTTTTATCCCTTTGTATACAAACCAGTAATAGACCCTAATCCAACCTCTAATAGACAAGATTCCAGTTCTTCAACTTATTTCACCTAAAGTTTGTCTTTGTGACAGGTAACTTGCTATCTTGGAAGTTCATGGCTTCCCTACATAATAAATATCACTGGCTTAATTTAAATAAGTTAAAAATACTTTGGTTAAACTGGTGAAAAAAGTATATCAGCAGGAGTTCTGAAGTTCTGATGTGAATGAAATGGCTAAAGCCAGGTCAAAATCAATTTAGAGTTGTCACAAAATATGCCCGCTTTAGAATATACCTTTACGTAAATTCAACTTCATATGTAAATTATATCTAGGTATACAGAGACATGAAGCAAATTTTCACAGATTCTGATTTCATACAAAAGGAAAATAGCATCCATTTCACATAGGTGCAGGGTGTTTCTAAGACAGGAGAAGAACATTGATATCACTTCTCCATGCAATTTTCTGAATTTATCTTTGAAGGCAAGAGTCCTCATTTGAATTAATGTTTACTAACTGCAATAAATAGTCCTAACTTCCAAAACACACTCCAAACCCCGAAATTTTAATGGCTAGACTCCATTAACCTTTTAAAAAGAATCTATTTAGTTACTATTTTGCATTCTGTGTCTAAGACAAGAGAAGAGTTATCTTGGTAATTTCTTTATAGATGTATCTTAGGTATGTCCACACACACTCATTTTCACCAGTAGCCACATATTTTTGCCTTGTTCTCTTTGCTGGCTTCTGGGACTTTGATCCAGAAGAAGAATAGTCTTCTGCTCTTTTTACCTTTTTTTCCTTAGGTCACTCACACCGTCACTTCTGTTTCGCATGTTTTTGGTCAAGTAAAATCAATAGAAAAGGGCTTCTCGTTTTTCAATAAGACTAGGGTATATAGGCAGCCTTATCATTCAGAAAAGTTTAAAAGATTCTGAATCATCCTAACATTAGATTGTTTTAAAAAGATGAATATGTAGTTCTTAATCTGTTTTGTGCAAATGTATGATGGTCCAGACATATGATGGAAAGTTTACAAGCCAGGATGTAGGACTGCAACCAAACAAGTTTGTTTTGCATGAACAGCTATCAGACACCTGGTGAGGTACATGAAAATCAGAGAAAAGGAAGTCTCGATAGCACAGTTCCTACACCCTAAGGCAACCATAATTATTAATACAACAACTTGGAAAACAAACTTCTTTTGAGGAAAAAATTGATGGAATTAAATTTTGCCCTTTACAGGATACCCATATGTAATGCCTTCTATTATTTGGATACAAAGGCAAAACTTCCTGCAACTCTCTCTCACCCACCAGAAATATAAAAAACAACTGTAATTTTTCTTCTAACTAGAATTTTTTACAGGGTGAAAAAAAAAGTTCAGTACCTACACTTGGCACTTTTCCTGATACACACATACATGTTTGTTCCCTTTATCCCTCTAAATCACTGTCAAGCTTTGAACATCACCGAAATAATAAGCGGCCACTTCCTCTAGTTGTCTCTGCTTTCAAAACTGGAAAATAAAGGAAGATAGTACAAAAAAGACTAATGAGTTACTGAGCTATTTAAGAATATGGGCTGAATGTCAGATGCTAAAATCGGATTTTATTCCTAGACTTAAAGAAGGAAAGGTCTTGGGAACAGTTACAGATTGGACAGCCTAATAGCTTGGTATATCCCATGTTTGAATTGCACCCACAGACTAGACTAAAAGCTCTCCATGTAAAAAGACCAAGAGTCTAAAGATCTACAAAGTTGCTTTTTATCACATTCTTTAACCTTTATAATAATATGCTGAAGGGAAAGTAAGAGCCAGACTTGATTTAAAAATGGCATAGACCTTTGACTCTCCTCCAAATGCATGAGAATTGGGCCTCTTAAATGACGTACTAGGCCCCTGTTGCCATCTGAAGCTCAACACGGAGGGACCTATTGAAATTTTTCTTAAAGTTTCCTTTCACTTCAGAATGTCAGCATGATACCGTAGTTAACAACGGGCGCTGTTGGAAGTGCAGAAATGCAAGATGTAAGTGGAGGATGTTCACTTACAACTCAGTCTCTTGGCTTGCAGCTCAGTCCATTTCCCATTAGACCTCAAGGTAGGCAATATGGCTCTTCTCTACCTGCTCTAAACCACGGAAGATAATTGCTTTGTAATGAAAGCAATTACATTAAAAATGATGCCATTTTCTATAAACTTGAAGTCATGAGAAGTTGTGGCCATATGTGGTGGTGGTCAGCATTAGGTTCATTCATTAACGTACTTATAGTTTGCTTCAAACACAGGACTGCCTGCAAGAAACTGAAATGTTCTCCTTTAGCTTCTTCTGATTCATGTATGAAGTTCCTGACAGAAATTAGATTACACTGCTCCTAGTTAAAAGGTGGCAGCTCTTTGCTGAAGGACTGGTTGCCACCATCTATTAAACCCTTCTGTTGCACAGTTGGAAGCACCTTAATTCTGAGTTTAGATGAACATAGCTCTCTTTCACCAAAGGTTAAACAAAATTTGGGGAACGGTTTGTGGCAAGCATTGACACAAATCTGTCACATTTTAAGCCATATTTTTTTTAATTTACCTCATTTAGCTTTTCCTATTAGTTTCTACAATAGACTGTGTCAGTTTGTTAGATTCAAAGCCCTAACAGTAACTCACACAGCACTCTTATGTAAAATGAAAATAATTATTTCAAATAGGTTAAATATATAAAAGAGGTTTTGAGGTTCCCAGATGTGTATTATTCCACACAGGGCTACTGAAAAGTAGCTGTGATCTAAAAGAGACTTTATTTAGCCATGCTTTTGTTTCTCTGCATTTAGTACAGCCTTTTACTTTCCTAGTCAGCAGCATGCCACCTGCTCTTTCATTTCCTCAAAGTAGGTCAGCAGTCAGCCATCAATCTTTCATCTTCATTACAGCTAAATCCTAAAGCCTGAGGCAAATGAACCATTTTAAAGGAGATGCAGTGATAGCTGTGGTATTCTCTCTCTTGTGTTAGCCATTTGTGGCTGAAAAAATACCACAAAATCCAGATGAAGCTAGCCAGCCTTTAACTGGAGAGTAACAGGAATGCAAGCAGTTTTCACAAGGTCTTTCTAAAAATCTGGGGCCCTGTTCCTAAACACAGAAGCATGGGTCCAGTCTCCATATCATATAGTCTCCTTCATATACTTATTAAACTATGAATTTCAAATGTTAAATCATTACCCCCTAAACCAAGGCAATTCTAGATATTCAACTAATCAAGTGCCTTAGAAACATCTTTTAATTTCTGGCTTCTGTTTACTCATGATCAATTTTTAACTATTTTTCTCATGTGTCAGCACTGACATACAGTTTGAATAGTTCACCTCCTCTCCTGTTCTTTAACATTCCATATATTAGAAATAGTAATCATATATCTTCCTGGCATCAATTCTGCAAAATTAAGCAAGCTCTACTTTTTTAGACTATTTTAATAACAGAGGTTTTCATATTTTTTTTACTAGCACAACATTTCTTGCATGTACCTGTTCCTTTATGAGGTCATTTTTTTTATCAGAGGTGACCTGACTTAAAAAAAATAACATTATTTGTAATTTAATAACAAAGTTTGTGGAAATCAGATTTTCTGTCTAATAATTGTACTGAACCTTGAAAGACTTTTGATTTCACAAAGCATTTCTGTTTCTGTAAGTCAATGAAGCACAGTGAAGTTCAATCAAGCACTGGGCAGTTTTCAGAAACAAAGGTATCTGACAATTTCACCAGATATGGGCAATAGCTCACTGATTTTTTCTCAAACAGCAAAAGACAAGGCAGGGTGAGGTAGACAAGAAAGAGCTTTAAAACAACGAAACAGGATGGAAGGAAGCCCACATGAAGCATATGCATGCAAATGCCAGGAGGACAGGGGTGAAGAGAACAGTGGGGGAAGCGTTCACACTTTTTCTGGGAAGTCAGCATGATGAAGCATCTCTTCGAAGTGCCTGTACACCAAAGCATGCATGTAGCGTGGAGAACAAACACGTGGAATGTGTGGTTTGTGTGCTGAGATGTAGTAGGAAGGCTCCCACGGCTGGGGTGCTGCAACAAATAAATAGGAAGGAGCAGGCTGGGAAGGGAAAAAGGGAAAGTTGCCTGTTACATGAGATAAAAGTGAGAATACATTGGACTCTGCCTTGGGATGAATGATGAGCCAGTCCAGAGTTTATGGTTAAGATTAGAGGGCAGAACAAAGCGGTGTATGTTGTGGTCAGTGTTTACTACTGACCACCTGATCAGGAAGAAGTTGATGAGGCCATTTTCAGAAAATGGGAAGAAGGTTCATGTTTGCAGAACCTTATTCTCATGGGGATTTGACCACCCTGATACATGCTGAAAAGACAACACACAAAACCAGAGATTCTGGAAAACTGTGGACTGCAGTGATGAGAACTTCCTGACACAGGTGTGGATGATCTGATGAGAGGAGGCAGTCTTCTGGACAGGCTACCTAGAAAAAAAGGCAGAAGTGGTGGAGGAGGAGAAGGCTGGTGGCAACTTTTGCTGCTGTGACCATGAGATGGTAGAGTCTGTGATGCTGAAAAGAGGAAAAAAGGCAAATATCATGATAGCGACCCTGGATTACAGGACAGCAGATTTTGCCTTGTTGAAAGATTTGCTTGGAAGGATCCCATAGGAGATGGTCTTAGAGAAAAGAACAGATCAGGAGGGCTGGTCCATTTTCAAGGATCACCGCCTCCAAACATAAGAATGGGCCATCCTACATGGAGGAAATCAAGCAGCAGCAGCAAGGGGCCTGCATGGAGGAACAAGGAACTCCTGACTGAATTCAGACTTAACAAGGAATTGTGCAAGAGGTGAAAGCCTGAACAGGTGGAACCAGAGGAATATAGAAACACTGAATGTTCAGGAATGGGATTAGGGAAGCCAAAGTCCATCTGAGGTTAAATCTTGGGAAAGACAGAAAGGGTAACCTGAATGACTTTTACAGGTCTTTCCACAGGAAAAGGGAGATTACAGAAAATGAGGGCCTGCCACTGAATGGGGCAGGGGACCTGGAGACAAAGGACACGGAAAAATATGAGGTACCCAATGCCTTCTTCACCTCAGACTTTACTGTTAAAATTTACCCTGAGGAATCACAGGCCCTGAAAGAGTGGGAAGGTCTGGAGCAATGAAGTTTTATGCTCAGTTAGTACAATCAAGTTAGGGAACATTTAAATCAAGTGGACATACACAAATCTGTGGGATCCAACTGAATGCATCCATGTCAGGACTAAGGGAGCTGGCTGATGTCATTGTAAGACCACTTTTGATTATCTTTGGAAGGTCAATGGTGACTGGGGGAGGTTACAGAGGACCGGAAAATCCAAAGATCACTGTTACCATTGATATGGGCAAGCAGAAGGATCTAGGGAACTACAGGCCAGCCAATCTCACCTTAATCCTTGTGACAGTGATGAAGGGAATCCCACTGGGAACTGTTTCCAAACACATTAAGGACAAGAAAGCAATTTGAAGTAGTCAGCAAGGATTTATAAAGGGGAAGTCCTACCAATCTGATAACCTATGACAAAATGCCTAGCTTGGTAGATGAGGGGAGAGCAGTGGGCCCTGTTTATCTTCACTTGAGCAAGGCTTTTCAACACTCTCCCATAACATTCTCGGAGACAAAGAGATGAAGTAGGGATTAGACAAGTGGTCCCTGAGGGGGACTGAAAACTGACTGAACTGCAAGATTCAGGGGACATGATACCCAGCAGCATGATGTTCAACTCGAGTCCAGTCACGAGGGGTTTATCCTAGGGATCAGCACTGTGCCCAATACTGCTTGTTAATGATGTCAATGAGAGGACAGAGTGCTTCCTCAGCCAGTTTTCAGACAATACAGAGGTAGGAGGAGGCATTGATACACCAGATGGTTGTGTTGTTCTTCAGTGGGTTGTTGAGAGGCTGGAGATCTGGACTGACAGGAATCTCCTGAGCTGAGCAAAGGGAAATGTCAAGTCCTGCTCCGGGAAAGGAAGAACCAAAGATACCCAACCCATACAGGCTGGGTAGTGTTTGGCTGGAAAGCAGCTTTGCAGAAAAAGCCCTGGGGGTCGTGATGCAACTGGCCTTTTCCACTGCATACTAGTTCCACTTCATGCTCCTTAGTTCTTGTATTTGAATAGACTAGGTGTGATCATTTCTATTCACATTTTCTACACCACTGAAGATTTTATACTTCCCTGTCCTCATCCATCTCTCTTCCAGTCAGCAGTCTACCCCAGTCTGTTCCTTGGATGGAGGCTATTCCACACTTCTCAATCATCTGCATAGCTCTGTATGTTTTCCATCGAAGGTAGGGAAGTGTCCTGGAGCTGTATACAGTGAGGTATAACTGGATTTATAAACTGGCATAGTATTGCTTTATGTTTTGTTTTCTACTTATTAGAATTCCTTACACTTGGTTTGCCTTTTGACTCCTACTGAGCATCAAGATGACATTTTCTTATAACTATGTCCTATTGTATCAAGATGTCACCATGACCAGGAATTTATTTACATTCAGTTCTACCTTTTATTCAATTTTCACTGAAAACGGGAATCTTGCTTGTGATTTCAATTTATGAAATCAGTGTCACAGTGACTTGTGGAAATTACTTGTCAAAGTTCATAATTTCAGCAGCTGAAATAATTACTTTGATAATTTCTGATATTACTCTCATTTCAGATTAATTAAAATTTTATGAATTTATTAAAAAAACCCAAACACTGTCAAATTAGGAAAAATACCCAAATTATTACACCTTTGTTCCTGAAGTGATCTTTTCCATCTTGCTCCAGTCTAGTTCCTTTGTAATGCCATTTCTTATAATCTTGTTTGATGATCTGCCATCACACACACATTTCCATCCTGAATGTGCCTCCACAGTGCTTTAACTGGCTGGTTTTTCTTCTATATTAGTATATGCAAATGAAGAGTATGAAAAACACTTTGTCTCAAAACGTTGCTCACAGCATTATTGTAAGATTAGACCCAATGAAATCATTAAAGACATATGCCTTCAACCTATATAACAAGTCTGAAGAACACCTTGACGTTGGGAGCAAGGAATTTTCATTTTGCTTTCATCTGCTGCACAAAGTTACGTGCTAGCTCAACAGTATTATTCCAAATAGAAAATTCCATAGTAAATTACTATCTATTATTAGCCCTATAGATTTATGATGTAGGTGTTCTGTTCCACTTTTATTTTCAACAGTCCCACAAACTGAGAGAGGACTAATCAAAGCTGTAAGATCAAGATTCCTTTTCTGCAGAGATGTAACCTGCACACAGAAATATGTAACAGGGCAGATATCCAGCTTTTCACCTACCACAATCAGAACCATGAGTTGTTTCAATGATGTTTAGGTCCTCTACCATTCCATAAGAGATTCTTGAAACTTCCATGAGCTAGAAGCCCACACATTCAAGATGGTCAGAAAGCAAAACAGACTCCCTGTTCTCTGCCTCTTGGAAAAAATAGGTGTACATCAAGTTATAGAAAATGGAAAAAAAAAAAAAAAAAAAGGACTTATTTAAGTGGACATGTGGCCATCAGAGTTATTCCTGACCAGATACCAGAACTGAAACATCAACAGTCATTAAATATATATGTATATATGTACAAATAACACATACATTCATTCATACAGATATATGTATATCTATATACAACATACTGAAATAAAATTTAGAGAAGCATTTTTTCAAAAATATGTGTCTTTTCTAGTATCTAATTCTGTAACACACATCAAAAAAGATTATTCCACACTGCCAAGAATTACACAATATTTTATTTGTTAATGAAAAAAGCAGGCATAATGATCTTAAATTGTAAGAAGGGCATTTCCATAAAATGAGTACTCTAGCCTCATAAACCCTAACCTGATGTAGCCATAGTAATAAAAGAATGATCAACCGCTTAGAAAGATTCTCTGATCTCTAACATTCTTGGGTCAGATGCTGCGTGAGAAAGCAATAAAAATATCTCTGAGTGAATGGAAACTGTTGAATAAAATGACAATATTAAAGAAATCAGTACACCATGGCACTTAAAACCAAAGTGTTATTTGAGATAACAAGGAGTCTCTTATAATATAATCATAGTAAGGAACTTGCTACAAAAAAGTTTTACATTAGAGTAGAAATGATATGAGGAAAAAATAGGATTTCTAATACAGGTTTTAGAGACAAACAGCTAAAAGACAACATTGAGTTTCTTTAAATGTACCTGAAAATCAGAAAATTGGATCCATGACATTGCTGGACTTAGGTGAGAGGTAAAGATGAGAAAAGAAGTAAATTTCAGCATTTTCTGGTGAAGAACCTGTTGACAAAATTTCTACACCTGAACATTCTTTTCAAGTAACAGAAATTAACTACTCCACCAAGATTCAGAAGATTTTAAATAAAATGATACATTAAGTATTCATTATGTGACGTATGCCCAGAAATAATACTGTTGTTTAATAAGCTAATAAAAAATGTAGTTTGACAAAAACTGACAAAAAAAAAGTCTTTTCATGCAAATTGCTTTTAAACCAGAGGGCTGAAGGGTAGTAAGCACTGCTCCTATATTTTAAAGGCTGTAAGGGATATGGTATGAGAACAATGTCTAGGAATACAAAGAAGCACCTATACAAACTGTGAGATGACTGCCCTCACACAGGGATAGACTTAGATGGACTTAGACACAGGCTTCACAAGCAGTGGTGCAGGACAGGTAGGCAGCTGCTACAGGTCATAGAAGCACTCTTGAAATGCAGTACTCTTGCTGCCTACTTAGCTTATACAAAGAGGAGACAACGTGTGCTGTGTAGACTACCATCAAAAAAAGACAAGACAGGGAGGGCTGCCAGGCAGCTACAGCTGTGAGGAGTTGGTCTCTCCCATTATGAGGTACTATTTCCACATCTCTTTTGCATACAATCAGTGTCAGCAGCACTTTCCCGGGTCCCCTCCACATCTCTGACTCTCAGTTACATTGGCCAGTATCACCTTCCCAAATTCTGCAAGACCTTCACCCTAGGCCCCATCCCACCCTCATTCACTAGGAGCTGGCTCCACCACTTCCACATAATTAAGTTAGTAAACATCTGTATTCAATTCTTACCATAAACCATTAAATCAGGTCTTACTGGGAAGCTTGTCCACAAGCATGTTAACACCAGCCTGGAAGTACCTAAACCATGGCCACCTGCAGTCAGGTCATGCCAGTCTTTAATAGCTGCTCACCTGTAGGTACTGATCCAAAACTGTGCTGACCCAAACCACGAGTTTGCTGTCCTTTCACACAATCAGTTTTATCAATGACCTGCAGATTATGGTAGTGAGAGTGAGCATGATGTAAGATTTGGTAAGCATGAGAGTTCATGGACACAGGCAGGAGAAAGCCTTACAAGAGGGAGTAGAAGGCATGCACTTCCCAGAGTACACATGCAGCTGCTGGAGGTCTAAGAACAAAGACAGTTTGGAAAGTTGACTGTAGGGTGACTCAGGCCATTATAAAGCAAAAAGCCCCCAGTTTTATAGCTTTTAAGAATATATATCTTTCACTGAAGCACTGCTAATGCATATTGGTCCCATTAACAATGTGGTTAACAGCTATTACGTG
This sequence comes from Falco peregrinus, assembly GCF_023634155.1. Lineage (NCBI taxonomy): Eukaryota > Metazoa > Chordata > Aves > Falconiformes > Falconidae > Falco > Falco peregrinus. The sequence continues at coordinate 73,051,869 of NC_073723.1, forward strand.
TTTCTTCTCTTTTCTCCAGGGAGAGAAGACTATACAGAAGGATGTTTTAAAATAAAAACACATATGCATAAACACATACTTCTGGATATTAATGCTGGAGAGAGCTAATTCAGAAACAATCCTTGCTTTTATAGGAGTGAGGAGATTTGTGATAATCTGCAATTTCTGTAGAAAAGCTCATTCTAGTGTTTGGCAGATCCCCAAAAAGATTTTTCTCACTTATATATGAAATATACATTTGAATTTTTTGACTATGCCTATCACAGAAGAAACAACTTTACCCTCTAAAGTGAAGCAATCTTTACATACATAAAATACAGGCAGACAAAGGTCTTGATTTACTGCTGTATGGGAAACCCAAGAACAGAATGGACTAAGGCACTTGCAGTAAATGTCCTGTGCTGGGACTAGCAGGTTTTTTAAATAGTTTTTCCGAATATCTATATTCTCATGTCCAAATATATTGAATTGAGATTTTTTTTTTACAGATGATAAGGTACAAACAACTAGGACTGCATTGCTTTGCCAGGGTGGGACAGAGTCTTCAAGATTTGGGTACAGATACGGTATAGTATTACTTATGGCTGCTGTCCTGTAAGAAATCTTAGCAACAGTGAGAAATCCAGGAGAACTAAATATGTAAGTGAAATGACCTGTAGTGCATAGACATAAAGTGAATGGCTTTGTGTATGGAAGTTCTTCTTCAGGCCCGCTCCCCACCAGCATAAAGTCTGGTTTACATGGGTAAGTTTCCAGCACTCTGCCACCTGCTTATTACCTGTGTGTATGCCCGTGCTGTCTAGCTAGTTCACTGAGTGTCTCCCTGTGTATGCTAGAAACAGGAGCGCTCCATGTGGCACTTTGCCACTGAGTATATCAGTATCTATTAAGTTTGAGCAGCACTAAAGTGGTTTCAGTGCAAAGCCAAGGCGCACCTTTTAGATGAGAGCATTATTTCATGGTCAAGCACTGCCTAAAGATCTTGTGGCAGATGACTAGATGCTTCCTTATCCCCATGCGCAGCAGGACCAATCCATTGCTGCCATTAAAGCGTTTCACTACAAGGTCTTGGCCAGAAGACCAGTCACGACATTCCAGATGAACGATGCTGACTATAATTACTTCTAATAAAAGCTGAGGCTTGCCTTCTCAATAAGATTGCTCATGACTAGACATATAGTTTTAAAGGCTTACCAGGATACCCTAGGTGTGTCTTTTCAGTATCCATCTATTAAACATTTGAAGGAACAAGGGAGTATTCTTCTCCCAAAGAATCATTAATTACATTAGATGATTTGTTATCCTAAATAGCTATTTTAACATAGAATTTTTTATCTTCAGAGAAGTCTGATAGAAGGATTTTATTGGTCTCTATTGCAGTCTCAGCATATTCTTGCAGTAATTCATCATGCTTCATTTAATCTGCATCAGCATCTGCTTCCTGACATAGGCATTAAAGTCTGTCTTTCCCTGTACAGTGGTGTTCGCTTCCACAAAACAACAGAGAGATGTTACAGGGCTAGAAGGGCTGAACATTGACTACCCAGGATATAATGCAACAAGGAAGATGAATACATTCCTGGAGTCTGTCTTCTGGAAGTTTTTCTTAATCGGGCTGTGGTGTTTGATGGAGGGAGAGTTTCCTTGTCTTTCTTGCTTCTGATATTACGAACAATTCAAATCACTGACAAAAGAGTGAAAAATATTCCTGTCTGGATTATAATGCCCCCAAATCTTGACACAATATGCAGTTCAAGTAAAAATGTGTCCAGAGATCTCTCAGAGATTTATCCTTGAAAGATCAAGGAAAACATGTGAGGAGATGAGCTGCTAAACTCTTGCAAGTGTGGCACTGCTGAACAAATGCTGAAATATCCTAAAGCCAGGTATGTTGCTATTTGGCAGTCAGGAACTGACTGCCAAAAAGCATCAGTGTTGTCCTAAACCAATTCTGTAGTTGTTTGCAGCCTTATAAGGAAGCATAAAAATCAATGCTAAGTTTGGCTCTGGCTTCAGCCTTCAGAGAAATAAATCTGAACAAATGTATCCTATGTATTTGAAGTTTAAAGTGAAGAAGTGCTATTGGATCTAACACATACTGAGCCTCCTCAGCAAATGAACAAAACTGTCACAGTGTCTTCTGTGTGAACCAGCAAGATACCACTGATAGATGCTATGCCTGTTGCTTTTGATAGTGATTAGGTTTTAAATCATTTACTGGTAGTCTCATGCTATACACAGCAATCTCAGTAGTGTTGTTACCAAAAGTGGTAAATGGCTGCTTTTAATCCACATGTATGTAATGACTTTACTGGTACTAGATATCTGCCATCTGATTTCCTTTTGTCCAATAGTCTGTTTCTCTTAGGACTGGGGATTATACCTCAAAATCCCAAAGGAAGAAAGAAAAATAATCTGGATTGCCAAATGTAGTGGAAAGGATGGGTCCTGTCGGGTACCTATGGTAGCTGAGTCCTCAGAAACGGAGGAGCTACAGCAAAGTGTTAGCAAGGTAGTAGCAACATGCCAGAAATGTGACTACATAACAGCAGTACAAGTAACAACTATTACAGGTTTAAAAAACACAGTATCATGCTTCTATATTCCAGAGTAATACTTCCACTCTAAGAACCGTAATTCCCTACTAAAATCAGTGTTGCTCAACAGCACAAGCAGGAAAATATGCAGATGAAAATGCTGAGGTTAATTGAATCTAAAGATCTGTGAGGAAAGTAACTGAGTGGGCCATATGATGACAAATAGAATTTGATATCTGTAACTGTAAAGCCATTTTCACCTAAAACCAGGGGAACTACTTACACATTTTCTCAGGGTCTTAATTAGTGCATGGAAGTGATCTGGGAATCACTTTGACAGTAAAGTCCAAAATTTTGTTTAATGGTGTACAACACTGAAAAAGAATACACTAAATATAAGGAACAGGATAAATAATAGATAAAACCATTACACAGATCTTCTAAAATATGCAATATTAGTCATCCTAACTGAAAAGGATGCTTTAGAGTTTGTATGTCATAGGAAAAAGAGCTTAATAAGATAGAGACTGTCTACCAAAGAGAAAAGAGGAAAATAAGGTTGTACAGTAAACACACAGATGTATAATGAATGGTACTGCAAAAATAGATGTGGAAGATCCAACTCTTTTGTCCCCTAAAAGAAAAATAATATGTTCAATAGGATGGAAAAGCAACATTTCCAAAACCGAAAAAGGAAGTTCTTCACACAGTGCCAAGTTAGCAGTTACACTTGACTGTAAAAAGTTAGCAAGAGTCAAAACCAACTGACATTTATGGGAATAACAAAAGTATTCAAATAGTGAGCATATAAAACAGTTATGAGATATACACAATCGTACATTTGAAGTCACTACTCATTATGAACAATGGCTGAAAATTTATCAATGACAGATGAAGGCTCAGATCTGCACTACATGTTTCCAGCACTCACCTCTGAAAGTATTTGTGCCAGTCATTGTTGCAAACAAGCCAGTGAACAAGACAAATTACAAGCCCTGTCAATGACAGTGGTTCCTATGTTCCTGAGGTTGGGAAGTAGCATTTATTGGGAAGTGAATAATGGAGCCAGAACCAGAATTGGAATTACTTACTGAAGAGGAATAAATACTAGTAAGCTTCATCTTATTAAGTAGCTGAAGCAGCAGCCATTCATCCTGCCATTTTGGAACTGACCCTGCCCTATTTCTTTATTTTTGCCAATTTGATACGTGTTTCCATGGGAACAGAAGCAGGACTAGCTACCAGCTGAGTCAATCTCAGCTGCTGGCTCCCACTTCTCACGTTTTGTTCCGTTTCCTTGGAAACTGCTGTCAAATGAGAAAGAGAAGTAAAGCAGCTTTTGCACTTTAATATTTACTCTCTCTTTGGACCTGCTCTAGATCCTCTGGGTCGGCGGAAGGTTTACAGCTGACTCTAATGGCCATTCATTTTCCTCCTCTCTGGAATGGCTGCCAGCCACCAGTGGGCTCCAGCAGATGCAAGTAAGAGTTCTCAGTTTCAGCTACTGCTGGCGGGCCGCCTGCTGTGAGCTACAATGGCAGGGTTTGAAAGCAGGCTACAGATTTCAGGAGACATTTGGCTCCCACAGTCTGTAATATTTCAAATTGGAAGGAAAGAAATTAAATTTATTTAAAAAATAGTAGGGGAAACAGATGGGTGTAATGATATTTAGAGAACAAATTGACTAACAAGATCTGACCTGCATTAGGCTGAACACCCTCAGAAAATACTTCAGCCAATTATATTCTTCATTTCATAATATACGTTTGACAAAGTTCTCACTAAGCCAGCTGTTAGCTGACTGAATAGCCCAACAGCACAATGTAAACAACGCTCCCTAAACACATCTGTTTATGCATATATACATATGCAGAAAGAGAAAAGAACGTGATCTGATTGTTTCAAAACGGCGAAGAATCTGCGTAAATCTACTTGAGCACATGAATTTGAACCAGACATCTTTACCAATTCCAGACCTATGCAACTCCCATATTTTTATCATGTGTATGCAAACACACGCACGCACCCTTCTCCATATATAATTTTGGGCCAGGGTATTTTCCAGTTCTTACAGCAGCATTGTTGTGACTGAAGATGAATATTAAAGAAAAAAATAATAATGAAAAATATATTTTAAAATTGTATTAAAGAACATAAAAGAGCCCTGGAAAAGCATGTAGGCAACTAATCTATGGCTTAAGTAAAATTTTCTATGAAAATTATACTCGATCTACATCTGTGCAATTAAATCCCAATTTTCACATATATTTTGTTGAAAAATGTAAAGAAAAATCTATTTCACAAGACAAAAGGCTGTCCTAAAGAAAATATTTATATATGGTGGCCTCTGCTTTTAGTTAACTAGTCTAACTATTTGGGTACAGTACCATGTTCACTTTGGACATGCTTTTGAGGGAAGAGGTTAAAGAAATTTTAGCAGATCTAATTGCTCACAATTACATAGATCATTGTTGATAAATAATGCTTTGTTTTACTAATCATTGTGTAAATTAACTGAAGCAAGGAGCCTAAAGTTCCTCCTGAAGGACAGTTCATGATGAGAACTAGCTAAAACCAACTCTATAGTTTGGACAAGGACCAATGAACACCAGAGTCTGTGTGAAGAGAGAAGGTAAAAATTTCAGAGTGAGGGAGACTACCAAGCTTTCACCCCCATGACACCCACCAAGAGGCACCACGCAAGCGCAGCTGGGAGGGATTTATGGAAATGACTTCTTGGAACTTATTTTAATATGAAGCGGGAGCAGGTTATGAATATGTATAGGCATATTTGGAAGTCTTATGTATATGCAACATTTGATTACATAAATTGAGGCAAGTTGTTGCCCCAGGCACGCACGGCTTTGGTGAGAGTCACCGACTCCACCCCCACCCCCACCCTCCGCTGAATAAACATACCTACTTTACAATCTGATGAGATTGTGGATTCTGATTCCACACGTCACTTTTACTCTTCCTTTTCTTTCACACCTAATATATGAACTCCTTCCTGAGTTTTCTTTATCTCACTTCTCAGTTATGTTCACAAACTCTCACTTATCAGTGGCCTGGCATTCCGATTGTGAGTAACTTCTAGAATCATATATTTAGTTGCATTCACATACAGTCCAAATAATATCTGTGGAATATTCATTTCTTCAGGTACTACACTAGGAGCAGTCTCACAGAAAAGACAATCAGAGATCCAGGAACAACATTTCTTCCAGTCTTGTTGCACTTTCATCCATCCACCAAGAATATACTCAACATTGTTGGGCATCACAGAGTTGTGTCAAGTCAGCTAACATTGTGATTTTGTTCTGGGTTAGTTATTTGAATGAAAAACTTAGGCAGTTGTAATTGTTTTAAGTCTTATCCACAGAGATGTAAGACATCTGAATTTACCTGGCCTATTTATTGGTTTCCTTCAGCTGAACTTAAAATCAAAACCTAAGCTCCCATTTTTCTCTTCATCAGTAAGACTTCACATGGCAAACAAGATAATAATCCTTAGGTTTGCTGCTGCAGTTGCCATCAGGAAAGACCATTTTCTGGAATAACTTACTAAACCTTTGTCATCTTACCATTCACTTCCTCTTCCACTGAACAACACAGGTCCCAGCACAGAGACTGGGACTTGTCCTGAAGGAATCTGCAGGCTACACCCCTCCTTCCTGGAAAATGAACTTTTATTTATTTCTTAATTCTGTTTCCTTGTTCTAAAGAATTTTATATCCATTTGAGAGTTTCTCTCTTATTCCATGGCTGTTTAATTTCCATGACAGCCTTTGATGAAAGAAATTGCTGGGTCCTTTTCGGAGACCTAGCATGCTGTGTCAGCTTCCATTCATATGCCTGCTGGCTTCTTCAAAGGACTTCACTGAGTTTTTGCATGACTTGTTCCTTCACAAGTGCCATGTCAACTCTTCCTCAACATAGCATATCGACTTCTAATTCCACTCCTGATTATGATTTTTATAAGCTGGACTGCTACAGACATTAACTTACAAGTTTGAGGTTTCCACTCCATCTTGAAAACATGGCAAGTCATTTGCAATTTTTCACTCAGATATCAAAGCAGTTTTGAGCTAATGATTACACACTGCTGTCAGTAGTTTAACTATTACTCCTTTGAATTGCTTTAGAAAGTCTGGGAGAATAGTCTGTTTCCACTGATATATTTCTGATCAGTTTCTCTATTCCTACCGGCAACTTCAGTCACTCCTCGGTGAGTTCATCAGAAGGGTTCTAGCACAGCAAGCTCTACAAGCTCTTCCACAAAGAATTTTGCTAAATAAAGCAGCAAAGCAATCATTTAATCATACTACACAGCCTTGTCTTCTGCAAGTAATGCTCTTATATTCTGATCAAATACTGTCCCCAAAGATTCCCTGGCAAACTGCTTGCTACCAATATTTAGAGAAAGATTTATCATTAATTTTTTTTTGCTTTTTGCAAGATTTTTTTTTAGACTGCTTTACTGTGTTCTATATTTAACTTACCAGACTTTATGAACCTTTCTATCCTCATTTGGATACAACTTTGTTTTTTTGAAGGATGTCTTCCTGCTGTTTCATCATGCTGAGTCTCTTTTTCAAGTCTTACTTGCTGCATGGCATGCCTTTACTCTGTCTCTCCAATATGATATTCTTAACACTCTCTAGGCCACCTGCAAAGATTTAACTCTCTACAGTGTCATCTTTAGTGTCTCTTTAAGAAGCTTCCTCAGTTTTATGTTGCTCCCCTTTCTGAAGCTGAGTACCACTTCACTGACCTTTTTTGGTTGTTGCTTCTTCAAAGCCATCAAAGCTAAGAACGATCTGTCTGCAGTTACAGAAAAGTCCTTCAGATATCAACGCTTCAGAACAGATTCTGTATGCTATTCAGAATGAATTCAAGGGTTAATTCTGTCTTTTTGGATTTTCTAATTTGTTGAATTACAAAGCAGTCACCACTCCTAAATAAGTTAGTCTGGGCATCACATTTGTTGAGTTTACACAGCCATTTTTTGCTTTTGCAATGTTTATGACTCCCTCAACATACCAGTCAAAGCTGACCTGACTTGTTGGTTAGCAATATGTGTCCGATAGCATACTTACACACTTGGAATGCATGTTAATTCTGCCTCACTCACTGCAATGATTAATTCATTAATCTGAATTGACTCCAAGTTTTCTTCAACAGACTGCACTACTCAATTTTTCCTGCATATTGACATTTTTGTTATAGCAATGTCCTCATATAAAGTTGGGCATTCTTAGTTTCCACATTTTATTTCTACATCAATGCTAGAAGGCCAAATAGGATGTGTCTCATCGATCTGTTTTTCTCTTCTGTATCTTCTAAAATGGCACTTTGTTCTAGGGTTTTTTTTCTCCATTTCATGTTTATTACCATCCCAGGACAATTCAGTGTGAAACCTTAAATACTGGTACTCCAGATTCCAGAATGAAGTTTATTTTTAAATAAAGGTAAAGTTATCATAAGGTTGCATAAGAGGAAACACTGCAGAGGTAACTACATAACTGGCATTAAGACATCAAGAAAGGCAAAGGTTGCTGCCCTAGATCAACAGGTTTTAAAATTCTACTAGAAATATTGGCATCCCGTATGCAAAGTATTATTTCTATTGAGTCTAATGCAAGATCTTTTTAGCTTGGGAATTATGAAGTCTAGTACTTCTCCTTTAGTATACAAGTTCTTATTTATTGAACATTGTCGTTGGTTACCTTTGAAGGCCACAGTGATTCAATTTGTGTCATAGACATTTGTGTTGGGAGAAGACAAGTAAGAGGCTTTCAAGCTAAACTTTAGAGCCAAACAATTACTACACCATTGTATTATGAGCAACAGGTGAGTGTGACTGTATGTTTACACACAGACTTACTGAACTGCAGTAAGTACCTAACTGAATTGTGATATGGCTATTGCACAAGGAGAACATATTCCACTTTGTAAAGGATTTTGCTGTTTCAGATTGTGGTTTCATTCCAATGCAGGTGTATCAGTGAGCAACTGAAATTAGAGCAAGCTGCTTTCCTATATACTTTTTGTCTTGTGGCTGGATTCTTTGCATCTAATAAAGTATGAAGCTCCCCTATAGCATGTAATTTATAATGTTTGTCTTTATACAGAGGGGTAAACTCACTCTGCAACCCTCCTCTTGGTGGATACACTACCAGAACCCACAGCTGGCTGTTTCCATCAAATCTGTAGAAGTGCTACATCCTTAAAAGCTGTATCTGCTCTGTCAGGTTTCACTGAAACTGGCAAACAAAGTTTGTTGGGCAGTAGAAAAAAACACAAAGAGCACCCTTGCACATAAACATTGCCATCTTAAGAAAGCAGAACAAAACCCAGATGGCTGGGAAAAGGTGCTAGAGCCTTGCCACTGGGGTAAAGTTCTTCCACAGCTGCATACACAAAAGCACTGTAATTCCTCATGGCCTGTCAAGCCCAAGAACCCAGCTGGCAGGATGGTGAGGGAGGATGCACTCCAGTTGACACAGCCAGGAGAAACAGTCTGGCAGGAACCTACTCGAAATCTGATCATGTCCACAGAGCACTGTGACTATAACAAAGAAGGTGAATTGCGATCTAAAAAAGCAAGTTCCAAGTTCAGCCTAGGAAGAAGCTAGTGAGAAAAAAGCAATTGGTCTCTTCACTGGGCTGAAACATTAGCAAAAAGAGAAATGTTACAGCTAGTGCAACAAGCAAACCAGATAAATGGAGATATTATATCATTAATTCCCATTTTTTACACTGCTGCTTGAAGTTAAGCAACATTTTGTGTCAGAAAATACTTCTATGTTATATGAAAATCAAGCCTACAGTACTCTTTATAAAGTACACATGGGTGAAAACTTACAGTTCTTCTGCAGATCAGCATACAGCTAAGCAAATTTTAAAGTGGTCCCTGCCTTTACCTGTAACCTGTTTGATTTTATCCAAGGACTACATTGTCTATGTATCATATATCAAATAACTGCCCTACAGGATGGTATAGATGCTTTTTACATCTCAGCCATTAAAACTTTTAACTTAGTCTCTTATGGAAGCCATAGATGCACTTTTCATAAGGATGCCTGACATTTAGAGTCAGGATGCCAGAAGCAAGTCTGAAAGCTGACAGACCCAGCATCCCATCTGATATCTTACTTCTGTCAGGGGCAGAGTCACCACCAGTGCCTTCACTTCCCTTTGCATTTTTAGATGTAGACTGCCTGTCCTCAGCTTTTAAGGCACATATAGCTTGACTTTACAAACAATTCTGGAAAAGGAGTCTGAATTCTTAAAAAGTGCTTGATAATTCACTGGCGTTGGTATTCAAATAAACTATTTTGTGAATAATGCCAAACAGCAAAGGACACTGCCAGTTTTTAGGCTCCTCGTCTTGGTTACTTTGATAGACTTATTTATTGAGACACAGTTAAGAGAGGACCACCTTATGGTAGCCAAATGCAGAACATCTACATAGGAAGCTGATGAGTATTCATAGCTAAAACAGCACTCAAACAGTTCAGTAGCTAGAATGACTGACTGTGTTCATAACTTTGGAGCCTACATTGAGTTTAGTCTCTATCACTTGATTCAACTTTAACTGAAAGAAAATACGCCTTTAAAATTATTTCATAGAAGCAAGTGGGACAAGGAATATATGAGACAGAGTATTGCTGAAATAAGGCAGAAACTGGCCTCCAGTAGTGTTTACTATGGTGGTAAGTGCTTTTCAAACATGCAAAAGGTAATACCTGCTCAGGCAAACTCAACTACCAATTAAAGAATTCACCATTGGAGAATGCACTTAACCTCCCTAAAATTTAAAAAAGCAAACTATAACAATAATAATCTAATTTAACAAGCAAATACAACTGTCATTTGCCTTTACTCAGGAGTTTCTGGGACCTGAAGAGGTGTGTTTCAGGAAAGCAAACTGCAGTTCACCTCACTGCTTTTACAAGATAAAAACAAGTACAGGATTTAAATGACTAAATTTGCTTGCATAATACTTTTATTTCCTTCCCTCCTCAAATCCATTAGCTTAAAAAACATTCTGGGAATTTATAATAATAGCTAAGAGCACTTACAGTCAGTTTAACTGAATTCTATCCTGAGTGTTCAAAATATTACACATCCTTGTGTGTGCATTCAATGAATGTGAGTTTACATGGCCTTGCATAGTTTCCAGAGAATTTAAGTTCTGATACAAAGTTCAGACAACTGGTTTGCAGACCTGTGGACTAGATAGCACCGAATGTGGGACAAACACACTGAATTTTTAGTGGTATACACTACACGACCAAGGAATACACTGATAATTCAGATGGAAATTGCAATGATTTTAAAACCGGAATAAACATTATTTTTCAAGTATATGGTACTTATGTTTTGGTAACTTCACAGTTACTGCTGCTCTCTGCAGAAATTTCACTAAGGTAATTCTGATAAGACCAGATGTCAGGATGTTTATTTATGGCTTCCCTCTGATCAGGGAAAAAAGTAAAAGTCCTTCTAACTCATTCACCCACAGCACTGAAATGAGCATTATTTCAACTGAATTTTGTGACTACTCATCCGTCATAATATATTTGGTTTTAAATGAGCAGTGAAACCATTAACAACACTGGCAATCGAAATATCAGTTGCAATGCAGTAAATGCAGAAGTGAAGCAAACAAGTCTATCGACAAGCTGCTATTGTTTCAAGCTCTACAAACACAAAGCAGAAGTGTCTCCACAAGACAAGTTTCTGTTACATTTTTCATTTTTTATTGACAACTATAGTAACTGGGGATTCTCTTAAAAAAACGTTCAAATGCTAGGGAATGACCGAGAAGTATGTTTTCAGACTCTAAAATGATTGAAAAGCATCCATTGCAGTTTAGGAGGCATCGTTCTAAAACACCTTATACAAATTATATTCAAATAAAAAGTAAATACTTCTACTAAAATTCCAGAGCTACACTGCAAAGTAAGACCAAAGTAAAAATAATGGAATAAAATATATCTTTTCTTGCAAATGTTAACATCAGAAGGGAAAATTACCATTCTTTTTCTTACTGATTGCCAAATACTGAAGAATAGAATAACACTTCTAGATTGTCCTCAAATAATCTAGTTTTCAGCTATTACCAGTTTCCATGTTGGAGGTAATAAACTCTCAAATGCTGCTAATCTGCATACAGATAGATTTTTTTTTAATATCCTAGTTCTGCACTGTTGCTGCTGTGTTTCCTGCTGTCAGTTTGTCCAGAAAGCTTTTCTTCTAGAAACCTACCTGAATGCTGGAAGATTTGTACAGCTGGCATTAAGTTATTACCTCCTCCCTATGAAAATCTCTAGCATGACCTTTCTGAGAATGACATTAAAATAGGAACAATCACGGAGTGTGTGTATGCTCATGCTATTACTGAAAATAAATATAGCAGTAGGTAACATAATTCCTGAACATCTCCATAAAGAATGCAGCCTAAGCAGTGACCCCTTCTGCACTTATCTTGAATGAGCTCTTACTGAAATCTGCTAATGGGTTCTGATAATCTATTATTTATTGCAACAGACTCTAATAGAGAGTCTTAGCAGAGGACTCTCCTGTGTTTACAACACTTTCATCTAAAATCTCTCACAAGTGACAGAAATGTGGCACCTTCAACTACAGATACAATTTCTTTTGGTTGCAGTTACTTAATTTGTATTTGCTTTTACAAAACAGAATCCTGCTTCCCCCCAAATACACAGCTTGACCTGCTTTCATATAACCTAGTGCAACTTTAGCTTGTTCTTACAGAAATCTTAGATACTGATATGCAACCATAAGTATTACTTGGGCTTGAGGACATACCTCCATGTTATACTTTTCCACTGTCCTTCTCAAAGGATCCACAACCTGCCAGCAAATCAGGATGCAAAGATCAATCAGTAGCATCCCTCCAACTATCACCAGTAGCTTCTGGTCTTTAATGATCTGGAGAGACAAAAAAAAAAAAAAAGGGAAAAAAAAGGGGGGGAGATTCCCATGAGCCATAGATAGATCCCTGTACAGTTTTAGTCCTATATAGGGAGAAAAACACAGGCTGCTAATAAAAAGGGTTTTTAACAATGAACAAATAAAAGTTTCAGAAATATCAAAAGCTAAAAGCAAGAAGACACAAATTATTTTAGTTTGTTTCCTGGTTGTTAGAAGTATCTAAAGTGCATTCCAATTTCTAAAAAGAAATTGGGAGGACTCTAAAATATTGATATTGAAGTCCAGGTTTAATATTAAGTCCTGGAAAATATAACCCCCTCATATTCTAGAGAGTCACTATGGTGTTTATGTATGCAAATGCGCAAAAGTGTTCATTACATCTGTCAGAGCAGCAGGAGTTCAGACAGTTTTCACTAAGATTTATAGTGTTCACTTCTTCATAACCTTCTCGGACGTGGAAAACACAGAATGGTCAGGGTTGGAAGGGACCTCTGGAGATCACTGCTGTTGACACACTTGCCAGGTATTAAAAGATAAGTTAATTTTTGAGGTTTTGTGTGTATGTGTTTAACATTTGCCTCTGTTACCCAGGGAGCAGAAAGGGATGTTATATTTTTTAAATATTATCAAGATTAGAAGATTTTATTCACACGCAACTTAAAACACGTTTTTAATTTTGCATGGATTTTAGGTTCAAAAAAGAAAACAAGTTGCTAATAAAAATAACAAGCAAAACCATGTTTTACAGTCTTGTATAGCTGCATGCAATATCTATATTATTTCTACTGCTACACAGTAGCAACACAGAAAAAATACACTGCAAGTACATTATTTCAGTTGCAAGGCTCTAAGCATGTTCAAATATCAGGCTTAAATTAACTTTGTGTCAGTCCTCTTGTACCTATGTTCATGTTTTTTAAATTAGTATGTACTTCTATTACTAATGAACACTCATCCAATATTCAAAAGACATTGCCAAATTGTTTCAACACGGACAAACCTACATATTTTCACCTAGTTTTGGTTCTCAAAAACAGTTGGCTTAATCCAAATTAAATATTCAAAAATATCAAGCCTGAGCAGCTTAATAAACTTGCAATTATTTCAGTTCAATTTGATGAACTTGTTAGGACTTTGAAAATGCCTTAAAAAGCCAGAAGTGTGAGCTAATATCAATACAGGTGAGGGTGGTATGCCTTCCTAGAATAAATTGTATTTGCACTGAATACCTATTGAATTGTATGAATATGATTTGAAATAATGCAAGAGGAACTTCAGAAAGTTTGGTTTTCATATTATTTAGTGAGATATATTCTTCATTTTGAAAGGTGTTTCTGCAATATTTTGCACCGCTTTTTGTTAATCTGCTAGTTCATTTTATAAATCATTTGGAGTAAAATGAGTGTAAAACAGGCTAGCAATCAGAATGACTTAAAGGACTTGATGCATTATTTTCATCTCCTGAGACCAGTTATTTAAATCCATGTAGCCACCATCATCATAGAGGACCAGAAAATGATGCTTTCCACATGTTTGCAGCATAATAAAGTATTGCAGCAGTGATAAGGCAGTGTGTCCATCTCATCAGAGATAGCACAGGCATGCCTGGAGAGGGTGAGTCGAGGGGAAAGGTGAAGCTTTCATGGTGGTATGTCTCACTGCCGGATGGTTTGGCAAGGAGAACTTTTCAAGGAAAAGTTGTCTTGGTGGGAGGTGCACAAGGAGGAGGAAGACTGTTGCAATGTCTTTCCTCCTGAGGCTAAAAGGAAAGCAGGTATTAAGCAAAGATTCTCAGACACACCTTGGTCCCTTGTCTTCTTTGGGAAAACATAACCATACCTAACCTTTTAGTCATTTACCAAGTTGCAAGCAAAGCTGAAACAGGACTGTTAATCACTGAGGTTACCCTCTGCAGAAAAAGCTCATACATTTTTTATCTCTTTTCTAATGCCTCTAAACAGGGCTTGTCAAAACATACCTAGTGCTGCTCTTGGTGCGAGTGGAGATGTAGAAGAGAAAACCATGGGGAATCAAGTCCAAAGATAATTTGAATTTAGATGAAATGTAGACCCTCAACCCAAATTTCTTTTTCTCCCTCTTAAATGGCTAGATAAATTATTTTATTGGCATATTTCAGTTGGTCTTTCTTTTTCAACGGATGGGGTTTATTTTACTAAAGTTGGCTGTTTAACCATTGTATGTCTAACCTCTCTCAGTAGCCGATGGGCAGAAACAGGAGCCTTTAAAGGACAATTCATTCCACATATCTTGGGCACAATTTAGGATCAGAGAAATTAGTGTTCTGAAATATTCCCCTCCCTTTGCTCCCCGACCAGAGAGGTGTTAATAAACAATTTACTTCACCTAAAAATATGCATTTGAGAAATTTAAAGCTATGTGAAAAGAATCTGCCAGAAATGTTTCTTTCTGCTCTACTGAACCATAAAAGTTCCTTGTAAAAAACCCATAACATCAGTAACGATGCCTTATCTTTCTCATGAAAATAGGGAACGTTTTACCAGGGACAGGTAAAGCATGTGACAGCTAGCCCACTGCCTTCCAAATTGATACCAATTATATTGACATTGCAAGTTGGGTTGAGTAAGATGCAGATTTGCCAACACTCAGTAATGTTAATCAAAGTGGTACAGTAATGCCAGAAGCAAAAGAGTAAAAGGATACTATCAAAAGCAGTAATACTGATAATCCACTCACTAACAGGGTCAAAAGAAATCTCATATTAACACGTCCTATTCAGAATCACATCGCTAATTGCCCTTTCCTGCTTGTGTGCATCTTCTATTTGTACCTGACCCTGCACTACTGTAGGTCAATATTGGTATTTTAGTTCACATGTAAGTTTGGTAACCTTTTTGGGGGGGCGGGTAATTATTAGAACAAATCAAAGCAGAAATGCAGCTAACAGTGGAGCTCTTCCTTGGATACCTCTTGGAGCATTTTTTCCTGTGTTACATTGTGAATGGCCCTTTTCTGGACAGAAGGGGAGAGGCGCGTAACAGCAGCTGTCACTGGCAGCAGGTGTTATTAATCCCTTACGTCCACCAGACAGCCAGAAGGAAGGCAAGCAAAAGAAAAGCCCATGAGATAATCTGAGGAAGCGATCTGCACATGCTGCCAGTGCTGCATGCAGGGCGAGCGGGCTGACGGCGGGGCTCCTGAGGCTGCCCCATGGAGCCATCGCCACCACGGTCTGTCCCTGGCAAAGCCACAGCAGTAATGCAGCTCTGCAGCAGCACTCTTCACCAAAATGCTAGCATTTCATAACGAGGTGTTGCGATTCAATTATTTTTCACTTCTGACAGTGATTAGCAGAACGTCCTAACATAAACTTGTTCTGAGAAATGCCATTGGTGTGTCACTAGCAGCATCTCTAAGAGGCTTGCTGATCTCCACCCTCCCCCCACAGAAAGCCCAGCTTTCCCCCTGCCCGGCCATCACTCCCACACACCAGCAGTCCTTAATTCAGTACATCGACTCCTTGGGAAACACCAGATGCACTGAAGGAGTCTTGACTCAGATCTTGTGAATCCAACAATTTCTGTGTCTGACAGAAGAAAGTCATGAGCAACGGAGGCTCCTTACAATCAAATATAATATTCTTCTTTCAGAGGAAGATCCTTGCTTTTCCCCTTTTTATCTTCCTTCTAGCATACAGTAGATCAGCCTTGGGAGAAATGCAGGGTAGCTAATAAAATCCATTTTTTGTGAGTGCTGCTGACTCCTTGCTGAAGCCAAGCTCTCATACAGCAGCATCTGTGAGTAATATTTTCTACCATCTGTGATTGGATAGGTGAATCTGTCTCATCCTGGCAGATCTGCCCACTGTTATAAATGCCATTGCTACCAGTCTGGACTATATATCTGGATATGAAGCTATCTGTCCTCAAAACAAATTCACTCAGAACAGAAACTGGTAGGCCATTTTCTTCTCAGAACATCGCTGTATGAGCAAATCAAAATTTTTCTGAAAACTTGTGACCATGAAGACAAGTTTAAGATCAAAGTCCTTACCTTTTATAGACCTTGCAGTTTGATCATAGGAGATATAAAATCTGTCTGAAGTTCTGGGATGAAGTTTCTGCTCATGAAAACCTTGGGGATTTTCTAGAATTATCACAGGCTGTACCACCTGCCACAGCAACTTCAGCTGTCCGTGTGGTTATTATTTCACAGACTTTTTGTGCAGCTTTTTTCATTTGCTTCCATTGTGCCCTGCAGGACGCTATCCTCCACCTGTTTATGGGATCATGTGGCAATTTGGCAAAAAACAGTAATTCAACATTCGGCTTCCTCTTTGTAGTTTGGGCATAGGAAAACTTTGTTATTTCTTGCCTTATTAGAAACCAACTCTGCAAATGTGTATGACAGGGACCTTAAAGCTGAGCTCCATTCTAAACCATGAACAAGGAGACTTACGTAAAGACTTACTCTCTTCTCCAGGATGCAACATTAGCTTTGTACTCTCTGAGTTCCACAAAGAGCTTTTCTGCATGGATCAAATAGTTAATTTCCTCTTGTCTTTTTTTTTTTTTTTTTTTTTTTCAGAGTTAGTTTCTTTGCTATCAGGAACTTTACCTCCCTTTTTCAGAATAAAATATCTTTAAATTTAAAGGAAGATCTGTTGGTAAATATTGGTGGTTTGTTTATTTGTTTGGGGTTTTTATTAATTGCATTCATAGAAGCATAGCAAGGCTGGGAGTATTTTTATTTTGTTATAGGTTTTCAGATACATTTTCTTTTCCTTGAAAATTTAGGGTTTTTTCTGTTTAAGAAGGCAATTCTGGTTTCTCTTAGGTAGATCAACCCTTTCTAGTCTAGCTGACAGATCTGTCCCTTGCCTCTGGCACTAGCTGGATAAACACTTAATGCTATTCAGTAACTTTTTTTTCAGTTGTCTCTTCCCTGACTCCTGGAATGGAATCTGTAGAGAGAAACCCTCTTTAAAGGATCCCTCTGTGAAGCTTCCTAGACCTTATTCCATTAAATGAACAGCACTGACAGCAATTACTGAAGCTCTCAGAAATCTGAAACCCAATCTTCCTCTCCTTGGTACATACAGAAATCATGCTGATAGAAGTCCTCCCTCTGAACTGAAGGGGAAAGTGAGAAAATAACAGAGTTTGGGGGGAAAAAAATTATAAAGTCTGCAAAGCTGCAAAAAGGGACCATACAACCACTCCTAAACTTGCCTTCAGGATAGTGTCTCTGTTGCATAAACTAACCTTCCATTTCTCACAGTACGATTACTAGATACCTTAGGGCTGCTCCCCTATGTTTAGTGGGTCGGCACAAGTGGGATGGTGCTGTGAGGCTGGTGATGCAGTCAGTAGTAGATAGGTGAACTTTGCCATACATGGGCTGATGGAGATATCTATCTTTGAGTTATTAAAGCCATTAATATTTTAGAGATCTATTCTGTAATACACTCTTAATTTCTATTGTGTAACAGAATGAGAAAAAAGAAGTATTGAAAACACATTATCCATTGTTTCCAATAGCTCTACAATGGTCTTTTTGAACAGCTATTATGAGTATTTCCTATAATAGGTTCTATGATTAGTATTGGGAACACTTCACACTGCAATTACGTTAGTTTTAATGAGTGAATGCTAACACTTTAAAAGCGTATTTTGCAGTAGCAAGGTTTTTTGACCAGGAAGTCACTGGCAGTAAATAGCTAAGCTTAAGACATTTTACTTTTTCAGAGGTATTTTGATTAATTTGATGAAAGATTTGTATATCTACTTATAAACTTAAAAATAAATGTTTTCTGTGAGGATTTGCTGTGACCCCCTTCAGTCTAATAACTTGATGATTTTTACTGCTTTCCAGGATAGTGGAATGCATGGTACTACTGATAATAATGGACAATCGGAAATGATCAAAAAGCTTGTTTTTGAGAATTAAATAGCTACAGTCACTAGCCTGCTAAAGCGCTTATTTCTAGAACGTGTCTTCTTTTCTGACTCATGCTTAGGATAATTTCAGAGCAACTTTGGCCAAACTGACCCTCTCAATAACTGCACTGCAAATGTGGATGTGTTGAATCTATGCCGTGCTGCCAGGAGAAGCTATCTGATTAGAAGACATCTTGCCTCTCTTCCAATTCATGTAAAAGAAAGGGGGAACATCCTAGGGGGATGCTCTCTAGGGGTGATAGAAGATAAAAATTTTACACAGGTTAGAGAAGGAGAGGTATTCAGTGACAAATTAAAAAAAAAATAAAAATCTTCATCTTTGAAAGCCTGAGCTTTGGCTACAGTTAGTTATGGCTACAATGCATTAGAGAATTGGAGAGAGGATTGTTTTACTAACATTGCTGATCCAACCATAAGGAGCATGCAGAATGATATAACATGGCTAGTTTCACAAAACTCTTGAAAGGACAAAAATAAAAAAAACATTGTAGTCTTAAAAACCAAATGGCACTAAAGAAATTTGACTTCACAGCATTAGAACCAACCATTCTTGCTATACAATGTTTTGGAGGGCAGTTTCAGCTGGGATAGAGTTAACTTTCTTCTTAGTAGCTGGTACAGTGCTGTGTTTTGGATTTGGTGTGAGAACAATGTTGATAGCACACTGATGGTTTTAGTTGTTGTTGGGTCATGTTTACACTAAGTCAAGGACTTACGAATTTCTCAAGCCCTGCCAGCAAGAACGCTGGAGGGGGACAAGAAATCGGGAGGGGACACAGCCAGGTCAGCTGACTTGAACCAGCCACCAGCCAAAGAGGCATTCCACACCATGGGATGTCATGCTTGGTATGTAAACTGGGAGGGTGGGGGGGTGGGGGGTGTTGGCTGGGGCCTGGGGATCGTTGCTCAGGGACTGCCTGGCCATCGGTCAGTGCATGGTGAGCAGCTGTACTGTGCATCACTTGTTTTCTTTCCTCCCTTCCCTTTGGATTTCCTTCCTCTCCCACTCTCCTTCCTTTGCATTATAACTGTTGTTGTTGTTATTATTATTGCTCTTTATTTTTTTATTTTCTGTCAATTATTAAATTGTTCTTATCTCAACCCTCAAGTTTTACATTCCTTTCTGATTCTCCTACTTGTCCCTCTGAGTGAGGGGGGGACTGAGCGAGCGGCTGTGTGGTGCTTAGTTGCCGGCTGGGTTTAAACTATGACAACTTTCTTAGAAACAAACCTCAACATTCTGTTCACTTCTGGAACTACCATAAGTAAAGCAAGATATGCTGTCATGAGAGAGCTGCATATCCCATCAACACAGCAGGTCAAATTCACCTTTGAGAGAAATGCATCTGCTGAGCCCAAGATTGCACGGCGGTAAGTGTGGAGGAATTTCTACCACGGCTGTGAATGCTCATCTTTAGGGTTAAAAGGGATCCCAATCTTCGGGAAAAAAGTGCACAAAGGATTTGAATGGTCTGGAATAAATGTTCTGATTTTGTTTGAGATAACATTAAAATACCTAGAATTTAATATTTTCTTTAATGAACAATTCTGTGGGAAAGCATACTACATTGTTACCAAATAGCTGGGGACATCAATGCACTTGATTACATTTACAATCCAATTTCAAGCTATTCAGGAATAAATTGCTTCATACTGTATAGCGACATGTTCTTTATTTCTCTGTCATCCATTAGTCTCATAATACATAGAAATTATGGTTGTAGTGCTGTTTATGAGCAGTTACATTTCACACAGAGTTTTCATTGTTTTCATTGCTACTGAGGTTTAGCCTTATCAAACTGTACCATGCAGAAATTTACATACATAAATTACTCCAAAAGCAGATTTTTCTCCTAGATGTACAGTTCATTAGCTCAACTTCTTTCTGTGACAGAAGCTTGAGATTTAGCTCCCCAATCCATATTTATATGAATGTAAATTTTAGAAATGTGATTCCTATTGTTCCCCGGCTGGCATTTTGGCTGATCAGCTTTTATGACAAACAGGATGCTTATTTTACATCTAAACATGGATTCTAGGATTACACTGACTATTTTCAAAGCTTTGGACTTAAAATTTATAGTTACAGCTATTTGAGTAAAAAAAAAAATAATCAGATAATTTGGTTTCCACTTGTGTTGCTTTAGGAAGTACTATATCTGTATATTAATAACCCATGAAGCTATACCTGAATAATTTATGCTGCACTGTAAGTATCATGGATTACTTGGTCCAGTGGTAAATATTCATAAGGAAAAAAAAAATCCCAAACAAGCAAATTTCAAACCACTGTCTTGCTTACTCTCAAAGACTGAACAATAACACAGAACATTTCTTTAGGTATCCATGTGCTGGTTCATTTGCAGGAGATGGTCCCTTATAGATTGTTTTACTGTTACCCAAAGCAAATTTTTGGACCTTGACACATCTCCTTTTCAGACTTATGGTCTCTAATATATACTTAATGAAATACAGGTGCATGCTATGTATGTATGGGAAATCCAGCATATAGCTTTTTGTTATACACACAAAAAGCTCTAGCTAGATTGAAATAAATGTCCCGGGAAAGTGTAAATATTTACAATCTGAAAACTGACCTCGAAAAATATTTTCTAGCAGTAGTTACAGAAAACACTGATTAGGTAATAAGTTCTACATCCACACTAATACAGAACTACATCTATAAAGGCATTTAAGTGAGCAAATAATATATGGCCTGTGAGGTTCTGACCTAATCCCTCTGTCAATATAATCTGGAAAACTTTGCCTTGTTTATCTTTAAATTATTGAGATAATGAGTATCTCTTTTAAAACCTCTTTAGGACTTCTGTGAGAAAGATTATAGATTCTAATAAATTTTAAATTCCATAGATGGCTTGAAAAACCTATAGAAAAGTTTACAACTAGAGATTACACTCATCCTATAAACTTTCTCACAGAGGGATGGGGATAGAATAAACAGACAAGTTGTGAGGAGAAGGCAGCAGCACATAAACTTTTAAGTGTGTGGCATCCAACTGCCTTTTCCTCTCTGTTTTTTTTTCCCCAGGGCACTCTGTGCAGTTGCAGGTACTGACAGCTTCGCTGCAGCTGGTACCACGGGGTGAGAGCACACAGCCAGCCACTGCCCACCCCGACTGGAGGGGTCAGAACTGGGGGCTGCTTGGAGCAACCCGTGTGTCCTGCTGCCCAGAAAGATATGGATGGTGTCTTACCCCTTCCAGTCTTCCATGCATTTCTGTCTATGGACCATTAAGTATAGAAATTGAGGTGGGTTGGCCATTTGTGTTAAAAAATGGAGTGGGAAGGCAACAAGCTAAAAAGTTTGAGAATTCTTGCTCTGCTTCACTCAGGTAGTAAATTTGCTTCTCAAAAACCATGTTCAGAGAGACTTCTAAAGCATAACACATAATTCTGGCAATTAATTGTTTTTCTTCATGTCGTCTCTTAACTATCTTATACATGAGATCACCTTTCTCAAAACTCCTACTACCTTTTTCATTATGTATTTTTTTCCAGTTTAAGGGAAAAAGACTGCAACAGAAGACTGCCCCTTTTATTACACAGCCCTATTGCCTGCCCAGAGCACTCACTGTGTCTGCTACATGACACTGGCATCCTGTAGAAAACTAAGGCTGCACTTAATAATGCATGCAGAGGAACAAATGTACATTGTAGAGATCCTAGCAAGCTGTAGGTTTTCAATGATTGATTTTTTAGCCACAACATAAGCCTTTTAACATTTTCATGAGCCCATTCTTTTTAAACAAAATGAAAGAGAAATAATTTACAGTGAGGTTCACACACCAGCAAAAGGAACCTTTAGATTTTTGCACACCTCATAAGCTTGAGCTAAAAGAATAACTAGTAGCTATCACAAGCTGTACAACAGCATAGCAGGAAGACAAGGAACAGAGTTCACTTTTAGGTTTTACAGATACATAGTAATATTAAAAACAACAGGGAAACTCTGAAATCCTGTGTTCAGTTTTTATGCTCTGCCCAAACTTCTGTGGCAACCATTCCGGCCACACCTAATTACAACTTTTTCTTGCCTCTTATTCCTTTCCCACTCCTATGTTTCTTTCCCAGTCTATGTCACTACTTCTCAGGTCTCCCATCCTGCCTCTAAATTTCAATCTTAATCTAATTTTAAAGCAGACCTAGTCCCTCAGCTAGAGTTTGGCACTTGAATCCCAAACTCAGGCTCTGTGTTCCACTATACTCAGCTTTCTTGACCACTTCTTACCATCCTCCTTGCCCCATTCAACTCTTTCCTGGCTTTCAATGTTATTTCACGTGTCAGAATTTTAATCCAAATTCAGTCTCCCTCCTCAACTCCTTCTCCCAGTCTATAATCCCAGGCTCTTCCCCATTCTTTTTATCTGGACAGGCTCCCGTTTCCTCCAAAGCCCTTAGCAGCGAACCTGATTTCTCATTCTCAGCCTCTTCCCTGCTCCCAGCCTCTGTGCCCCATGGTTCCCCTTGCAGTACCAGTCTCCATTCCGTCTGCTAGTGTCACCAAAGCAGTCTGTGCAATCTCTTACCCATCTTTGCAACGCATGAAGACCATTGCTCTCTTCAGAAGTCTTTTAAGGATTTAGTAGGCTGAATGCAAGATTAGTTTGCCAGACTGCAGCCTGACAGACATAGCTAAGTCAGGCTGGACTGGTAAGTCATTTTTCTCTGTTGTGGTTGGTTGTAGCTTTCTAACCCTGGATAGTACCAGTATCTTTTCTCAGTACTTGTTAAGCTTTTTAAGCCTTTAATATCTGAGAACTCTGCAGTCACACAGTAAATTTAAGAACAGAGAAAAGCTTATGAAATATCATCAAGTAGAATAATATTGGCAAAGCCGTAGCAAAACAAGTCTTAAGAAAAGATGCTGTTAAACATCCTTTGTGCAATTATATTCTATATTTACCTTGCAATAATATTGTCAATGTAAAAACATATGCCACCAGAAATCTACAGTGGTAGCAATAACTAAGTACATTGATAATATTTTCGGTGAAAATTAAACATAAATCATCCCTCCCCTGATGTCACAGTTAAAGGATTAACTACAAATAGACAGAGCTAGAATGTACTATGGTAAAGGTAAGACAAGCTTATCACAGCAATGGCAACTGAGAACTATGGTACTTTCAAATACTAACTGCAACATGCAGCACTGTGACGCAGATCATCGTGTTTTATTGTGTCCACCTACAAATGGTCAAATACTTGTTTTTGAAGGAACAGAATATATAAAGCTTATGGAATCTTTAAATATCACTGCTTTGGATTTTTTATGGTGGTATTTGTCAAAAGTGAATGGTCTTTATTTGGCATACTGGAGTTGTGCAGGAGCAGTCACTACGCAGGACTGCTTTAATGCCCCCTAAAACCTGACCATGCAGTTCCCATCAAAAAAGACAGCTTCACAACCTTCTAAATTTTACCACAAAGACTGGCTTCTTCAGATGGTTCAGCTAGCTAAAGCTTCCCCAGGCCACTACAGGCTCTCTTGCCACTGATACTCTCTTCTCCCTCTTTTACCCACTGGCAGTCCTCCTGCTGGCAAGGAAAACATAAAAACTTTGCCGTCCTCTGAGCAGAAGACATTCTGCAGCCCAAAATCAACAGAAAGATGTATCAGAATTACACCTCAATTATAAGTGTTACAGTTATTTTTGATACTAATTCCATTCTACTTTCCATTATCTCTACTAACCTCTTAAAAACTCAAAATTAATTTATTTTTCCCTACTGATTTATCATTTCCATCTGACAAAAATTGATTCCCTTGCATCCCTCTGTTTCAGATCCAGCTAAAATGAATACATTTAAAATTTGCTTCCTTTGAGCTCTAGCAAGATCAAAGATGGTAACAGAGGTCTGGGAATCTTGCAAAATGTCTCAGTTAGCAGCCTGATAGAAGAAGGAGTATATTCTGAATTTTATTGTTTATTTTTTTTGCAATAACAAAGGAGTAGATGTATAAATGGGTGAAAAAAGAAGAGATTTTTGAGAGCTTTATAAACAGAAGTAAATAAAAATCTTCAGCTAATTCAAGATACTCTAAATCATTTAGTTACACTCTCCACTGAGCTAAAATGGAGCTATAGTGTATTATTATTTAAAATTCTATATATTTTCTCACAATGAGACACAAATCTACTCATCTCTTCACAAAGATAAGTGTCCAGTAAAAGTCTAGAAGAAATTTTGCCCTATCTGATGAATATAAATAGATTCACTCACCATATTCTTCTCTCCCTTACTTAATACCCACTTCCATGAAATGAATGAACCAGTATTTTCAAAAGCCACACAGACATTATTCCACTCTGTGAAGAAATTTTGCTGTTTGGAAAATTTTCCTGATTAAAATATTCAGGACGACAGGCATAAATATCAGATTTTACTGTCATATACAGGTGGAAACCGAAGCGATCCCAATTAATAGGCTCCATAGTACTTAAATAATTTTGGAATTTTGTACTCCTTGTATTGAAACTGCTGTGTGTCGTCATGTGCTGTCATGGCACAGCTAATTCAAGAAACATGAATGTGCTTTTTCACACAGGACTACCTTTATTTATCAGTTAGTTATTGTTTGTGAAAATTTCTGTTGCTTATGCTTCCATAGATACAAAATACTTTGTAAACTACATCTGCTGAAAATGGAAATATCCTTGTAAGACATAAGTAAAGAATGCCATGTTTTTCAATCAACTCTTAAAAATGCTCTATCCTGGCAAATCAAAGAAAAAGTAGGACTAGTAAACATTTACCCTGTATAGCTAATTTGTTTGCATTAAGAAAATTGTTGCCTTATGATTCATGTTTGTGTTCTGGAGTGGAAAATCCAAATAAAGCAAACCAAGATAATTCTGTGGCTATGATCCTTTAAAGTTTACAGAACAAAATGTGTTATTTTCTGAATTCCAGAATATTGAATAAGATGCTGTAATAGCCTTGATGTTTTCAGTATCACTTACAGTGAAGTAGTTCATAGGTCAGCATCCAGGTGTCTGAAAGTTTATATCCCTTATACTGGTCAGTGCCTTTCAAACTGATGTTAAGTAATTTTTAACAAACAGCTGTGAATAAATAATTGCAATTTGCAGTTGTTGATGAGCCTGTTGAAGAACAGCCACTATACAGACTTTGAGGATTACATTTAACTAAATGACAGTGATATTTAATATCGAGTAGCAACTTGAAGCTCTAAAATGAAATGTTTTCTAAAAAACAATAAAGCAAATACTTGGTGACAGTCCACTGAAGTACCTGCTTATTTCTATTTGGAATAATATGTATTGTAGAAATGATAAAATTCTTAGGATAATAAAGGTTATCAAGTAAATATTTTTGTGTTACCCCACCAGTATGTAACTTCACTAATTTACAAAGATTTTTACCAATATAGCTGAAAATATATTTGCAATGTAAAATTTCATTTTTCAAGAAGGTAAAATACTGACTCAGCTTTGGTTAAAAGTCTTTAATACAGGTAGTGTAAGATACTTTAAAAATATATACTGGACTTTGCTAGCATAAACTGATATATTATGTGGCCACTTTGCACAGGTGCAGAAAGGGTGGTCTCCACTTTCCTCCATCCAAAGACACTATTTCTGGTACATAAATTTCTTACAGTTTTAGTTATTTTTAAGATACTTGTTATTTAGTTTTCATTATTTTTTACATTAAATGATATTTTGGATTTCATTAACACACATTTAAGCAAATCTGGCATGACCAAATAGTAAAGTACTAGGTGGCTATGTAAAGGTGCCAGAGTGCTAGGTCCAGTTCCAGCCATGTCATGTATTTCCTTAATAAACTGAGACATAAATCTTTTTAGAAACTGAGTTAACTCTCTCTGTCTATTTAAATCCAAAACCTTTCCAGGGAAAGGTGTATCTTGTGGTGACAGCATCTCCCTACATGTTGCAACTGTGGAAAAAATAACATAGTACTAACAAAAATGGTAGTAATACAGTTCTTCCATGACTACATATAGAGGGAAACAAACTGAGAAATCTGACAAGGTTTTGGAATATTATTCTACTTATTTTGGGTGTAAATGACTCTTTACCACTTATTAGAATAAATCTATTCAGCTGCCTATAGGAACTGCATTTGGTATTACTTCTCACTATAATAATAGCAATTTTGTTTCTGTTTCATGCACATTTCTCTTACTGTTTTCTCCATCAGATTGATTTCTATTCACCAGCTTTGTCATTTTAAAATAAAACCATCTGATTAAAAGCAAATGAAATGAACAATACAGACATGAATTGTTGTAGTACTCCTAAGCTAAGCCTAATATAGAGAAAACGTGCTGAACCAAAAATTCCAGAGACAACTAGCGTGGTTCAATTCCAAGCAGTCTTAAGGTAAACTTACACAATTTCAATCAAAATTACAAATAGAAAGCTGTATGAACAGCATTTTCCTTTCTTTCCTCCTACAAATCCATGAAAAAATTGTGTGTAATGCCTGCATCCTAAAGAGATATATACAGAAAACATTTCATAACAGCTATGAATCTACCAGAAGACCACCTCTGGATGCATAAAAAACATACTGAATAAAAGTGAGGATCTGAACTAACTTTGAAAATTTACAGCCATCTCTACTGTCCACCTCTCATTATAAAGACTGAAGGGCTGATGCTTGACTCCAACTCTTAAGAGACTACAAAGGAGACCAAGAAAGCCTCAATATCAAACCATTCAGGATCTTTGAATGTGACACATGAACAGAGTCAGCACAAGTACAGCCACCCAGGTAATGTAGCAAAACTGTTAGAGAGTTGTATTACAGGGCAACAAGAAAAGAGTTTACTTCCCCTCACCTTTTTCTTCATTTTTACATTTTTGAAAATTGCATGAACTCTCCATGTTTTTGCAAACATTGCTCCAAATGCAGTTGTGTATCCCACTGTAAGAATCCATGTTCGGACCTAAAAATATATATATATAAAAAAAGACAAAGCCATTTAATTTTCAGTAGACAATATGGATATCACCATTCCAGCCAACTTTTTTTTCAAGACTTCAAAAAACTATTCAAAGAACTTCACAAAAATGTTGACATTTCAGAATTGCCTAATTCATAGCTTGCTTGCCTTTTTTCTCCTCCCTCCAGCCCCATCTCCAATTATAACAAATCTGGATGCTGAATTAACAATCAATTCCATACATAAAAATACAAGTCTTACAATATTCTGTATTTTTTTCTCACTTTTATTGTGTTCTGTGCAGACACAGGAAGGAACTAGTGGAGGAAACCAAGAGACTGAGACTGTAAAAGTATCCAGGGAGCCAATATTAACAGCAACATTTTGAACAGAGGAGCAGAGAAGTTATTCAGACTAAATAAAAGGAAACCATAGCATGTAACGTATGCATCCCTTAATGCAGCCCTTGAGCATGCTGGAAAGATGAGAGAAACTGACCTTAAGTTATCATATAGGGGAAAATGGCAAGACAGGAACATAGACTTGGTGGGCAGACCTTTGGGGCAAGACCCGAATCAAAGATAGCACCTGCAATATTGGCCTAAGGAAAAGGAGATGGTGAGCTTACATAGAATGATGAAGTAATGGGACCCTGAGCTGGCCACAGCTTTGGCATAGACCTATCTAGACATTTTCCTCATAGTGAGCTTCCCAGAGAAAAGCAGAGATTTTAAAACTAACAAAGATTTGTCTTTAGAATGAAAATGAGTAGAATGATGACGACTTTTTTTTTATTATTATTTTATTTTTTTTTAATAGAAAAACCTTATATTGACCAGGGAGGACAGAACACAAGTTACAAAAGCTTTTTGAGCAATTCCCCACCTGCCCACAGCATCCTTGAAAGTAGGTCCTCGCTTTCAGGCTTGGTTTCAACTAAGCCAGTGACTTTAAGGGTTGCAGGAAGCTCAGTGCGGCCCCTTCTAATTCCTTGGAAGTTTCTCTTTTCATTACCCTGGAGGTTTGGCTGTTTGAAAGCTTTTCTGCCCTGAACAGACCATTTTCTTCCCCAAAAAGGGGCTGAAGACTACAGAGCAGCGCAGGTGGAAAATCATGCAAGAGGTACCACAAGGAGCTAGAAGCCTACAGCTGAATCTGAGAGCCTGAGAAATCACAAGGAAGAGGATCAATGTCCAGCTCCCTCTAGAGATTCCACGTGGACTGGGCTGTCAAAAACGGAGAGTGCACAAAAGACAGCAAAGAAGTAAAAATAAAATGCTTTGTACATTGCAGATGGAAAAACTGGGGGAGAGAGAACGGCTAAAGACAGGGAAGGCAAAGCTAGAAAAAAGGGAAAGGCATCCTTGTTTTGGCCATGTTGGCCATGCATCCTTGGCCTGTAGAGCTGTTTTTTGATATAAAAGCCTGATTTATAGAAACTAGGAAATTCTGAGAAAGGATTTTGAAAAAAAATCTTTAGATGACCTAAAGGCAATGTTGTTCATTGGAAACTGGCTTAGCTTCACATCTGACTTCTGGAGAGTTTGGGATTTTAATTTGTAACTTAATTTGTAACTTTAGGACATGCATATCGATGAGAAACTAGGCATTGTAGTAAGTTGCAAAACTTGGGATCTAAGATAAATATCAGGAATAATCAAAATGTTCCACTTCCAGATACATGTTATCTAGTTTTTGCCTTTTCAAAAATCTTCAGAATTTTCATTTTTGTATTCAAATAGTGATTCCCCCCCCCCCCCCCCCCAAAAAAAAAAAATATTGTGTGGAATAGAAATTCTGAATTTTACTAAGCATTAGTGACTGGATATCAAGGCAGAAAAGAAAAAAAATGTATGATTCACTCCAAAAATGTTGATAAAACAGTAAGAGACATAAAATTACTACAGTTCCTTAAAATAAATAAATATGATATGTATCGTCAATAATGGTGAATTAGTGAGAAAAGGGTACACACAGAAACAGCAGTTTGGGTCCTGGCAAAGAAGAGTGTATACAAATGGACACCCAAAAACTGTCTGAGAAGGCATATGGCCCAAACTGATAACACTGCCCCATGCAGGGGGACACACCTCAAGTGTGGAAGTGTGAACTCCAGAGGTGCTGTCTCACCAGTGTGGGCATTGCCAGGTTGCAGAGATACACACAAGGGTACAAAGCCTATATCTCTTACAGGACAGGTGTGTATAGGGGAACCCTGCACCCCCAGAAGAAAGGCTGGGCTGGTAACTCGTGTCCTGTGAGTGGGAGGTCTCTGCATGTAACTCAGCATGTGCATTTATTCAAAAATATTGGGAAAATATACAGGAGACTGTTTAGATATTTGTATGCATATATTAACATTTTATTAGCATCTGATGTTGTGGTTTATCTGTTGCATTTCTGATATTGACCCTGGAACGTATAGTTCACTGATTGCTGGTTAACCTTGATATTAATAAAACCAGTAACCAACTGCAATTAGATTCAAACTGCATGAGTTTTGCCACGTTGTGTCATTCTTGAATGGGATATTGAAAAAGAAATCCATAACCCCCCTGCAAAAAAAAAAAAAAAGGTGGAATAGATAGGAATAGATATTTAGGTCAGAAAAGCATTATTTTTAACTCAAATATTTTTTCAAATCTTTGCCCATTAACTATTATCGTACATCATTATGCTAGTAACTTCAGTAAAACCACACGTAGATCAACTATGAGTGATTTAAAAAACATATTTCATGCCAACATGTTCATATTAGCGAGTTACATCTTTTTTGACTTCACATCAGTTGAATCGTGATAACCATATTCAGCATTCAATCGTTTTTGTTGTTATTAATAAGTATTCAGCTCGTTTGTGTACAGTTTAGTGACATATTTGGCAAACAGATACATGGTATTTTCATGTCTCTAATAAGACTGTTTTGTTCTCACTGAAACAGTAATTGCCTCTTGGGAATAGTATTAAATTCAATTATGCTCATAATATGTTTCTAACCTGATATTCAGAAAAAAATATTTCTGGCATGTTTGGTTTAAAAGTTTTTATGTAGTCCTGATCTGGATTGTGCAAATTAGAATAATATAACTATTGGCTATATTGGAAACATTCTAGCTTAAACATACCAGGAAATTTTGTCAAAATGAGATTGCTGTTGCTAAGAATGAGATGGTAAGTTTCAGATGAAAATAAATTTTTAATTTTGAAGAAAATTACCTCAAATTTGTCTCCTATAATTCATTAGTTATACTTAAATTATACTTAAAGCAAAATTAAAAAATTACAAAACAGCAAAAGCCTCTGAAATTCATACATCTGCCCATTTATATCATTAAATGTATTATACCTCCAAAATCTACTCATCTGAAAGAACACAATGGAAATAACTGGAGAGCATGACCATAATGTTATACAATCAATCAGTAATTCTCTTATGCTGGAAATTTTTAACAATGCATTTTGAAAGAAGAAGCTGAGGAGGATCGCCCTCCCCCGAGTACCGACCAAATGAGCAGGTAAGGCACCTCCTTAGAAGACAGGAAACTTGCATTCCAGTCCCTACTCCAAACTAGACACAAAACCTGACAACATTCTTATGCTTCTGTAGAAGGGTAACATGCAAAAATAGCTCCTGTTTATCTTTTTCTTAAAAGGTTAGATCATTACAAATTTCCTCATGCTTTCATTGAATTTTAGGATATACCTTCAATTATCTGCCTTTATTTCTTGGTTATTTCGGTTTTTTTAATAACATGTTTTAACTAACAGAATATCTCCTACAAATTTTTTTGTTATCCATCATTCAAAGACAACTCACAAGAGTCAAAGGAGATAATATGGCTTGGTATACAACAATCAAGTTTGTCTATGCAGATGCTAAAATGCAGTCTCCTACTTCTTTTTGCTTTATACTTCCTACACCTTTTTTGTTTGGGATGTATTTTTAAAAATACGATGTATGTACATGGAATTTGTGCTTCCTATAAATTACTTGACAGAACCTCTTACAGGTGCATAAATTATGATAAGAGAAAAAGCTAGAAATCACTTATTTAGTGGACAACACAGCTGACAACCACCAAACACTGAAAGTGTGTCTGCAAAGAAACAAACCATTCAGGGTAGTTTTGCAGACTTGGAACAGATATGATTTTTATTTAAAACAAACAAAAATGCACCAAATATTAGTGTTTGAACAAATGTTGTAATGTGTTTAAACAATGTAAGGTCCAGCTAAACAGTCACTGCATTTATGAACAAGATGCTCCTTACATCTTGTAGAAGCATTTATTTTCAACTTCCCTTTGCTGCAAAAAGCCTCTGTTTTAAACTTATCCATAAGGTCCTAAATAGCTTTTATTTTTTTAAGTAAGACTGTTCTTCCATCATAATAATAAGCACCGATAGCTTAACAGCCTTATATAAAGTTAATCCATTTTGAATCATATTTCTTTTCAACCTTGAGAGTATGCTGGCCAGACTACATTTTGAATGCTGCTATTTGATATCTTCACACAAATCTATCTGCATCTTTCCCATCATCTTGTTACGTGAATGGTGAAATGGTTACTATTTATATATCTGTGTAACAGACCCACAAGGTTATTTGATATTACAACTTGTTACTAATAAAAGAAGCCATCTAACAATGAATTAGTAAGGGGAAGTTAGTAAGTTGTGAAAACATTAGAAACATCCGGAACAAAGAATGAAAAGTCTCTCGTTTATATACTCTAAGAATGAAGCTAACAAAGAAAAACACTATTTTGAGTACTGCTAACTTTCAGATAAACTTCAATATTATTTGAATTTATTTCAAATAATTTATTTTAATAAAATCCTATATAAAATTATAAAATAAGGTTATCTTGGGAAATGGGCTGAATTGATGAAAGGTAAAAAGCTTCATTTTTAAAGAAGTTCCATTGTTTTCCCATGTTTGAACATCACTGCATATGCATTCAGAAGGCCATACAGTATTGAGCTGACAATGAACACCTGGGAAGGTATTGAGCTCATGAAAGCAATAATAAAAATTTCAAATGCAGCTGATCAAGAAAGTGATGTATTTTACTCCCCTGTTAAGTTGAAAGAAAAAGAATACCTTCTGAACTGAGTATACTACGTATTCTCTTTTTTTTGTGTTGCAGCTTTAAATTTGCTATACTAATCCAGTTTGCTAATACTAAGCAAACAACAAGATGGGATTAAAGACACAGAATGAAGGATCAAAACTCCCACATATCAACACAAAGAACTTCCATGTGTTGCAAAAAGAGCTACAAACTTCTTATCACCTCTCCAAGTTACTTTTTTTTTTAATAACAGTTCTTTGAATAGAATAATGAAACAGCTTGTTTTTTTAGCAATGTCTTCTTTAGTTAGAAAAACATTTAGATTATGTTCCTGCAGAGGAGTCACTCAGATTTAAGAATCCTGAAAACCTAATTTTTACAATCTCAAGACCTTAATTTTAATGGTTTCTTTTAAATAAAAACATTCAAATCTTTCTTTCATAGGACTTGACAGCTGAGACACTCCCCAGCTTAGTTTATGAGACTCAGCTTGATTCATTTTGGGAATATCAATAATTATCCCATTTTGCAAACGTACCAGGTTGGAAGCTGCAGTACCCACAGGACTAGGTTGCAGCTGAACTTTAGTGCTGAGCAGCTTGGTGGCATCTTAAAAGTGACAAACGTAAGAATACACCATGCTGTGGGTTTAGCCCTGGAGAGTATAATTGTCTTTAAGCAGACAAATCTGTTGATTTCTGTGGACTACTCATGAGCTGAAAATTAAGCACCTTCTATTTTCCTGGCAAACTGGGGACATAAAGGATAATTACGATGAACAAAAATGTGTGCTCTCAACAAGTTACCATTGGGGCTTGACCCTGCTTCTATGAACCATGGCAAAATCCCCAGTGTGAGCACAGGCAGGCCACAAAGAATGAGTTCATCTATTTGAATTTTACTTTTCTCTTCTATATAAAACATTTTTTTACACGAATTCACAACTTTTAACTCATTCTTTAGAATCTGTGTGGCACTGACACGGTTCTTGTAAAACATAAGTGGCAATAACATTAGAGAATTTAATCCTGCTGTTTTCACATAAATTAAGTACAGTGGTTCTTCACATGCTGTGAGATCTCCTGTAGTGATTTCCTAATATATTTCAGACCATTTTTCAGAATTAATACATGAGTAGTGTAAAAGATATTACAATTGCTCCTGATTCTATAAGGAGGCTTGAAAATCTAGCTGTTGTCTTACTGAAGGAGAGACAAAATGTTCTAAAAATATTACCTTAATAAATCTCTGGCAAGGTTGTCATGTATTTGCTTCAGCATATGAAATAATTTTGTTTCAAGGATCTATTCAGCCTTGTAACTTTTGTTTTTGCTTTACCCCCCCCTCCCCCCCAAAAAAAAAGTCATTTACTAAAATAGAAGCTGATCAGGCTCATGTTAAACTCAGTAATAGAATTGCATTTGAATTAAATAGGAGTGAAATCCGCCTCAGACTGAATGATAGTGAGGACAATTATGAAACTGATTATACAGAAAAGGGAGATTAAAATTAACAGCTAAACAATTAAGTAGGAAATAAACTAAAGAATACATGCAAAATTAAAAGGCCAGACTAAAGACACAAACAAAGGCTACAGTTTCCAGAGACAAAGAAATGGATTAGAGGTCCAAATCCTTCTGCAGTTCAGTAGAAACTGAGTGCCTATCTGTTGCTTTTTTCATTCTTGGCCAAAATTAAACAGTTTGAGGAAAAGTATCAGGCAAATATAAAGCCCCAAGAGGGGAGAAAACCCCAAAATCTATGGCAATGCCTAATGAGCATAAAGAGTATGAATAAGGAGTACATACATCATCAACTACTAACCAAATATCAAGGCTAGATGCTATTTGGTAGCACAGGGTCTAGTCCAAGTAGCTGTTGCCCAAAGTACACCAAGACAGCCACAGCTTCCAGGTGGCACTGCCCAGACATTTTCCTTTCAGTCAGCTTCCCCCAAAATGGTTAAACAGAGAAAACTCAAAGTGACAAGGCAAGACAAAGCAGGAATAAATAAATAGATAGAAGGTTCATACATCTTCTGCTCCCTGTTTACCAGTTAAAGCAAGTCCCTACTTCCAGAGCTGCTCTCGGCCAGCTCCATGACTTTCAGAGTTTTAGCAAATTACTCAGGATTTGCCTCACCCTGCAGCCTGCCCCCATTCCTAGAAAACTGTTCCATAACCTCTCACACCTGGTTTTCCTCCCTGCTCCTCACTGCAGTCTCTCAGTCTCTGTTGGATGTGGTTTTCATCATGTCCCTCCACTCTTACACCACCCTGCAATCCTCAACTTGCACAGTTTCAGGGTTTCCCAAGAAAAGGTGCAATGTAGACCACGGAATTCCACCCTGCCTAGCTGTTCTCTCAGCAGGGCAGACATAAGACTATGAAAAATCAGTAAAAAAGAACAAAACCTGCCTTTCACATTGCTACAAGATGCAGAGTCAAAAGTGTCCATGATCCATAACTATTAGCTGAAAAACCCTAAGCGCTTCTGAAGATCTGGAGACATTTAAAGGTCCCATTTTAAAGTACACTTTTAAGAAGGTAAGGTCTATAACATCTAGTGTTGCCATGAATGTACATGTTCTCAGGATGTCTGGTTGAGAGAAACACAAAGTCCAGTAGTCACACACTGCAGTAGGTAACTGGACTTTATCACTGGTATCTCTCCCCTTTCCCTCTCTCTTTCTGTATCTCCACCCCACCTTGCTGTTTGGTTCCTTCATTCCATACAAAGCCTGTTTCCAAATGCCTGCATCATATCTGAGAGCAACCGACTGAAATCTGAAGACCTGGGCACAACCTGGGATGGATGAGGGCACCGTTGAACACCACAGGTGTGCAAAAACTTTCACACACTGTTTACTTGATCCAAGGCAAAACACTGACAGGGCTAAGTGAGATCACCAGGAATCACAGAATACCTGCCTGGTTTTGGCAATTCATCTCAATCATTCTAATTAATGACATAAGATAAAGCATGCTTAATTTTTGTGTCTGTGTAAATTACAAGACTTAGATCCTCTTATCTGTGATATAACAACTATGCAGAACTCTGGAGTGCAAAGGAGACTGGTAGACAATTGCTATCTCCAGAAAACATATCTCCCAGAACAGTGTGATTCCTATACTGAACTATTCCAAACAGATCATTTGCCATCATTGCAATCACCCAGTGCAGCATACTCCCTAGGAGAAAGTGCTGCTACACATCAGGACTACCAGGACACAAAAGCAGAGCTGTTCAGTCTACCACTATCTAATACAACAGACCTTCCTGGTTGGAAACTACGGGCATTTTGCTGCAACCTGGAGTACCTAAACCCACCTTCTTTTCAGCCCCTACCTAACCAGTTATATCCAGAGAATATGGACATAATTTTATTTACCTGCTTGAGGGACATGCGTAACAGAGGAGGCTGTGCTCCTCCTTAGGGCCTTCGTAGCCTTTCATCAGTAGCAGTTCCAACTTGTGAAGACAGTACTCGTCTTAAATGTAAAGTGTGAAATTCTCAGTAGAATGTATTACAGCAGTCTAAATGTTATGATCATATCTAATATTCTCTCTATTTTAAGTATCTCTATTTAGTATGTCAGCTTAAACTCTATTCATAGGATGTATCACTGGCATTGCTAATTTTGAGTCTCGCTCTCCATATAATAAATGCTTCCATTTATTTTTCCACTTGTTTGCATTTTTCCAGTTGGCATCACATCTTGTTTCACACCCGTACTTCTACCTTCTTTTTTGCTATGATACCATGGTAATTCTGAGATTAAAAACAAAGATAGATCATTCTCATTCTTTCTCTCTCCCTCATATCTGAAGCACTTTCTACTTTGGCATACATATGCATTTAATGAAATATTGTATTGCTTCTCCTTTTTCTGTAGAACCAAAAAAGTTGCTATTAAGTAGGCCATGATCTAATGGTTCTGTAATACACTGACCACTTTACCAGGATTCACTGCTTTGGAAGTTTCAATTCCATGTAATTGGAGTTTTATAATATCACAACTCATACTGATTTATATACTAAATCCTCCTACAACCAGTACTTTACAGAGTGGGAAATGGTGGTACAACTTATCAAAGAAATCCTTTAAAATTGTCAAGTGTTACTGGGCTAATTTTGGATGATGTTTCAATGTCCTTGAAATATTACAGCATAATACATATGCCATAAGTAGATGTAGGTTGTAGAAAAGTCAAAAAGACCAGCAATTCCAATGCACTTCACCCTCTAAACACTGTGTTGTAGAGGAATGAAGCTGGGTTACTTAACATTGATAATATACAGCTGTGGGCTGGCTTCAGGGGTGGCGCGTTGGCCGATGTAGACAAGGTGCAGCTGTGGCTGGTTCTGTTAAGGGGTTGGGCAGCCAATGAAGAGGGAGCAGCCAGGGAAGAGAGAGGAGGAAGAAGCAGAGAGAAGAGAGAGGGTGAGCGTGTGCCCTGGGTGAGGAGAGACCAGGAGGCAGCAGAGGGACTGGCATGAAGAGTGTGTTGGTATGTGGTGGTAAAAGACCTTGTTGCAGCTGGCTAGCTTGGAGAGTGCTGCAATACTGTGCTATAGAGGAAGCACACACAATAGATTTGGAATGTAATAGCTACAATTTAGACACCATTTTTCCTGAATTTTGTGGGTGGACACAGGAATATTTAAGGACCTCCTATAAGTGTTGTCAAAAAAACCCAGAATATTAAATAGATATCATATGTAACATACCTAATTACATAAAGTTGCTATTGTATACATACTGCTACTCAGGTGAGATCTAATAGCTTCTGAAATACAGAAGACAAAGAGGGTGATTACTTGGCTTAGAGAGGGGATAACACTAATGACAGCTTTTTAGGTTTTTCATGCGCTTATAAAAGCTGAATCAAAATTTTTACTCCCCCCCCCCCCCCCCCAAAAAAAAAAAAAATCTCTCCCTTCACTGACATGACTTTTCTCCATGCCTGGGGTGTAGTTGTTACACCCACAAGTTTTTGTCTCCATGGGTTCTTATGATCACCCTCCATTGTAGCTGGTTCTCTTAAAGACTAAGCCACAGTCTTAACTAAAATGGGAATTTTTAACTAATCTTTAATATTGCTAGAATGGGTAATCAAAACCATGCATTTCCAGTTAAATGGATGATCAAGAGAGATTTATGTTGGTCTGATCCTATAAGAACCTGTATCTGTAAGTAGTCCTTATGAAACCACTAAGCATATTGCCTATATGAAAATACAGATGTTCATGACACGGGGCAGAATATATATGCTGTATCCAGCGCTAGTAGATGTTTTGGGGAGAAAGGAGGAGACGCAGAAGAGCTGCTGAACAGAAGAATGGATTTGTGTCCCATATTTATGAATCCCCCAGCATTAATTCAGTTTTCTAGATATAAGGAAAGTGCATTGCCACAGTCAATAGTGGCCATGTAAAGATGATTCTAAGAGAAGCATAAGCTATCCCACAGACAAAATTATAAATGGAGGAAGAAGTTTTGTAAGAATTGTTTTAATAAGCAGAAGGCTAGATAGGTTGCTTCTGAAGGGTTTCTTGCACCTATGAGTGTAATACTAATTGCTGAGAGAGCTGGGATTCCTAAGTTAAATCAGTAGCCGTGCACAGGAAAGCACAATTAGAAATGTTTCTGCTCTGAACTGAACCTGGAAAGCCTAGACTGGGGAGAAATCTCCCAGACTCTGCTCTATTGGTATAAAATGTAAGTATGCTAAAAAAAAAATCAATCACTGTTCAAGGCATGTGGTGATAGTTCTTAATCAAAGTTGGCTTTAAGAACACAATGTTCTCCCCCACCCCTTTCTTTTAGTGGTCAATTAAGTCAGGTAGTTATCTTACTCGAGTGCCCATCTAGAACTTTCCCTCTTCGGCAGACAGACTTAACGTAATGTGACAAATGTGACAAATTGGAAAAAAAGAAGAGACATGTAAGATAAGACAGAACAAACCAGCCCTCACTTAAATTTTGTTGCATTTAGAATATGAGAGTAGTAGTTACATTTTCAGAAACAAATTAGGGAAAAATCAGCAGAGATGTTCTCGCTCAGAGGCACAGGATTTTGAATGTTGGTTCATTTTTCAGAGTTAAGACTGAGCTGTTTCGCATTTAAAGGAGGACTTAAATGTACTTTTATATAGCTAAATCTGGATGGAAACCTGTTCCCCAGAACAACTCTGTGCTGGTAAGTACCTCTGGTTCCTACTTTCTTTCCTTCTGTTCAGCTGTACTTGGCTGCTTCAAGAAAAGGGTTGTAGCCTAGTCATACAATGGTCCACAGCCTGGCAGTGCAGTCAGGGGCTCTGAACACAAGGCCCTCCAGGCTGAGCAGACAGCAGGACCTAAAATTTGCTACTCCTGCCACCAGATTCTTCTGCAACAGAGGGTAAGAAAAGAATAGGGATTGACATCAACAACTGACTTCCTAATGACACTTCTGCTCCATTAGAAGCTGTTTCACAAAAAAGGGATAATTGCTGGATAAAAAATGGATGTTGGCATCTTCCACTTCCTATTGGCTCCTATGTATTCAGAGTTACAGTCTGGGAGAGGTGAACAGGATCATCCTTCTACAGCCTTTGAGGCACTTCTTTCTACTAGCTATATAGAGGATTTGCACTCTAGCTGTTGGAAGACTGGATATTCTCTCCTTCTTTCTTTTGCTGCTAACATTTAGGTGTCTAAAATACAGCTGTGTCCAGGCCCAACTAAGGAAGCTAAGACTGTGCACAGAAAATCTTGTATTTTCACCCATACTTTGTCTAGTGCATCTTGGCATGTATTAAAGACGTCTCTAGTGCTTTGAAATGGTATAACTGAACATGTCACATGATGCTTCACTTCTGTAATGGCTCTAGTCAGTATGGAGGATTTCAGTTGAAATATTGGGATATATCTGCACGAACTAGCTTTAGGCATCCAACTTTCATGCTTTGAATTATTCTCTGGAAGTAAAGTTTCTCTCTCTCCAGTGATGACAGCAGAAATTCAAACTCCTAAAAAAAGATGATGTGAACTGCAACTTTTTAGAGACTTCAAGAAGGATCAAAACCACAGTAAGGATAACTCCTGAGCAAGTCTGATATTCTTAGACAATGGGCAAAGCACAGTCTTGAATTTTTTTGAGAAAATATTTGATAAATTTAAATGCTGTTTGTATTGGTTTTGGAAGGAATATACTTGCAGTGAAGTTCTTTCCCTTTCTTTGAAATGGCCTCTGTCAGTCAGGCTACATACTACAGTGAGCAATTAAGACATTACAAGTTTCTGCATGGACATATTTAATTTGGTTTGAGTTGCTTGTTTTGCTTCAACTAGAATATATTCTACATGGATCTAGGCTTGTGTGAGTTTATAGCGTAGTCTGGAAATAATACTAGAAGTCTTTGGAGATTCAGCCAAAAGGATTGAGTAAAAACATTTGGACAAGCAGCAGTCATGAAGTCCAAAATAATAAAAAAATCTACAAAGAAAACATAGTAGCTTCACAGATATTATTAATCATCATGCTATGAACATAACCTTTAATAAATCAACTTAATTTATATAATTTCAAAACAAGAAAGCATATCTACTCTTTTAGCGTGAGAGCAAATCCCCAATGTACCTGAAGCTTTCATTAATAATCATACAGTTTTGTGCATGTTTTAGAATTTGGTCCCAGAAAACATTTCAGGAAAGGACTAAAAGAATCAGTGATTAAATGGAATGAGACATCCAACTACTGAACTTTTCTGTTTACATTTCTTGCAGAGCTTCCTGTAAGACTATCTTCAACTAGAATATATGGAATTACTTACTGTGCAAAGTGTCTCAAATGTCTTTTCGGAGACAAAGGATCCATCAAGACCAAAAAGAAAAATAGATGCATAAGAAAGCATCCCTCCAAGGATAATAAGGTTGTTCATGTAGGGACTGGACATCTTTATTAGTCTATAGACAAAAGGTGATAGTGCATTAAAGAGGAAGTGATTACTTCTAGGTTATTAAAGCAATAAAGAAGAGCTTTTTGTAATCAGGCAAACAGATAACCTTCTTGTAGAACTCCATGCAATCTATAGGCATGCACACTATTTGATATTTTATAAAGTCTAGCATTGTTTCAGGTTTTTTGAATGTTTAGTATAAAGATCTCCTATTTTACTGATGGATTAATTAGGTAGTTAATGTTAATTGCAGACAGTCAAACATAAATAAAAAAATTACACTTTCCAGACAGTATAAAAGAACTTGTCTTAACAGACAGACAATCTGTTTCAGTGTGAATATATTACACAGTCATTTCAATTAAATAGTTCTAAAATATAATCTTTCCAGTTTTAACATTTTCCTTATATATGTACACACATATATATGAGGCAGACTCTATAAACATGGTATTTAAATATGAAAGAAGTAGTGACAGATGTAACATGAGTGTCTTACTTCTGATTTCTGTTTTTGATGTTAAAGAACAAGAAAGCACTGGCCATTATCATTCCTAGGATGGTGAGGGCAGAGAGGATGCTGTAGAGAGGCAGGGAGATCTTGCGTAGCTCCTCTTGGATAATTGTTTTGTCCTTTGGAGGCTCAAGGCCTAGAATTACAAGAAGAAAAAAAGGCTTAAAGTTCAGCCAGATGTAAATTTTCTATAAGAAGATTTGTCTCTCCTAAGTACTATACCTCAGTTTAGCAATTTTGAACCACATCAGTAGCTGATGAAATCATTGACTTGGACAGACATATGTTAGTCACATTGATTGATAAGAAGGTTTGCATTTCTGGAGCAGGTAAGCATCCTCTTTGGAAAAAAACCCCACAAACCTACAGCAAAACCCTAATGCAGAACCCTGTAAAATATATGCTAACTATCCTCATTTTAAAGTGTAAATAAACACTAAAATGCATACTATGACTGTAAATTTTACCAGGAAGCTATATTTCCCTGAAACAAGTGACAGACCAATGAGCAGAAAACAGAAAGCATTGTTCTCTGCACATTCTGATTATTATCAGGGCAAATTCAAACTGCCTGTCTAGATACCTACCACAGCTGGAGACCAGCTTTGGTGTGGCAACACTGGGGCAGGGACTGACAGCTCTGAGGGGCTGAAATGGGATCCTGGGCTGTGGGCAGGGTGAGGGAAGTCTCAGGAGGTACAGGAGGTTGAGGGCTGTTGGTGCCATCAGGATTCTACAGTATGGAACAATATGGAAAAATGAACAGCAAAGGTTTTATGGGGACAGACCCACTTTACAAATCCCTGCAGATGTGGACTTCAAAGCCTGAACTTAAAAACTCTGTTTAAAGCCATGTGCTTGATCGACAGCCAGCTCCCACTAATTAAAGGCTTCTCAGTTTAATGAGAAAGATTACTTTCCGACAACTGTAATAAAGCTCTGCATCCCCTACTTCCTACACTCCATTTTACCTGCGTACTAAATTTTCCCTTGGTGCAGGGGACTGGCAAAAGGTCTTTTCCATCACCACCTTCCTTCAGAAGGGGATTTGTGTGCCCTACAGTGCCTCAGCCTGTCCTTTCACATCAGCTCTCCTTTACTGGATGCAGGGGGGGTGGGGGAACGTTGCCACAAAGGCTGAGGTATGTAATGCTTTCTTTGCCTCAGCCTTTAACAGCAAGACCAGCTTCCCTCTGGGTACTCAGCCCCCTGAGCTGGAAGGCAGGGATGAGGGGGAACAGAATGAAGTCCCCACAGTCCAGGAGAAATGGTTACTGACCTGCTGATCCACTCAGATGTGCACAAGTTGATGGAGCCAGATGGGATCCACCTGACGGAGCTGGCAGGGGAGCTCGCCAAGCTCATTTATCAATAGCCCTTTAAACCGGGGACATTCCAGAAGACTGGAGGTTGGCCAATGTGACACCCATCTGCAAGAAGGGCAGGATGGAAGATCTGGGGAACTACACCTGTCAGCCTGACCTCGGTGCTGGGGAAGGTTATGGAGCAGATCATCCTGTGTGGCATCATGTGGCATGAGCAGGACAACCAGGGGATCAGGCCCAGCCAGCGTGGGGTTACAAAAGGCAGGTCCTGCCTGATGAACCTGATCTCCTTCTATGACAAGGTGACCTGCCTAGTGGATGAGGGAAAAGCTGTGGATGTTATCTACCTGGACCTTAGCAAAGCCTTTGACACTGTCTCCCACAGCATTCTCCTGGAGAAACTGGCTGCTCATGGCTTGGACAGGTGTACTCATCACTGGGTTAAAAGCTGGCTGGCTGGCTGAGCCCAAAGAGTGGCAGTAAATGGAGTTACCTCTGACCTGCAACTGGTCACAAATGGTGTTCCACATGTCTCAGTATTGGGGCCAACTCTGGTTAGTATCTTTACCGATGATTGGGATGGAGGGGATTGAGTGCACCCTCACTAAGTTTGACACCAAGCTGGGCAGGAGTGTTGATCTGCTTGAGGGCAGGAAGGCTCTTCAGAGGGATCTGGACAGGCTGGACTGATGGGCCAAGGCCAGCTGTGTGAGGTTCAACAAGGAGAAGTGCCGGGTCCTCCAGCTGGGTCACAACAACTCCACGCAACACTACAGGCTTGGGGAAGAGTGGCTGGAAAGCTGCCTGGTGGGAAAGGACCTGGAGGTGCTGGTGGACAGCCGGCTGAACATGGGCCAGCAGTGCGCCCAGGTGGCCAAGAAGGCCAATAGCATCCTGGCTTATTATCCCCCACAGTGTGGCCAGTAGGACCAGGTGAGTGATCGTCTCCCTGTATTCGGCACTGGTGAGGCCCCATCTTGAATCCCGTATTCAGTTCTGGGCCCTTCACTGCAAGAGGGACATTGAGGTGCTGGAGCACGTCCAGAGAAGGGCAATAAGGCTGGTGAAGGGTCTGGAGCACAAGTCTCATGAGGAGCAGCTGGGGGAACTGGGGTTGGTTGGTCTGGAGAAAGGGACACTCAGGGGTGACCTTACTGCTCTCTACAGCTGCCTGAAAGGAGGGTGTAGGCAGGTGGGGGTTGGTCTCATCTCCCAAGTAAAAAGCAACAGGACAAGAGGAAACAGCCTCAAGTTACACTGGGGAGGTTTCAGTTGGATATTAGGGAAAAATTCTTCACTGAAAGGGTGGTGAAGCGCTGGAACAAGCTGCCCAGGGAGGTGGTGGAATCACCATCCCTGGAGGTGTTTAAAAAACGTATAGATGGCGGTGCTTAGGAACATGGTTTAGTGACGGACTTGGAAGTCCTGGGTTTACAGTTGGGCTTCATGATCTCACAGGTCTTTTCCAACCTAAACGATTCTATGATTCTACGTCTACCACACAGGGCCAAGCAGCTTCATTTCACAAAATTGCTGCACAGGCAGAGATCTGTGGACCCACTGACCACAGAGCTGTAAGTAACTGACTGGCAGCTGCCATAGCTAAATTTCACATTCACTCTTCTGCTTTGCACCTAGAAGAATGTTCAAGGATTCATACAATAAAATAGCTTTATCTCTATTAGTTTAGCTGAAACAATTCAGACAATGGATATTTGCTATCCTTCAGTCTTTATGCCCAACATTTCTGAAAAAAAATTTCCTTTTAGGTGATCACAATAAAGTGACAGTAAAGGCACCATTTGCCAATTTGATATTGGAGAAAAGTACCTGAGATTTCCTCCATTTCCCTTTCCCACCACAGAGCACACATTTACAATGCATGACGCTTCACAAAATTAGGCAACAAGTACCTAGCCAAAAATACAACAGTGCACATGCCTGAATTAAAAGAACCGATGTTAAAGGAAAAAA
Organism: Falco peregrinus; assembly: GCF_023634155.1. Taxonomy (NCBI): domain Eukaryota; kingdom Metazoa; phylum Chordata; class Aves; order Falconiformes; family Falconidae; genus Falco; species Falco peregrinus. Next base: position 73,096,103 of record NC_073723.1, read on the forward strand.
AACCCACTCTGCTGTATGTAAAATATACAGGATATACTGCTGATTTGTATTTATTAAATATAAACAACCCGTGATTCTATAAAATTTAATTTTTTTTATTTGTGCAATGGCTATTCAGTTCTATTGCTTCTAATATGAATTATTGTTCGTTTGTGTGCAATTTTATGCAATGGTTTAAACAGGGTTATATTTACTACTCCACATTTTAAATACTTAAAGTTACTAAGTTTTTTATACTACTTGGAAGACATAAAACCAGTGTCTTCCACATCAAATACTACCTCAATAAAAAGTTAAGGTGTGTAAATGGAGAAAGTTTCACTGTGAGTAACATAATACACATTAAGACAAATATAAGACAGGCTATGGGTGGAAGAAACACCAGATGTGGTCAGAAAAAGATCTAGGAGTCTGATCCTGAGAAAAGCCAAAACAGAGATTTTCCCCATCTTCTACTGTCTATGAAGGCATGGAGTTACGAACAAAACCTGTCTCCTGTTACATGGTTCATCCTGCATATATTATCTGGAAATTAATTGTATTGAATTTGTATTCAAGTACGCCATCAGTTCCTCCTTGCAGCAAAAATAATCTGCTGGGTCCCATACTTTGGCAGCTGGGACAGATTCTGCACTCTTCATTCCCAAAGCCTCATTCTCCATGACAGTTGTGAGAAGTGCATGTAGCTGTGCTCTTTTAAGTCCTGCAAAGGATACCAAAAGGAAAGGTGGAAAGCTCCAGCAGATGGACATGCAGCCATGAATTAGATCACTGCAGTGAAACTCCAGTCATGCTCATGCAGACCTTGGATGGTGGGACACTGGAGGCAGGTTTAGTAGAGCATGGGATACAGCAGCTTGGTACTCATCCACCACTCCCAGGGGAAACCAAACAGATCTCATTAAGCTGACTTTACTTATTAGCTTTAAAAATAATGTATATACCTATATTCAACAGGAGAGAACGTGAAAAATTCATTTCAACTGACATCTGGCTGTGATGATCATATGCTCAGAAAGCTGTGGGTATGCCTGCACTCCAACTGTTGTGAGGGCAGAGGAAGTCCCCACATTAACTTTGGTGTAGCATGGGATACAAGATGGCAAGATACAGCAACATAGGCTATATGCCTGCTGTGGACCTTGGGAGTGCTGCTGGGCTGAACAGCCTCTCTGGCTGTGTTTCACATGGGCCCTTTTAAAGCTAGCCTTGGTATTTTAAAATTCTATTTTCTAACTGTCTAACAGACACCTCCCAAAGAAAAACAAACACCTCCTCCTTGTTGTGTGCAAACACAGCACACTAGAGCATCCTTCAGGTGAGACGAGCTGGGGGAGTGGGAATTGGGGATGAAACTAGAACATTATTGATTGGTAGAGATGAAATAGAAGACCTATCTGCAGCTTGTTGAAATATCAAAGAACGTTTGTGTACATATATGAATTTGAATTTGTCATGGTCATTGGAATGAAAAACAAGTACACAATATCAAAACATATATCAAAAAATTCTCCTATTTTTCTTAAGCACAGCTCAGCTCCCTTTCTCTTCACACAGTGTCATAGCTTTTTGATATTAAAACTCTTAAAACAGTTCTTTACCAGCACGCAGTATTACAAACTATATGCAGTTATCCATGTCATTCCTGTACCTCTTTCCAGTTTTCTCTCCTACCTTGGAATCTGATGCTATTGTTGATTATTTCCAGCGTGTCAGCCACAGCATTGTACTCTCCCACCTTCACTTCCTTTCTTTCTGCAGAGACACAGACAAAAGTGATTGTTTATGGCAGTTCATATGTGCTCAATTATTTAACTGATTTTGCCTTCTTTTTTGACAATACGTCAAAGGAAAAGAAATATGCAAGAACAGTGCATGAATTATTAAAGCAGAATGCCAGGCAGCTAACATCATTAAAAGAAGTATTTCTAATTCTTTAAAGAAATGCAAAGTATTTTCAAGAACTCATTTACATAACCAGGGAATTGTTGTTATCGGGCACAGACATCTCCAGCTTAAAGATCACACACTTACTGACTGGCTCACACAATGCAGGACATTTTGCTGGGAAAACAGACATGGCTAAATCACACATTCCACTCATTTAAACAACTAGGACTTCTTGTTTAGTGAAGCATTTCCCAGGGGACTCACAGTGGCAGGCTCCAACCAGTACGGAGTAGACTGGCTTATTAATTGATACTCTGGGAATCTAATCTCTTATTCTGACTGGGAATTAACAACTCATTAGTACCCTGACTGCAAGACATACAATGTCACGTAAATAAAGCCAACATGCACTTGCGCTAAAATTATACTGTTAACTCGCATCTACTGTTTGGCACTATCATCACATATATGGCCTTCTTGCACCTAACGGAGTAGAGTAACACAGATACTTAATTTGTTCAGCTGCTGCCTTGGCCCCTGCAGCTGGAACTCCAGCACATATTTGTCCCACCCTTCTGATAACATCTGTCATCAATGAGTTTCTGCTATTTCTGTTGGGGTTTTGGTATGGCTTAGAAGTGCAAGAACTTACTAAATTATCACTTTTACACTAAAACTTTTACATTTTGATCAGAGACTTACAAACCACAAGCACATTGGCTAAATTGGATGAGCTGGTTCAGCAGAGCCAAAAATTTCCTTTCAGGCCTCTATGTCTGGGCATGCAAAACCCAATTTACATTTAAATTCTGAGCTCATGACCCTATTTGTGACACTGTTTTGGGAGCTGATGATCTTGAACTAGATGGCAAATTTGAAAAGACTGTATTTCCCCCAACAGCTCCACATTAACCTTTTCTCCTTTCTCACTCAAAGTGATTGTGCCTGTTCAGCCCTGCTGAATGGAGCAGCTAGCTCCATTTTAGTAAAATCTACAGGCTGATTAATATTAATCTGACAGCTCACAGGAGGCAAAAGTTTTCCTTACATAAACCGCACTTCTTACTGTTAAAATTGTTTACGCAGAATTGTATACTGGGCTGAAAATCTGGTAGAGATACCTAGATGTTTGTTATACCCCCATCAAAAGCTGGAGTCTGCAGTTCTAAAAACTGATTTGCCTTTCAAAGGAGCATGATCCACTTGTGGGGCCCTAAGCCTAGTTAGGAATAAAAGTGCAAGCCCCTGGTCTCCAGCAGCAGTTTCACAAAGCCCATCCACACAGCATTACCCAGTCTTAAATGTAAATATAAGTTTATACTATCTGTAACTGGCTGAAAATTCTCTGTGAACTAGATATATGAATAAATCCTTGACAGTCTTAAACAATAAAATCTTCCCAGTAGTCATCTAAAAACTAAAATGGTTACGGCTAAAAACTTCACCGATTCAGTTCCATCTATGTTTGTTGCATGACAGCTACTACCTGTAGATCCAAAACATTAAAGATGCCAGAAAGTCCACAGCATCTACTTATACCAAATGGGGAGGCCATGCACCTTGGTTTGGGTCTAGTCACCACTTTACAGCAACGCACTAAAACCCGATAGCTCTGATGAACAACAAAGAGAAAAGTCTTGCATGCCAAGGCTTACTGAAGTCAAGAAAAGCCAAGGAGGTATTTGATATCTTAAAGTACTTACAGTTGTGGAAAGTAGTCTATGAGGGAAATAAATCACATTTGTATTGAGAGGAAGGATATACTACCCATTTCATAGTTTGGTTACAGGGGTGCTAAGGGGGAGATGCAAACAGTCTTTGTGCTCTTTTGTACTGCCAGCAAGGAGTACAACTACAGCTGTTGGTTCTCCAGGCACAAGCGCTGATCAGTGACAAAGTCACCCCCAAATATTAATTAGAAGAAGCAAGGAGGTAGCACTACAGCCCTCTTTTCTCTTGCGTAGGCCAACACAGCTAAGGATGGGACTGCAGGCTCTACTCTTCTATATGCCATTACCTCAAGTTCCCTTTGGAAATTCTGAATTACTCAAATCAGTATACTGTTTGTACCATGTAGTTCATATCTGTCAAAATCTCTGTGTGTTCAGCACAAAAGGACAGGAGGAATTGGAACTCTTTCAAATAAACACACCAAAAAAGTGCTTTGTGCAATATTCAGAATATGATGTTGGCTTCTTTCTGTAGTGCTTTCATTATTTTTAACATGATCTTTCCATACTCAGAGAGACTGTATTGATACACCACCACCACCACCCCATCCCCTCCCCGTCCCCCGTCCCCCCCCCCCCCCCCCCCCCAAACCACTCAGGTTAAAATGTGGAAAAGAAATATAAGGGAAAATATACCTGTTCTGTGAGATAATGTTTGATAATACCATGACAGGAGCGGTGGGATTTTAGAACCCAACTCTCCAACTGGCCCAGAAGTATGTGACTGAAAGTTATGCCTATCTAACAGAATCCTAAACAACCAATCCTTATTGCTAATTAATTGTCACAGAATAGATTACTTATACGGCCAAGATTAAGGCCTTCTGCCACCAAAGAACTGAACTACTCTTAAAGGTGAATTAAAATGTTTTCTTCTACATGTTTTATTACGGAATTTTGTAGCCTATTTTAAGCAACTCCAGACAAACTGTCAAAAAGAAAATTGACAAAAAAGCAACTACTACTTAACAAATTGGGTCACATTTCACAAAATACAACAGATTTTTAATTGCATATCAGGTAGTTACATGTTTTTGTTGAATAAAAGCAAAAATAATCCTGCAACTAACATCAGCTGAGTAAAACAAACTTACTAAAATGCACGAGAGTATTATGATTGCCAGGATGACTTACCCATTTACCCTGAGAATTACCAGATAAGTTGCTAACTAATGCTTAATTTCAGTTCTTTTCACTGTATGTCATAATTTCATTTCCATTACATTTTTAGAAATGTATTTATTCACACCTCATGAAGATAGTTTTGACTGAGATGTTTAAGGATGAGAGAAAGCACTTGCAATGTATAAGAGATGGGACAGATGGATTTCCTTTATTTTCCTCTATGTAGACAATGCTGGCTAGCTCCTAATGACAGTAAGACTTTGTCTAAATCTAGAGCTTATAGTTCCTTCAGGTATGTCAGTCTGACTGCAACAGTACAGATAAACCTAGTGGTGATGCAGTTAAGCCAATATAAAAATGTTTACAGCAGTATAATCACCAGTAAAATGTATGCTTATAATAAATGGCAAGGGCAGTCTGAAACAACACAGAATCCTACAAAATTACAAGATTTATGTTGATATGTGAATGCATTCATTAAGTCCTACACATCTACGTGGTGATACCAATGTAAAAAAGTATGTCTAGGCCACTAGAACAAAGACAAATTAACAGGTCTGCCCTAACATTACCATGGTGCTCAAACTACATGGCTGTAAATAAAAATTAAGAACTTCAAAGCTCTAAACAGCTTACCATAGCTTAACATGACTAATACTTTGTAATGTCACTACAGCTTTTTATAAAGTTATAATTCCATGCAAACTACAAAGAAAACATGTGCAAGTAATGAGTACCCACTTTCCAACAAACATAATTTTAAAGTAAATTTAAATTTTAAAGTAAATTTAATAAATTTACTATGGATTATTTTCCAGATAAGTTAAGGGTCACTGAGGTGTCTTATCTAAAGGACACTTGGGCTATTCTCAACTTAAAAGCAGCAGAAAAAAGACAAAACCTACAGCTGAAAGCATACACAATATGTAGGTCTTACTCTGTCCTGAAAAAACATCCCTGCATAAGGTACTGCCTCCACGTCTCCTTCTCCTTGAAAATTTTTCTTCACTCAGGAAATTACCAGTGTTTTCTCTCACAACCTTCCCCTGACACCAGTTTAACAATCTCTTCTCTTTGTCAGCTGCCTCTCTTGCTTAACCATTGTAATTCAGTGGCAATGATTAGATGCTTAGCGCATTAGTAAATCTTGCTGCATATTCAGCACTTAGCCTATCTCTGGTTCCAATATTATTAAACCTTGTCCTACAACAGAAACATTTAACTCTTGCACACTGTTCCTCACCCATGCCTCACAGCCCAACAGTACTGCTGGCAGCTATAGGGAATATTTACTCATCAGATCTGAAGAATTTTGGAAAATGCCCAAGTGGCTGCCAATAGGTGAAACTGAGCATGGACCATACGCACCTGAAATGCTTAAAGATCCTTAGGAGGAGAATGACACTTAAATTTGGAAAGATTTTAATTTCAAATCAATCTCTTAGATATGAATCAAAAATCATGTCACTGCACAAGTACTCACACTTTCAAAGACACATCTAACCTATCTGAAAGTTCACCATTCACAAGCTATTGGCAACTTATTGACAGGTTCAGTCCAGAGACAGGGCAAAGGGTACACTGACACATTACATTATGGTGTCCTGAGGCTTGCCTTTCTGCAGTTTGGCTTCTGGTCACATTCCTTTTTAAAGAGTGAATGTTTTTCTTTAGCACTTCAAACTGTCAGTCACCTAGCCATCATGTGTAACTGACATGTCTTAGCTCTTCTTTCTCATTCCCTCTATTGCCTACTGCAAAGGCTTCTGAAGAACTAATGTGCCACATTTAGTGACAGCAATCCTGCAACCAAGGGAATTCAGAGAACAAGTCCCAGTAAGGATATGGGTGGAACACAAGCAGTGAAAACCCTAAGCCGGAGACTGCAAACTGATGGCAAATCTGAGAACACTTTCCATATTTCAGTCAGTCCTGTGTAAATTGCCTGCAAAGTCTCTTCTAACCTCTCTTACCTTTGTGTCACTCATTTTGAAAGCTGTTTCACAATATGATGATATACTACAAAAGCTGGAAATAATGTTTTAATACCTCTATATTACCAAATTAAACCAATTGTCATGAAAGCTATTTTCCTTCAGAATAAATACAGAAACATTTCATGTTTAGGATCCCGTAGAAACTCTTAGCAAATTAATGTAATCTTAATTTTCATAATATATCCTTGTCAAACAGGACTGGGAAGCTTTCCAGTTATCCTTATCACATATCAGCAATAACCAATACAAGATGAAAGTTTCCAATTAAAAAAAAAAAATCACAAAAGAAGCTTATAAATAATGAATGAGCAAAGCTTTTTTCCTTAATTTCTATCCACTTGTAGGCAACCATTTCTTTGTTTAAAGACAGAAATGCTGAGATAAAGAATCACAGTTCAAATAACAAAGAAAATGTCAGGTCAGATAGAAGATTATTCGTCAGCAGAAGCTGCCAAAAAGAAAGAATCAAGGAAGAAAAATATGTTACCTTTGCAAGGATTTGAATTACCACAGTTTTTACCCTTGCAATTAGAGTAAAAAAACTGTTTTGCCCAAAGAAATATTACCTTCATCTTTAACTCTGGCATAACTATTTCCTTCATTTGAATTTTTTGTTTATTGTTTTATTTCTGAAATCCTGGATTGCAGTGCACACAATATACAGGAAATCTTAAGTTATGAAAGCAGCTCATATAGCAGCTGGTAATTACTCTTCATAGCAGTTCTCAGGTCCTATCTTTCATTCATTCATAAAGCAAAACAGACATAAAGGTTAAACCAGTCAAAGGCCAAACACTGTATGTCAGCCTTAGAGCCAGGATAAAAACTAAGAATCTTAAACCTGGTATTATTTCACTAGTTAGTCATGGTATTTAGCCAACAGGACATAGCAGGCAAGTAAGCAAGTAGCACATAAAATGTCATTAAGTATCTTGAACTCATAAAAATCTAGTCATTTTATAGCCCAAGAAAAATTTTCCATAAAAAGTTCAAGCATATGCATTTTTAAAAGCTTATAAAAATTAATTTTACTGATTAATTTTAACCTTTGTTTTTACCTTTCTGATTTTACATGTCTCCTGTTTTGCTTATTAGACTGGCTTCTAGCTCTGCATAGCAATTTAGTAATTTAGTTCATGTGGATTTAATACCTAAATATTTTAGGTATTTATATATTATGTATCAAAGAACTATGAAATAAAATACAATTAAATAAAAAAATAATGGCTTTGAGTTTAAAATAATTACTTCTTAAAATCTGAATTGTTAACACTATCATTATACTTTCATACAGGAAACTGAGAAAGGTATAAACAAATCTACAGTAATGAAGGCAGGTTATCTATGAAGTATAGTGATTGGTGTGATGAAGCAAGCATACAGAGGTTACATTAATTCTTCTAAAAAGAAGCTCCTGTTTCTTAGGTTCTTAATAAATCCCTTGATAGTTTGAAATGTGGTTGTATATGAGATCACAATTTTTTTAGTTTAAATACTTCTAGCATAAAATCTTTACTGACAATCATAATCAAACTATGTAACCACTGAAACATACGTCAGTAATTCGAATTACCTTTAATTCCACTAAGGAAGTTAACAGATACAAATATTCAAATAGGTACGGTATGATTATAGTTTAGGACACATACATGGGCAATAACTGCAACATCTCAATCCAGCTAAGGTTATTCCTGTTCTATAGTTCATTCTCTTTTATGATTTGATTAAGTTTTGAAAATCCTTCTCATTCTGAGAGTTTATTTGCCAAAGTAAATTATTCTTTGAAGTACATACAGTACTTCATACATACATGTATTCATACAGTACATACAGAACGTAAGTGTACATGTGGTTTTAAATATTAAATTTTAAAATATTAATATTTATCTAAACATACAATGGTCTACAAACAAAAATTGGTATTTATTTCACTTATCACTTGGAATCACCTCTTTCTAGCAGAGTCCAAAAACAGAGTGCTTTTCTTGACTCAGAATTTACAGCGGGAAATAGCACTGCACATGTAAAACTACAGGCAGCCACACCAGGAGAAGGCATTTTCTCAATTATTAAATAATATTACAACTTTATTAATTGTTGCGTGTCGTTAAGTACCTTTACTGTCATACACTAGTCCATTTTCTACAGTGTGCCAGAAAATCAACTTGTGCAGATACATAGGCTTGGGCTGGCTTCCTGGGAGACCTCCCAGGAGCTTCCCAGGTTTGAAGGGCCATCCAGGCAGTGACAGGTTTGGATGCAGATGCCACTGATATGCAGAAAAGTCCCCCTGGCAGCAGCCCAGGGCCCAGCAGTAGCTCCATCTGTCAAAAGTCTCTCTGGGAGAGAGACAACTGAAGCAAGAACTCCACAGGAGGTGGAGGTGCCAGTAAGAGAGGCTGTGGCCGTGTTTTATTGCCTCTTGAGCTTGATTTGAGAGTGCTGAAACGTCAGAGACCACGAGGCGTAATTCAAGATATACCATGACACTGCACTAATTCAAAGATAAGGGACAGCAAACCATAGGCTGGTATCCATTTTGACAGTCTATGAGACTTCCAAAGAAACCCAAGATGATAGAGTGGCAGTTTTTCCGGATATCTTATGCAAGGAGAATAAATGCAATTATTATCTCTCTGGTGCCCTGGAAACTGAGTCTGAGTAGGCATGGTGTGCCCTATCAGGAGAGTCTGGCAAAAGAAAGATTTGAATCATTACCAGATTAACAGAGGATATGTTTTTAGTTATTTAAGTTATTTAAGTCAAATTCACCAAGCAGTGTCATTTAGGGAAGAAACAACTGGGAACAGCCCTGCTGTCAGTCTTTTCTGACTTGCCAGGTAAAAAAGTATATCTGTAGCTGAAAATGCAAGACACCCAAGACAGTAGCCTAATTCCAGTTTCCATCTGCTGGCTCAGCATTGAAACCTTCCATACAAACCTGACAGAAGACATGACTGGCCACCACCAGGTGGCCACCTGACAGGAAAGCCAGCCCTGGGGACCTAGATGACCCTGGCTCCAGTCCTGCTGCGCACTCTGGTTGAATGAGACAGAATATCAAGAGTGACCTTTTCTTCTTCTGATATGCTTAATATTCTAGCATTTAATTTGATTTTCTTGTCTATGTCTGAAAGAAACGTTTCCCTACACTTAACTAAACCCATTACTTATCTAACTGAAATTTTAAATTCAATTCAATGTAGAGTATCACTTATTTTTTTGCAGTTAAGACGACAAATAAAAAAAAGGAAATCAGTTACTTCAAAAACCCTGGATGGTTACCTTTTTCCCCAGAGAGGCTTTTCTTGTCAGTGCAGTGATGCACAGCACAGCCACTGACAGTAGGTCCAGTCTGCGGACAACTTCAGCTGACCTGAACAGTGCCACCAAGCCTCTGCCACCATGTTTTCTGAAGCTGCTCCAAAAAGAGCACAAGCTGCATGATGCAGTCTTCCGTTTGAGGGTTGGGTGGCCCTTCCTAACTTACATGATAACCAAACTTTAATGCATAACGTGGCAGAAATAAAAATGTCCCCCCATCACAGAAGACAGGTGCTTGGCCAGAGGGCAAGAGCAGAGCAGCATGCCAGCTATCGCATAGATGGGACAAAGTGACTGAGAACCTTGCAACATGGTTGTCTTCCCTCCACTTCGCAAGGCATGCCTGCTTTCTGGTAATCTCACACAATGCAGGGACAAAACAAAGGCTCTACTGTCACACATTTTGATGCATACCTACGGTTATATGATTAGGGCCTTCCCTTGCCATCTGTCAGGGTTGTGCTTCCCCTCCTCTGGGAGGGCAGGGCTCAGCACATGCTGAGCAGCCTCACAGCAGGCTGTGCTGGGTCTGCTCCAGCCAAGAGGTCAGAAAACAAGATGCTCTGGCTTCTTCCTTAGGTACTGCACCCTTAAACTTTTTCAGAGTTAAGAGTCCATTATTTAGAGGTTGGAGTTTCACAACTACCATGCCTGAGATGGGAGGAGAGCAGCAGCTGTTGTATTACGTGTGTTAGATCCGAACTACTACGTCCTTGAATATCCATGCTTGCCATTACACCAGGTGGCCTGTGAAAACACTGTAGCACATAAAGAGCTTTGAATACCTTCTTCATGATCCTGGGGCAAACCCAAAGGCGGAATTCCCACTGCCCTCATCCTAAGGTACAAAGTAAGGTAGCTGAGGCAGCACTAAACACGTTTATACAAAGCTGCAAACTCCATGCTCTTTTCAGCCCTTGTAATTCATACAGTAACTGCCGGGAGGGTTTCCTGTACAGGAAAAGCAGTTTTGACTCACCCAGGCTAGTTTATTCCAGAGACTTTATTCAGGAAGAGTAGAGGAAGCATTCCAGAAAAACGTTTAGAGCAACAAAAAGCCCACTTGTGCAATAACCTGCATCTGCAAGCCACCCCTCGCCAAGATATAGGGGAGACTGTAACAGCACCCAAGTAGCTATGCACACCTAAATCACTCTTCCAGCTTCCACTGCTGAGATGAACAAGACAGCTGTTACTCAAAGAGCCATCAAAAGCCAGAGACATTCAGCCTTTCAAGCTCTAGCCCTCCCCTGACAGTCAGCTCCCCAGGAAGCAGCCTGTCTCGGGGCTTAGAGCCAGGCGGGATCACAGATTGCATTTCCCTGTTCTCAGGGAGGTACACTCCCCACCAGGGACAGGCTTGTCACCACTACGTTTAGGGATGGCACACCAGGGAGTGAGAAAACAAGAAATGTTACAGAACCGCAGGGCACCCATCTAACCCAAGAACGGAGTGATTCATAGGGTGAGAAAAGTGTGCTGGAGAGTGCTGCTTTGAGTGTTTTTACAAGCAGAAGTGGCTGCTGGGAAATTCCTCTTCAAAGTCAGTCTTTCTTGCCTGTCTTCATGATTCCCCAAAGGCTACCTGAGAAGTTTGGAAAGTTTGGTGCACCTACCAGGAGGAGTGGTTCTGTGAGACCATAAGCACATGTGTGAGCAACCTGCAGCCTGGGATGCTGGCTGTGGGTGCAGGTGGTGAGGCTGTGCAGCCCCATGCCCTAACGCACTGGAAGACATGAAACCTCTGTGTGAAATATCACCAGCTAGAAAAAATGACCATGCCCTACTCAGTTCTCACAGGCTCTAAGAGACAGATACAGCAGATGAATCCACTCATAGGAGACTGCTGATCTACAAAAGAAGTGACAGGTGCAGTATTTGAAATGTTCTGGGTACCAGCCCAGCCCAATAGGCCCCTACAATGATATTTCTCACTTTACAAATTTCCATTTGACACCCTCTTTTTTGGATGTAAGTGTATGTGATTTGTATGTCAGGATGAGGCCAAAACAGTTTTGAAACATGATAGTAACAGTCAAATCAGAATTTAACTCACCCTGATGCATATTGTTCATGTTGGTGGAGCTCTTTGACTTCCTTCAGTTACTACCAGTACATTTTAGTAGGATGCATTCTAGTCTTGAACTTCAACATTTATCACAACTATTTCTTTTTCCTTTTAAATCCTAACTGTGTTAAAACTTAGAGGGGAAAAATCTACAATAATCTCTGCAAAAGAAGGCTCATACAGGAAACTATTTTGGTTTGGTTAGATTCTGTAAACTGATCTTGTATTCAAGAGGAAAGGAACACACTCCAACTGGAACCTGTTAAAAGTCAAAGTTCCAGAGAAATAACTACATTTTCCTGCTACTTCAGTGAACCTCCACCTGCTTTAACTGTTTTGAGTAATCTCTTTGTATTACTAATCCACTGGAAAAAACAGAAAGGAGGAAGAAGAGCCAACAGTAATCTCTCAGTACTAATTAGGAATAACACATATTTTACTAAAAGCAAAGGAAGTGGTGTAGAAGACTGATTAAGATAAAGAGTTTTGAAGTGATAGTTCCTGATTTCATCTTTAATGACTGCTTCAAAATTTTCCTAAAATATGGTATATTTTACAACACACTATGTTGTGCTGGTTAATTTTAAATTCTGATTTATTTTTCCTTTTATTTCTTCATCTGGAGTTTGAATAGCTACAGAAAACAAGTCTGCATTAAGAGAAAAAAACTCCCATGAAAAGCTACAGCCATTAAATTATAATTACTCTAAATAATAAAGGATTTAATGTTTAATATAGAGCAGTTATATAATACACCTGACAGACAGCTCTGGAATAAAGTTGGCAAAGCAGAGCCAGAGAACGCAACCATTTACGTGTAAGCATAGCTTTGTTTTTGTGCATAACATTAAATACACTCTTCTAAGAGTTTCCAGAATGAAAAGTGGTATTACAGGTACTGAGAGAAAACAGTCTGACAAAACACTCGTAGTCTGAAAGAATCTATTCTGGCCAGAAAATTGATAGCATACAGCAGTGATGATCTTGGTTTGAATATTAACTTTTTACAAGAGGACAGAATTTATGCCTGTAGGAATGCAATATAATATAAGGCAAAAAGTCTTGAAAAGCCGATTAAAACTAGAAAAGCAGAAGTATGCATTTTTTTCTCATGTATCACTGCACTGCAGTATGACAGTGAAGACTGCTAGAGACTTTACAAGTGGGTGGGCACAAAAGACTGAATTACCTGTGAAGATGCACTAAACTCTGGAAAATGGCTGCACAAAACTAATGTTATCATTTTTTCATTACAACTAGAATCGATGCTTGAAAAATTCTAGCGTTTCAATTGTAAGGGATATATATCTCCCTGTTATAGCATGGTTTGCCTTTTGCCTGAAATAAAGTTAAAATTGTAGACGTGTGATGAGTAAAGAAAGCTGAGGTTTGTTTGGAGTATGAAAGCGCGAGGCGTTCTGGAAGCAAGAAAGGCCAGAAACAGTTTCAAGGATAAAATAGTTCAAAAAGCTTTCTCTTGAAAGTGTTAGAAAAGTATTACTATAAGCTACAAAAATCAATTGTCCCACAAATTTTAATTGTGACAAGTTTGAAAGTCAAAACACAGTGATTTAACTGAGAGAAGGGGATTTAAATCTTACTTGAATCAAGTATGTATCTCAGTGCATATGTATCTAAGAAATCACTACCAATCCCTCACTAGTCACAGCATTCAATGGAAATTTAAATTACAAAATGTTTCAAGAAGAAAAAAAAAGATTGAATGGAGCAGAATCATAATCTATGTCATGCATTTTATATAGTTACCTGAATTACAAAAAGAAAGTACTTTACCTATTAGACCATAAATCTTTAACGCCCCAAATTTTAAGAACCTCTGTACAAACCTATATTAGAAAAAAAAAACCTACTTAAACTTAGGTATAGTTTTTTTTCTCTTCACCTTCTTGTACACAATCGTACTTGTACAATTCTACTGCAATAGTCTTTACAGCAGGGCTCCTCAAACTGTTTAACCAGGGGGCCGGCGCACGGATGCAGTGGCAGGCAGCCATCTGCGGCTGCTGGGTTTCCCCCCCCAACCCCCGGCGGGGGGGTCTGTAAATACCGGGGGGCGGATTGAGGACCCTGGGGGCCATATCTGGCCCGCAGGCAGCAGTTTGAGGACCCCAGCTTTACAGATTACTGGGAGCTAGCAATGCAAGTCAAATCCTCTTACTAATTGCTTTTCAGTGTAAGGTAAAAATATTATCTTGCTTTCCTGTGTTCTGGATAGGTACAGAAAAATCTAGCACAAATCTTTTGTTTCTAGATTTAAATAACTTTGATTTAAGCAAGAATAATGGGATGTAAGACAATAAAGGTCAAAACTCATGAGGACACAGCAGCCAGAAACATATGGAACATAACCTAGGGAAAGAGTCACACTTCTTGTGTAGACCAGTGCCTGGATCTTCACTTGCATATTCGGAAACCTGGCATCCCCAAGTTCCAGCTACAGTCTTTCCCTTATTTCTGATGCTCTCCTCACCTCAGGAGTCTTACCACCTCAGCATCTAGCACCTCCTGACTTTCTTGGAGGAACAGAGATGACCTGGTCTTGGTCCTGGTAGGACCAGGAAAAAGAAGAGACAACAAAGGGGCCAGTATTTATGGCACATGTTGCATGTGCTAAGACAGAGTTTGCCTGTGCCAAAAGCCCACCCTGCTTAAATCACTTTTTCACTCATCTAGACCATGTTACTCCTCATTGCATTATTAGCATGTGTAAACATGGGGGAAAACACAGCCACTGAACAGAACAGTGTTCGTGCGGCATCCTCTGCTCTGGTCTTGCTGCAAGAGGAGTCGCTGGCTCCTTTTCAACCACGCCACTCATGGGAGAGCACTGCTGTTTGGCAGCACCCCATTTTCCCATGTACAGCACCAACACTGAACTGCAGCTTGCTTTTCCTTGCTCTGCTGAATAATTTCTGGCACGCAGCAGTGGATATATTCCTAGAAATGAAAGTTTCTTACTTGGATGGAAAATATTCTATAACTTTCGCAGCCTGTTTCAGGAGATAAGACTGCTTCTGCAGACACTTTTCACACCTGAGCTGTAGGGGATAACAGTGTTGCAATGCATGCAACCAGGATGAAAGCCATTCTCACTTCTGCAACCGTTATCAAGACCTTGTCTACCTGCTGCATCGCTTGGGTTCTTTCTTTCTTGTGTAGTGTGCCAGCAGTCATTCTGGCAGGTTTTGAAGCTGCTGTTTTATCCAAAGATAGCAAGCACATCATGGGCTTTCTGCTGTTCCTTGTGTGTGTATATGGGAGTGATGGGTGGTAGAGCTACCATGAAAATTTTATGGACCCTTCTGGACTAGCCACTAACAAAACAGTCCTTTCCAGTTCATGCTCTTACCCTCAAAATACTGAATCCCTTCACAGCTTTGACACCACACCATCCAATATACCAGAAATATCATGTTTATATTGCAATACACCTCAACTGTCCCTAATAAAGCCAACAAAAAGCCTGTGCCAGAATGTCATTGTTTTTCATGGTTTGTTTTTAAATTTCAGCAGGTTATCGGACTGAAAAATATTCTGCAAGACTGACAGAGAGAGCGGAGAGAGACCAGACAGCAGGCTAACAACACACGCGCAGCTCAGTGGTCAGGTAGGGCAACCACACAGCCCAAAGTACCAGACGGCACAAGTGGTAGGAGGTGCAGAGAGATGGTGGGAGGAAAAGGACTCTGCATTGCCATGCTTCATTACCAAAAGCTATTGCAGCTAGTCTTGGAGAGACCAGAGACCTGAGAAACAGCCATGTAGGCCCATTATCCTTGTATACCCCCAAAAGAAAGATTATTTACAGGCCTTTTTACCTACCATCAAGTCCTTAATCTTCTCATATCTGGACAGTCTAAGCTCCTCAAAACTAATCAACTGTTTCAGGCATCTCGCTACCATTTTGAAGTTTCCCAGAAAAGGTCCAAAGAGTTACAGATCTTATTCGATCAGGTCCAGTTCAAAAGCAGCAATTCACCAATCAGAACAGTGTATCTGCTCAGTTTGTGATTTTTGTTTATAAATCTGCCCATTGAGTTTCCTGATTTTGCCTATAAAAATGAAATAATCAACAGATAACAAACTGATACTGCATTTTTGATAATGTATAAAATCACTACGATTTTTTTAACTCGGGGTGTGATGTTCTCAGATGTACTCTTTCTATTTCCTTCAAACGGGGCTTTCCATATCTTAGGTTTTTACAAGAAATGCTGTAGAACCTACACTACAGAAAGATAAATGCATTCAACTGAAAGCAAAAACTAAGCTCATCTTATGATCTAGCTTGTACTTTCTGTCTGCTTGTAACTTTCTGTTACTTTCAATAGTTAATACTGTTTGTGTGAAAATCTGCCCACTGATTTCAGTATGAGAAACTGAGTAACTGTTTCAGTGGTCCAATTTCCTGCTCCTATTTTCTTAATAAAAGCCTCCTTCTTTACACCCCATCCAACTCATTCACTGAGCTTAAAACCAAAATTACCTGCTATCTGAAACCCAATATGTTTCTTAATTATCTAATTCCCATTCACTTAAAACAAATGATAATAATTTATACTATACCTTGACCTAGCACAGAGTATAATTTAATAATCAAGAGAACGCTATACACATAATTGGAAATGGTAAAAAACCCATTTGAAGAATCTTGAATTTTTCTGCTTCTTGCATTAGACATTTTCTTAGAGGAATCTGTGTATGACTAATTTAGTACTATATCAGAAAGAAAACAAGCTTCTTGAAGATAAAGTACAAAATTATCACAACTAATTTTTGCTAAAAGCATGCCAGCTCAGATGGCATTTTTCTAAAATTATATTACTATAGCTTTTATAGCAATCAAAAGCAAAAAAGTTTAAAGCCAGTTTTAACAATACTATCTCCAAATCAAGTCAGAATCTTTCTCAGTCTTTTGATTTTAGTGAAAATAAATCTTGAATTAATGAAATCAATTTATAGTACTCATTACTGCATAAATTATATATTTTTTCTTTTCTTACTAAAAATAAAATAATCTTTCAACTTTATTTGATTGCCAAGAAAAAACAAAAACTGCAAAACATAACTTTTTAATTATTTAGATCTCTTTCCCAGGTATTAAACAGGATTAATCCATTTAGCTAAATTTAGTACATTTTAACAAATACTAAAAAAGAAAAATAATATAGCAGAAAAGAAAGACTGAAATTTTTATATTTACAGCCAAACACAGAGTAATTTATTTTTCTTTTTTTCTGCAGAGCTGTGGTGATCAAAATGTTCTGTGTTGATAACAAATTTAATGAGAGACACTGGAGCCTGTATTAAGGCCACTAGAAACTGGACTGGCTTACTGCACTGAGCAGCAGGCACCACAAGGGAACAGAGTCAGCCAGAGCTGTTCACCAAGTCTAAGACAACAAGCAGTTATGGAGGTGCTTCAGGGAGCCCACAAAGTCTCCAAAACCCAGGTATGACACTAACGATTTCTGTGCTCCTAATGTACCTTCTGGCACTGAACTCATCAGCCTGAGATGATACATCCCACAAGACTGCTCAGCCAAGACAGCCTTCTGCTGAAGACATAAGCTACCACACATGAGAAAGTCTCACCATTTCACAGACTGCTTAGTCCCTACCTCAACCACACTGTTGAGGTAAAACTGAGATTTGGCATCATAAATACACATTCAAAATAATTTCTCACACCATTATCTATTAGAAAACTAAATTGTTCAATTTTTCAAAATAAATTCTTATTCCCAACCACCTTCAAAGCCAGTCTTAAAGGCTGAAGCCAGACCTTAACAAAAGTCTTTTTCACCTGTGGATGGATCTTCCCATTTGGAGTTCCCATGGGGAGGGTAAGAAGTGCAATACAGCCTGGAATTAACAATCTCACTGAAAGCTTCCTTGTTTATGGATGGCATAACCATTTTGAGTTTACCATAATTTGCATGTGCAATAAAACATTATGCACCCAAGCAGTATAAATTAGGGTGTTAAAGCTTCTTTTTTTCCCTTGTCCTGCTACAGTAAGTCATTAAGGGTGACATTCCTAATAGTCCTGCTCTGAGGAACTAGTCTTCAGATTTGCTTCATTCTCCAAATTACTGTGCTGGGGCAGGGGAATCAAAAATGAATTTAATCTTAATTTAATCTTAATTGGTATTACTAAAGAATCCAGTTTGGTCTTTCTCAGCAAGGATACTGCGTTCTCAAATTTACAGATTTAATTTTGTTTGATTTACTCTTCAGCAGCATCAAAGTATTTTTGTAATATCTAAGGGCCGTAAATACTGTCTGAACTTGGTTATTTAAACTTTATTACATGAGAAGTCACTGCAGAATTCAAACCTACACAACAGGCAACTGAACAGTGCTTGATTTAGTTCATGATTATTACTGTAGCTAATTTGTCCCTTTCATAGCCACCACACTGTTTATTAGAAGATTTGGTGGGATTCATCTGCCCAAACATTGATGAGTATGACCTAGACTTCTGTATCTCAACTACTGTGTTCAGGCTCCCTGTCAAGAATTTGAAGGGAACAAGCACTTCTTAAACAGCACAATTTGCTTGGTCTATTGTAGACACATAACTAAGGATATGATTGAGTTTCATTCTGGAATTGCCTATATCTTTCTTTCAGGTGGACCAAGACAACTGCCCAGGTGCAAATATCTGGGTAAGTTATTTGACTTCTGATGGGTATCAGAGGTGAGACAGATTTCTTCTGAAATGACCATCTTGCAAAAGAAAGATGAATGAAAACAAACATAGATCTAATAAATTATTCCCTTCTTACACAGAGATTTGTCATGGATAGTAGCATAGCTTTGAAAAGAGTTAAAGAACAAATGTTTAGAAGAAATTTTTGTTAAAAGGCCACTAAAGAAAACAATACTTGCTCACAATTAAAAAAAAAAATAATTCTGCTGTCAGTTAAACCTGTACAAATAGAGCTGAGCACACAAACAACAGAAACTGAGCTCAGCCAAAGAGGACTGCTGTTCCATTGATTATGCTTGGGCTTAGGCTATTTCTTGAAATCTCTTTCTGTTTTAACTAGTCTAAGCTTTGTTTAGTTCCTAGTAATGAAACACTTCAAAAGTCTCTGATTGTTGAAATACAAATTAAGAAATTTCCACTTCTGTTTCCAGTTGCTTTGACCAGGAGGTTCAATGACAAGGCTTACCAAAAGCCTAGGCACCGAGATCAAACACAACTATAGACATAATTACCAGTGCAACTATATCTTAGAACTGGTCCAATATTTTTTGTGACAAGAAAGAAGAATTCCTGTTAGTCCCACTTAGCCCCCTAGGTCAGTCACAGGAACAGTCCTCTGAGATACAGTAAATAAGAGTTTAAGTTCCTTCTCTGAAAAATCTGTATGAGGGATCAAAGCTCAGCCCTACTTCACCCTAGATGAATGCCCCAGCTCCTGGATCATCATTTTGCGCTTTCTTTGTGGTAAATTAATATTTAGTTATTTATACATAGCAAAAAAAGTTCCAACATGAAAGACTTAGAAATGTCCCCCAGATATATCTCAGGAACAATTCAGTAGTTCAGAAGATACATTTCTATGCAAATCCCTGCTACACATCAAGCAGAGGATGGAACCAAATATGAATTATGTACCTTTCATGTGGGTGCTCTGCCTGCTAGGAATGGGGATGCCTTGAGCAAAGCTGCACTCAACATGGTGCTTTCTTGGAACTGCAGACCATCAAGAAATGTAAGAAAATGCCTACTCTGTGCTGAGGTACTAGGGCCTAGAGATGCCATATTTTAGCATGAGTCTAGAGCAGGCAAATACTGGTGTGAATATGGGTATGCAGGGAGTTCAAGATCAGGCAAATGTCTGAGGAATGGCTCTGGGGATCTACATTCTTAATCCTACATAACAGGGTAAAACAATTAAAATCTTTCAATGAACTCCGTAATATTTAGTTACTTTAGAATAATTAGAATAAAACAGATTTATCATCCAGACATACAAGATCATTTTGACCAGGCAATCACAGTCCGTTTGTGCATGTGTCAAAAACACCACCACACCCCACACACCCCCCGCAACATTCCAAATGACATGTAATTAACTGTACAGGCACTTGTGCAAACACTAAATTCTATGCATACCTTTTGCACTTGTACCCCTGTGAGAAGGCACTGCAGTAGACTTTCACATGACTGATATATCCCTGCATTGCTACAAGGAAATAAGGATTTGTATTTCATATGCCTCAAGAACATATTTTCTATAATTGGGTGTGTATTTTTAATATTAGTTCAGGTTTTTTATTATATGCAATGAGATCAAAGTAGACTGTGTAACAATACCTTAAAAATTAAAACCATATAGCCCCAGAAGAACATTTAAGCCATGTGCAAAATGAGGTCTCTCAATGCATTGTCTTTCAGATTATAGGTTTGATTGCATGAGGTGCTGGAAGTCCTGAATGCCACATCAATTTAGCATTTTGGGATCTACTCAGAACTTTGCTGGATCAGGCTCAGAGTTTACAACAGTACAACTACACTGTCTTAATAATGCACTGCTTAATTAAAGTATTTATATGCACAGCAGTAATTCATCATACCATAAGCTATTGCTGATTAAAACCAGTAAGCTGGTTTTAAAACCTTGTGCACTCATTATAATCAACAGTAGGGAAGGACTCCTAAAGGCTTGACCCACTTCCAATACAATTTGACCCAATTCAGTGTGATGCAGCTCCATTTATATTTTATCTGTTGATTAGGTTTTATCTATTTAACAGATCAGCTATTGATTTCTACAGAACAGCACAATTTATAGAATCATTCCAGATGAAAAGGAGAAACATCTGTTGTTCGGTTTTGTTTGTCCTTGGCCACTCCATCAGGATTAATTATCTAACATCATCTTTAGTAGAAAAAAATGCTAGCCTGTTCTGAAAAATGAAATGTGGATGGCATAGCCTTCTTCACAGCTTGTTCTACTGCTGGACTGTTACGTAGTTACCCAGTGATTTGGCTGACATTTAATCTAAATATTCCCTTACGTCTTTATCTAGCCTCATAATTATGGACTAGAGACAAAAATCCTGTTCTTGAGAATGGCAACTAAACTGTAGCATAGGAAGGTAAACCTACCACGTGTACAAGTCAGGAAGCTCTCCTCCTGTTTTAGCCCTTTATGAGCCAGAGACATCTCTTTTTTGGGTAATCAGTGGCAACTTGAACAGCAATTCACAAATCTCAGATGAGGACAATTCCCAGTAAACTTATATCATCTGAGAAAAGGGAATACACAGGAGAATATTCTAGTCAAAGCACAAAGGAGCTTACCAATATTTCAGAGACTGGCCCTCTACAAAGCATGGAAAACACACACATGATTGTGACAGAGGGCACACTGTATGTTGTTTATGCTGGATCTAAGACAACGGTGTATGTATATCACTAATTTTCATACAAAATTTAACAAATTTTTAAATTCTTAGCATTTTTAGCAAAGGAAGAATGGAACCTAGTTTTCAAGGTCTAGTTTTCTAGCAGTCCTCTGCTTTGGGAGGATACCGACAAAGATGAATAAAAAAGGACTGACAGAGGGGAAATTCAAAGAGCCCTGTAGGTTTTTTTTTTCCTTTCTGCCCACCTTGTGTAGCCTTCCTGTTTCTGTACTAGTCAAGGAACTATTTGTAAACGCTAAGTGGCAAACTACTTGACTGAATTAATGTGGAACATTTCAACTCTGTTTCCATCTCCATCCTGAGCAATATAAAACAGGGACAGATTTTCACTTTCTTCATGCAAAGTGATGAAAAGCCACTCCGTGATCTAATCTTTCACCTACTTAAAATTGAATCAGTCAGCATAGAGTATTCCAGTTTCTCTATCTGGACCTCAAATGAGCTTTCCTTAGCTGCTTGTAACTTTTAAGATGCTAGAGATTTTCAGCATTAGTCATTTTATACTTAAGAATAGAAGGGGGAAAAAAATACTTGTGAGCTTTTACCTTTGATCCTATAATTGCTGACGTTTTAGTGCTTGGTTTATGGCATGCAAATGTCACATTTCACTCCCTTACTCCTGTGTCCCCCTTTCTTGCTTGTTTTTAATAATAGTTGCAAAGCCAAGAAGATGAAAGGAAAGCAAGTAAATGGAATATACCTAGTTTTAAAAAAAGCATTTCATAGTATTTCACCCTAAATTTATAGAAAATTATGAGAATATAAATGCCACCTGGAATTAATACTGCTTGAATGGGTGTAAATTACAGACATTCATGAAATCAATTATTTTGTAATGAAGGATACTGCCGAGCCACTTCCACACCTGTTCTTTTAGTATATGTATGAGTGAGCTGGGAAAGCACAGAGCAACACATACTGCTAGTGCCTAGAAATCATCTCTATTCTCATTGTCCTTTGTATCCACAGCCTGTAGTTATCTGGAGTTCAGAAAAAGCACTGCAAATTCAGTGGTTCAAACAAGCATAATTTTAATGCATGTGAAGAGTCCGTAGTTGGCAGCAGCTCCTGGGATGAGGCTGGTGCCCATACCTGGCTACGGCAGCACTGTTTGAGGGAAGGATGCTGCACGTAATTCCTCAAATCTGTCACGGAAGGGGCAGCGTGCATTTGTGCTGGTATCTGCTGCCCAACGCATGGAGGTATGTATGCAGATTGCGAAGATTCAAAGTTATTTTTCCAGTACATCTGTCCATGGCCCTATGGGATAATGAAGTCCTGCCAGGGATGCTAGCTGACTTGCTTTGTATGGGTGCATCTGTAGGCAGCAAAAAGAGCCTTTTCTTCCAGCTTCTCTGCCCACGCAGAAGCAGCCAAGGTTTTGCTAAATGGGAGAGCCCCAGGCCAATTACCGCAAATAAATTGAACCTGACAGATCATTTAAGATAAACTTTTATTCCTTTTAGGATCTCACGTTAAGAAAGCTCAACACCAAATTACACAAGGCAGAACTGCGGAACTTTGCGATGCTCCTACCTAGACCATTTTTTCTTTTTTAATTCAGGAAAAGAGCAAGAAAACATTATTGTTATTCTGGCAAGATCTCTTTTGTCAATCACAACAAATGTCTAAGGCGAAAAAAACTTGGGAAACTGCTTACATGCTCAAGTCTTCAGTTACGAAGCTGAGGGAGAAGCATTTATCTGACTACTTCATCTTACAAAACATGTAGGTTTCAGATTTGCTTCATTTAGGGAGAATCCATTTTGGGTAGCATTTTCAAAATGCCTGAATGATTTGGAAATACAAGTCTTGTGACTCAGTTGTCTTTCCCCCTAATATTTTATATTTCTTACATTTTGTCAGCATCTTCCATACATGTAGATAGGTCATAGAGGGCTAAAAAAGAAATACCGTACTTTGGTTAAAAAAAACAAAACAAAACAAAACATGAATCAATAAGGGAAACAGAAGCATAAGTCCAACACAAGCCCAGAAGAGGGATGGAATATTTGACTTACCTGCTGGTCCATGGCATCAATAAGGCACTCTATATCCACAGGACACATGTATACATATTTATGAACTGCAAGCCCAGAGTCCTTCCCAGAACTCATTCTTCTGTAAGCCCCACTAATTTCAGACCAGCCCACAGTTTGAGTTATGAGCACCACTGGTTTTAGCTATCATAGTACATCATCAGCTGGCCTAAAGCTGCCTGAGACTTGGGAGGTTTTCAGTGATTAAAATAGGCCTAGAGTGCTGAAAACCAAACCTGTAACACAGAGACAATAATCTAGCATTTGGCTGCAGGTTATCACTTTGTTTGTCAGCTGAATTTATCAAACCTGGATATAAGCAGTTACATAGCTTTTGATGATCTATAGCTTCCGTATACAACTGCAACCTTAAATCCAACTTAAGATTTTCTGGATGAGAAAATTCATGAATGATTTTTCAAAAATGTTGTTCTCTCCTCTGAATTCAAGAAGCCCTTTGTGTATTTACTGACCTTTGTGATTCACACTTCAGGGGCTTTTCATAGTCTTTCCCTTTTGAGGGGGGAAGCACAGACTAAATATGTGAACAACTTCCTCCTTTTATCAGGGCCTCTGTCATTTACTAACACAACACAATATTCGCCTGCTGTCACATCAGACTGCCACAACCATGCTCCAAATGTCACATTAGCAAAGTCAGGTTAAAATCACTTTGTGTTATAACACTTTCTGCACTGACCTTTTGAAGGGCCAGAATGAGAGGAAGACTTAGTTCCCCTCGCTCTGCGCAGGGAGCCTCTCCTTATTTTCTCTCCAAAATGCAAGAAGGACATAGAATCATAGAATCATTTAGTTTGGAAAAGACCTTTAAGATTATCAATTCCAACCATAACCCGGGACTGCCAAAGACATGCTTCAGCTTTTATGAATGTGCAACACCCCTGCAATAGACCGAACTCACTGCGGCTCCATCTTGTAACCTATGTGGTACAAGCAGTCTTGTAAAAGAGTAAAATTGCTCAAGGATTTGGGTCTCTGTATATCTTAGACACCGTGTTCTTTCCAATATGCAGGCTGAGGAGCACAGGAATCTGCTTCCCTTGACATAGTCAGCTTTCCATTTTAACAGTTCAGGGCAGAACGCGGAGCTATTTGCCTCACCAGGTATATAAATAACCTGACCTTTAAAAACGGCCAGAACATGGAATCTGGATTACTAATTTGGGACCTGTAGCATACTTCTAATTGAGGCAAGGATCCATCATGGCTTTATGATAGATGGAAATATATGTTTCCCAGGGAAAAGCTATCCAGCCTGCTCGGGGCAAAAGCTGGCATGCAGCTAGCCAGGGGGACCTTAGGGGGTACCTTTTTAATGAGATATTGCTCTTTTCCTCCTCCTTCAAACTAACCCTTACTGGTAGCCCCAAGATGATTTGCAGTGGACAGGGAGGCTGTGCCAGAGCTTCTCATGCCAAGTGGGGCTTCTGAGCCCACCTAGTCAGAGAAGGCAAGTCCTAAATCTGGTACAATAAAAAGAAATTGATTATTATACATATATGCTACTACACAAGGGATTAGCTAGCAAAGACTGTACAGTGTCTGTCAAGGTCAAGCATGGCCTGGATAGCTCTGAAATGGACACGCAGAAAGTAGCTCAAGAAGGAAAAATGTCTCCATGACATAGAAGTTAAAAAAAAGCGGGGAGAAATATAGTGAGAACACAGCAAGGTATCAAACAGCTTTGTGTCGGTAGTTAGGGATCACATAAAATAGCACTTAGTTTTATGTACAAATGACAGTTCCTTATTCCTGTGCCTGAGTCTGTTTCTTACACGTACAGTATTAATTCGATGCATTTTTCATTCTGGCAGTAGTTTGAACTAAATCACTGCTAAATCATCTGTGGTGAAATAATTTCTTTACAGGTAGATGTACTAGATCAATTTAATGAAATAATTTACTTATGAAGAATTCATCCCTTGTCCTCCATAATCATTTAAGGAAAAAATTATACACGCACTCCAGCTGCAGATAACAAATACCAAGATGGATGGAATTCTAAGGAGACATTTTTTTCAGCAGTCCACATTCATGATCTCCCTTTAGTTTCAATTTTTGAACCAATAACTCAAGAGCAGGAAGAATGACCCAGTCCTTTTGCTCCAGGGGCAAGGGGACATTAGGGTCCATAGTAAGCTTTTTAAAGATGTTTTGCCTAAGTCCTAATTATCTACAGCTTTTTTTGACCCCCAGAGTCTGCTAGAGGGAATTCTGAAAAATAAGCTTGCCCTCCATCAGTTTATGTAACTACAAAGGGTTTATACTATCACTGGGAATAAAGAAATGGAATGCTACTATTTCCTGAACTGACATCCCCATTTTGTTTCTTGTGATAGGGAGGGAGATAAATTCCTGTTAAAGCAAGTCAACAAGATTCACTGAAAATAAACAGAGAGATGCTTACCATAGAAGTATAACAAATATAATATCATTATTTTAGATTACATGATTCAAGCCAGAAAATGACACCTGTGCTGTTATAGAGTGTTACTAAAGGTCAGACTTTTATCACGTAAACAAAATCCAAAAGTTTTTCTCCTAAAACTAATAATTACATGTGCTTATTTTCTATTACTGTGTTTACAGAATCAGAACTCTTTAATTTCTGAACTAGATTCCAGTGATGATGTATTGAAACAGATTGTTTTTACAGAAACTAAAATGTCAGCTTAGAGAACAAGGTGCCAATACAGTGACTGCATGATCAGCCATGGCTTGAAACTAAATTAGCACTTGTAATGACAGAACAAAATGAAACTATGATTAGGGTGCAAAAAGGGGGGCTAGTAAATTTGAAAAGAAATTTAGTCTTTTTGTACCTGTAGTAAGAAGCTAATATGTGGATTAATACTGTTCCTGTGCTTTCAAAGGTTTAGTATGAATGCCTATATGGATTCTGCAGCATACAATTCACAACTGCCTTTGGTCACCTACACAGTGAAAAAAAACATCTTCACTGCTTTTTTTAAAAGCATTCCTTGTTCATCTCCCTTATCTATGATAGGTCTGTTTGTCATCTTTGTTTTCTCATAACACTGTGTTAATATAGCCTACCATCCCAGAGGTTGGTGCCTAAAGGAAATTTTTGTCAAATATTCTTTGTAATAAATTTCCATTGACTTAGAAATCTGTCAGGCATTATAACCTTATCTCAGTATCTCTAGCCTGCAACTACGCAAACCTTCACAAGCTGGCATGGTGTACTACTACTAAACAATATTCTGGTTTTGTCTGTTCAAATGCTGTAATGTCAAGCAATAAATCTACGTCCCTTTAGTGACCTAGATAAGCTTCATTTTCTTCTTTTCCATTCATTAAGAATTAAAGTTGTTCTGTTTCATGGGTTTGTTTCTCTTGGGGAAATATTTAACCTACAGGTTAGGGACAATGTCATTGCAATAGACTGCATTCTCTATTAATTATGTCAAATGAAATATTTTTCCCATAAGATATACCAGAATCTGATGGATTTCTCATAAGTTTTCTGTCTCTTTTTATCCTCCTGTAGCTGTATCACAACTCCTTCCAGAGAAGACTGTCTCTCTGAGATGCTGAGGGGACATACTTGCCAGCACACAGCTCTGCAGAGAGCAGCAGGTCTGGACGGCTCTGCAGCCCTCGAGAGAGATTGCCTTTCTTCAAAAGATGGGGAGGACTGGGTGGTGAAAAGGTGGGACAGCACTGTACCTCACCTAAAATTAAACATCTGGACAAATTAACTCTAGTAGAAGTAGGATTCTGAATACCAATTGCAAAAAAATAAAAAGTAGGAGAGCTCTGAAGGAGACAGCTGGCAATTCTTGCAGGTCCTTCTCAAACACCATTTCTTTAGTGGGGTACTGATTTCTGTTAACTTTCTGGAGCTGGATACTTCAAATTTTCATAGAGATTAAGCATTGTAAAATTATTTTCTGTTGCTTTCCAACTTTTTTTCTTTGCTGTTACTTTTGAATCTTAGTCCTTTTCCTTAGTATTAAAGTCAACTCCTATGACATTTTTGCACAAAATAGTGACAGCGACTTCTCGGTTCCTATGAAACACTTTGTGCCTCAGAGTATGCCAGATGAACTGAAGTGGAATCTATAAAAACTACAGCTATTTCTATAATGTGTGTGTTTGTCCCAGAAATAATTATTTGCAAAGTCCAACACACCTCTCAAGGGATGAACTGCTCTTTAAAACACAGGCACAGACACACAGCGATAAATAGGTCTCCCCTGCTCCTCACACGTGTCTGTCTCTCATGCCTGGGGGAAAATACTGAATTCAACTCCCCCATCAACTCTGTCATGCTTCCTGCAACTTTGGGTAGCACAGAAGTACACAGCTAGCCTTAAACTAGCTTGAACGCTGATAGCTGCAAAGCTGTGCTCTCCCATAGTCACGCTCCCAAAGGAAAGGTTACCTACCAAAATGCTTATTTTCTCCTGGGCAGATTTCCAGATTAGTCTGCTCAATGTTATTGTTGCTACACAGCTAGCAGTACCCTGGTTGGCCTGTTTAAAGCTAGCTCAGGTAAAACAAAATAAGCTGCTGTGACAACCAGCAGCTGCAGTATCAGCATACCCTTTCAGTGCGTCCTCCCTGGCCTTGCAATTTATATCCACACAATACAGCTTGTTCCAAATGAGGCGACTCTAGCATCTCCACACACTTAATCCCATTAATCTTCCTTTATAAGCAATGCCCTAAGACCCCAAACAACTTCTTTAGCTATTATCTTTCCTTCCTCCAGTTTGACAGTACACATGCAGAACCTAGGTACCTGAATCTCAATATGTTATTCCATGTTTATTTATAAAAACAAACCAAACAAACCAAAAACTCTACTATGAGTAAATAGTACCAATAGAATAGATTACAAGAGGAATAACTGCTTCAGGGAAAACAGTGCTGCTAGGAGGTTTTGAACAGGAAATGTGCCCAAAATAACCTGACAATAACAGGGGGAAACAGGTACAAACATATAAAAAATATAATCTCCTTTATGTTTTCATCTGACAGAGGACTGGTATAAGGGTGCCTGAGATACTGATAATAAAATGACAGGTGACATTCAATGCTAGTAAGGTACAGAGTAACATATAAGCAAAATTATCTCACATATACGTACATAGTGGTTGGTACTAATTACTTAATAGCATCCAGGATGACACCTTAGACTTACTGTGGCTGAAAACATCAGTGCTGTGCTCACTGGTGGCAGAATAGGCAAAAATATGATGAACATGGTAGAACAGAATATTGGGAAAGCGGTTAACACAGAAAGGTCATTCAGCAGCGTGAGGTATGGAGGTAGGTGTTTCAGTGCGATGTGTGGTTCTCATTAAGTTCTCACAAAAAGGGAATAAGTATCAGGAAAGGTAAGGGAATATTAAAATTATTGAGCAGCTTATACGTGATGAAAAACTATATAGATGACAAGGACTCATTTCTAAAAGAGTGTCATTGATAAGAGAGATCTGTAAGACATGAATGATATGAAGAAAGCGAGCTAGACACAATTATTCATTGCTTCTCACATTAAAAGAAGCAGGGTATGCCCAATGAAATTTTGAGGTAGCTGGTTTAAAAGAAGAAAACAAACAGATGGAAGGGCTTTAATCTTTACATGCATAATTATGTTGTGAAACTCATTGCTACTGGATGTGTTGAAAGCCAGAAGTATAAATGGATTCATGAAAGATATGACAAATTGATGGAAAATAAATCCACATGCAATTGTTAAACTTGATGGTCCAAAGACACCATCCAGCTCAAGAAGTCATGAAAACACTTGCCTTTGGGAACTCAGAGTGTAAAATAAAGAAAAATCATTTCTATATATGCCTGTTCTGACACAGATACCCATAAATGGCATATGCCGTATCCTTTCCTCAGTATCCACTACTGAGTGGATACTGAGCTGGGCAGAGCTCGTTATCTGACCCAGTAGTGCAA
This sequence comes from Falco peregrinus, assembly GCF_023634155.1. NCBI lineage: Eukaryota > Metazoa > Chordata > Aves > Falconiformes > Falconidae > Falco > Falco peregrinus. Next base: position 73,125,708 of record NC_073723.1, read on the forward strand.
TTCTTCATGCACTAGCCACACAAATAAATATGGTCAAACAGATTATCAGGTGTTACATCATTAGGCACTGAAACACCAAAACCTCTGCACTCCAAATGCCTTTGCTTGGTATGCAGACAAGGATTGTTTCACTTTTCTATTTGGTCTTTCCAGGAGGTAGATAGTATTTCTTGATAGATTTCTTCATTATCAGTGGTTGTGGGGTTTTTAGTGTGCATGTGTATGTATGTGTGTTGAAGAGGGAGGAATCACCTCTTTCTGTCAAGAACTGACCGGGAGTCTCTTCTTTAAAACACACCAGCAGAAGGGGTGGTGAAGCACTTCCCTTTCAAATAGTTACCTATTTCAATATAAATGGTTAGAGGAGTCATCATACACTTGGGAACCCCAGATTTAATTCACTTGCTTCCTGAGAAGAACTGTAATTTTCACCTCTTTCTATTTATGACCAGGCTATATATACATCTGGATAATGACTTTCACTATTTGTCCTGCTAAAATCTTGTACAACATAGGAAAACAATTGACATTGATGTACTAGAGACAAAGGCTGAGAGGGCCTGATACTATAACCTATTATGATCCTCACTTGAATGAGGGATCCAAGACCCAAAGATTACTTAAGCATTTTACATTCAAATAATACATTGGATTTAAAGGAAAACAAAAACAGAACCAATGTTGGAAGAGCAAATAAATCTGTTTCCTCCTTACAAATACCCTTAACCACCAGTCTAGGGTTTCATACTTTACCTAGGTCTCTTACTAGAAATAATTCAAAGATCTACAACAAATAAGCCACCTCAAGGGTGTCTGTGGCTATGGTGGATCCTCTTGTACCCCTCCCGGGAAACCTGCATGCTCAGTTACCTCTCTGAAATGCCTGTACACCAACACACGCAGCGCAGGGAATGAACGGGAAGAATGAGAGATCTGTGTGCTGTCACAGGGCCATGACCCCATTGCAGTTACAGAGACACGGTGGGGCAGCTCACATGGCTGGAACGCTGTCATGGGTGTCTATGCAGCTTTTAGGAAACGGGCCAGCAAGGCGAGGTGGTGGGGTTGCTCTTTGTGTGAGGGAGCAACTGGAATGTGTTGAGCTCTGCCTAGGGTGGGTGCAGAATGAGTCCAGAGATTATGGGTAAAGATAGAAGGGGCAGGCCAACATGGGTGACACTGCTGTGGGTGTTTGCTACAGGCCACCTGGTCAGGGAGAGGAAGTCGATGAGGCCTTCTACAGACAGCTGGCAGGAGCCTCCTGATCACAGGCCCTGGTTCTCATGGGGAACTTCACCTGCACTGATATCTGCTGGAGAGCCAGCACAGCTGGGCACACACAGTTTAGGAAACTCCTGCAGAGCGCTAATAATAACTGTTTGATGCAGGTGGCTGAGGAGGCAATGAGGTGAGGTGCCTGGACCTTGTACTCACAAACAAAGAAGGACTGGTTGGAGATGTGAAGGTCGGGGGCAACCTTGGCTGCAGTGACCATGAGATGGTGGAATTCAGGATCCTGCGTGGACGAAGCAGGGCAATAAGTAGGATTGCAACTCTGGACTTCAGCAGAGCTAACTTTGGCCTCTTCAAGGACCTACTTGGAGGACTTCTGTGGGTTACAGCTCTAGAAGGTAGGCAGCAACTGTCACATATTTCAACCTTCTTGTCTTCTCTAAGCAGCCTAGATCTTTTGCTTTTTGTAATGAATTTTTAATTCAATTTTTAATATTCTGTCATCTTTACACATTTTCCTTAAATGAGCACTGGATACAGTAGTTAGCTGTAGCCTTTTGGCACTGGGTAGTTTAAAAGGATATTATTTCTACACCCCAGTACAGGATTTTTCTTCTTTTAACTTCATGTTTTTGCTTATTCATGTTCAGCCTGTGACCCACGGTAACCCCTAGTTGCTTTTACGTGTAACTATGGCGTGGTGAATTGTTCCCCATTTTGTATTTGTACAGCAGTTTACTCCCAACGTAGCGCCAGGCATTTGACATAAATAAACTGCATCCTGTTTTTTCCTGATTACTTCTTCAATTTTTTAATATCTTTTTGAATCCTTGTCTAGTCCCCTTTGTGCTTGCTGGCTCCCTCAGACATCACTCTTAATTTGATAATTACATATTCTAGGTCATCTTCTTAATCAGCAATAACAATATTCAGTGACTCCAGATTTAAGGCACACCCTGTCAGCACTCTGCTTGGCACATCTCTCCATATTAGATGACTACCCTTGTCATTGAAATGGGACTCTAAATCAGTTTTGCTGACACCTTGTAGTTTCGTAAGTTTCACATAGATTATACTAACCCAAATCGCTTAAGAAAACATCATTGCCAACAAAAGATGGAAGTGGTACTCCACAGAGGTAGTGTGACTGAAATGCACTGCCTAAATTATTTGCTGAATCAGCACTCTAAATGACAAGTTATAAGACAAGTGGGTTTTTGTATACCACAGTTCAAACTATCAGGACTAACTGGTATTGAAACATCTGACAGCATGTAGAAAACTATTGTTTAGAGGGATTTCAGATGGGAGGGATCTAATAAAGGTTCCACCTAGCCACCACTAACTGCCCTGGAGCTAAAAAAGCTTGTTTAGGACATGGTGGGGGGAGGTTTGTGTGTGCGGTGTGCTGGAAAATTGCTACAAGCCACCACGGGTACTGTTAAACAGGCTTAATTTGACAGGATGAATTGATCATTAAGCTAACAAAAACAGTGGTGGCTAAGATAGGAACAGCTACAATCTAGCTACATTATTTATAAGGAGACAGAATGGAGTCAATACTGCACACCAAGTCTACCAAACACTTTTGTGATTTCAGTCAAGTACTCCAGTTAGGATGTGACAGAAGCAAGATTTCTGACTCCTTAAATCTCTTTTTTGCATGCAAAATAATAGTCCTTAATGACAGAAAGATCTTTTCCAGAAGAATGCAGCTGCCCAGGATAAACACCACACAGTTTTACATATTTTATTGTTCATCACATGAACAATGTGACACTAGTGATTATTTATTGTTCACCATTCAGATTCTGCTCAGCCAACAGAATTCTGAAATTCTTTATTTACTTTTCCCCTAAGCTCATATATGGCTCTTCAAAGGTACTCCTTAGTCACTCAAAAATTTTGATATTTATAAGGAGATTTTATTCTCACTTTGTAAATATGCTGCAGAAGCAGAGAAATCTGAATCCACTGATTCTGGATGTTCGACACCACGGATTCCAGATATGACATGAGATATTTCAAATGTGAGTTTTTAGAGTGGTCATTAAATATTTTCTGTTTATTGGATTGTATTCCTTCAACATTATCACAGAAAGAAGATCCAAAGACTGGTTCTGTGTGGTATATACTGGACAGGTGTAAATATACAAAAAATATTCAGAGGACATTAGTCTTATTATTTATATGAACCCATATGGAAGCAAGAACCAAAAGTAGTTAAGACTCTGCTGGATCATACTTAGAATAACAGAAGGAAACTTTTCCAGGGTTGGATTGATGACCCTGGAGAACAAGTTGTTGTATCTGTAGGTGGTTCTGGAGCATTGCTAATGTCTCCTTCATTGAAGCAGCTGGGGACAACAATTAGGAACTAAGTAGATGAACCGAGGCTCCAGTTAAGAAATCCTGGATTCTCATGTAGCTTTCTCTTCACTGTAGAGTAGACATTTGTTTGTCTATTTCTGTTGATTAAACTCAGAGAAGAATATCTGGGGCATTTACTGAAGAAATTCAGTGAGGCCTTTTCTAAGAAGACCACTTGACAAGCCATGCTCTCATTCTTGCTCGGTACCTAGATCAGCTTTCAACACAAGCAAATGTTGTTATCATATTGCCCGGTTAAATGAGTTGAAACTCTTAAATTCTTCCCAGAAAGACACAGCAGATGACCACTCACTTTCTTCAAGTTTTCTCAACAGGCAGTACCACAGACTTTGTTCCTATCTACAAGAAGCGTGATTTATGCACATTTCAATGGTATTTGTTTACAATTCAGCTTTAGTTTTCCTTTTTAACCTATTACAGCACAGAAGTCTCTTAAGAGTTTCTCTAATGTCTGACAGAAATAGGAATATGGCTGAAAGCAAGGCGCCATTTAGGCTCCAGTCAGATTAATCAGAAAAGATCTGCGAAAAAGTGAAACACTTTGAAAGACAGGTATGTGTCTGTTCTTGCAGCGTCCTGTATCACAGCAATCTACAATCTCAGTTTTGTTGCTTCCCTCCCCGCTCCTTGATATGCACACAACAGTTGCCAGGACTCTTTCAGCTTTCACCAGCCAAAAGATTTTGGCTATCTACTTCAACTACATGTTTGACAAAGAGAATAGTCCATTTATTGCACCCGTGGAAAAATTGCCATTCATTCGGAAGGATGCCAGCTTCAAACATCACTTGGATATTTGAGCTAGACTGACAGACTGCTCTTTATATGCCAGTAAGGTAGGGGAAGAAAATGCTATGAAATGTGCTTTGTATTCTCTGCTGCATACTAAATCATTCCTGGGTGGTATTCATGATCTATAAAGCAGTAAGTAGTTTGGTCACAGCTATCTCTGGCACCATCTGTTTGGCCACTTGAAACACTAACAGGCTGCACAGAAGCTGAAAAACAGACATGACTAGCGTGAATTTGGGAAAAACTATATCCAGATTCAAAATTAAACCAGCTATTCAAAATTTCATCACAGTGCGTCAGGCATACCTCGGTTACCTTCTAAACTCTCACAGGCTGGTTTTCCCTTGCCCCTGGCAGACATGGTTGTCTGCTTTTTTCATAGCCATGATGTTTGCAGATAGTCTCATTAACACAAGAGTTGCCAGCAAAGAATAGAAAATGAAGGTCCTGAGTCTACCTAGAAATTTTCTACCCTGGCAAATGAGGAAAAGTATTGCTGGCCAAGGAATCCTACGTCTGAGATACAATTATCTATTTACCCATTTTATTTTTCTGCATTGAATTATTTGTAATAACTGTGCATTTTCGTTCAAATTGTTAACAAAACTATAAAACATTGCAGATGAAGAAATAACTCTTGCGGTATAGAACACTAAAACTGATGATTCCCAATTATGATGTTTGAATAAAAAGTTACTAATACACTTTATATACTCTATTCTCATAATTACATTTAATCTCACAAAAGCGTTTACAAGACATCTTTGATGTGGTCTTTTTTTCCTAGAAATCATCATGATTTGTGTCATATTCTAAAATAAAATATTAATGAATGAGTTTTATATGGGTTTTAAGCTCGATATCACCTAACAGCTACAATGACAAAGGAAAATCCCATTTACCATTTTAAGTACTGGACTTAATTAACTTCTTTCCATTATTAGGAACTTCCCCAATGGTCCAAGATTTCTTTAAAGTTAATGAGACTGTTTCAGAAAGCCTCCTAACCAATAAAGTATTCTTTTGAACAAATTAATAATTTCTACAATTATACCACAAATATTGAGTGTAAAAGCCTTGTATAAAAAAAATACCAATGAAAGAACAGAAAAAATATCATTTATAGTTAAAAAAAGATAGGTAAGTTTCACCTATGTTGTTATACTGTTCCTTATTTCAATTTCTCATATGTTTTTGTACATTCATTTCCAAAATTAGTAAGAAATGAAACAAAACTTAAGACCAGACTTCAGATGTGTTGACAGCCTATTGTTTGCATGAGAGATAACCCAGCCCGTCTCCTGCCTTGGTTATTTTTTCCTGTAGGTTAATGATCAAATCCCAAGTAAGGGCCCGAATTAGTTCTGAAATAGATGTAAATCTGATGTGAAACTGAAAACATTGTAAAGAAACTCAATTTGAATTGTTGAAAATAACAAATCAGGTATCCCGGAGTTCTATCACTTGTCCAGATGATACATGTTGCACCTCGACATAATCCACAGTCACATCCTCAGTGTGCAGAAGGAACGTGCCAAACTTCCTCCTTGTTCAGATGCTCTAGAAAGGTACATACAGCTGCCTTAGGCATAATGCATAAGGGCTCCTTCAGACTTCTGAAGAATAAACACCTCTTGTAAAATCCCCTTACAATATTTTCTCATGATTCTTTCATGTGGCTGTAAACACCGCTACTATGAAGAAATGGGAGGGTGTGGGGGGAAGAAGAGGAAGCAATCAATATTTATCATTAGTGTTGAGCAAGAATTTCTAAATTATCTTATCATGAGATGACATCTGCAAAGTTTTAGTGGGCAGAAATGCTTCAGGGAACATGAGGTAATAGCATCAGTTATAGCTGTGAAGGCAAGAGCAATCCCCAAGATTGCTTCAGTAAATTAGAATGAGTAACAGATCCCCTCAAGTGCATTGCTGCTCATTAATAATAATGCCCATACAGCAGACAATTTCTGTTTAAAGGATAAGCCTTTGTAACATGGTCAGCAGGATTATGTTTAAAGCGATCTCCTGAAGACAAAGGCAGCGCAAGCTTCTTTCTCATGCATTGTCTGAAAAGGATTTGCCAGCATTCTCACCACTACTCTAATGAGACCATCCAAATGCAATCATCTCCAGTTTTATCTCAGCCTCAGCCCAGGAAGAAAAACATGAATTGCATTTTATATACTGCAGAGAGAACTATAACATGTCTTCTATGAATCACCATTTCTGCAGGAAACTCTCCCAAGCAAGCACCTTGTCTGGGCTGCAAACAACCCTTGACAAATCCCCATGGCTGCATTTGTGGTCTCCGCTGCTGAGACCATTCCCTGCAGGAGCAGCTCAGGCTGAGAGGATGCAGCGGGCTTGGCAGGTCGCACTGTGGAGTGTGTTGCCTCCAAGGGATGGGGTCAGCAGTTTGTGTTCTCTGCATGCTGAGGGACCAGTTCCTGAAGCAACTTTTAGAAAGCAGTTGTGGAATGTCAAAAGTGAGTCTTTAGAAAGCACAACACTAACTTGAAAGAGCTTAGCAGCAACAATTCTCTCTAAATTCCTCTCCAGATTCAGTTTTCAGAAACTGTATTAAGAAGTGGATGATTAGCTGACCAGGAGAGTTTTTCCAACAGCTGTTGGCTGTTACAGATCAGTAGTTTCTGTAAGTATGTGGATTTTCTTCTAGAAAAGTTCCTGGAAATATCTGGGAATACCTCAGAGCACTCAGGGTTCAAAAACACAGTATTTTAAGCAGGTAACAAAACTTTCAAAGTATTCTGCTGCATCTTCTGAGCAACTGTTTTTCAAAATAATTGTACTATTTAAAACATCCTGAAACAAACGCAACACAAATTTGAAACTGCATACATAATTATAATGAAAATTGAACTGTTTGCAACCTACCTTGGAATTGCGTAAATTTGATGGTTCCCATCCTCTCTCCATTTCTGAAAACAACTTGACCCTAAATAAGATAAATAAATGCCTTATAAGTTTCATAAATCTCTCATAATATAGTTTTGTTAGCACTGCAATTATTTTCCGTTCACAATTAAAATTACCCAAGTAAGGTTTAAATTTGAAGACAGCAGATTCAACAAAGGTTAAAATAACTCAATTACACCTCCTTAAAGTTTTCTTCCACATGTTTCAAATGGCCTTAGAAAATTGACCAATGCTATCACCCACTTTTCAGGGATGGAAATTTAGGTACAATAAAGCCAGTAACTTACTCAACCTCACATGATGAGAGATAAGCAAATAATTGATTTTCACTCCGTGATTGTTTTTATCAAGGATATGTAAGAGTTATCAAAGCTCACACAAGAAAATCGTTGTCCATTTCATTCATCATATGGTTCTCCAAATGGCTCTATAATCTACTTATATCTTATCTTATATACTTATTCTACTTGATTATGGATACCAGTAGCTCGTGGCCTGGTTTTGTACTACACCAATATGCATGTCCTAGAATTCTTTTTAAATGTAAAGCCATTAAGTCAGTACTACCCTTTGTTTTGCAACTCATTGTTACTCCTCAAAATAATGGCTACATGACACTGAAACCTCCTCACATATCCCTAGCAAATTACTCTCATCTTTCATCCCATCTTTCCAATTTACATTAAGAAAAGATCTTGTTAAATTTCTTCCTTACTTCAGCTATTTCATAATTAAGTATGAAAGAACAGGTTTTCATTCATTTATGCTAAGAAGTATCTTTAATATTTTGAACCCACAGTGGAGTGCTGAGTGCTGTCAATATAGATTGCTGTTTTATTGCATCCCTAGTTTGGTTTATTATTATCATGTACATTATTCTTTGTTTTAGAGGAATCAAGGTAAGAGAAAACAAATGATAGGTATTTAAGGCTACAATGCATTTCTCTGTGCAAGCCAGCCCCTTTTTGGATAACCCTTTCTGGTCACTAAGGGGATGCACAGAAGACAACCATCTGAATTACTGAAATCAATTGCCTGCAGGAACTGTACAACAGATGCAGAGTACAGCATACCCATTCCACGTTTTCTGCAAGCAACCAAACACAACTTCCCTTTGATAAACAGAAAATGACACCCTCCAACAAATATAAGAAACTTTGTGCTAAGCAGTAAAAGACAAAAACACCTATATGTGACAAAACGAGAGCAAGAGACATGTATACCAGTAATGGGAGAGATGCTGGTGACAGCTACAGAAGGATACGGGAGCTACTCCTAATGAAATCCAGTAAAGCTTAAGTCTCATCCAGTGGCTGCTAACACAGCTCCAGGAAAGAACCTAAAACATTAGCAGGCAGATTTATGTGTGCACTTTAGCGGCCTTCATCCAGATCTCCTTTAGTTTGGAGAAGCAGTTTTTACTATCCCTTCATCTGTTTCAGCATCATCCTAATGCACTTGGCTACTTTGTTTAAGTGGCTACTTGGTTTAAGCAAAAAACAGTAGATAATATTAAAAACTTATAAAGATGCTATGCAAGCATCACTTATTGCAGACATATAGCTATAGTCAACCCAGTCTTAGTCTTGCTAAATTCTTGATTCTGTGACCTGCATCGGAGAATTCTGTAATTAAATTTTTCACTGTGTGGATAAGTTTTTAATTTGATTTTAAATTTACTGCTTTTTACTGTAACTTTATCTCCTTTTATTGTTTTATTACAAGTTAATAGAACTGTAAGTTGTAGTCTACTAGAGTGGTATCTATGGTTAAACATGGAGCACAAACATCACTGCTATCATAGAATGATAAAATGGTTCGGGTTGCAAGAGGCCTTAAATACTGTCTAGTTCCAACCCCCCTTGCCATGGGCAGGGACACCTCCCACCAGATCAGGTTGCTCAAAGCCCCATCCAACCTGGCCTAGAACACTTCCAAGGATGAGGCATCCACAACTTCTCTGGGCAACCTGGTCCAGTTCTTCACCACCCTCACAGTAAAGAATTTCTTCTTAATATCTAATCTAAATCTACCCTCTTTGATCTTAAAGCCATTATCCCTTGCCCTGTCACTACCTGCCCTTGTAAAAATTCCCTCTCCAGCTTTCTTGTAAGCCCCCTTTAGGTAATGGAAGGCTGCTGTAAGGTCTCCCTGGAGCCTTTTCTTCTCCAGCTCTTGAAGAATCCCAACTCTTCTAGCCTGTCTTCACAGGAGATCTATGGTGATGGCCATCTACAATTGTCATCTATTATTGATAGTATAATGTACCGGCTCAAGAAATTTTCTAGTTTCCAAGTGTAACTGGTTTGCAGTATTATCAATGCTGCTTGCAAAATCACACACATTTTCAGCATTCAGTCGGACAGGCAAATATCATACGCATCTACTGACTAAACACATACATCCTCATTGGCATGTTCTGAAACTATCACCAAAACATAAATCAGTTCTGAATGTTCTGAATAAATGTAAAAAAAATTTAGAAGTATTTGTTTTTATCAACTTCCCTTTGCTAAGATTGGTGGGTTATACTATCTAAGTATATCTAAGTAGTAGGTAAATAAAGATATGGATGATGGTGATGAAAGAGTTATGGAACAACTCGTGAAAATGTCATTGTTATGTGCAAAGTTATTTAATTACAGTGTTTTACTTTCATTAAAGATTACTGGAAAATGCTAAAAAGTCAAAAGGGTTATTATAAAGAATAACAATTTCTAAATACTATTTTATGAAGTCTGACATTGTCCTGGATATTGTTCACAAACTACAGAGTCTGTATGTTATACACGCAGATATTAACAGGAAAAAGAACAATTTTGAGAAATTGAAATTGGCTATTTATGCCATGTGTAATCCAATGAATAAATCTGTTTTCAAAGGTAAAATGAACAAACCCCATATCAGCAATAAGCCTCAAAGCAGGAATCTCTAGTGCAATCCATGAATGACAGTACATATTACCCAGGCATCATTACCATACCACTTGGTTCTTTGCCCCTCAGGAACATGCTGCTTCATAACATGCAACAAGTGGCTACAGCATCTCAAGTAATTTAAACCCCTCAAGACTAAAATTCCTGTGTGCTCGGTGAGAAAAATTCCTAGATTTTTACTGGGACTTCAGGCAGCCCCAGGAGATGGATGTAGTGTTGCTGTTGCAGTATTTGGTTCTGCCAACATGGCAGAAAGGAGCACTCCTCATGAATACTGAGAAATTGTATAACTAGCAATAACTTCATTTCTTAAAACAGAAATAGGAAGGAAACTAATGAGAGTCACCTATCGCTCCATGCTTTCACCACTATTTTATGAAAAATAAGGCAATTACATTTGGGGTAAAAAATGTTATATAAATATATAATAAAATGTTGTAGTACATGATTTTATAAACTAAGAGCAACGATAGTAAGAAATAAGCCAACCAATGTTTCAGAAACCTGTTTTGTAGAAATGACTTTTTAGTCATTTTTTTAGATTTATGGCATGAGAAGTGAGTTATAATCCAATGACACTCTGTAGCTCACATCAAGTAATTTCCTTGCCACTGAGGTAACGTACCATAAGGTTTAGCTAGAATTATCTTCTTTAGGCTTCAGATTCATAAATTACTTACAGTGTTTTTTCTTTATTTAAGGTAGAGGATGTTTTAATAATAGATATTACTAATGCACACATTAAGCTCTGACATTACAAAAGCCAATCTTAGTACTATTTCGTCTTTTCTTTTCACCTTACCACATACCCCAGCATATATGCTGGTACAGACTCCAGACGGTGTGACCCATCACGAATACAAGACACAAAATCCCCTTTTACCTTCTGTTGTGTTCTGGTGACATTGCATAGGCATATTTAGGTACTGTCAATATTTCCCAGTCAAGTAATTATTTTGCTTCGAGAGACGTAAAATATGATCACTGTCCTTAAACTTTTAAATCAAGTGCATGAGTGGACTACTTGCACTTAGATCAAACCATGTATTTTACGATACATTAAAATAGTGAATTAATCAACAAACCCTTCCTCTATTACATACAGATCATCCCAGTGGAGACCAATAGAACCCACACTGGTATCTTAGCGCCTGTTATATTTTCTTCAATCTACCATCTACAGATATGTTTTTTCGCCTTTCTCTACCAGTACAGAGTAAATACCAATTCTGTAACTGATCTGCCCAACTCTGAGCTGTGGACAGGATCTTCACATCAGTAATTATTGTTGAAAAGTTGATGGGAAGGAAATTGGAAGTGTGTGGCTTGTTGTCCAATAGACAGTGATGTGAACAAAGAGGGGAAGAGAAGCTGAATCAGCTGTCTGCACAGCGTGGTACTCTCAGCTGTTGCTGCTGCTATGTACAGCCACTGCTGCACACAGCATCCCAATAAACTATATTTGGGATCCATGGCAGCTGCATAACTCATAATGCAGCCTTAAATGATTATGCTTTACTCAGTTTTCCTAAATGTGTAACCACCTCACAAGGGAAAATACTAGTTGCACATTGCAAGTTAGGTGTCTTGGACAACAGAAATATATAGAAGCTTAAGTTGGGGAAGAGGGGTGCGGTTTAGGGTTTTTTTTATGTGATTGGTTGAGTGGGGTTTTTTTAATACATCTCTGAGTCCAGCTGCTTTTCCTGTAATTATTTGGTGCTTTTTTTCCCCCAAAAAAAATCTACAGTGTTATAATCTTTTACCATTGTCCTGTTTTCAGCTGAGTTACTTTTCTTCTTAGTAGCTAGCACAGTGCTGCATTTGGGCTCTGATGTGAGAGCAATGTCGACAGGACACTGATGTTTGGGTTGTTGCTGGGTGATGTTTATACTAAATCAAGGACTTTTCTGTTTCCAGGGCCCTGCCAGCAAGAGGGCTGGGGGGGCACAGGAAATTGGGAGGGGACACAGCCAGGACAGCTGACCCAAACTAGCCAAAGGGATATTCCATACCATGGGACGTCATGCTGGGTATATAAACTGGGAGAAGAAGAAGGAAGTGGGGGGACATCTGGCATTACAGCATTTGTCTTCCCCAGTAACCATTACGTGTGGCAGAGCCCTGCTCTCCTGGGGATGGCCGAACACATGCCTGCTCATGAGCAGTGGTGAATTAATTCCTCGTTTTGCTTTGCTTGTGTGCACAGCTTTTGCTTTACCTATTAAACTGTTCTTATCTCAACCCTTGACTTTTGCATTCCTTTCCAGTTCTCCTCCCCATCCCTCTGGGTGAGGGGCAGTGAGCAAGCGGCTGCGTGGTGCTTGGTTGCTGGCCAGGGCTAAACCACAACAACCATAAATGAAAACCAGCACTGGACCAAACATTTCAATGGTGTCAGTCTCACAATTGCCACATAGAACATCATCTCCCTGTTTCTTCTGCATACTCTCTTCTATGTGCTCTGTTTTACAAGCCTAACACTGATTTTCGTGCTACCTGCATGTACTTTATTATACAGCATAACTGCCTTTCAAGTCATTACTAAAAAGACAGTCTTTACCATCCCTGGATGTACAATCTTCACCTTTTTGCTTGAATTGATGTTCCTTAGCCATCAGTCCTTTATTTGTGGTCAGAATAAGAAGTCCACAGGACTCATCCATTCGCACTCACAAAATATTAGCCAACATTTTCTTTATTTTACACATGGGACTTCCCCTGCCTTTACAGCAGTCAGTCATTTGTCTACACTTGGAAGCAGCTGTTTATTATACTTTATTTTTTTCCTGGTGGATAAGAAGTAATTATCTTTGCTATATTATGAACATGTCATTAAGCTCTTTTCGAGCTATAGAGCACTAGTATTTATTAGAAGTTCCTTTGCATTATCACTGACAATATTATTATTCATCTCTGGACATAGGCCCATGCCAAAGTTAGAATTCTTTCCTTCCTCATACACTGAAATCCACAGCCAACACACTTTCTCTTTCATGTCTCTAGCCTTCTTCGTAAGTCAATAAAATCAGAGTTCAGAAGATTCTTAACTGCTCTCACAGACAGGGCCAGGTCTTCACTTTGACCATGATTTCATTTACCATGTATTTTCTTCTCCAAAATGTCTCAAATATAATAAACAGAGAAATAAACACGTAGCATTTATTTCTGTGATTTTCAGTACTACACCTACAAAAAAGATCTGCTTTAGACCTTACTTCACTCTCCAATAGTCTTCCACACATGGCACCAAACAATTTTTTATTTATTCAGATTTGTATTAAATACTAAGCTTATACTTGCTATTACACTGTTGACTTCAAAAGTCATAACTAGATATTCAAGTTAAATTAATAACACAAATACTCCTCATTAGAAGAGAGATCATGAGTATGTTGACACACACATCACAGCTGGATGCAAGACAGTTAAATGCCTCAGGACTCATGTCCCCCGAGTATTTTCCAATGGGCCAATACATTCCAGGGACTTTGCCTCAGTTCTGCTTTACTGTCCAGGAATCTGGGCTATGCTGCCCTAAAGGCAAGCCATCTCCCCATATAATAGTGTTTATCCCCAGTGGCTTTCCCTGAAATGCCTGAGCCTACACAGTCTAACCAGTTCCAAAAGTGACTGTCAGTATTTTTTCCAAAAATTAACTCAGTCACTTCTGGAGTTCTTGAGTTAGATATTTAATATAAAGTAAACCATTTAAATAAATGCATGCAGGAACACCTGAAAAGCAGTGAGATAACTAAGGCAACTGAAGTTATATTTTTAGTTTAAAACAGAGTGCATTATTATATAATGAGTATACAATTAAAACTGTCCCTTTAAGTTCTGTGACACCTACTGAAATCAAGGTGTACCTCTGATCCCGTAGTGTTCTTATTGGACAAAGGCCAATAAAACTAGGCGCCAAGGAGGGTGAAGCATCACAGGACAGCAAACCTAAGAGCTTGCTAACACCCAAAGGGCAGGCAGGAATTGTCCGCCCACATTGCTCCTAGCTGCACAGTCCTCCTACACCCACCTGGTCATAGCTCTGCATTCATCAGGCCCCATGTGAGCTCTAGTGGCCTATTAAACCAGCAAAATGTATTCTGTGATTTTTTGGGGGTTTATTTTGTATTGGTTTGGCAAGTGGGGGAGATGTTTCTGAATTGCTTTCCAGTACCAGATGCAGGTGCCAGCAGAAAGAGCTGGGAGGGAGGGAGAGAGGCACCCTCTATTAGTCCCAGCTCCTTTCAAAAGCCTTTCTGCGTTACCATGCAATCCACAGAACCCACTACTCGTATGTTACACTCAATTTACTCATACCAGACTGAGTAGCTACCGGACATATCTTAGCTACTGACATGCCTTCCCTGACATGCAAAAACCAGCAAGCTGGCATTCTGTGACTCTTGGCTGTGCAACTTTTAGGTGGTGAAGAGCTACGTGCTGTAATTCATAACCTCTTCCACCCTCCAATCCTCACATCTAAGACAGCAGTGTTTATTGAGAAAAGGAATATCATTTAGTCCATCAAATTATATAGTTGAGAGTAACCCAACAAGCTTTCAGCTCTGCAAGTCTAACCTCCCTTCTGAAACAAAACAGCAAACTTCCAGCTGAGGGCAGCTTGTGCACAGCTCTTCTGGTTTCAACCTAGTTACATCACTCAATTAGCCAGAGACAAAGAGCTAAGCACAGGAGATGTAAGCACAGCGCAACAGAGAATACTAGGGAGACAGCAATAAAGTTGTCACCCCTGTGGGATAAAGAGGTAATTGTCACCTTTGGAACAGTGAGAGCAGGAGGCAGAGGGTGACAAAAATTAAAATGCTTCATAAAATCATCAGTGCTTCTGAATCCAAGATTTTACATCCTCAGACTGCTGTGGATAAAATGTTTCTAGAACATTTGATCTAAGCAGACCCAGTAACTGGTGCTTTTCAAGCCTTGAGACTATTTTCAGAAAAGGTGTTTCTGTCAAATGTTTCAAGATTGAAGATTTAAACTTGAAATATTTTATGATCCAAAGGGATTTCTTTTCCCTGCCTGTTTTCTCTCTTATGACATTTTCTGAAAGATTTGGGTAACTGAACACTGGTGTCTGGAGAGCAGCAGCAGCAGAGCAGCTCAAAAAGCAGGTGTGAAGCACAGCTAAAAATCTGGTCTTGGGCTAACATTTTCTAAATGAAGCAATACCACCATTCCCATCTAAACAGATACTTGTGTTCTAGCTATGACAGAGCAGGCATAAAACAGCAGGAAAACAAAATGCTTACTTCTAAGCATTAAATATCTGTCTGTACCACTGGAACGAGAAAGTTTCCAAACACAACAACATGGGTTTTGGAGAAATAAAGTGGGAAAGAAGGAAAATAAATTGATGGAACAGAAGTGACCAGAAAAAAAATCTCCTGGTAATTGTGACAGTGATGGAAAATAAGAACCGGCATTCATCAAATCCCATAATATCAGAACTAGGAGGCACTCATAGAAACTATTAGGACATCAGTCTAAAACAGAAAAATCAGTGATGTTTTTCATGTTGTTCCTTTGCATAGCCTGTAATGAACTTCTGAAATCTGCACGGAGTGGGGATTGTTTATTTATTTGTTTTGTTTAGAAAGAGAGGACTGGGAAGTGAACCAGTCTACTGACTTCATGGGTCACTTCAGATATTTTTATGTAGCTGCTTCTGTGAACTTTTGGCAGACAGAAAGGGAAATATAAAATCGGCTTTATCTTAGAGTTCAGTAAACATGCATGATTTTTTAAATAGGTTACAGAAACTGCTTCAACATGAGTGAAGTACAGGATAAGCAGATGTACAGGTTCACAACAGAGGCCATTTGGAAATAAAGAACACAGGAAAGACATATAAAAGTTACTAATTTTTTCCTTCTTTTTATTTTTTAAGGGCAAAACCTGTTCTGGGTGAAATTATCCAGCAATTTTAATAAAAAAAGATGAGCTTGGTGCCTCGTATTTGCCAAGAGAAGATCCTAACAACAGCTGATACAAGCTCTTTGTGGCATTGACCAGTTGTGCTCTTTGCTTTGGCACGCATCTCCCTTAAAGGCCTATAGAATAAGTAATAGAGTTTCTAGAAATTAAAAAAAAAATCTAAATTTCCAGGTTCCCTTAGAATGAACTGTCTTGAATTACAAGCATTTCTCCAAAAACAAGTTTCCTCAAAAAAATGGCTACACTGTGCATCTCCTAATATCATGATAGGAATGATTGAGTTGTAATCCACAGCTAAGCTGGAAGAAATGGCAAGCGAAGAACATCACATTAAGTTTCAAATTCTGGGAAAAGGTGGTCAAGTATAACATCTTTATGTACCTACCATCCACATCTAGGATTATGTGAAAATACAAAGTACCGTAAGTCTTACCACCATGATTTCATCATGCTACCACTTAACTCCCTTTTAAATAAAGAGTTCCAGTCCATTCAGTCTCTTCTCCATAGCAGAGGGGATTTCCCCCCCCCAACCCACCCCCCTTTCCACTCTCTACGCCTTTATTTCAATTTTCCTATTTATTTCCTGAGCAAGGCTATCCATAACTAAAACACAGATGCTCTTGCTGTGTAGAACAGTGCCTCTATTTCTAACTAATATTTTTCTGTCTGAACTTTACCATATTTTGGGCTGAACTTCATCTCTTTTATCAGGGAAGTGCAGGAATTGGATGGGGAATGTGCAGAATTTCTTCAGATGGAATTTTGTCCCTCCATCTCACAGCGTCCTCTGCCATCAGCTGTCTGCACAAAAGCGTGCTGTTGTCAGCACAATGACAAGAGAGAAGCCCAGACTAAGTTGCTGTATTAGATTAGCATTTAGCTGTGTATACACGGTTTTACACAGTTATGCTGAAATGAGACGGCACAATCATAACATTGTTTTTCAGCACAGCAAGCAAAAGGATGATTTGTGAACATCTGAGCACTCTTGGTTTATGCACAGAAGCAAGTCTAACGGAATAATGTTTCTGACAAGATACCAGCGATTCATAAGCAGGTGAAGGTGGGGAAAAAAAGGTACTACCCAGGAAATCATGATCAAACAGTATTGCACTTGATGGCCATTGCAGGTGAAGAAAGAAGAAACCTTTACACTTTGTCACTCATTTAATGTGCTTTTACACATTCAGCTAGGCTTATGGTTAGCACAAGACAAAGAAGTTAGATGCTCTTTTTACTATTCTTTCTTGCCATATCATTTTCATGCAGTGACAGAGTTGTTCTGCTCTGTGAGCCATCTCTTCCAGTGCCCATATAAGCTCTTTGTGGGCTGCCTAAAATATGGTCATAACTAGCGGTCTTGGGTTTAAAAGCATGACAGGAAAGAAATTAAAATGAAACATACATACTTGACAAACTTTTTTGCAAGCTTTTCCTGAACATTTAGCTAGTCTCCAAACCTGCAGTTGGCCTCTGAAGCATGAGCAAAATAATTCCTTTACTCTTGACTCAATCGCTTTCAGATGTGCATAAAAGCATTGATGTAAACAACTTGTCTTTCAGGGTGGCAACAGAAGAGGAAACAGTCTGAAGCACTGGGACTAGGAACTCAAGCCCTTTTCAGTGTGTATTAAAAAGTAAATATGAACTGCTTAGGTGATACTCAGAATTGTTCTTTTGAGGTTGAGTCCCTGATGATTTCAGCTTCTAGCTCTGTGTGTCTCTAGAAACAGCATAACAGTACGTTATATTCTGCCACCATGTGTTGTTTTTTTTTCACTGCTTTTGTAAGAATGAATCAGAAGAGATGGCATAAAGCCTTTTAAGGACACCACATTAAGTAGCAGTGCTATCTCTTCAACAGTGCAATTTCAGACGATGTTCTGAAGTAATTTCTTCCATTTTCTTTAAACTACATTAATCCCAGCAGAGAGCACAAATGCACAGACTATATTTCATTTGTTCTGATGATGACCCAAAAGACAACAAGAGCCATTACCTCCTATCCACGCACTTCTTTCTGCCCAGGCTCTGTCACATTGGCTGGACACAGGAGATTACTTTGTTTATGAGGTTCTTCCTAATGAGCTGGCAGCCTATGTTATTAGCAAAGTCTTTGCATCCAATGTAGAGCACACTGGCTTTATTCACGTGCAAGTGCTAAGCACAGTATCTTCAGATTACTAAGTGAGAACTTTAATTCAAAACTGCCTTAATGAGAAAGGAAAATAAAAAAAGGCATAAACACCAGACAGCTTTACAAATCTCTTTTTAAGTACGAATACCTGTCAGTCTTGGATGATTCTTCCTACTGGCTAGAGAAAAGACTACGATAAGAGACCCATTCCCAGTGTTATATTGCTACTATACATCTAAAAATTTCCCTGCAGGCAGAAGGGTGATCGCCAATTAGGAAAGACTATTTGGAATCAGCTAAAAGGCTTGGGGTTTTAGTGAACAGCCATCCATGCCCAGAACACAAACACTGATTTTCCCTCTTTACTCAGTACAAGCTCTTACAGAGGAACTCAAACCCTTTTATTCAATATTCATTAAATGTTTGTAGTGACTAGAGGATTTTAAACCTTTCTTTGGCAAATCAATTAAGGCAGCTCAAGGCACACACACGAAGTCCAGGACATTAACTTTCTAATATATATTTCCCAGTGACAGTCACTGAAATGGGCTGGTTTTCCATTTCATAATGAAACAATGATAATCTTTGTTCGTTTAAATTTACAGAAAGCTTCTAACAGCCTTTTATTTTAGCCCGGCTGTAGTTTTGGCTTTACTTGAAAACTGTTTTAAGATAGATATTTCTGTAAAGCTAAAAAGCCTAAGCTAAACTATTTCTAATCCTAGGACTCAGAATTGCTTTTCTTTAAAACTTCCGATTTTGTCTATATTGCATTCCATATCAGAAAGCACTCTTGAAGACAGCTATGTTTGACGATAATGAAGTAGATGTTTCATTCTCTTCCACTTTAGTGCTGCATCCCTCCAGGTGATGCTTTCATCAGCATCAAATTCTGACTGAAAGCTGCAGAGAAGAGTATTAGTGTTGCTGGGCACAGAGATTTGAACAGGTTTGGCACTGGCAGGAAGGAGATCTAACCAACATATTCTACATAAAATCAAATTCAGCCCTTTTCACTGCCCATTTTAATCCTATTCTAACCTGTGCCAACAGCCTGCAGAGAATCAGTGAGATATAATTGGCATAGTTTTGACACTTTAAAATTCTCTATTTATATCCTTGTAGCAGTTTTATTGAGGAAAGACAGCAGTCTCCATGTTCTTCAGAAAACAGATCCAAAGATGCTGGAAGAAGTTCAGTTCAGTTTCTGAGTTGTGAGTGATCAGCGTCATATACCATTAGATCCTACACAGCATAACAGCTTTCCAGCTGGCATACATGAGAGCTCTCAAAGATATAGCTCTCTTTAGACTTCATAAAGCAATACTTAGAGTAAGGGTGTTACTTTGGGATCACTTTTTCTACATTTTCGGAACACTGAAGTTAAGGTTTACTGATATTTAAACATCTTCCCACTGTGATGGTTGCTCTTAAAAACTTTTGTGAAATACTTTGTTGTTTCAAATACATTCTCTGCCTAGAATTAATTTAAATCAATGTCATACTAAAACTTTGAGACATACTGTCCTGGTTTCAGCTGTGATAGAGTCAATTTTCTTCTTAGTAGCTGGTGCAGTGCTGTATTTTGGATTTGGTGTAAGAACAATGTTGATAGCACACTGGTGTTTTGGGTTGTTGCTGGGTGATGTTTATACTGAATCAAGGACTTTTCAGTTTCTTGGGCCCTGCCAGCGAGAGGGCTGGGGGGGCACGGGAAATTGGGAGGGGGCACAGCCAGGACAGCTGACCCAAACTAGCCAAAGGGATATTCCATACCATGGGACGTCATGCTGAGTATATAAAGTGGGGGAAGAAGAAGGCGGGGGGGGGGGGGGGAGGGACGACACACATCCGGCATTATGGCATTTGTCTTCCCCAGTAACCGTTAGGTGTGACGGAGCCCTGCTCTCCTGGGGGTGGCTGAACACCTGCCTGCCCATGGGAAGTGGTGAATGAATTCCTTGTTTTGCTTTGCTTGTGTGTGTGGCTTTTGCTTTACCTATTAAATTGTTCTTATCTCAACCCTTGACTTTTACAATCCTTTCCAGTTCTCCTCCCCATTCCTCTGGGTGAGGGGGAGCGAGCAAGTGGCTGCGTGGTGCTTGGTTGCCAGTCGGGTCTAAACCACAACAATTATCTAGAATTCACACTCACTTAACAGAGAAACAGTGTAATTTTTAAAGAAAGACATTGTTTGTAAACTCTTCAAGATCCCCTAGAGACATGATGATGAAGATGAAAAAAGGGCAACAGATAATATTTCATTGTCACCCCTTAAGTCACACTAGCTAATTTGCGGAAATGAGAAGTGTAAGGTATTAGTAAAGTAAGTCCTCTTTTTGCTTTTCTTCTAAGTCAAGGCAGTGTGCAAAGTCCGATTAATGACATGAAATAGCTAAGGGCTAGGACATCTCTCCCCCTTCAGCCCCGTTCTCATACCCAACATCATACCTACACCATGTCATGCAGACTAATTCAGATGCACCCAGGCGAGTAAGCTGGTAAATCTACACAGGAAAACATGATCAGTTTGAGTCTGGGAGTACCACCAGATTCCCAGACTACCAAGCTTTGTCTAGTGAATCCCCTTTCTCACCTCAGCTACAATTAAACTGCTTCTGGACAAAAAAGAAAAAAAAAACCATCAGGTATCTTTAAAGTACTGCTCTCAGTTCTAGCTTCAAGAGGAGCATAGGCAGAATGAAGTCAGTAAACTCGTAAATGGATGTGAGTTACAATCAATAAATGCATTTGCAAGGGGACACATTCATATCTAAGCCCTTTCTTGAAATTACAAAACTAAGCATGGGGAATTTTTCACTCCACCATTCCCATCAGAAGACTCGTTCTGAACCTGAATCTTCTTGTCATTTCAGGATTTTCTCTAGCTTTCAGGTTCCTCTTGTTTTTGGCCATACACTCACTTTTAGGATCACAGTACGGTTTGGACTAAACAGCTTTTCCCCTGGTAATTTTTGGCTGACATTTATGCAAAGAACAAGGAATTCTCCTCAGCATACTAGGTATTCTCTGAGCTGCCACAGGGAGAGGAAAAAACCTAGCTATCCTTCCACCACAAAAACTGGTATTATATAGGAGACAAGCTTTTACTTGGCCAGTCTGAAATCCCTCTCTCACGCACAAAGTGTATAGGGAACTTCATGTTCCAGAATGGAGGCAGGGATTGAATTTCAGCCTTCTGAGAGGGAAACTGAGGAGGAACCATACTGGGCTGTTGCTGTCTGAACCTTGGATACTGACATTCTCTTTAAATGCCTCTGGTATGTCTAAAGCAGACAGTTGCCTCAGTGCATACTCTTGCATTTTTTACTGTTATTTCCTCCAGTGTCTCATAATGGAACCCTCAAGATCCTTTAGCTCTTCCTATATGATATTTTAATTCTCCTCTACCTTAAGAGTTCCTTTCAAATCCATGTTATCAACAAGTTGCATGAGTAACACTCCTACTTTTAGTATGAGGCAAAAATAAACATATTCAATAATATAAGTTCAAGAGCTGATACTGGTGTCTTGGAGAAACTCTGCTAGAAGAGCCCCTTCTCCTAGCCCTTTCAGTCCAGCCTGGGGTCACCTCTCCTACAGCTATATTCTAGCTGCCTTTTTTATTTATTTCTCTTCTGATTCTCCATCAAATGACTACGTGAAACGCAGGTATATTCTGCTACATTTCCCGTGCACTCAGGCAGGCTCGCCATGAGGTACAGCTGACTGTATTGAGCATAGTCCAAAGAACAGAGACGCTGAACTTCTACACTTGGGTTTGATTTAGTACGTTTTACTAACATGTAGTTTAAATGATGTCTACATGTAGGCATTACTAATTGTGTAGTGAAAGTTTGTATCCTGTCACTTGCTCATTGAGAGACTAAGGCTGTCTGTCCTCTAATAATCTGGCAAAAGAACACAATTCATTTTTTTAATACTTAAGAGACTCTAAAGTTGGTATATTTACTTGTACTTAGTTGAAAAAAAAAAAAAAAAAAAAAAAAGGAAAAAGCAAAAATGCTGGAAAAAGGGAAAAATCCCACAGAATTTTCTTACATGGAAAAAGAAATTAAATAACTTTTCAGGTTTTAAAAATACTTTATTTGAAAGGAAAAGATGAAGTGTTTTCTTTTGAAAATGTAAAACCAATTTTCTACATTTTTTGAAATACTGAAAATATTCAGATATTTAAATTGTGGGAAAAAAGCGTGTATCAAAAGGCTGATGGTGGCGAATATCACTCAAAAGAACAGATAATTTCTGATTGACTCATAACTGCACTCTTTAGAGACTAATATATACAAATGTACACTAATTTCCCTGGTTTATATTCAGAAAGGACTATACTCAGTTGAATAGAAGATGAGGTTTTCTTCCTCCCAAATCATTGTCTCAACAGCAGTACCCCAGCCCCACACCCCTGAGTCATGCTGAGCTGGGTTGATTTGCTCTTAGAGCCCTAGCAATGTGCTCTAGCAACCCAGCAAGCCGATGCCAGGGCAAATCCGATGGGACCACTGCTGGCAGACCTCAGCTCATGCTGCAGGAAGCCCTGAAACCCTGTTCTGCAGAGGATGCGGAAATGATTTTAAGGTAAGATCTTTGAAGGGAAGTCTAGCAGCCCAGCCTTTGTTTGCCCATTTTTCTGCTCCCAGGGAAAGAAAAGGTTACCTCACACAAAAGCCTCCTGGGTCGATGTCAGTATAGAAACTGTTATCTTATCACTTTGGCTGCTTTCTTCAGCCCTGTTTGAGAAATCAGACCTTCAAGGTCTAGGAACCATTATACTTGAAAGAGACCTGATTGGAAAACAAAGAAACCATTGTTTAAAGATGCAGTATTCTTCATTTGCCTAGAAAAGATCCAATACTACAAATTCTAAAAAAGTGCAATGAGTTGAAGCTCACGTTGACACCTCCATAATTAAAGCATTCTGGCATCAGGCGCTTGGCTTCTTGGAGAGGAGTACATGAAGAAAGACAGCAATAATGTCTAAACAGCCTGAAGGAAGACAAATGACAGATTCCATTATTTTCTCTGGCTATCTCCAGTATCGTAACCTTTTCCTTATCTCAGTCAACACACTCACACTGAACTGAATGGGACTAAATTTCTTTTTAATACTTTGACAAACTGCACTGCTCTGTACAATAGCAGCAAACCTTGTATTCACAGGTGCCCTTAAAAATCAGTTACTTTATTTTTTAAATATTTGTCATCAATCATCTATGTTAATTGGCCAAGTGTATGGCATTCCTACAGTGTATTAAATGTCCCAAAATAACTAATGAGAAGCCTCTTTTTCCATGTCTCACATGAAAGCGGTATTAGACTAAGAAAGTATTTCCTTCTCTGCCACTGGCATTCAATGAATATTTATGATGTTTTTCATACATTGCAGTAATATGACAATGTTGAATTCCAGATAGAATGGGGATACAGTGCTTAAAAGTAGATTCTACTCTCTTTTTATCACTCATAAAAAGAATTAATTGCAAAACAGCTAACACAAACAATTCCTTCTCAAATTAGATCATATTTTATCTTCATATTCTAAGCTGGAAAAGGAATCTCTTAATTTGTAGCAACAGCTATCTTTAAAAACACTAATAACGTGAACACATTTATTAAATATTTGTAAAGCTATTTTATGCACAGTACTAATGCTGACTGATCAAAGTGTACGTAATTAATGAACAAGAAAGCAATCGCTGCAATAATGGAAATCTTATTAGCATATAAATTATCTTGTTATCAAAAGCTTAGAATACCCATGTATAGGAAGATACCAGTTATATCAGACTGTTTTTCTGAAGCCATTAAACCAGAGATCCTCAAACTATGGCCCACGGGCTGGATACGGCCCCCCAGGGTCCTCAATGTGGCCCCCGGTATTTACAGAACCCCCCGCCGGGGGTTGGGGGGGGGAAACCCAGCAGCCGCAGATGGCTGCCTGCCACTGCATCCGCGTGCCAGCCCCTGTTTAAAAAGTTTGAGGACCCCTGCATTAAACAAAGTCAACTTCCCTGGAAAGGCCTGCATCTCACGGTAATACAAAAAAACTTTATCCTCTGGACAGGAACTCATAGGAAATGATTAGGAACTTTCAATGCAGATCTGGGTACCAGGAGGTGCTGGCTACAATGCAGTGCTGGGCTATGTTACCGTCCAAGTTAGGTAAAAGAATTTATGCAGCACTGTTTTTCAATCCTATTTCTCTCTCTTCTATTACTAGCCATCAGACAATGTGCACTGGTAACCCCTGGAGACAGAGAGGGCTTTATCTATCAGCTCTTCCTTTTTTCTCATCAGAAATGTTCTCTCAGCAATGTGGCGGGGGGACTATACAGGAATAGAAGAGGTGAGACATTTGCTGATGAGGATGTGACATTTTGACTCAACTTATTCAGGAGAAGGAATTTTACCTACTAAACCCTAAGAATAATTTCTGTGGCTTGAAGCCAGGAGCAATTTCCAGTGCTCTCTAATTTATCTCCCAGGGTGGACACAGTCTGTCCTACAGACAAAGACACAATGTTCATACTCTTGAAGAGAGACACAATGTTCATATTCTTCCATTTTAAAGAGTGAACTTTATTTTGCTCCCTATACAGTGGTGTGCACACAAGGAGCAGTGGATCCAGTGGTAAAGTTGCTCCTAGTTGCAAGCTTCTTTATTTCTAATCTCCAAGAGACTATCAGTATCCTATTGAAAGGTGATGTCTGGGGAGAAAATTTATGTCTCCAGTCATTCTAATCCATATTGGATCAAAAGCATCATAGAAAATACCTGAAGTTTTCTACTGACATCAGTGAAGTCTAATTAATACAAATTTCTTTCTCAAGACAGCATTCATCTTTTCTTTTTTGTCAAAATGTGTCCAAATGACAACTATTTTTATCCAGAACTTGCACTACTATTAAAGACCAGAGTTTGGAGGTTTTCTAAGCCTTTTAACCTCTTTAAGATTTATTCCTAGAAGTCGGGCCACTACTCACTCCAATAACATTTCATTCATGGAAGTATTCCCATGGAACATAATGGACTAAATATTGTAGATCACATCTAAGCAAGAGACACTTTCTTATTAACTGTTCTCAGTGACAGGAATAAGACGTTTTATTTTGGATGTGAACTACCATAGGCCATTGTAACTTTTTTGCCCAAACAAAATATGTTTTACATGGAGTCACATATTCCCCCTGAAGTTAAAGCAGAAGCCAGCTACTGTCTTTATTCAACAGTGTTTAATTTATACAACCGACACGTGTAGTAGAGCACTATGATAACTCTTTATTTCCTTCTGAGTGAAAATGGTCAAGTGGATATAAAATGTTCCCACTTTTACAATGTGCAAGATAAAAGCGTATGTAAAAATCAGTATGTCACACATCACAAATATACTGAGTATTACAGGTGAGGAATAGGGAAATGGCAAAGTATTGTCCATTTTCATTGTTTATATTTAATAAAATAACTGTAATTTCCATGTTATGATAGTCTATCAGTCCAACACATAAAATACAATCTAGTAACTATTATGTTATTTTAGTATTACAGAGTTTTCCTCTAAAATGTTCTTTTTATCAGGAACAGTTTCCTAAAATAATATCTCCAATTATAGCTTGATATGAACCATATTCAGTTCCAAATTTATCTAAGGAATCCATGATAGGACAAGCAAGCATGCTTCAAATGCACAACCTCCTATTGAAGTTTTATTTTTAAATTTTCTGCACATCAAATGCTAGAAAACTCTTGCTCCTGATTTTCTTCTTGCCAATAGATATTAGTTATCATAAAATTGTACTTTTTTCTTCTGTGTGTGCCAAGTCAAGATTGTTTGGTCACTGTATGCAGTCAATCAAATCTGGTGTATCTCAGAATGGTGCTGACTGGGGAGACATGTTATCGTTCCACAACTTTAGCCCGCCCTGTAACGAACTAAGGGTGCTGTCATAGCAAGCCCTTCATGACTCTTCAGGCATTTTGTTTTGTTCCGATTACTCACCTCTTTTACCCAGCAATAAAAACAGAAACTCAACTGAAATAAACAGCACATTTCCTGAAAACAAGGTACATTCAACAGGGATAAAGTATTGGGTTAGTTCTGCTTTTCCTCCTTTTCTCATTTCATCCAAACCCACTTCAACACAGTACTTCAACAAGCATCAGATCCAGGAAAAACCTTCAAGTTTTGTCAAATCTGGCAATTCATTTCAATGTACAACAAATGCAAGTTTTTCATGCAGACTGTGCTGGGTTTGGCTGAGAAGAGTTAATTTTCTCCATAGTAGCTAGTATGGGGCTATGTTTTGGATTTGTGCTGGAAACAGTGTTCCCAATTCAGGGATGCTTTGGTTGCTGCTGAGCAGCTCACACAGAGCCAAGGGCTTTTCTGCTCCTCACAACCCACCAGCGAGCAGGCTGGGGGGCACGAGAAGCTGGGAAGGGACACAGCTGGGACAGCTGACCAAAGGGATATTCCGTACCACATGGTGTCACCTCAGTATATAAATCTGGGGGAAGAAGGAGGGCGGGGGGGGGGGGGGGGGGGGCACACATTTGGATTGTTAGCATTTGTTTTCTCAAGTAACCATTATGTGTGATGGAGCCCTGCTCTGGAGATGGCTGACCACCTGCCTGCCTATGGAAAGTGGTTGATGAATTCCTCGGTTTGCTATGCTTGTGCACATGGCTTTTGCTTTACCTGTTAACTGTCTTTATCTCAGACTCTTCCAATTATCTCCCCCGTCCCACTGTGCAGGAGTAAGCGACCCGCTGTGTGGGGCTTAGCTGCCAGCCAGGGTCAAGCCACGACATAGACACACCGCATGAAACACCATTCATTAAAAAGAAAGATCACGCAGATCATTTTCGTAAGAATACAAATTCAGATTGGCTGCTCCTTACAAGCCTAACACACTCCACAACACTTAGAGCTGATTCTGACCTTCGAAACAGAGCCATCTCACCATGCAAGTAGCTTGTCAGCGCCTGTCACAAGGTGTCTCTTCAGGCAAAGTTGGAGAGGGTGCCTAATCCACAGCAGGCTTAACTCGAGTGCTGCCCCTGCAGGGTGCAGTATGGTGATTTACACACACCAGCCCAAGACTGCTGCTGCTGGGTTACTCTACTTCTACACCAAGAAACAACCTTGTGAGTGTCAGGGGAGCAGTTATTTCAGACTCACAGTTCCCATCAGAGCTCAGTTTACTGCCCAGCATGAGTTTGCTGATACCACAAAAGTGAAAAGGAAACAGTGAGACAAAACGGGGGGAGAGCGGAAGATCAGGGCTGAAACAAGATCACAAGACACTGCTTTTTAAGATGAATCATCTTTCCCTTTCATGTCCTGGATGGCTAATCTGAAGAAGATTACGACCCCTTCTACTGAAGCAAACAGTACCACATCTGGTTTCTAAGGAAGTTTTATTTTTTCTTATTTTCACCTCTTTTACCAGTATGGGGACATACGACTGTCGTGGTTTAACCCCAGCCAACAACTAAACACCACAATGGCCTTTGAAAAACTGATGGTTTGCAAGTTACATCATCTTTAAACTTATAAACTTTGCTCTACAGTCAAATCAGGTCAGGTCAGGTTTTGTTTTTGAAATGGATTGTAAAAGCAACATTTGTCAAAAGCTTCCAAGAAGCAGCGTTCAATATACAGCTTTCCTACATAACGAGTAGGGACAAACTTCGATGTTACTCCTGTTACTTTATCATAACTCCTGCTAATCTATTTTTGGCTTTGGAGGGTTTTAAAAAGTGGTTTCCACTTCACCCAGACTCCAAATAAAAATAGCTTACAATTTCTCTTTGCTGACACAAGTAGAACATATAAATGTCAATAGTATCATTGTCAGTAGTCTTGGGGAAAATTTTGATACATACCAGTTTTGAAGAAATATTTAGTATCTTTAATGTTAAATGTCTGCAATTAGTGAGTACAAATACATGCTGATTACTGCGCATTTTAGAAATACAATATATATCAAATATCACTCAGGTCTTGTCTTTATTAACATTGGAGTGAGAGAATCTGGACATACTCTGTCAGTAAAGGCATCCTTGTTACCCTGATTGTTAAGAGACTGCACAGAGGAAGGCTGGGGAGAATGCCGGCAGTTCCCACCCAGATCCGTACTACCCTCCTTCAGTTAATTACAAGATTAAGCTAACCAAACATGCAGGCTTCAGGAATCTGGAGAGAAAAATAGTCAGTGTTTACAATAAAAGCTGGTAGATGAAAAACAAACTAATGTGCAAACTGGAGGTAATGAGGAAAAATGCAGAGGAGGAGAAACAAAAGTGCCTGTGCCTGTCTGGAATAAGCTTAGGAATAACTTGTATTGAGAAAACTCCCATCACTTACAAACACTGACACTGCAGAAAGATGTGCATTAATGAAGGGAAATTCAGAAAGCCACAACACAAAAGCAGCTTTTGCCAACATCATGCATGTCAAATACTATTTCCCCTCTCAGATCACAGCATTTAAATCAATGGCCTGCTCACTGCCACATAACTTCTTAACATAAGCATTGGTAGAGGAATTTAAATCAAATTAAGTACACAGGGATTAATTTCCTGGGGAGGATTAAGATCTTTCCATCTATACAGAATGGTTGAATAAAAGTAAAAAGAGATATTGCTGCAAATATTTTAAGGAGGCAATCAGCAAAGAAAAAAAGCTTTTTCATCAAGGTGCTGCAAAGGTAATTAAGGAAGAACTATAGCAGGAGAAGCAGATTAGATATACAGCACAAAGAAGGCTGGGAGAGAGAAATCTGTCTTTACTAAAGACATCAAGCTTTGGTCATGACCAGCAGGATTCTATTGCAAGTGTAGAAATAAGAGTCAAAGATAGTGCCATCTTGGAGTGGAAGAGAGGTGGTGGTAAAGAGCAAATTGCGTGTGCAGGGCTTCAAGGCTGTGCACCACAGCATCTGCATTGTTACTCTGCAAAGCAAACCATGCCCATTTGATTAATTACAATCAGTGTTTAAGTCAAACATAGTGTAGTCTGAATTATGAATGTAAACTGTGCCTTATTTTGGCTGCCATTTAACAAAAGTTAAGAGGACATGAACTTAAAGTTGCATTTACCTAAAAGGCTGTGGTTACTACAAGTAACTTTTCCCATTTTCGTAACGGAAATAAAATTGAAACAATAACAGAATCTTGGGAATGTAAAAGAGCTTAAATATTTTACCACAATGAGTTAATTCTTTTTACAAAATTGGAGAAAAAAGAACTTTACTTTGGCACAGAAATATAGCCATCCCTCTTCTTCCTTCCTAAAATCTCATTAAAGTGTGAAGGATTTGCTGTGTTTCAGAATTTTTCACTTGTTCCCCTTCCTGTATGAGATCTACTATTGAAGGATATTATGCTAGTGACTCACAGGGCGTTTGGAGCAGATTCTTTCCTGGCTACTCTCTCCTATGGATTGCCAAGCATTACCGAGCATTGTGGAAAGCAGTCTGAGATGTAGTTGGTATGAAAGACACAAGAGAAAATAAGATTGTTGTGTTTTATTGGGATTGCATTGCATACAGCTGTGCTTTGTTACTGAGAGGAGTCCATGGTTTTACATATTTTAAAAAGCATTTGCAGACCTCAAAGAATAAAGCCAACCTAACACTGAAGTTATTAAAGTAACTTTATTATCTGAATTTGATACTCTTATTTATAATTAAGATGGTAAAATATATGCAGTCTGCAAAAGCCTAAGACACTATATCTCTGCTAGCGTTGTGGTTTGGGTTCTATGTAGCACTGCCTTTGCACGTCGCTCAGATAAGTGAAAAGCATGTCACAAACTGCATTTTCAGCCATGACAAGCCCCCAGGCTGTGGCATGGCTTTATTGAAAAACCTAAGTCTGACATGCCTTTAATTTTCACTGAGATGCACATTAAAACTTGTATAATACATTTTGTATAACAATTTTATTCTCCCTTACTGTTAGCATTTGGGATATTGCAGGACAGTTCCACAAAGACAGAATACTACATGGTAACTCTATATGGGAAATGTTTCTTTTACTGGGACAGAATCTACCTTGCAAAACAAGGAACGCACTCTTTTAAGACTTGATTCAACACAGCCCTTCACCAGTCCATTTGGAATACACATGCTTAATACTCAGTGTGCTCTTAAGCACTGCACTTAATCAGAGCCTAAGAGATATACCAGTATAAACAGTTTGAAAGCCTCAGGGAAAATATTTTTCAGAAATAAAAAATGAAATTCAGCTATTCTGCCCCCGATAATTTTAAGTATCTGTATTAAGAAGTAGAGAAAGAATATTCTACAGTTTTAAAACATTTGGTTACACATTATATGCTCCCTTGATTTACAGTAGAGAAATAGGCAGTTTGACATTTGTAAATGGTGTTAGGATTTTCCATGTTTATTTTTCTTTATAATGCTACTTGTCATTGGGTAAGCCTTTGACCAATTTACCAAAATGCTTGTCTAAAATACCCTGAATGTATTATTTCAGGTGCTTAGCTGCATCTTTACTGAACATTTTAAAGAGCTGACATTTACTCACTGATGAACCACACAAATATGTAAATCTAAAATGCCCAGATCTTAAAAACCCCAAATGCCCAAATATAAAACCCAGATATGACAAGAAGTAATTGGTTAGGTAGTTAAAACTTTTTCCATCCTTTCTTCCTTCCATGTATATCTATTTGCAGTAACAGCTACAGAAATTTATGAGCCCAACAACTCAGATGCCACTACTTAGGTTTTAAGGGAAAGTATGCTTAATACTCATCACCCTAACAGTTACTTATACAAATGTTTTCTGAACCACATCTACAGGGATTTCTGTTCCCTTTGCCACAGCTTTTCCTGTTCCTGTAACTCAGGAGCCGCTGGGATGCATGTTAGAAGTGCTCTGGACCAGGTTCCATCCCTTCCCTCCCAGGCTAGTGGTTGCCTCAAATTGGGGAAAAAGCCCCTTCTGTGTCCCGTGAGACTCTACAGCTGTGTTATGGAAAACAGATCTAAAGCAGAGAAAAAGCTTGATTTGGTCTACTGCACTTGCAGGAAATACTCACTAAAGGATGTCTGTCTTGCCATAAATGCTTTCTGCAAGAGGGAAAACTTGACACTAACACACACGGGTCTGAAACATTAGGCTGAAAACTGAGCACTGAATCTTTTCTAGAATATTAATAATGGCCCTTTGATATATATAAACTAACCTGCATCTTCAACATGGAAACTAACAGAAACATTATCTAGATACAAAGAGAACCAAATTTCCACGAGAGATCAAAATTTCCACAGTGCCACAGTCTCTGCACTCGAAGAACAGGCTATAGGATAAATTCCATTAAAAGGAGTAGCTTTAAAGTCACACAAAAATCAGTCATAAATCAATAAACAATTTCAGGTTTCAACGGAAAGTTCCTTACAATGGCTTTGTGATGATGCTGAGGTCTACACACAGCTTGCAACAATCAGTATGTTACACAGTATTTAATGCTGCATTGGTTTGTTTTGCACTCATCCAAAGGGACCAGCAAACAATTATTCCTCAGCTGTACGTGTAGCTTGACTGATTTATTGCCAGATTCAATTTAACCGATCTATGTGTTCTTACTTGAGGCAATTTATATTTTCAATCTCTTATCAAACTTTGTGGTGTCATAATTGCTTTTTATGAACTTTTGCCTTGCTTCTGTATGAATGAAACTGTCACGATGAGGAAGAAAATGTGTAGCCAGACACCAAGAAAAGGTGGTGATTTAAGATTTATGAAAAAAAACCAACCAACCCCCCGAAAAGGAAATTAACTGACAATATAGATATTATGGGTTTCAAATACCAAGCTTCAGGGTCATTTAAAACAAAAGTGCCAATAACGGTATCTCTAAGATGTGACTGTGATCTTAGAAAACTCAATGTTAAGAAAGTCTAACACTTCTAATTAGAAAATATTATTGCAGCCTCTTTTGGAGATGCTCACATGGTTCTCTGGTATGCAGCAAACATCTGAGTTCAGCAGAACGAGAGCCTCCAGGCTACAGCAGTTTACCTCTCTCTCACAGAATTCACGTTCAGCTGAGACATGCACCTCTGATCACCGTAACTTCTTCCCCTCTTCGTAACTCCTGAAGAACATTTTAACCCAAGTAGCTCAACAGGAACATGCTGAGGTTGTGGCCCCACAGTCACCAGGCAGATGCCGCACCACTACCACCACCACCACGCATCAGAAAGCAAGCCAAGTAGTGGCACACAAGACTAGACAGCCAGGTGAGGCAAGACCTCCAGCTCCTGAGATGCCAGAAATGATTCAACAAGCTATTTCCTCCACTGTGTGGAGCAGGAGCGTGTCCTTCACCAAGCGTGGCTGAGGGAGGAAGGGAATATTGCCAGGGTCTCTGCTGCTGTCTCACACTCTAGGGACAATATTCTTTGCAGACTCTAGCTGTGGATCTTAGCTCTGTATATTTTGCAGCACTCATAATGATGACTGCTTATGCACAACATCGTTCAAATTACATGAGCAAACACAACTGAACCACTGTCTAATTCAGCAGCTAGGATGAATGAGGCAGAATTGAAATTGCACAGACAGAAGAATTTCACCGGAAGTTTTTGTGGCACAATTTACAAGGTAGAGAAGGTGTAGCATTTACAAGGTGCAAAACAATCCATAACTGTATTTTTCAAAGTTTTCCAAATAAAGAGTTGGCTCTTATATAGCTAAATTATGCCTACTGATAATAGATTTGACAAAAAAAAAAGATGTCAGTTCATCATAGATGGAAAACCACTGTAGTTTTTGCTGATTTTTAAATACCGTATACGGACAATTCTTCACTCAAATCATTCTCTCCGATCTCTTGATTTGTGTTTATTTAGTCTGGAAAATTTTTCAGTTTGTTAGTATTATGATGACACTCAGAATTTTACATGCCACCATGCAGTACATAGAGTGTCCTCGGCAGTGACAAGGAAACATCAGCCCTGGACAGCTTTACTTACATGATCTATGATAACTGCTTAACTGTAAATTCACTCTTTGGAATTAAGCTATGTTGTTTTAGTTAGGTCTGGGTTGTTTTAATCTAGATTCCCTGTTATTACACCTATTGCTACTACATGAGCGGCATGACACAGAAACTGTGCAGATTATGCTCAGGGTGAAGGGTCACTCAGACAAAAAGGCTTGATGCGAAAGAGTTCGGTACAGATTTGCTTATTTTAGTTGCATACACAAGATCAAATGTTGTCAAAGCAGTCCAACAAGCTCTTGGTTGAGAGGCAGAAAGACTTGTTAGGAGAGACAATTAAGATTTCATGAAGCTTGGCTAGATGTTGGAGGCTGGATATATAGAAATTCAGATATTGCTAAAACTATCAAGAACAGAGACGTATGAACTTCTTTTTAGACCATGCTCTAAAAGAATAATCTGGTTCCTGACAGTGGTTAGCAGGCACGGTTATAATTTTGGTGCATTTGAGGTCATTATCACAAAACTGGGAAAATTATGGTCACACAGAAAAACTGAACAAGTATAGCATGCTGGGTCTTAGATTTGATTAAAACTGTTTATAACAAAATGAGGGAATAGTCTGCTTCCTGCCCGGTGCTTTGGGTTTATATGTTGACTACCTCAGTTGTCATTACGGGCCAGATATAAAGTGGGTGATAATGCAGAAGGCAGAATCCTGAGACTATTTTTCTAAAACCTATAGAACATTAATACTTACAAATTGTTCAAATGAGGTGGCTGGGAATAAAAAAAAAAAAAGAAAAAAAAAAAAAAAAGAAAAAAGCAAGGCAGCTTGCTTTACTTTGCTAAGTGCTGCCTTTGGCCACTGCCTGTTTTGCTACGGCAGCTCTGAAGGTGGGACTCAGCACAAGCAGGTCACAGCGTCCTAGACTGAAGGGGCTCCAGCAAGGGCCTTGCTACACTTTCGGCTTCCTCACCTTCCATGAGTTTCTTCACGTGAAGAACTCCAAGGGGGAAGTCCTACCATACCATATACTCTACAGAAGTGCAAGATCTTTGCTGTGTTACGAAATCTTAAAAAAGAACGCTATCTTGACATTGCTCTAGCAGAGGCTAGATAATTCAAAAGCCATCTCACATCAACAGCAATGGCTGAGGCAACAACCTGCCATGAGCAGATGGTGGGAAGAAGAGCAGAAGGTAACAAAACCAGAAGTTTTAAAAGCTGATTCCAAAAATACTAGAAAACTATTTGAAAATGTACTGTGCATTTGTCTACAATAAATGCCATTATAATACTTTAATTTCCCCGTGTTTCACTAAAATGCTTGCAGGCTCCAAGAACCCTATTTGCAACTGGAGCACCTCTCCAAGGAAGAAAACTAGTTCATCATAGGAAACATGACTGCCAGAAAAGAGGAGCAGTGATGTATGAAAATATAATCCATTGAACATCAGACCTGACAACCTCAGAACTTTTCCAGGCTAAGTCAGCTAATAAAACCGTTTTTAACATTATAGGTGGATTCAAACTCAGCAAAATGCTATATTCAAGTTAAGGAATATTTGTGCCTTGAGCTGTCATAAAGATTAACAGCAGTGGAGAGTATGTTAATTGGTGAAGCCAAAATCTCAGAAGTACTGCAATGTGAAGAGAATTAAAATAGAGTTTTAAAAGTTTAATTTTTTTTGCTGGCTAGAAAGCAAAAATGTCACATTGCAAAATATTCCCCAAGGGAAAATTTTGCTCTTAGGTGCACACAAAAATTCCCAGCGGTCTAAATTCTAATTCTTATAACATCAATGTGGGTCACTTTCACTGAATTAAAAACAAGACTCCTTTTAAAGGCTTTTAAAAATTGTCCACAGATGGGTAGCCTAGATAGAACAGAAATTAGTTTGCCATGCAACTATTCATCAATGAAGAGTTGTCCAATTAACTTAAATCAACAGATGTTTGTAAATGTGGTACAAAAATTATCATAAAAATTCATTTATTTTATTCCTTTTCTTAAGAATATGCAAATCAGTGATGTAAAGGATAAAAATAAGCAGGTTAGAACTAATTTTATACGTAATAATTTATTAATTAAAAACTGATCTAGGATTTCAGGATATTTAGAAATATATCATTTATGTGCTTTAATCATTCTCTAAACTCTCAGTATTTATTATAAAGCAAAATATGTTCGTATGATAACAGCTCTTCAAAGAACAGTAGAAAGTTATTATTAAGATTTTCACAAACTGGTTTATGAGTCTTCCTATTGCTTCAACCTTCATAATATTATGTGTACACTCTCTGAGAGTTCTCCCTTTATCTTTTTTCCATATTTCATATTCCCAAATATCTGACAAAAAGTTAAGAATTACATTGTTGTGCCAAAATAATATTTATAATGAGCATAAATGATCACTAAAATATTCAGCATTTTTTTTATTTACGTGATCTGTATTAGAAGTTGCAGCTTTTATAGGCATCACTAGATGTTAATTTTTAAATTCATACACCATATTATTTTAAACGCTCACAGTTGACACCCGAGTCATGTAATTCCACATTGCACACTATCTAAAGGCATTCTTCAAATATGCTTGAACAAGCTCTTGTGTCTAATCATTTATTACTAACTTACAGCACTCAACTGATCAGCACTCTTAAAATATATTCATTAATTCTAGAAAGCATTTCAGAAGAAGTTGCTTCTAAATTTTCTGTGAGCAAAAAGGATTTTGGAATAACATTTCTAGTCATAGCCTCACATTATTTATTAAAGCACTTTGCTAGGTAAGCACCTTCTCCTGCTCATGATGAAATTAAGCGATTTCCCACTCACTGATACAGGAACAGGATCAAACCAGTAAAATCTTACTATAATTTGCCTGTACAGTGAAATAATAATAAAATGCAATGTATACTAAAATAAGTGAGAATAATGACACTAAAATTTTGCATCTTTATGGCATTTATTGTCCCAAAAGAGTCCTGGTGTAAAGCTAGTAAATAATAACTTCCTTATCTGTCTGAAATCTCAGTGAGAGTTTTAGGTACACAGAATGGAATTATCAGAGCTGGAAGGATCCCAAGGCAGCAGGGTTAACATCTGTTCCCATGGAAAATAAAACAAGAACTGTAATACCCTCAAGCACTCAGGAATTCAGTTTTATACCAGTTCTAAAATATGTTATCTCTAAAATCATAGCGGTTTTTAACTCTTGAGTCATGACTGAAGGGCATTCACATCTCAACTGTAAACTGAGGTGCTTCTGCCATGCTGTCTTCTAGGAGGGAAGGGAGATAAATCAGAGCAAGGTCTGAGGAGTTTGTGGACTGTGGCTGATGCAGGATAAGTAATCTTGCTGCTCTGACCACTGTGCATACTGAGAATATGCTGCAGCTGAAGGCTGTACTATGTTTGCTGAGTTTCATCCCCAAGCCACAGAGGGCTTGGAAGTATTCATGGAAGATCTTTGCTTGTCATTTCAAATGGAGACATAGAAGCAGTAGCATCCCTAATTTTGCCATACATCTTTTTTTCTTCTCTTAGTGACACCAAATGCAGGAATAATTATAACACTGAAAAACACTGTTAGTCTGGAATGTCTGTGATTGATTGGTTTTTACCTATACATCGTTGCATCATCTGCAAATACTCACCTGGAGGCACGGTTCAGCTGTGCCTGTACCAGTCTGTACTTGTTTGATTCACACCTCATCTGCCAGTTAACCATAACAGAGCCTAGCTGGCTCTTCAGGACCATCACGCTCCATCTAGTACACGCTTACATGGCCCATCTAGTAAACAAATGGCCCATGCATATACGTCTGTTTTCTATGAAACAAGTATAATCTGTTAGTGATCTGCTTTTCAACAAGGACAGTAAAATCAGTTTCAAGAAAAGCACAGTCAGGTGAGAAGATGTTCATTAAACTCTACACACTATCAAACAAATCAGAAGAAGAACAAGAGGCACTGGGGACTGAAAACTCAGAACTGTTCAGTGATGCAGATGACATGAAAGCCTTCCAGGAAATCTTTTCCTTTCCCATTATATTCTCCTAAATAAACCTTTTCCTGCAATGTTGCTTTCTAGACTCATTGTTCTTTAAAAAAGGTGTGTGTGTGGGTAGGGAAATGGCTATAAATTTAATTCCTCTCCCAGAACCCAGACCCTGCTGACTCTTCATCTGTTCCCTCTGCACTCAAGATATTTCTCTCTTGGGGAAGGAGCAATCTTCCTCTACAGGCAACAATACTTGAAAGAGCCTTGACATAATTTTAACCTGCAGTTGTTTGCTAGGCTACTGTATTAATTGACACATTATATGCTAGCACAGCTATCAAGAACTGCATCAGGCCCTAGGGCAGTTAAAGCACCTAAGACTTTTCCTTCTGCACCATGCTTCACTTTCCTTCTGCACCTCCCTTAACAGCAGTGCTCTAGTCATTCCTTGGGAGGGTACAGCTGCAGTTTCAGTGACAGAAATTGCTAAATTTCACAAGCAGAAAATTGGAAATTTGCAACAAT
Source organism: Falco peregrinus (assembly GCF_023634155.1). Lineage (NCBI taxonomy): Eukaryota > Metazoa > Chordata > Aves > Falconiformes > Falconidae > Falco > Falco peregrinus. The sequence continues at coordinate 73,163,630 of NC_073723.1, forward strand.
GTCAACACCACACACCTCGCACCACATTTTTATTTTGGATTATAATGGCAGAGGAGTCTCTGTCAAAACAGTTTTTATAGCATATATTGCAAATCCTTAACTCTTTTCCATGGGCTTGTATATGGAGGAGAAGCATGTTGTGCACATTATCTTGCTGATATGGGATCATCACCAGAGATACACAGTCATGTGTCATCTGCCTTTGATCATAAGATATGGACACGGTTTGAAGCCATGGTATAGGTGGACAGAGCTACTACAGGTTTCTATTATTTTTCAGAGATGGTATTTCATTGGTATGCTTACTGCCAGAGGGTCACTTCTCCATAAGTATCTGTAAGATATTCTCGTATCACCCTTTTTCAACAGGCACATGAACAACGTTTCCTATCTCTTGTCAAAAAGAACTTGGTGAAGTGAGGCACAGGGTTTTATCACAATGAAAGAAGATAAATATCATTTTTCCTTCTTTTTCTACTACATGCTGGAGGGGTGACAAAGGAACACCTTACCTACCTAGTACTTCTGTTTAACTAGAACACAAAATGCCATCTATTTATCAGGAAAAACAATTAACTTATGCAAGAGATAGCAGAGTTCCTATGTTGCTTGTCCGGCATGTATAGGCTGTCCCCTCTTTCAGTATCTTTAGAATACAGAAAAGAAAAACAGAAAAAGAGAAAACAAATCCCAAAAAAGTTAAAACAAAGGTGGCTTGGAAGCAGGCAGCTACAAAACAAATCACACTTCAGAAAAACCAGGGTGGTGGAACTACTGAAATGTGCTTTGTTTCTTCAGAAGCTTGAAGGAGAACTACTTTGTGAAGCACAAACCTGCACCACCACTTAGACAATGCAATCACCTTCAACAAAGCTGTTTCTTGATTATTTGTAGGGACTTCCACTCTTTGTACCCTAAGCAGCAAAAAAGCAGCTTCTAGTGCATATTATGTATTATGTTAAACACTGTCTAGATACAGACAAAATTAAATATAGAGCAGAGGAAGGTAAGACACATTAGCCAGATCTTAGAAAATATTTCACTAGCTTTTCTGTTAATGTATGTTGTTTATTTATTTCCATCAAATATCCACCTATTAGAATGACAGATGCAATAAAAAGTGTTCTGCAACTTCAGACTAAAACCTTTTTTTATTTGCCACCAACTGTATCTATTATATCGTCAGCTGCTGATTAGCTTGAGGGCTAATCTTGAAATGTCACAGTTAATCTCAGTTCTCACTTTAACAATTTAGGATTTCCTTTTGTATGCAGTTTTGCATCGTTGGCAGATGAAGACATTTGCACTGAATTTTCCTAATGAGCAAACATTGTTTATGACCCTATGCAAACTTGCTGATGGCTTACTTTAGCAGCTATTTTAAAGAGTCTACTAAATGAACTGGCCATGTCAGGAGCAAATTATTTAACCAACCCACTGTACTGCTTTCAGTTGCTCATCTGAGTTGGAAAATGTACTAGAAGTCAGGAGGGAGTAAGGAAGTAAGAGATTCACCATGTTTATCTCCACTGAGGGAGGTTCAAGGTTCAGGAAAACCATAAAAAGATTCAGGAGGTCTTGCACACAGCTAGTCCCCAAGTATTGTTCTTTCTTGTGCTACAGAAGAAACCCTGTACCAGGAAGCAAGTTCTGAAAAATCAAGAGGAAACACAAGGTTCACATTGATAAACCGTGGGGTCAGGTGTGGAAAAAACTGAGACTGGCCAACAGTCAGGTGGGGTTGTAAGCACATGCCTGTGTGTGCATACACACACATATATATACACATACATACATATGTTTTCCTGATAATGCATCTTGCTAGTGTACTAGACTCCCTCAAATCACCCAATTATGGATAATAGCCAAATGCAAATTGTCAAATGCTCATAATTAAAACCAAGTCAAATTTGATGGAAAGTTCAAAAGCATTTCTCAGGAACAGGTATCTTTATAGTGTTAGGTATTCCACTGCACACTAAACCTCCACACACACCCCTTTATAAAATTAAATGTACTTTTAAAGCACTATTGTAGATTAACAAGAAGTTGCTTGATTAAAATTTCTGCCCTCCCCCCAATAATTTTACTATCTGCCCTACCTCAGCCATGCTAACAAAGAAAATTTTGCTCCAGGTATAAGTAGCACTTGAGGCTTTATTCAGAACTGTTCATGCAAAATTAACTGCACTTATCAATGCCACTACAGAAATGTTTGTTAGAACCCCAAATTAAACATAAATTCAGTCTGCTGAAATCCACGCTAATTCCATTTGATTGTCTGCCAAAGAGCAAAGTATTCCTTAATTTAAGTCTTAGGGTATGTGATTTTTTCAGGATGACATGAAATAAATATTTTCTCCCTGTTCTTATTCTGTTGCTAACACCTCCTATATCTCTGAGATTTCGGTAAAACAGTGGCTACTGAAGCCTGGAAAGTGGAGGCAAGCTGCTAAAATCAATCTTCAGAAATAATCAGCATCAAGATAGAAAATTAACTTCATATCAATAAGCATTTTTCCAGTTATGAAACATGACTGGATCCATTCAAATTCAAGGTGCCAGGCACAGACTTGCTATTTCATGGCTGTGGTTTCAATTGTGCAGCAGGTACTGTGATGGAATTTTATCCTACTGTGCTAGTTTCTGGTTGGCATAAAAAGACAGACAACACTGTATTTAATTTTCTCTCTCCTCTACTGTAATACATTTTCCATTATGCACAAATAATAGAAGGCCATAAGGATGAGAAATAAATTAAAAATTCTGAAACCTGATTTATAATCACAAGTAACAGCAATAAACTCAAGCAGCAGAAAACCCTACCGCAACAGTTACAGGACTTCAGGCTGTAACAACCAGGGAGAATTGGTAACGTTCAGGACATCACATCAGTGACAAAAGTGACTAGAAAATTAGAGGGAAGTATTTTTTAAAACTAATGTCATTTTTTTGCATTAAAAAAATAAAATTTTTCTCCATCAATACATTGTGGCTTTCCTACCACCTGGATACCCCATGGAACCAATATAAACTTTCAACATACTGAGAACAAATATGGTATATAATGTCTTTCCAAATATAGCCAACATTTTTTGATAACAAATATAAACATTGCTGTTGTTGTAAGGTACTATGTAACCACCCATAGCCTTTACAAAGGAGGGGGGGAAGGGAAAAAAATTACTAAAACAAATTCCTTCTCTTCTCTAGATGGCTTTTCATTCAGTATGCACTAAATATGACTCATTAACCTGAGAAGACAGCACTAATTCTTCACTAATTATCAACCCTACAAGTTATACTATGGTAGTAGTATTATACGAAATAAAGTTAGACATTTTTCTTTTTTATTTTTTTTTTTCTTGTTAATCTTTCAGGCAAACTATCTTGCTTTAGGAGAATTATTCTAGCTCTGTGGAAAATTCTCTTGTTCTTTCACACATACGTGATGGGCATATTATAGGAAGTATGCTATAAACTGCTGTATAATTGTAATCCATATATTTAGATATCCCATATATTTTTTTTGTTTCCCATCACATTTTCACTCTGTATTGATTCAAAGTAGTAACACTTCAACAGAGACCTCAGTAGATTCTCCAGCTCTAAATTACTTCCAGTGGCTCTACCAACTACATAAGGGGACTCCTCAGACATCTAAACTGTGTCAAAATAAATTGTGCGAGTACTTCTTTTCTTATCTTTCATTTTCTGACAGTTAGGTTATCAAAAAGAATGTGTGCCGTTTGAGAAGAAGGATATGTTAGCAAGGAAACAGGCATCTGGCAGTTTATAAACCATTAAGGTGGCACGGTTGCATTCAGTTTACAAAACTGGTTTTATTTGGATTAAGTGGAAAAAATAGTCCAAAATCCTTTAAGAGATTTTTTGTTTCAATAACTTCCCCATTAAAAAGTAAGTGCTCTTATAAGCAAGGAATTAGAAAAAATCTAAGCCATGAAAGCCAAACTAGTCACAAATCAAAAGGAATCCTGTCCTGAAAGCTGGTTGTTGCAGATGGACCGTTCTAACCACAAAGTGCCTTACTCATTTTGAAAACAGCCAGCGTCAGGGGATCTGACTGCAGAATTAGGACATTCAGATTAACAAAACTGTAGGAACATCCCTGCAGGTCTGAAATATTGCATTTCTCATTACATAGTCCTTTTGCACCTGTAAACCAGTATCCATTTTACCTTTGAAAAAGTGTTGCAGATAACTGTTTTACTATTTTCTGATAAAGCACCAAGTATGTTACTTTGCTCTCTGTTCAAAATATACGAGAAAATTATATGGCAATTAACATGACTATAAGTCAGATAAGTGTGAAGGAAAAATAACAGAAGGAACCACGAGAGAAAAAATCCAGAAAAAGAGCAAAACCTTCAGGAATTTAAGGAATAGCTATAATTTTCTTAGCAATAGATTTCTGACAGTAGAATTAGAACAAGCAACATTTATGTACTGAGCTTCTGATGCACAAAAAGAGGATTAGTCCTGTCAAGTTCTCAGACAATAGCCTAAACTGTTTTCTAAATATTGTCTCCAAGAAGGAAAAAAAAAAAAAAGACATTCTGTGTAATCAGGAACTAGCACACTTCACTCCCAGCAAGTCTTTTTAAAACTGTTTAAAAAATTCCACAAAAACCCAGCACTCAACAGTGATTAATTTTTTTTTTTGTTGTTAACTATAAATAATTTCAAAGAAAATGAAAACTGGGTAAAGGGATTTATTATTTATGACATGACAGTATTGCTTATATCATATTCACAGAAAGCATAAAGAAAGATGCCTCTTAATAGATTTTGCCTTTTTAGATTCTTGTCTACAGCTTCTTGTCTACCTTCTCCTCTTACCTAATAACTAACAACATAGTTTATTATATCATTGGATGGGGTTTTGAATATTGGTAAGACTTGGTCCTTCCTTTTACTACCTCTTTTTTAGAAACTCATTTTATGTTTGGCACAGATACTCTAGAATAAAGTAATGTCCTTTTCTTATTTAGAATAAGTTTTTAAAAATAAATTATAAAAATTTTATACTAAAATATTTTTTCTGGAAAGAAATAAAATGAGATATGGCACTCCAAGATGTAAAACTTATGTTCCAGTGAGAGTTTTAAATTAGGTCAGAAATTACAGCTATTTATTAGACTGAAGAATAAAAAGTTTAAAAATATTTCTGGCAAGAATCAATCTATTCCTTCAACTTTCTGAACATATCAATGCAAAACATTTCATATCTGCTATAAAACCCTTCTTCATACCCGAAAAACTTGAGTATTGTTTGTTCCAATTATATCATAAGGAAGTGTAGCTGCTATAGATTTTCTTTTCATATTTTTCTGATTAAAATATTTCTGTGAATGTATTATAGGAACAAGCATGACCCTTGCAAATACCAGATTTTGGCTGTGCATTGTCACGATGACTTGGTAGAGAAATGTTTTACAAAGCGCTTCAGACAAACACTAAATGCAGCGAATAATTGTGCGGTAATTTCCTTAAAAAGCATTATACCTGGGGGAATAAAGTAAGTAAACATGGCCGAATGTGGTTGGTGAAACTTTGATTCATTCCTTCCCTAAAGGGATGCAGTTCATATGTGAGGTTTTGCTGGTGTCTCTGAAACTAACAAAAAAGAGCCTTCTTAATCTTAGGGGGTTTGTTTTTTGGTTTTGGGGGATTTGGGGTTGTGGGGTTTTTGGTGGGAGGGAGGGAAGCAGTGAAGGGTAATTAAGCAGTGCTAATGAAATTATACATAATCATCTGTCAAGACTAAACAGCAGGCAAAATGCTAAGACAGGGAAAGAACAAAAAACACCAAAAAAAGAGAACTGCATAGCAATATACAATTTCAACCACCTTGAGAGATAACTGTACTTGGAATAACTCAAGACAGAGATGTCTGAGTCCCTGCAGTCTGGTTCGTAGCTGCTACTGACTGAAAGGTTTATTAAAGATCCAGTCCTGCTATGGATGCAATGGGATACCCAATTCTTTTTACAGAAACCTTCAGTCAAATTCAATGTAAAAAGAAAGCAAAATTCATATTGAACAGGAAATTAGATTCTAGTATTGTCTTGCCATATGATTGGTTTTTTACTTAACACATCCTAAATTAGCTTCAATTGTACTGTGATACAAAACATAGGCTTCTTCAGCAATTAAGGACACCAAAAAGTTGAGCCTGTACTCATTGCTGATGTCTATACATAGGAATTTCCTCCTTGAACCAATTTGTGACATGTATGACAGTCTTAGTTCTACTTCAACATGTTTTGAGGTTAATTGATACCCAAGACAATTTAAATTAACATAGGGACAGAATCTGACAGGCAACTGCACAGTGGCAGCAATGACGCCAGCCTCCTGCGTGCTCTTGCTGCAGGGAAGTGCCTAAAAGCACTCCCTCTGCGCACAACTGAAATACATATTTCTTCAAAACTGATTTCCTTGCCTACCCATGTTGCAGCCCAAGTACATGCTTAACGAAGCGTGTCCCTGTAAGTCCCTTGCTTGCTGTTATGGGAAACTGTGAAGAGCATTCCCCCTAAAAAGGAGTCTGCTCGTCTTTCTTGGTGAAGGAGTATGGCTCTACAGCCTCCTGAACACATGTGCCATTAACTTCTGACTGATGTTGCCTCAAATGCAATTAAGGAATAAAGAGTTTTTAGGGCCACACTCCTATTGCCCATTTTACTCTTCTAAAACCAGAGGCAATGTCAATTAAAAAAAAAAAAAAAAGGTTTACTATGTATTTGCAACGGAGCAATTGAAAACTGAATGATATTATTATTACTACATGTGACCAGTTCTTTTTAAGTCATAGTCAACAGGCTTTGCACTTGACTGTGAAAAAATACAAATTATAAATAAACTTAAATGGCAACTGAAGTATGTTGTAAGAATATCTAGGATGTACGGCACTGGAGTTGGAGTCATTAGCATACCTATTACCAAAAATAAATGAAATGATGGAGAGAAATAGCAGGCATTTTCAGATCACATTCTAGCTACTCCTCAACTGCTAAAACAGTCACTGAAATGGTCACTGCGGCTTGCAACACTTGCGGTTCCCTTGAGACCACTCTCACTTGTTATTTCAGATGACATCCATGCTTAAAAATCTGATAACTTAGGAACTGTACAGTGTCATCACTTGGCATCAGAAGACAGGTAATAAGCAAGAGTCTCAAGGCAACAACATTAATTTTTAAGATAAAGTAGAACTGTGGAAGCTCTGAAGATACAAGAAATACAAAATGTGTTTCTTTTTCAAGAGTATTTAAAATTTAATGCTTGCTTCAGCTACTGACATAAAATCACAACCCTCCTCCACGCAAGTATCTGTTTAGGACTTACCGTTACTCCAAAGAAGTTGGTTTCATTCATAGCATCCAGAAAAATTTTGCCAAGTTTGTGATTCGTGTAGTTAAAATCTTCAATTTTTTGGTGCTTGTTGGTGGCATTCAGATACTTCATTGCCCGCTGCAGGGTCTTGGCAATCACCCATATTCCATCATACGCATAACCATGAAATTTGCTGGATTGCCCATCACCGCGCTTAGCATTGTATTCCCTTTCATATTGCTGTGGAGTCTGCAGAGGAGAAAAACTTCAGGTTTACTCCAATACTTAACGTTTTACAGAGTTGCATCCTAACCTACACCTCGAACTGCACCCTCCAATTTAAAGACATGCATGACTGATACAGAAACGGCTGCCAAAACAAAAATTAAAAAAGAAACTATAATTCCAAAAACAAATGCTACCTGACTTACAAGATTGATGGTGAGACTGGGAGGGAGACCTAGGAGACAGGCTGAAAAGCAGTTGTTCTGCTTCTCTGTATGAAGGACAACTTTCTCGGGGTTTTTTTTGGTTTAGTACAAAAGGCTTCAGTTCAAACAAAGGTACCAGCATACTGGTCAGACATAATACCAGACAAAGAGGAAGTCTCTATCCCTGCAAATGAATGATCTTATTACACTTTATAGAATAATGCAAATCAAATAACCTTCACTTGAGCAACTATTTGCTTAATATGAAATTAGCTGAGTGGCAATTTGTCTGTGTTTTACTATGCTCTTTGTGGTGTGCTATCTTATGATGAGTTGCCTTTTCGTGAAGTTGCCTTGCATGCTCACTCAGCAAGGCATGAAAGAGAGATGAAAAAAAGATGAAAAGCAGCAAAACCAGGGACGTTTATTCGTTGGCCAGAGCTTGCATGAATTTGTTCTGTGATAAAATGTTATGTACTTTAAATGTGTGGAAATACCACATATTTACATATTTAAAATAACCCCTGCCTGCCTCCCCCACAGTTCTGAGACACAAAAATCAACAATGAAATTAAACATTTTCAGGATTAGGTTTAAACATAAAAGTTTGCTGTTTCTGCACTCAACAATTTAACCTGACATGACACAGCACATGATGCTGCTGACTGCAATTCCAGCTTTACTGTACATTTAACTTGTAATGTTCATACCAGGGAAAGAGAACAGATTTGAGGCAAGGGACTTTACTGCTTCCTTACCCTGTAGAGAATTGGAATTTATTTCCAAATATTTTAAAATTGCAAACCAGTGGAAGGATGAGACTAACCATGATGACTGCCAGCTCTCTATGTAGAGGAACCCTTTAGCTTCACCTCCCTCCTCGGTGCTTTGCTGTGTCAAGACACTTCTGAGACAACTGATGGTGTAATAAAATAGATGAAGGAAAAATACTAACCCTTCCTGAGATGGTCTTTGTCACTTTTGAGCTGAGAGGCTCAAAATCCACTCCAATATAACCTTCCATGGCTGCAAGAAGATTTTTGCTGAGACATTGTGAGGAATTAATCCAGGATTCCCACCAAAGGTTTTCATACCACCCTGGAATAATCCATTGATACTTGCTGCCATACATCTCTTCATCATAAGCCTACAAAGAAAGAAAAATAGAAAAGGTAATAGATATTGTAATAGACATATTGAACATAAAAGTAATTGCTTTCTTTTCACATTTTTTCCAATATTAATGAAATTATTGTGTAACTGAAGGATACACAAGTATTTTGAATAGTTTAGAATAATTAGTAGCTCATAATTAAGACTCCTTTCTTTAAAAGTCCCGTCTTTAAAATTCAGGCCATTAGAAGAGAATTTACTAAAACCTATTTTTCTTTTAATAGAACATTTTTTCCGAAACAGAAAAATAAAATATTGGATTCTAGAACAAGGGGAGATAAAGAGGAACACTGGCAGAAGACACAGCGTTTGCACAGAAAATTCTCCCTAACACAACTATTACATGAGTGGTGGGACCACCATGCTACCACATTTAAACTAAGTTGTTATCATCCTAATACCATCCTATGATACCATGAAACAGGATAAGTTTAATTAAGAAAACTTGGATCCTAGGCAGCATCAAATCACAATGTTGCAAATATGAACTAAGTGACTGCTAAAACAGAGACCACAGGCAGCATGCATCAACAGTAAATCGATAAAGCAAGCAAATCTCAGTGATTTCTTCTTTTTAAGAAAGAAATTTCTACAGGTGGAATTTCCTATTATTTGAATACTGAATACAGCCCGCTCTGCTCCAAGATACTGAGATGCTGGTTATCTCTTTTCAATACGTAGCAGATACATACAACAGGAAACAGAAATGCTTTATTAGTCAGGCACATATGCTGTTGGGCCTAGGAGCTGATATATTCACAACAGATAGTGTATTCCATTGCAAGGAGTGTTCTAGGATAAAATCGGTAAATTTTATCTCTGATGTTTCTCTCACTGTCTTGTAACTAGATATTTTTCTTTTGACATTTCAGTCAGACTCCATTTCAAAACAGCAGGTTTCATGCTTCTTTGGCTCCCAATATAAGCAATACTGGAGATACAAGACATAAGATAAAAATTCCCATTTTTAGAAATACGTGGTGCAGCCTTAGAGCTCTTAACTGGAAAACTGCTACATCTTCACAGAAAATGTTACAGAAGGAGGAAAATGTGAGAATGCAAACAGGACATATTAGTCATTCAGAACACAACCATTCTGAAAAGTATCCCAAAGATCACACCAGAAACCTACCAGATAAATAAAGATGAATGGCAAAAAATGTGAAATAGGGCAGCCACCTAAATACATTAATACCCAAATTAAAATTAGGCTTTAAATCTGCGAAGGCTATTATACCTGAAGGCTATATATAGGCCAACACAGTTCATAAATGTATTGTGCACAAAGCAGATTTGTTTGACCCCTGGTTGCAGGAGCTTTTGTTCAGCCAAAATCAAATTTCATGCATTTGTATACAACATTGCTTGAAAGTGCTCCTGTCTGAAACCCAGTGCCTTGCGTCTCATATCTTACTTATTTCACAATCCACATAAATTGTCTCTCTCTCGCTCATTAATTCTACCCTTGCAGAAATCCATCTGCTTTTGCCCTCCTGCCCATCTCCACTCCTGCTATGATGACATTGCATCCCAGGTCCACTTGCGAGTAAAACAGCAGTCCCATCTTGCAATACCTCCTGATGTCTAAAAGAGTTTCCATTACACAATTAGGTCATTCAAGACCTTTCATTGGTATAGTGTCTTTTATCTGACAGTTTTCAAATCACTGAGGACACAAGTTGACACAAAATAGTGCTTTCAGAGAAGGACAATCTTCTGTAGCTTCCCTTGCTCTATAAAGTATCAAATCATGTGTTGCAAGAAAGTATTGGCTGTGAACTTTTCTGAAATTGGAGCTATTGGAAATTTTCAGTTTCTATAAGCACCTGAGCCTGTTTCCTGAACAATCTGTAAATGTCCTGGGATATGGGCTGAAAATGGAAAGTTTCAAAATAGCCAGGAATTCCATACTGGTAACAAGGGATCATTCCCAAAAAGGCTGGACTGAAACTTGCACATTCTTGCAAGAATTAGTTTTTAAAAAACAACAACACTTAAGAGCTGGCAGCTCTTCATTCGAGATATGGTGAAATGATAGGATCTGAAGGGTTGTCTGGGGAAGACAAAAGAAGGAGTCAAATCATCTCCTCCAAAGCGGAGCACCATGACCATGTAGTCATTTTTCTAGTGACAGCACAGTTGTTAGTGTTCAGGCATTTCAGTGTGCCAGAAGACTTATTTCGAAATAATGCTTTTTGCCGCCATTTCCTCCCTGTTGATTCTGCTAAATGGAGATGACCTTGATGCCTAAAAGATATATTTCCTTGAAATATGTAGATCTTTCTTGAATTGTTTGAATGCACACAGACCACTTCTTAACAGGTTATAGCTTCTAAAAGGAAGATTTGTTGGCACACAAGAGCAAGGCAAAGAAGGTTAACAAATGCTTTGTACCATTAGAACAGTCATATGTCTTCCCTAATCTTTCCCACATGTCCTACCTAGGCTGAAAAGCCCTGAGTTGCTGTCAAGCAGCCAGGAAACCATCCTGGACATTTTTTGCCCTTGTGAGACTGAATTTTATTTTATTTTTTTAACTTTTCATTCTGGTTTGTATCCATAAAGAGATGCTTATTTACAGCAAAGAAATTTCTGTAAGAGATATTTCTAAGTGTAGTAAACAATTACTGGCAGTTTGTTTAAAAGGGCCTGAAAAACCCTATCCCCACTGAATTTCCATTATGGTTCCATCATGTCAGCATGGACACATCCTATAGCCCACCCCTACAAGAATGCCTGTAAACTTCTGAATTGCAGTGAACCTCCATCTGTCATTAGAAACCAACAGTGCCTTTAATTCCAAAACAGAGACTCAGTCGTAAAGCTTTATCAGCTCAAAGAGAATAGGGTCCATTCCTTTCATATCAACTGTGTTGATTAAGTCTGGCTTTATTTATTATTAAATGTTTAGTAAAAGAGCCACCTAAATCTCATGCAGTGACCTATGCATAATAGTCATCTTCTTTAATTGTCTTCAGACAGATAATTGTTCTCAGCTATGTCAGTCTTGATGTGTGCATGATTATGCTGCTTTATCTCTATGGCTTCAAGATAATTTGTTGGAAAATTTCCCACTAACAATCTTTTTTAAATAAAATTTTCTGCAGAACTGACGTTGTCATTGGGAAGTTGCAATTTCATGTTAATTCAATTTCAAATGAAAAATGATGTCTATCCAGCACAGTTGACCATTTTGATCGTTGAAGTGTTAAGTTTCGACCAAAATACCCTAATTTCTATGCATGAAAAATATCGTATTCATCCCACTGAGCTGAAAACATTAGAAAGCTAAGATTTCCCATAGAATTAAAATCGCTAAGTGTTTTTGACACTAGTGTTAAATGAATACTTAAGCTTATTTAAATCATTGTAGGAAACATCTCCTAACATTCACTTTGTCTTGAATTAGCCCTGTCACATTTTTAAAGTTTGGTACTGAATTAGACTGACTTTTAGTCCATTTATCTTTGAGTTATGTGCCCTGCATCTTTTGTGTGTGTGTGTTCTGGGGGGAGGGGGAAGAAATAGCCAGGCAAAATGAAAATGAGCATACTGTATCCAAAGAAGAGCAATGAAACTGGTGAAGGGTCCGGAGCACAAATCTGATGAGGAGCGGCTGAGGGAACTGGGGTTGTTTAGTCTGGAGAAAGGACGGCTGAGGGGAGACATTGCTCCCTACAACTGCCTGAAAGGAGGTTGTAGCAAGATGGGTGTTAATCTCTTCTTCCAAGTAACAAGTGACAAACAAGAAAAAATGGCTTCAAATTGTGCCAGGGGAGGTTTAGATTGAATATTAGGAAAAATTTCTTCACCAAAAGGGTTCTCGGGCATTGGAACATGCTGCCCAGGGAAGTGGTTGAGTCACCACCCCTGGAGGTATTTAAAAGACTTGTAGATGTGGCACTTAGGGACATGGTTTAATGGTGGACTTGGCAGTGTTAGGTTAATAGTTGGACTCGATGATCTTAAAGGTCTTTTCTAATCTCAATTATTCTGATTCTATATAAACTCTGATGGATATCCTGAGGACACCTCACAACACATGATTGTTGAATCCAGACAGAAAATTGAGGAAGACTTTAAAGATTTTCCCACCTACATAAATCATTAGCAAATAAAATTCTGGTTATAACCACAATCAGAAGAAAAAAAAAATAATCTTGCAGTAGTACAACAGCATCTTCCGTTAACAAACTCAAAGCCTTTCTCTGGCTGATTTCAGACACCCTGCTAGATATAATGGAATCACAAGTAAAACCTGTCTGAAGATACACCTGGAGAAGTGGGTTAAAAAACTTGGCATATCTAAATTATTGTACTCTTAGACACATAGCTGTAGGAGTGCATGAGTCAACAATACATTTTATGACTAATAACAAGCTTACTGACATATTGTAGTGCATTAATATATAAATGACCTACTTTGAACTGCCCTCCTTTGCATTCAGTCTCCTGCTGAAACTCTCATATACATACATTTATACAAGCCTATATTATACATGATCTCTCAGATTTCTCCAGGCTCCAGAAAAATCCACCTTACTATTTTTGACACTAATGTACTTTTGAAGCAGCCCTCACCCTTCAAACCTTTCCGAGTTACACACACTTCCCATGTTAGTACTAAACCATTGCCACAGAAAGCTCCAGTGGGCGTCCATGTGAGAGAGACATCTCACATCCAAAACCCTTCAGACCAGAGTGGTGCAGACAAGAGGACACCCTGCCCCTCCAAGGACTTCTTCAGTGCCCTCAAATGCACACAGATTTGGAAAATAATTGTAAAGGAAGGCAACTAGATAAGTAAGTAAAGCCAATCTCTTGTCTAATGTTCGGCTGGAAGAAAGTTCCGATTGGGACCCCTCAGCTGGGGAAATGCAGCCCAACCGCAAGAGATCAGAGGAGGAGCTGGGCTGCGGAAGGACAATTCTTTCTTCCAGGAATGGAAAAATGGGAGATTATCTTTGTCAATCCAATTTAAATGCTGGAACAAAAAGATCTATATGCAAAGACCTATCACAGATGAGAAGAATGAAAAAGAAAATAATACTTTCCTTTTCCGTTTGGATGCAAACAGATTTTGTTCCTTCCAAATATATTCTACAATCTCCTTTCCAAATTTTGCCAGCAACTAGGACAGCTGCTGAGTATGAGCCAACATGTGTCTGAGGCACATGTAGCGCTCAGATTTTGAACTTCTGCCTTTCCCTTCTTTGCTTGGATAGGCAACTGTCTCTAAGTGAACACTAAAGAACAACCTCTGAAATTTAGATGCCATCATTATTGCTTTTCCATTATATTTATTGTGTTCTTGGCTCATACAGGATTAATCTGGTTATTTAGACTAAGAATTCGATGCCAGTACAAAATTTAGGCCACTAAAATCTGCCTGTTTGGAATTTTTTTTTTTTTTTTTTTTTAGGTACAAATAAAGAGCTACATTTTAATCCTGCTACTTTCAATGGCAACCACGCTATGCATGTTTGCAGGACATTCACACACAAACAAATAGTAGGATAGAGAATTTTATGTATGCTGGTCTTACTGTATTTTTTTTAATTCAAAAAATATTTTTTTTTTACAAAACATGTAAAACATGTAAAACGTACAGCAGTCAGAAGTGAATGACAACTGTACAATTAGCAACATTTTGAGTAGCAGAAACTATTTAAGGTTGCTTAGTTAGCATGTATAGGAAGAGCTTGAATTTCTTACTCTTTCAAAGCGAAGCATGCAAAACCATATAATGCAGACATTACCACCAGAACACAACTCCTGGACAAGATTCAGATCTTACAGTTTTCTGTATCTGCTGCTAAATATACAAGTGTTCCACTGGATCTGACATGAAGAGAAATGCTCAAGCTTGATTTGGCATATAATTCCACTACAGGAAAGCAGTAAGAAGAAGCTAACTGTGCACTCCATGCCTAAATTCCACTTCAGTCAAGTACGAAGTATTTTACTGAAACAGAAATGCAGCTAAGCATATGCAATCTCTCTTTAGGATATAAATCTTGACATAACTGAACCCCATGAGGAAATGCTCATGCTCAAATTACTTTACATTCAAATGTAACACATTCTTTATTCTGATACGCAATTAAATATATTTACTTACACAGCAGAAAACTTTCACAGCCATTTCCTCATCAAACTGGCCGAGGATTATTCGAACATCATTACCCTGCAGATTGAATAAAATACATGGCAGTTAAACACAGTCACAGCCTTTCCAGAAACCACTTCAGTTGGCCATTCAAATTGTGTAGAGAGTTAGCACAAATTACAGCTGCAGACAGCAAAATTAAATCAGAACTACTCCATTTTTCTATACCTTTAAAAAATTGAAATACTGCAAGAGAAAGCCGCTGAGGTGTTTGAAGAAAATTATTAAGCAGTAGCACTAACAAGAATAAAACTGTTTATCTTGTCAAATATTACTACTCAATAACACTAAAATATCAAATATTATTTTGATACTTTGCAAGATTTATTTTAAAATCTTGCTTGTTAAACCCAGCTGAAAATATGTTTTTCACTGCTTACATGACCTAATGCTGTAAAGTTGAGAGACTGAAGATTTGTAAGTGAAATAAAATGCCTTGATATTATGCCCATTTTAGTAATTTTTAAAGGTTTTACTCGTACAACATCTTCTCTACAGTCACCATAACACATTGTCAATCCCTCCTCTCCTCCTCCCTCCCACCTCCACACATTAAGAAAGTCATCACACTTCAAGCATCTATGACTGAAGTCAGCAGAGATCATTTTACTTTCATACTTAGAAATATATTTAGAAAATATTCCTAAACTCAGGAGCATATGCAAGAAAATATTTCTTAAGGACCAGCGTTAACAGTTTTCTCCTGTGAAAAACTGCTGCTAACATCTATATAACATAGAACAGACAGCTGCTTATGACTTAATATTACCTTTTATATCACAAAAAGCCGAGTTCTCACAAAAGCTTGAGCAAATCTGATTTTTCATTTCTTTTATAAAACACTTGGTTAGAATTACTAACAGCTCTTTGCCTCTCCAAGGAAAAAAGAAACAGATAATTCAGTGTGAATTTCAGTAGCAAAAAAAAAAACTAATTCAGTTTTAATTAAATCAATTTATCAAAAATTTTCAGTTTAGGTAATTTCAATGTTTATTTCCTGTTCACCAGAAAATATTGTGATGGACAGAGCAAAAAGATACTAGAATGCTTCTGCAATTAAATGCATGAAATTAGTATCACTCAGCATGGATAAGTCACAAGAACATAATATGCTTTGCTCATTCTGAAGCTGTCCATTTTCAGGAAATCTGCTTGTCTTTATTTTTGTCTTGTTTTTATATTTAGTTGCAGATTGATAAAGTTATGTAAATCTTACTGAAGTAGATTAGATTCTTTTTAAATAAATCTAACAGGTCACATAAAAATAAAGAAACAAATTACACAAACTACAGCAATAGTATTACAGTTTTTGTAAGGACAACAAATAGATTTAGAAATTATGCAGCAAAAATCCCTCTCACCTATTATTTCTGTTTTTCACATCTTAAAATAATTTTGGTCACTCTTGGAACTCCGACTCTGAATCACTTGACCTCTCTGAATATAAAACTTCAGATGTAATATTTGAAAAAAGAGTAGCAAAGTTTTGTTAAAAAATAAAATGGCACAGCACATAATTATTAAACTCAAAATTTAATGAATTCCTTTTAATTTTATAACATGATAAGAACCAATTAAAAAACAACAACAAAAAAAAAACCAACAAAAAACCCACCAGAAGATGTGTGGCCTCATAGTTTATGAGCAGTAGAGACTGTAGGCAGGGTATAGAGAATAATGCCTGCTGGCTGTGCAACAGCTGTAGTGTCTGTGGTGTGTGGTTCCATGCCTTAGGATGTTGTTTCCAACTGATTATCACAAAACCCAGAGTACATTACCCACAATGACCCTTCTTGTACTGTAAAGCACTACAAGAAGTATAGTGCATCTCAATATCAGACTAAGGATTTCAGGGAAGTTGAATTTTCTGTCAGGCAGGAATCTCCACTTCCAGGATGGGCTGAGATTCCAATGCCAGATCAGGAAATCTCCGAAGTGTGAGAACCATATCCAAACCAAGTTCTTGAAAATCCCTGATGCTCAACTAGAAAGCTTCACTAAACGAGTTCAAAGGTCAGCTATGACTCTAGAACTTGATGATCCCTGATGTTCTGTCATCCTTTGGATGTATGATCAAGCCAAGACACAATACTCAAATGTTCTTTTGCCTAAATTATTGAGCTTCCATGTTAACACATAAATTACTGGGTTTGAAGCACTCACTACAAGCGAGGACACTAACATGTCTCTATTCATTAAAAGATTTGGATGGTATCCAACCACAAACTGACGAAGAAGATCAAAAGAAATGTTCTGTTACCCCCGTTAAAGAATCAGTCAGTCATGAGTCCTCCATTTCAAGTATTGTGTCATTGAAGACTACAGTGAATGAAAGTTAAATTCTGATTTTTTCCCAAAGACTCAATAACCTTAATAATATTCTTTTCCACGTCTTTTTACGTGCAATATGCTAAAAAAAGGAGGTTCTCTGGCAGAAATATGAATCCCCAGTTCTCCCCTACATTTGTCCAAGTATTAACCCTTTGAGGGGTGGCAAAAAATCACAATTCACTTATGCTCAATACTGGCCAGAGATAGATCCAAGAAGATAAAGTTGAGAGTCCGTAAATAAAGTGACTGGAAGTAGGATCCAGTGAGACAAAAAAGGGCACATGGGAATGACAGACAGATCCCATAAGGAATTTAGGTAATGAGTACTTACACTTTTTAGGCAAAGATGGAGCAAAGACCTGGCGAAGTAGCAGTAGGTTTGATACCGTTATTGAATAAGGAGTTTGGGAGGGACAATTAGTACTTTTCACGAGTATAGCAAAGTAATAAGCTTGACAAATAATTACTGTTAGGACAAATGCAATCTCAGAAAGTAAATCCAGAAGAAAATGGAACTACAGGCTAGACAAAGGTATTCAGAGGGAGATAAGAAATCAGAGAAGCAGCACAGCACTGAGTAAGCAAGGAACTTCAGACTGGGTTGAAGATCCAGAATTAGACAGGGATGTTGCTGGGTGGAGAGCAAGGGATCACAGAGTCAAGCTGACAGTAAATGTATGCCTGAGTATCTTTTTCTTTGTCCAGCTTCATAAAGTTCCATCATAAGGAACATAATATATAGTTCTAGTTGGTTAGATTTTATCATAAAAGATTCCTCCTGTTTATAACCACACAGATATCAACACAATGCAGTGAGATGCTGTGCATGTAAGCAAAGAGTTGTATGTTAGAACACATGCGGAAGGAATTAATTTAGGGAAGTCCATACAACAACTTTTCCTCTTCCACGCATAACATTTTTCCTTTGCGCAATGACACAATGTTCAGTTTAGTCTCTATCTCCCCAACTCCCCTTTTTGCACCCCCTTCCATATTTTTCCCAAATTTGTTCCTGAAGAATTGCATTTAATACAGTAAACAGGCTTAGATCCGTTTGATGCCAGGCTTGGGTCTGCTGGCTCTGTCCTGCATAAAAAACACTGACATCTCAAATTCATTCAACTGGACATAGCTCAAATCCCTTGCAGAGATTTCATCTGGATGGACAATGAAGTCTGCACTGAAGTTTATCAGAGCCGGATTCATGTCAGCACTTGTGGGTCAGGGTATACGTCCATATTATAGTCTCATGCAAAGAGATACATCAGATGCTTCCTGGGACAAAATTTTTTCCTCCCTTCAATCACTGACTATCAATCAGTATGATTTCCTCATGGGACCGATGCAAGTTAACACAGTGTAACTCTCTTGTAGGGATCAAAGTCACCCACTGGATCCCAGCAAGTGTCAAGTACTCTTCCTTTCTCACAGAGCTGTAAATTGCTTGCATAGAGCCAAAGCGTATTTGACAGAAGAGTTTTTAATTCATGGAACTAGGCAGGTGATCTATGAGATGATTAAAAACATCCCAGGGGGAAGGCAACTCCCAAAAACTGCACTTAGATAAAAAGACCGATGTTTAGCCCATTTGCCAGATGGTGAGCTGTCATATTTACTCTTTTCAGAGATTAGAGTAGCAATATCAGCATTTAAGCTTTGCCCCTCGGTAAGCAATACGTATGTTCGCACATGGACTAAACTTCAAACAAGAAATGAAGAACAGTTACATTTCATTTACCCACAGTTGTGGCAGACTGTCCATTAAAACATGTTTTATAAATGAAGACTATAGCCTCAAAAATGAATTATTCTCTTTCTCTCTTCTTTCTTTCTTATAGGTGAGGATATTATTCATCCCCTAAAGTGTCTTTGGTACTACTGGCAGCTGAGTAATATAAAACCTGAAGACAGTGAGGATCAAAACATCTAAGATGCTCCACTGAGGGATGAAGAACAACTTCTCCCCTCCACTGCCATTTCTAAAAGCCTCAGATATGAGGCACTCTTTAGCCTTTTCAGAGTTTTTGAGTGATACGCATTATGCTGGAATAGGCAGCTATTTTTTTTCAGCCTGCAGAGCTTTCCTTCTGTGATCAGATTTTAATCTGTCTCATTTCTAATGAATAACACCACAATGTTGTATTATACAGCTTTCCAGAGAAGGATTGCTACAATATCTCATCTGCCAGGAAAAGTCAATGTCTTGGCAGGCTCTTTATGAAATATCTAAATTGAATAGCTCAGATACTTTGTCTTATTCTCTGCCATGTATCTGACCATCAAGACATTATCAGTAAATCTACTCAAACCTGGGTAACTTCGTCAGTGAGGTATCCATACGTTCTGCCTTCTAAATGACTGGATGTCCACTTGAAGAACTATTAGACAAGCCTCTGACCTTAGCGATGGAACCACTGATGAAGGTGAACTAAAGGTTGTCAGCTCCCACCCTCATAACATGCTGTCAAAGCTTGCTGACGTCTGTGCTAGTGTGCATGTCACTCACCTAGATTGAGGCTGCATCCAAACTTGTTCATGGCCCAAAATTCTAAAAGTTAATTAACTTCACTCTTAGAATGAGGGATCGTGTTGGGTCACTATCCAAAACACCTACTGTATTTGTGAAATCAGATGGAAACTGAATTTCATTGAATTGGAATTTCTGTGTTGCAATTTTTTTGTCCTATGTGCAAGATACAAGAAAGTTGGAAACAGAAGCGTCACTGCTCATACAATTTGCCTACGCATGCTTAGAATTTTTAAACATTTAAGTTGATGTACAAATGCATATCCTCCAACATGCCTTTCTATGAACTCAAAAATGAGTTTTAAAGATAGCCTTAAGCCTGAATTTACTTTACAACTGTGATTCAAAGAGGCTGGAGTGAATGCAGTAAAAATTAAAGCTTTGCTGGGAAAAATATGAAACATAAATTTCTGCCGACCATATCAGATATTTCTATTTTGTGTTGCATAATCATTGACTTCATTAATTTAAACTGTATTTACAAAAATAAAATATATTTAATGTCTGTTTGAATCAAAAGTACAGTAAGCAGATGCCAGATTACCCATATTAGGTTTACATCTTGAAGGAAATAATGAACAATTTTAGAATTGGATAGCTAAGTTGTGCATGACGTGCACCTAAAGACAAGTAACCTTAAATTGCTGTCAAGAATAAGTGATTGGCTAGATATTTGCTTACTTATTGTTGTAGTAATTTGTTTTGAAGAAAAGACCAAGCAATAACTTTAATATATTGTTTGTTAGGGTCT
Organism: Falco peregrinus; assembly: GCF_023634155.1. NCBI lineage: Eukaryota > Metazoa > Chordata > Aves > Falconiformes > Falconidae > Falco > Falco peregrinus. The sequence goes on from NC_073723.1 coordinate 73,184,371, forward strand.
TCTGGTCTCCCTGTTCAATATTGTTGATATACAGGAAGGCTAGAATCTCATTGCTTCTTCTAACCTTCAGCCTAAATACATGCTTATATGCATTTCTTCTTATTACATCATCCATTGGTTTAGATAGCTCTGCCTTCAGAATTGTTGTTTTTCTGATGCCAGGGGTTAAAGACCTTGTCAAAAATATGGACTCTACTGATAGTACACACTGGAGTTGTTTCAAGCCCAAACAGGAAATGCAAACTGGCTTAGACTGGACAGACATAAATGGCTTCCCATGAACATAGTCTTTACGTATTTATACTTTAGACATTCAGGCTTGCATCTCTACACTGTGAGAAGAATAAAGCACACTTAGTTTACCATGCTTCAGACCTTTTCCAGTTAGCTCTAGTCATATGGGTCGACATCCTTGCTTAAATTTTATTTTTTTAATAACATTCAATTTGTTAAGTTTTTTTGAACCTGATTTAAAAATCTTAAAGTATTTGCCGGATTGTGGCTTTGATTGTGTGTCATACATATTTGATGCTGCTAATTATGTGATCTTCACCATTTAAAAGTGCTTTCTCTTGCTTTTCAATCGTTTTCTCATGTTCATATGCAGTTTAACCTTCATATCTCCCATGTCTACTTTATTGTTGGTTGCACTGCATGGTAATACTAAAATATAGTTTTAATTTTATGAGATGCCAGGAACCTAATAAATCATTATAATAAAAGAAGGATGGTAAATTATTCTGTTATCAAATTTATTTTCCTGTTTTTTCCCCTATGATTCATATGAAATAATGCAGATGATATAAGCAAAGAATTCAATCTAAAATATGTAATGATGCTAATGGAAAGATGCTCAGTGCTTTTGCTACATGATAATTTACTTTAAAGGGGTTTCGGTTCCAAACCTCAAGAGCTTTCACACATACATCACTAAGACTGGTGCTTTAGGTACAAACTCTGAGCCAGCAACAACTTGCTTTACTTACCGTTCCTATTGGGAATTATAAAAATACTTACTATATGCATAGGAATTCATTGACTTAAGCAGGACTAGGCCCTGAAATGCCATTTGTTGACCTTATTATGCAATGGAGTATAGTAGTATATCATTCTTATGCAAACTTTGTCTCATTAGCCTTCTTCATAGGAAAAAAAATATTAAATCAAATGCCATGCCATATTCACCACTTTCTCTTTATTCCTCAATCAGCAGCACATACCTTAAGCTTCTTTACACTTGTGCAAGGATCATTGGAGAAACTCTCAGTATCTGAAATCTCGATGTCTTCACCATACAGGACACCAGTCAGATCATTCCTCACCTGTTAGAAGTTGAGAAAAAGGCAAACTAGTAAACTGAGACTCAGGGAGGAGGGAGCAGATGGACTATATTTATCACTGTAATGTCAAGCAATGAGCTCCATGATGATATACGCACACACATTTTTTTTTTTTCCATTTCACCTTAAATCTCATTAAGGCACTATTTTTCTACGAACATAAACTACTATCAATGGGTGTACTACATAAAGTGCTTTCCTATGTGATGAAACGTTCACAGTGGGCTCACACTTCCTATCACGAGGATGGAAAATTCTTGTGTATTTCCACTGCTGTTAAGACCAAAATCTTTCCTGTAGCCAAAGTGATGTTTGAGGCTGTATAAAGAGGAAAGACACATCAAGGAAATTCTTACATATTCTCAGTGCTGAATACTGATTTGAAACCACTGTCAGCTGGTCCAAGCATGAACTAGCTTGCATCAGTTAGAGATTGGTAAAGCTTAATGAACTCTGTCCTCCCCATTCCTTAGAGCGTGTATTTTATCACAGGGCAGCAAGTGGTATGGTTTGCTTAAAGGTGACACACGAAACTATGTACAAACAGATTTTTTCACCTGTTTTTTTATAGGGGCAAGATTCTGTCCTCTTTGAGCTGCCTAATAGCACAAAGAAGCCAGAGAACATACAAAGCAATCTGGTTTACAGACTTAGGGTTTTTTTCCATATAACTAATTCAAGGTTTTCTGTCTTAAATCACTGCCAGTTTTCCTCCAGCCACATGACTGCAAAAAGTTTCACATTAGTATTCCTAATAAATGAGCAAAAATAATGAGCTGGACATAGTGTGGTTACAGACTGAAATGAAGAGAATAGTACTCCAATTTTAATTTAATAAAATTATGATCACATTCATTGCACTTATTTGTCTTTTTTATTTGTTTGTTGTAAGAGAAAGGAGAAGCAAATCACGGTTTAAAACAGGTATCTCAAATGCAAATACAGGAAATACAATACACAGAAGAGAAATATATGTGATACTAAACAGGAAAATTTAGAAGTCTATAAATCGTATACAGATTCTTTCCAATGACCCTCTGTATGAGTCACTGGAATTACATATTTTAAGTCTCCCTCCTAAGCCTCTTTTTCCTTGACCTCCTTTGAAAGATAAGCACAGTCCACTCAAAAAAATCTGAAAATATTTGCTATACCGTGCCATGGTCAAGTAAAGAAGATGGTCTCTGTCCTCCAGGAGTGAGAAGTTCTTCATTTGAACTAACTATAAAATTCATATAATGAGAAGGCATTTCTTCCATGCAAAAATAAGACCTAGGTATTGCTAAATTTCCTCTGCTGAAAGTCTGCCACACTCATGCCTAGGTATACAGCAAAAGCAAGGGGAAGCAATAAGGTATGAAAGGTCACAGGTGAGACTTCTGCATTCTGCTGGCAGCTTTACTTTCATGAGAAACCCATCCTTTCAGTAATCCTCCAGCCTTTCTTTAATATATGTTTGTGAGCATCCTCCTAATCGATGCGTGTTAGTGGTTCTGTTGGGTATATTTCATGCTTTTATGTTTACCATGCAAGTAAAATATTTTTTTGGTATACTGCTTATCTGGTTTAGATAAGAACACAGTTTTGGTAAAAAAAGAGGAACATTAAAACTATCTTTGTACTCCTTTTGCAAATTTCTTCAAGACAAAGAAGCATAATCTGGTTTCTGCAATGTAACAACTGCATTAATTGATCCTCAAACAGCATTCCACCTTTTCGCTGTTTCCTTTAAGCTGTTTTTGCCAAGTTTCTTGGTTGACCAATGAAGTATTTCCTGAAGATCATTACTACACTGGCTGCCTTAATTAATTCTTTCATGGCCTCTGCTTCATCTTAATACCCTTTAGCCATGCTTTAAAATTACGAAGATACATTTCTACATTATAGCTTTTTACAATGACAGAAACAATTGTACTTACAGGATTTTTTTATTACAAAATATTTTATTTTACAGAAGCGACAGTCAGAATGGTCAGTCCACCAAGTTCTGAGTTATATCCTTCATCCTTTTGTGATGTTATAATCAGTTTTTAAGCATATTCTGCAAAATTGTATTCACTGACAAAAATGATCAGCAGTGACTCCTTTTTCTGCTAGTATCCCAGTAAAATGAACGATTGATATTTTAGCTCCAGCAACACCATTAACTGTTCCTTATGATACAGGTCTTTATCAATACAAAGAAAAATTGCTTTTCTGAAACAAACCATCAGTGGTAACAAAAGAAAATAAGACTCTTCTTGATCATAGTTTAGCTAATGTCCAATATCCTTCTACCTAGTACGGAAGCTCACTAAAATTATCATGTTACTTAGAAAAAGTAAAATTTTTCCTTAGCTAGCAGAACTGTACTTTCCAAAGGCATACAACTTGTCATATGCTTCTACCCCAGACTGCCCTACTTTGTTCTATAAAATAAGAAATTTTGCTTTTCTGATATTTTCTTGGTTTTTTACTGAAGCTGTTTCTAGTCATTCTTATAATCTCAGAGAGACTAGATTAACATTACTTAGCTGATCTGTGTAGAAAACAGCTGATTCACCAAATAATGTTTAGTCAAATCAGACCATTATTAACATGAGAAAAATGAAAAAAATACACATTAAATATTATTAAAATAGACAAAAGCTTATGGATAGGTTTCAGTGGAGGGCTCAAGGCTGACACCTGAATATAAAAATTACACTTCAGACTGTCTACTATGGACTTGCCATGATTCCTTCCCTTCAGAACTTGTTCATGAACTCTGCAATTGAGGTATTCAATTCCATATGAATTTTTTTTCTAAGCAACAATATGAAGTTGTTTCCAAGCAAAACTTCTTTAAATTCAGCCACTGAGACATTTCTTTGACACCCCTCTTCCCCAACTGCTAGAAGCCAATACTCTGCAGCTTGCAGAGCTCTTAGACTTTTCATTGAACTACTGAATAACCTCCCAAAAGACACACCTTATTAGATTTGGTGCCAGAGAAGTTGGAAACTGTTTCCCTTCACTTCCACAATCAGATATTAGATGCTTTTCAGATGCATCTGTTGTGGAGATTTTGCCAAAAGGGCTTTATTTCCCATTATCACAACAAGATATTAGGAGCTTTATAAGATTTTGCAAGGTTTACTTTGTTTTTCTAGAAGACAATGTTTTTTCTGCCCTTTCAACGTTATGACCACTAGTCTAACACATCTCATCTTGTGCCTGGTCTGGGGGTATTTTCCAGTCTTTGTTTTGTATTTCCATACTTTTTTTTCCCACTATCCTCATGTTCTTTTCTTTATTTCTAAGTATTCTCACTCACAGAATTGTAACTTGTGGTATTCTTCCATCAGAAATTCTTCAATTCTTTCAAACAATTTTAACTACAGAATCTTCTGATTTGGAATTGGGTCCAATGTCAGAATTTGCCAAGCCTCACTCCAAGTTCTAGAGCTCCCAATTCCTGTAGCAAATATTGCTATTTTGGATTATATCTGTGAAACTATTAATACAAAATGCTGCATGTTTTGTTTTACCAGATGCTTGCAGTCCCTGAAAGCGTTACCACCAGTGGTACCAGCAGTTTTAAATCTCAGCAGTAATTGTTTCATTCCACCAACTCTGAGTAAAGAAAATTGTATTCTACACTTCTGCTTCTTTATTGTGTAGAACAGGATAATTTCAACGGGAGGAAACTGCTGTAGAAAGTTGTAACAAAACTGCATTAAGGTCCAGTGGGGATCTGCAGCTCCTAAGTAAATCTTGCACTGATTTATAATACAGAATAATGTAATTCCATGTGGTTGTAGTCCCTTGCTAACAATGTAATGAAGGTGGTAGCTCTATGTCTCTTTATGTAAATTTTGCACACTTTAAAGACACCAATATTCCATTTTCCTAAGCCAGGAATTACCAGACCTGATCAACAACAAAACCTGGGAAATTTCACAAACCACTGCTTAAAGACCATGGTCCTTCACTCACAGAAAAAACAAACAAACAAACAAAAAACCACTCATACACTGCTCTGTGTACAAAGCTAGATTAAATCACTGTTTCATCATACTACATATTTGGTCAACCACTACATATGCAGTCAACTTCATAGATTACTGGTTTGCAAATATGTTTACCCAGGAGCAAGCTCCAAAAAATGAAGGGATTGCATCTTGTGTAAGGGATGCAGTTGAGGAAGAAAAGGATGGCCCTTGAGACACAAGAGAAGATGGGATGCCAAGACCCCTCATTCCACCATAGCTGCTCTGTGATACAGCTCATAACCAAAACAAGATTTTAAAATTTGCTGCCATGTCTGGTTGCTTATTTTCCTCTGTGAAGTGGATGGCAGCAATACTTTCCTACCTCATAGCTGTTGTATCAAATTCAGTGATGTTTGAGAGGCAAACAAAGTCCCTGACCCTGCACCTGTGAAGGAAGAAATACAGGGGTTTTGAGGAACCAAGAACTTGCATTGCCAAGGAAGAAATTAATGTCTTTAATCTCTAGCAAATTGAGAGAGTAGATAGAATTGACTAAATGGGCTGTGAAAAAAAAATGAGCCTAGGTGAGACCAAACTGCAACACTCTTGTGGTCTGTTTCGGGAAGGATGGGTGTAGATTTAAGGAAAGGAATTAAATATTGGGGAGCAGCATGGGACAGCTGCTCTCTCAGGAAGAGGGACACACGTGCAGTAACACCAGCCCTGGACCAGGGACCTCACCAGCCAGCACCCCAGCAAGGGGAGCAGGACAGGCTTGGAGAAAAGGGCCAGTTTCAGCCATGAGGCTACACCTCCAGTAAAGTTCACAGTGATAAGGCAGGTCCAAGGTAAAGCTGGGAAGTCCATCCACAAGTCTGGGACAGGACTGGGTCTGGTGAGAATAACCAGGGTCAGACAGTCCCATGACTGCTGGGCAGGTCTGTACTGACAAGACAGGTCTGAGAACAAGCCAGGAAACGGGTCCAGACCAACAGGGTCCATGACAGGCACGGCCGTGATGGAGAGAGTGAGCAGCGCTCCCTCACATTGCCGGGGCAGGGGCTGATGGCGCCAGGCTGAGCTGCAATGGGGTCCTGGGCTGTGGTGCAGGACGGCAGCCTCAGGGGGCCAGACAGCAGCAGAAAGGGATTTTGGTGCTCTCAGGGCCCTGACACTGAATTTTGGCTCTTGGCACATTTTTTACTTCCTATCTGATCTCTGTATGATGATTCCCTGCATACAATATATAAATGATCCCCTGCCTCACAAGGGTACAAAAGCTGCACACATACTGATTTTGTTTGAGGTGAATAGATACTGCTCACTTCAGTAGGATTCTAAGTGCAAGCACCTGCTCACCAGCAGTAAAGAGATAACATCCATTTGACTACATTTAATTTTTACCAAGCCAATTTTATCCCTTCTTCCCAAGAAAATAGTAAAGAAAGGCAATATTCCTCATGAATTGTCAATCTAATACCGGTAGTTTGGATGGAGGGGTCTCCACTGATCGAGGGTTCAAACTAGGTTTCAGATCACACATTTAAAGGCACAGTTCACTCATTTAATCCTAGCTCTGCAGTTACAAAACAAATTTAATAATTTTTAGGTTAATCATACTACTTTGCTTTTAACAGATATTTCCGATGACCTTTTGGTTCACTAAAGCTGCATGTAAGTACTGCAAGCTAAATCCTTGTTGTTCAGGGCAGTCTAATCCTACCAGATGTTGATTGTAAGAGACTCCTAATGAATGAGAACTGGTCAAACCAGACAGATTACACAGTCAGTCACATATTTTACTAAGATTTTCTTCTGACGAGATTTATACTATGTACTTTAAAATGTTGTGCTGTAGGACTTTCAGTACAGAGATATAAACATATGTGTACAGAACAAATGCATGAATTATAAGAAAAAAATATTTCTTTATTACATGGGCAAAACATAAATTGTAACTGTAAAGGCCAAATTACAATTTCTGGGATTAGTAAAGATACAGAGATCTCACCATATACAATGCATTACAAGCAAACATAATTATCCCTATCTTCATATAAATGAAACAAACACTCACATTTAGAGGCTTAGAAACTCTGAGTGAAACTTACTTTCAAGAAATACTGTATCTGGAGAAGAGGAATTGTGTCATACTAAATACTGATACTTGTCATTGCCCTTGAATTTAGAAGAAAACTGAGGTATGCTTTCATTCATATACACACCATTCTGGATTACAAAAATAAAAGAAGATGTAGAACCTTAATTTGAGCAGAGACACAACATAAAACAGAAGATAAACCATAGATAAACCAAAAGAAAACAGTAAAATATTATTTTAGTTATTAGGAAAGAGTCCCATTTACAGGAAAATTAAAACCCTAACTATGTCTTACTACATAAAGGAGAAATAAAATACAGATGCATTGGATTTCCATCTTTGTTCACAAGAAATCAGATATTTTTTACAAATCACATATTGTGTGTGGTTTTCAGGGTGAGAGAAAGGGAAAAAGGAACCTTGGGATATTGGGCTTTTACTTGGGAAAACTGAAAGCATAGGCCTTCAAGAAAAATACAACTTTTTTCATTGAAGTAGGATTCTAGCACATGGATCTAAACTCGAAACTCTTGCCTGCAAGAAGTGCCTGAGTGTTTCAGACTGAGAGTTTTGGACTACGGGAGGAGGAGGAGGGGGAGTAATAACAACAATAATAATGGTAGAACAAAAATAGGATATTGTATTTTTTTTATTTTTTTATATATAACTACATCTTCCAATTAAAAAATGCTGATTTTTCTTCTTTCTGCCTGGAATGTAACCGTGGTAAATATGATTTCACATAAATCCTACATATGCATTACTACCACACAGATCACACCTATTTAAACATAAATCTTTATAAAGCCACATATAAAATGCTCTCCCCCTAAATTCTCTAAAGTAGTAAAATTTCCTTCTCATGTTTTTTGCCCACAGAAACTAAACATAATCATGAACTCTGATGTTAATCTAATGGTTGTGGGTAAAAAAAAAATAACAGGAATTTAGTGTTCTTATGGTAGGGGGAATGTTTATTAGAGGTTTTTAAGGTGACTTACAAACAGTTTGAGTTAGAAGGTGATTTATCTACAACAAAAAGATACAATCAATCCATCTTATCAAGAGGTGGATCACTTGCAATCAGGTTTTCGAAGATACAAGCAGATTAGATTGAAATAAAAATTCAGCTAGGAAAAGGAAACGGGAATCTGCACTATGTTGAAACATGAACAGGTTAAGTTCTGCTTAATCTACAAGCATGTTAATGACCAGGACGATAGGTTCAGCAAGACTTTGAGTAGTCCAAAGAAACAAACTCTCTTCAATAAGACTGGATGCTAAGATAAGCAAACGCACAGTACAGCAAGGAGGGAAAGGCATGGTACATTCCTTATAGGAAAAAGTACATAATGCAGTGCAAAGCCAGAAAGGATCCCAGAGATAATAAGCAAGGATTGAAATTTAATTATATATGCTCTAATAAATAACAGTAGTTTACATGAAGATTTACGGGACATCAATAAACAAAACTGAAGAAGAAAATATACACAAAATATACTTCTGATTCCTTCAGAGTGAGGTACCATCTACAAAACTGAAGGCAATGTGGTTCTGACAGCTTCCAGACAAACCGGACAACCACTCTTCTACAAGTTTATCAGACTTGACTCTTAGAAATAGCAGAACAAAAGCAAAGAGTCTGGAGGTGGTAATATTATACAACAGTATTTTTCATGCCAGGTATTATGCAAGTAAATAGGGGCCATATTAAGAATAGATTATTCAATTATTTGTAAACCAATGCCAGAAGCACAAGTAATTAAGCAAGAATTTAGAAATTCTTGTTTATTAAAGCAAGTAAATAACGAACTACTGAAAGTTTCTGCAAGCATTCAAATTACTAGGAGTGATGAATTATCTTAGGGGGAATGTAGAGGCAGACAAGTAAAAGCACTCTGTATTATTATGTGTGGAGGGTAATTAGAACATAGAATGCAAAATACAGAATATATTTGGATCTTCTGACAGAACTGCTCAAGTTTTAGAGTATGTGATTAGACAAAAATTATTATATTTAAAGTATTTTAAAAACTACAAATAATACATATTAAATCTGCTTTACATTGGTGAATTTGGCCTAGATTAGGAAATAAGAACAGAACAAAATGGAAAGTCTCATGCTATCACAGAAAAGACTAAATAACAGCTTAGAAAACTATCATGAATTTCTTTTGAAGCATGCACTATTACACCACCCTCAAAAACACTTCTGTAGTATTTTTCATGTAGCAAATACACTGTTTGATTACTGAACCAAAAATTAGGGACTCGACATCTGATTACATTATTACAGGTGGACAATGTATAGTACTCATTAGGAATTCTTAAATGCACACGTATTTCAAACACACACATTTATTACTCGGAAAGAGCCCTTTACCAAAACAATTCTGAGCAGAATTCATTTAGAGGGATAATTCAAACAAAGCAACATGAACGATAATTAAATATTGTTTTAGAAAACATTATTAGTGCCAAAAGAGCTACGATTTATAATTACACAAGGAAGTGTCTTCATGTAAAATCCTCCTTGATTAAGCAGAATGAAAGCAACAGTAACATTTACACATTTACAGTCTCTCCATCCATGATGGATGAGATATTTTTTATACCAATACTAACTAGGAAAGGTGTTACACAGATTTTGCTAAAGTTAAGATAAATGGGCATTTCTAAGGAATGAGTCACCTCATCCATAAATAGATGTCTAAAACAGGTGAGATGAATTGCACCTGGAAGTGCCTCTCTCTTTTCTCCATTAACTATAAATGGAGCTTAGATGGCTCTCAGGTACAGACGGACAGCTGAACTATAGCTGAATGCCAGGTCTCGAAATCAAAATCTAACCCTGTGTCAAAATGGTGTTCCAGTACCAGAAGCATCCACTGAAACTTAGAAACCCCAAAGATGCTTTACTTTTATAAAATGTTCTCAGCACAAGGTTGAAGGAGTGGGCTACTTCCCTGCATCCTTTCCCATCTGACCACCCAACCACCGAGAAAAAATACACAGGTTCTTCCTCTACTTCTTGGCTGGCAGAGGAGGTTTGTACAAACCATGAGTTTTGTGAAAAGCTTTGGAGTCTTTATCTGGGTTTTTTTCTTTCAGAAAACCTGGGACAATTTTGAAGTTTTATCGTCACTCGGTTGCTCTACTGAAGCTATAGCTATTTACTAATGGTTTAATTACATCAGACTCATGGGACTACGTCAACATTTATAAAAAACTCTGTATCCAGGAGTAAGTGTTGTTATCAACTGAAACCTACGAATGCAAGCCTCAGTGGGAAACTAAAAAGAAAGAAATGTTTACCAAATATAAAAATCAGATGACATATTGATGAAGGGAAGATTACAGAAAACATACCTGTGAGAATACAAAAATATGGAATTATTACTATCTCAGTAATCCTCCAAAACAGCAATCAACATTTCTCAGACTTCCTAAATGCAGAAAGGTCAGCAATATCAAGCTAAGATTTAATTTCATTCTATGCCTGAACTATGGGAATAGTTGTCCTCATTCCAATACACCTGGGGTTTAGGCTTTTTATGAGTGGAGGCACAGGTTTGCTTAAATTTTGAGAAGTTTAATGAAGTATTTCATTAACTTACTTTCCACTTGCACTGCTCCAAAGAATTTTGTTTGGATCACCTTTGTATAAAAACCCCCTGTGGTTTAAACTTTGTGAGTCTATATAGCTTCTTCCAGGTGAAAAGACTAAAACAGTCACCACTTCAGGCATATAAAATCATGACATGATAATGTTGCACCAAATGATAATGCTAATATAAGCAGACATGAAATTTTTACCATGTGAACCATGCTTCAGCCCCATGTTCATTCCTTCTGAAAAAATACTCCTCTGACCCAAATAGTTTCGGGCTATATGAGAGAACTAAAGTAGATGCTAACTGGAGTGATATTACTGAGCAGAGGCAAGTAATCAGGGGATTTAAAACAATAATTTCTCTTCTTTTTCTCAGTTGTGTATCATTTACTTTCAAAGACATTTTTCACTTGCACTTGTCTACCAAATTGCGCCATCCTTTTCTATTTTCTTAAGACTGGAATTCTGTAGCACATTGTACTGAGAACTGTAATAATCCATTTGGAAACTAAACTGAGGATCAATGACACTAAAGGAGTAATGCATTTCTTACAATGTTATGTATTGAAATTTCACACTAATGTTTAATTGTTAAAAATAATTTTGGTGTCTTTAAAGTAAGAAGCATAACATACTGATTAACTTTCTTCTGCCTTACATGCTCAGATGCTCACTAATACCATTCCTGTGATCACTGGGATTATTGTCTGAGGAAAGAACTGATTTACAAGACCAAATGCCCACCTTCTGACACGCAAGCACTGCTGATCTGATCATTCTATTAAAATGCTTCAGCATCACTGTGTGTCCCTCTCCGTGATGGATTCCATCTTTGCTTTATTCATTTTTATAATGCAGAAAACCAAAATAATTTTACAAATATTTCTGAAACACAGTTTTCTCTTGCATCCTCTCTGCTTGTGGGAGCCAGCAAATCATCAGCAGCTCAGACTTTCCCAAGCAGGAGCATGAATCTGGCTATAACTGCTGGCATCAAGAGTCAGTACTCACTCATATGTACTGGAGGAATGGAAGGGTTACAAAACCACAAAGACTGAGATACTGTCAGTGTTACAGGAAAATCTCTTTCCTTCTTGCTTGCAAGCCCACAATCCAAAAGAAGGTTGAAATCTACAGTTTTAGTAGTGGCAGTCTTCAAAATGGCAACAACATTCTTCCATTTGGATCTCCTCACACTACTCCATACATATGTGGAGTACATAATACACATGCTATCTCACAGGCTAGCAGAAAAGCTACATAACCTAGGGCAGGGGTCCGGCGCACAGATGCAGTGGCAGGCAGCCATCTGCGGCTGCTGGGTTTCCCCCCCCAACCCCCGGTGGGGGGGTCTGTAAATACCGGGGGCCGGATCGAGGACCCTGGGGGGGCGTATCCAGGCCATGGGCTGCAGTTTGAGGACCCCGACCTAGGGTATGTGGGGAAAAAAATCCTTCCCAGATGCTCAACCATGGTTTAATCTACAGAAAGGACTTCTGTGAATTCCATTTGTAAATCGTACATTTTACATTACTTTGTACAAAGAGCTATAACATTTCTGATAAGAATGTTTGGTAAGTTAAATTTTATTGTTGATTGATGCAGAAAACTGTTGATTGACAGCCAAACACAACAGTTTTTCTATTTGGGAAATGCATTATTCAGTGCAGTAACCTCTGTCAAATTGTCATTTTGGTGTAGTGTTGTGAATGTTCACAAAGACTCCTATGGTATTCATTCAAGTAAAACTGTTCCCTGTGTCCTTTGAATACATCCTGTAATGAGAAATTAATGCTACAATTAAGACTTCTGTAGGACGCAGTTGGTACAGCCTTCACCTGTATGAAAAATAAAATCCCTTAAAAGTATTTTTGTCAGTTGTGGAACAGACAGCTTTGAGGAAGAACACTGCTTTAAGAATAAGTCCTTGATACTTGATTCTACCAAACAACCATACACATGATGGAGCATCCTGTACCACTTGGAAACTACATTTCCTTAAAGATGGGTCTTAGATAAAAACATGGAGGTGTTAAGAAATTGGAGCTGCTTACCAGGCCACCCCTAGTATTTGGAGAGTTAAGAAACAGATTCTACTGGCTAAAGATGAAGGTCCTGTTCCAGACAGCACAAGGATATGCAGGAAAGTAATACACAATTTTTATTTTCAATAAAGAAACAGAATAGGACAATAGATTTTTTACCACTTTCAACAGCTCCAAATTTCTGTTTTTTAAAGAAGAATTTTCAAACGTAAGATTTTTCTATGCCAGAGTAAACAGACCAGAAAAAAAAAAAAAAGTATAGAAAATGAAAGTAAAAGGGTCTGTACCCTTTATATAGACTTGAAGCATACTGCAACAGAAGATTTGCCCTAAGCAAGAGCTGAAGATCCAGATTACATGATGATCTGGCTATAGTAAAAATAACCAGTAGGATCCACGTCCTTCTCTTTTGTGAGCTATCAGTGCACCCAACAATATGAACTACGGTTTAAAATAAATTAAGGGTGTACCTTCAACACAATTTTCCCTCCATCTCACCTGCAAATTAAAATCAAGAGTTTGCTGACTTGCTCAATAAAGAGTTGTTAATCACCTCTTTGAGGAAGAGACACTAATCTTCAGGACACTCAAGCACTGACTTCTGTGGAAGCAATCTCTCTAGAAGGAAACAGCAGACATGTAGGAGCTGTATGGTGGCTGTGCACCCATCTTTGACTACTGCTGTTACCAGATAAGCACAGCAGTGGAGTGGCCTTCTGCCCTACTGTTAATCTCTCAACTATTAATCTTTGTAGGAACCTCACTTGAGTCTACCTACCACTGAATGCTTCCTGAAGAAATGTCTTGATTTTACTGTTCTGTTTCCAAACCAAAAAAGTAGAGAGGTGATCCTAGAAAATGTCAGAAAGGCACATGAAGTGGAAGTGGATCAGATGCAAAATTAATATCTAACATTTAGTTAGCGTGATAATGCCACTCATTGCCTCAGGAAAAAAGTAAAAATAAAAATAAAGCTGGCAAACTCAAGACTAATAAAAGACTATTTAAATGTGTTTTGAAAAGGTGCCATGTACTGATACAAAATCAAATTATACTTTCGTGGAAGCCCACAAAGTTGTACCCCTTTGCCTTACATGTAGTGGCAAGTTCAAGGCTGTTAAAAGAAGTGAGAGAGAAAGTTGCTAAAAGTCTGCAACAACAACAAAAAAAGCTGACGTTTATAAACAGCACACTGGCATAAGGTGAGCTACACCACTTCCTATCACCTAAGGAGAAGCAATTTACAGGCTAAACTATTATTTTTGCCTCTACTCTCTCTTTCTCTATCCCTCCTTCCTCCTAGGAACTGATAATGTCACTATTATTTATTACATTGCTGATTCTCACACTTTCATCATGAGACATGACTGTCCTCTGCTGAAGGTTTTGGAGAGTAACCACTTCCGTTAAGATACCCAGGCAACTTAAAAACATGTAGAAGCCACAATCACATTATTTTTAGAAACCAGGAATTTAGATAAGCAAGATAGTTAATAGCTTAGTTAACTCATGCTAGTTAAATTAATCCAATTAATATATGCTATACTAACTTTAAATTACAATCACTTCTTAATCTAAGTTAAAGCAAGGTAAAACAAGACAAATTAGCGGCTCTGTTAAGGGAAGCCTGTTCATCCTATTTTCTAGCACTGCTAGATGATTAAACATTATTTCAGAGTTTGCTGATTATCCCTCTGTCCTCCAAGATAAAAAAAATACAGAAGCTTTATTAACATTTTTTTGAATATTGAAGAAAACCTTGCAGCAACATTCCCCGCAATGGTGTATGATTGTTATTTCACACCTTATTTACTTCAGAATCCTCAGAAGGATGCCATATGGTGGTGATAATTTACTGTACTTGAGTGTCTCAGTTTGATTCACATACTTCCTCCACTGAGATTTCAATTGTCAGCTGAAGCTGTACTCCAGTTACCTGTAAAAAGTCCTTCTAGAAAAGAAATTTCCCCTTGGATCTCGTACATATCTTTTTGAACCCTTTAATGTCTTTGTTAATTGCTTGTGCTCTTTCTCTTCTCTTTTGGCAGACTACTATGTTCTGAAATTTCTTCCTTGCAATACCTTTTTCTGAAGCTTCTTAAATCACAATAATTCTTGGTGTATCTTCTACCAAGTCCTTCATAAACAATTTCTGCACATTATTTTATGTTATTCTGAATGGGATTCTGAATAGACATTATGCTGCATCTTGGCCTATTGTCTTAAGCAGCCTTACTGTGGTTGCACTCATTCTTACAGCAACGTAGTTAAAATACTGTGGTAGCATCTTTTCATTTCATTGGCTTTACATTCTTGTTTCCTGCAGAGGAATCCCACAGGGTCACATTAATAAAAGATATTTGGTTTAAGAAAGGAAAGCCAATTTTATCCATGACTGGAAAATGAGACAAAATATAAGCAGTTTATCAGCACTGTCTGAGATGAAGTCCTTAATTCCATATGGAAACCAGAAGACAAAATCTTCTAGGTTACCTGAGAATTACTTGAAGTGTTTTACGCTACAAATTAAGCAAGCAATTTCATTCTGTGTCTTTAGGCAACTCATTAGCAACTTCAAGTAGTGAAAATTATGTCTCTTTATTATGGACTGGTGATCATCTCCTTGACCATGTGTGCTAATACATGTTACTGTTGCTGCCCTTTTCATTTTCACATTACAGATTGTACCTGGAATTCACAGAACACCTGGAATCAGACTTTACTATTCTGTATCCCCACAAGAACTAACAACAATCTGGCATGAAAAAATGTTCTGTACCTTCATAAGCATATGTAATGCTCTATTTTAGCTCTCCTATGGAGGAAAGAAAACACACAGCATCATTAACGGTTATGAATTTGACTTCACCAGAATTGAACAATGTCCTTAAAAACAGCTTCTATCTATTTTTTAGTTTTAAACAAATTCCATGCTATTCATTACATGTTTTTTCATTGGTCTGAAGGATAATAGCTCATCAGCATTTTTTTTTTAAAAAAAAAGCTGTAACATTAATAACCTGTAACATTAGCCTCCCTCCTTTAAACAAGGAGGAGACCTAGAAGCACAGGTAGTAATCGCAGTAGCTCATACAAGCAAAATCTGTTCTGGCAAGAAGAAACTGGGATTCTGTTGAAAAGCATTCATTTTCTTTAGATACTAATTTTTTACAGAACATTTCTGTTAAAGTTCTGCAAGCATATTTAAATTTAGAATTGTTGATCCTACAATCTGAATCATTCTTTAATTTTTATCTATTTATTAATTTTAGTGCTTAAAGACTTTTGTGGATAATATCTGGAGAAGATTTTTTCTATAAATCTAGGGGCACTCCAAAATGTCAGCAGTGTATGTTGTATGACAGCTTTTAAGAAACCACTGTGATATCTCTACAGGGGACATTTCACCATTTGTACTGACCATTCACCAGTAATTTGGGTGAATAAATGTTTTAAATATCAAACTATTGACATGGAACGAGATTCTCTTCCACATTATATGAGCACATCAAATTAAGGGGAACACAGAAGTTACTACTGACATTTGGGTCTAAAACGTGTAACAGAGAAAGGAAGAGGAGAATCCTCCCTCTTCCTCTCCCACCTCTCCCTGACTCAATTCCCTAGGTCACCAGATGATGTGATACTCCTAGTATGGTCCTTAAGGAGAAAAGAAATGAAGGAAGTCAGAATATCTTATGGTGCAGTGCACCTCTTAATTTTCAATCATTTCTCCAAACTGCTACATAATTTAATAGATTAATTTGCAGCTTTACAAGGGGAAGTGACATGCAAGTGTCTTCGTGCAGTGTGAAAAGAACCTACAGGAACTGAACAGGACTTTTTTACTAATGCTATTTATCCTAGCAAAAACAAGGATATCCAGAAGCAGAGCAACTTCCCCCAAAGAAGCTATGCTGGATTCAGGGGGTACTTGGGTCACATAAAGGGTGAAGCCCTTACTGTGAACCTGTGTAAAATTCATGACACATATAAACATCATTTCTCATGTTACAGCTCTAGCAAAAAGGGTTAATGGACTTTCTTGGATGTATTAATAGTGTAAAGAGGTGGCAATAAACTCATTATATATGACAGACAAAAAGTGCTGGAGTTTCTGGTCTACCGTAAGCATTTCCAAGGTATTTTTCAGGCAGGTATCAATGTGCTCTGCCCATTCTTTTAGGCAATCTGCAGGAACTTCAACCTATAAAACCACAATAAGAAGCAGCAGGGAACTAAGCTAACAAACTCTGGCTTTATGGCAGTGGTCTCTAAACTTTCTTGATCATGCAAATTTTATTTATTAGAGGTAGAAAAACTCCTTCTTGCTCTCACTAAAGCAATGTGATTTAATACACTTAATTATTTTTTGAACACTCGGTTTAACACATAGAACCAGACCTTCAAATCGCTGTATGCTAAGTCCAGTTAATTTCAATACTTGGTTTTACTGGCTTTTAGCTTCACAGAGATATGTAGATCCAAATGGAGGATACATATCACTGGCTACACTTACTAAATGATTATATTAATTTTTAAGTCAAATCCACCAATTATGCAAAGGTTTTCTTTGTATTTTGGCTAGTAAGTTTCCATCCTCCCTGATGGCAATCAGTTGTTCTTGCAAACTAATCAGAAAGTGTTGTATATTCATATATTTAAAAAATTAGTTCAAAACTCACCGAAACACTTGTTTAGAAGATTTTTAAACAGGATAGAAAATTCAGTTTCATCTTTGTTAAATGTACAGATACTACAGCTTTTATCAGGTGATTGGCTTGCATCGGTTTTAGCAACAAAATCACATAACAATCGAAACATTTCCAAACATCTGTTTCCAAAATGCTCTCTCTATAGCACAAGTTTCCTCTAAAAAGCAGTGACTTTCTCACTCATTGTTAAAGTGTCACCTTCACATTGAAAGGACACATTGTGGGTGTTTTGCTTTTTTTTTAAAAAAATATCTGCTATGGACAGCTTCTTGTCATCACAGAAAAGGTCAGCAAGTTTGGAACATTGGTCTTTTTGTAAGAGAAAAATTAGTTAACATTCTCCCAGTTCGAAACTTTAAGCACTTCAACGTAAGAAAACCAGTGAAACTCTGTGGGGTACAAAAGATTTTTGTGGTCACTCCTCATCTGATTAAAGACTATTTTAAATATTCTACTATTTAAAGGTATTATTTTTTATAAAATTAACTACATTGACAGCACCCTGCAGCACATGCATCTTCATGCACTTTTGGTTCCAGCTTCTTTACTGCAAGAGCTTGCCTATGACTGACACAGCAAAGGAATCTCACATGTGATGATAGCTCTGTAATCTTATTCTGGAATACATTTTTATTTCAGCTGCTCCATTAGTGGTCACACTCACGCAGTTTTTCCATAAAACATTACTCTTATTAAAGAAGTCATTTACTGTTGAGAATGTATCTTCTGCAGCACATTTTTCCTTCAGTGGCTCACAAAAAAAGTACTACATTATCTGTTTCATTATTGAAGCAGAATCCAGCAAATACCATAAGCTGAGACGTTAGAAACATCTGTACTTTCACCCAGCTGCATCAAATCTCCTACACTGCGTGACTTGTTCTAGTATCTGTCTCTTCAACTCTTCAGTAACTCTTCAACTGTTCTGTTCATCTTTCAACAGTATTTGCTGACAAAGGAATGGACTTTAGTTTGTCACTGTATTGTTTTCCATGCATTATTTCAGCCATTCTTAGTGCAGCCGGAAGGACAAGTGTTGCCTCAATAGTGTGGGGCTTTTTGTCTTTTGCTATTAAGTAAGAAACCTCAGATTTTACTTTTAAAGATTTATCATTATGTTTACTTATGTAAAGTACTGGACTGAGTATCACAGGACTTTAAACATCACTGAAGAAATTGTAGTTTGTCTTCAAGTTCTGGATTCTTAACTTTTAAATGCCTTTTTGATTGTAATGGTTTTCATATATTATCAATAGCTAACGTCTCCAGGCACAATACAGCACAGGGTGAGGTTCATCATTAGTAACAGCAGCTATAAATCCATATTTCAAATAATCTTCTTGATAATTTTGCTTTCTTTTTGGCTATCTTCCTGTCAGGTCTCGTTAGTTTGCCATTGTTTTTATCCATAAGGTGGCTGATGAACAGCTCATAGTACCGGCAGGAGAAGCATCAGCTCTCCCATTTTCCTCTTGATCGCTTCTACCGGCATTATCGGTATTATCTTCAATTTGCAGTTTCTTTGCAGAAATCTTTTTAAGATACTTTTCCATTCTGTAGTTTAGTAAAAACTATATAATATAATCCCTAAGTCCACTTAACTGGGCACACACAAACTGTAATACCTGGCAATATGCTAAGCATGAATGAATGAGTGAGGATGCCCCTGTCAATGTCTACATGTTGCGAAGTGCCCACCCCTTCCTCAGGGCACCTCATGAACTCCACAGGACCATCTGACATATAGACCGACTAAATGCACCAGTGTCAATCTGTATATGAAATATTAGTAAAGCTTAATTTCTTTCTTTTTTTTTGATAAAAAATTATAAACAGAAGTTCAACTACTTTTTCCTGCACCCCAACAGATCATCTTGCACATCCTCAGGGGTGCACAACCCTCTGTTTAGAGACTGCTGCTCTATGGGATCCTTAGCCCCACTCGCTTTAGCTGGGCACAGTCCAGAGTTTTCCAGCATCAATCTGGATTGCAGCATGGATTGAAGGGAATCTGTGCCCACCTGCAAAAAGACATACACTTCAAGACATATGCCTATAAAAAAGACATATGCTTACAGTACCTAGAGTCTCTATACATTCCTCTCCCAAGAGTGAAGATAGCCAATTCTATCCAGTCTTTCCACTAAAACCAATGCCATGAAAAAACTCAAAATTCAGAGGAAAACTGTTAAGATTGATTTGCAATTTGGAAATAGACTGTACAGTAAGAGACTAAATGAGCACTAAGATGGATTAAGACAAAACTGAATCATGATGATACAGTCTGTACATGATAAATTACCTACTTAAGGAGATTTTCTAACTCCAATCTCTTTAATCTAACAGACAAAACTACATAAAATATGGTGACTGGAAGTTAAAGATTAAATAAGGCACATTTTTTAATGTGTATCACTAGTCATTAGGACAGTGATAAAAAATATAGTAAATTTCTCACCCTCCTGGTGTTCTTGGGCATGAATACATAGGAAACAACAGGAATATACATACATGAATTAGATTCTGTAGCATTTTTCTTTAGCAAACCAAGAAAATATCTGGGTTTTGACTATGAAACAATGATTCCATGCTACAGATAACCAAACTTTCATACTTTGAACTTCTTACTGGCATCTACTCTAATCCCCACTCCAAAAAGATACCCTTCATTTATCTGCACCTCAATGTCAGTGTTGATAAAATGAGAATAAATACCTGCAGATAATAAAAATATCAATTTATTTTTAACTATTTAAGATCCACTGATGAAAACCACTGATGACTTCCATTTTACTGGCAGCGACCTGAGCACAAAGCAGTAACATGATGTATTGGGTCTGGCTGGAATGAAGTTATGAAGTCAAATTTCTCCACAGCAGCCTGTGTGGTGCTGTGCTTTGCATTTGTGGCTAAAACAACGACAACCTACCAGTGCTTTGGTTATTGCTAAACAGTGCTCGCACAGTGTCAAGGCTTGTCCTCTGCTCCCTGCTCCCAAAAGTCAGTGAACTGGAAATAGTCTAGATACTGGGAGGGGAACACAGCTAGGACAGCTGACCCAAACTGACCAAAGGGATATTCCCTACCATGACATCATGGACAGCAATAAAAGCTCAGGAAAATATTTTTACATTATACTACACAACACTGTACTAAGATCCACTGGTATGTAACAGGTTTTTTAAAGAAAAATACCAAGATTTTAAAGCCAGAAGCAAACGTATCAATCATTCAGTCTGAACTCCTGCAAAATAGAGTACATAATGCTTTAGTCAGAAAGTACTGCATCAAAACCATGTAATGGAGGTTGACAGAATCTCAGTCTTAATAAACAAAATCCTTTTTGAAAGTCCTTGCTCTCTTGGAAATGGGTGAGAACTTACAATTTTATTGCAGATGTTTTCTCAGGATCACACTTGGAATCTCAGGTCCCATAGAGTTTATTATTTGCTTATGAGGTAATTGTATTTAGCGTTCTTTTTTCATCAGTAAAACTTTGCAGACAGGCGTAACTACAGCTGGAATGTTTTCCTTCCTTGCATTGCTGACTGAAATGCATTCATACTGTGTCATTTGAAAATACTTGCATTATTTTTCCTTGCCTTTCTTTCATTCTCACATTAGATTTTACAGGAAAGAGGTCTTTCATACTGATAATTGAAAATTAATGTGCATTCAGTATGAGTCTGCAGTTTTATTTGAAATTGACATAGAATTTCTAGTATCAAAGGATCTGGAAGCCTTGTTTAAGGTTACTTGGATTTCTAGTAAACATGAATCACTTCATCACGAATTACCACAGACTGCTAAACATTCCTTCAGCAGAAGTGATATTTCCATGAGAGAAATAAAAATTAATCCATTTAATTGCTTTTTATCATTTTCTTCTTATGCAAATACGTTAATCCAGGATTCAGATCCCCAGTATGTTCCATATTTCAGTCAGAACTGCCTTATTTGTTGACTCTGATTACTGTCACCATACTCTGATCAATGAGAATAGATGTCACAACACAGCAAGGTCCTACTGTATTTTTCAGTAAGGTACAATAGACAAGGGAGGTTAAGGGAGGTGCCAAGAGGCCAGCATCTGGAATAGATTAAACGTTGATACTGTAAAAACCCTACAATTCTAAAAACTAAACAAGCAAGTTATGCAAAGCATTGTAAGGACACAAAGTTTAAGCTAAATAAGAGAGTCAAGGCAGGGGGATTTCTTTAGGTTTATATTTGTACTGCTGCACAAAGGAAAATTAAATCCAAGAGAAAAAAGAAGCTAAAACCAAGTAGTTTCCAGGTGAGAGTGTTGACAAGTTCTTGCTTTTTCTTTGGACAAGCATTTGTCCTAAAGTGTCTGATATTCATATAAACAAAAGCATCTGTGAAACCATGGGTGATGGAATCCATCACAGAAATCTTCACAGCAAATACCATGGTTTTTCATTGCAGCAAGCTGGACAAGCGAAGTGACGCTGGTCTGAGGGCAGACCTCAGGACTGATTGCAGAAGGCTGACAAGGGTAACACAGAGCACTTGTCTGTTCCACCACCGCAAGAGCAAACACTTTTGCAATCATTAGACCTGACAGAGGCAAAAAATGAGATTTTTACTAGGCTGTAGGCAAATTAGTTTGCTAGTACACCACAACATCATACTGGCTGAAATTAAAGAAATAAAGCTAAAGTGAGGAAAACGACTGGAAAGCAAAATAAGAGCTGAAGGCTACACTGCAGTGTATCATAATCAAAAGATAATTCATATATTTCCCTCCTCTCCTTCTCCAGGGCATACCATTTCTAATATGATGCAGACAGCCCTACGACCGCCAGTACTATGAGGAGTATAACTTTTCAGTACGCTGGAAATAGATCAAAGCTGGGAACTTTGCAGCACACTGCATGAGTATAGCCATTTGGATCAGTGTTAGCTTAGGGGTCTCTGGGCTCATGAATTCTCACTGTGATTGTCAGGACTGGATACAACACCCTATAGGAAAAATGCAGATTTATATATTTTTTTCTAAGCATTTTGAAACATATTTTCCTCCCTTATATCTTCCAACTAATGATTTTAATGCTAATATAAATTGCTATTTTACAGTCTTGGAGAGAGAAGACATCCTGAAATGACATGTGGACATCTTGATGAAGCTGAGAAATGTTGACAATGACTTGGAGGAAATGAAAGGATGCACTTTTCATTGATAAAGTTGCTGTAGCTCAATTCTGCAATCCCATTCTGTTTAGAATTAGTATCTCATATACAGAATCAATTTAGATAGATGAAGGATACAGTAGACCATACCTCTACTACATGCGACCTCAATAGGCAGAAGGATCACGGAAGGAAAGTTTTCAGGCTGGAGGCATAACAATATTCAGAGGAGTTCAGCACAAAGCAAGGGGGGAAAGTGGGGCAGCTGAGGTCTGGGAAAACCATTCCTCCTTCCTTCTCAGTGACTGCAAACAAGCAGTTTGGTGTTTCTTGCGCTTGAAGACAAGAGGAACCGTGGGGCAGAACGGTTCTATATGGAATGGGAGGCTTGTTTTATGGATAGATTCTTGCTTATGTAGGAAGCCATGGTTACAGCAATCACCATGCAAAGCACCACTCCTGATAACTGCAAAGCCACAGCCTCACGTCTCCCACACATATGCTTTGACTAATACATTTTTCTAAATACTCTTGTTTACTTACTTCTTAGGAAAGGCAATCACATCCTGGAGTATGCAGGCGAGGTGCTTAACTGCTTCCCCCAGTCCCTGATACCCGTTTGTCCTGTCTGGCAAGTTGCATTTGATCACAGAGTATTATTAAGGCAGTTTTGGCCTGCCTTAGGACCTGCTAATTGCCATATATCATCTTGTCTCTCATGGTGCAGTTTTAGTTTCTATTAGAAACCCCTGTTCAGATGTGGGATGCAAAATGTGTCAGAACAAATCTCCACTATGTCTCTACACTGCAAACAAAGGCAGAGTAAAGACACTCCTGCTCATACCACATCACTAATTGTGTATCCAAGGAATGACTAGAACAGTCTCTGCCAGAAGAAAGACCAGTATCTGCTCATTTCTCATCATCCAAACTGCCAGCTCAATGTCCTGTTGAACCTTTTAAAAAGTTTTGTCAGTGAAACATTCTCTACAACACTATCTAATTCTGTTCTGTAATCCTCCTCCCTTTCATACACGTGTAATTTGCAGAACGAAGTACAGGAATTCACCACCCACCTTCCTCCCTCAGAGCAGTGCAGAGCAAATACAAGCATTTCTTGTTATGCATCTGTTTAAGAGTATCTGGATACATTCCTTGTTTTCCACCTACACTGTACCCTTCTGGAATGGGCTGCATTCCCATTTATTACAGTAGTGAAAGTACTTGAAGTCACTGCCAGAAAAGGATGCAGATGTCTGCCACTGCTGATTAGGTGCCACTCCGTCCTGGTGGTGGGCTGATGTAAGTTTGAATTCCTTTCAGAGGATTCAAAGAGAAGGGAACAGAAAAGAGAATTTCCGCTTCCTTGGCGTATTCTTGAAAGAACGGCTAAGGCAAAAATATCATTATCTGCAGACACAGCTTTCTGAATAGAAAGGACTGACCTCCATTCAGCCTTTGAAGTACAGACGGTAGCATTCTGGGGTCCAGAAAATGATTCAGAGATGTGACTCCTGCATGTATAGAAGCACATCTCTAGAGCCCCAGAGAAAGGATTTAACTTCCTGGAAAGTGGCAGGATCTACAATACACAGAAATCTTAGTGCTGACTCTTGACTGCCTTTACTAGTTCCTTGGTCTGTATGCTGTCATCTTAGTGCTGACTCTTGACTACCTTTACTAGTTCCTTGGTCTGTATGCTGTCATCTCTGACTCTGATTTTGAGAATAAATCCAAAAATCATTTATCCACTAATCCATCAGTTGTGTAAGGAGGAAGAACAACTAAACTCCACAGGTCCTGGAGCTAGAGACAAGGGAACCTAAATGCTTTTACAGACCTAGCTTTATGAGCATCCTTAAAGCTTCCTCTAGTGTCAAAGCAATTGCAAAGAGCTCTAGAGGTGATGCTGAGAGCCACTGAAATAACATTTTAAGTAAATTTAACTCCTATTTAACATGTATGCAATTTAGCCTTTGACATTTACAGAAAGTGCTGCCTCAAGTTCTCTTTAACTGTATTGACTACTGTCAAAGCTTAGAAATATGTGTGCTAGAGGCACTCATGCATTCATTCAGCCAGGGAACACTAATACAATGCCTTAGTAGCTTGTCTGATCTGGAGTAAAAAAAAGGCATTTGGCAAAAATTGTTCATAATGAACTTACAACATATTCAAGTGTATCTTCAATATCATAACAATGTGATTATTATCGTGAACTTACAACATATTCAAGTGTATCTTCAATATCATAACAGCATGATTATTATCATAAAATTTTCAATAGTCAGAGTTCAATTAATTCTGTATTTTCTATCAAAGAGAAAAAAATACATTTTTATGAAGTAAGCCCTCCACAAAATGATGGAACACTGATTAAACAAATTGAAAATCTTTACTTGTAGAAAGAGCTCATGGTTTTAATTCTGTTTGATTAGATCTAGGAAAGAACAGGGAAAGAAGATTCCTGTTAAGAATGGGGCGTGTCTAAAATCCACAAGAATTTACCACTGAAAGGGACTGCCTAGGACAACCAAACAGTTGATACACAGATTAAAAAAATCCACACATGGGAAGGCTCTTCATATGCTGTAAGCTGTAAAACACTTTCCAGAACCAAACCTTAAATATCTAATAAAACATTAAAGGTTACAGCTGCAATGTACCAAAGGAAGAGAGTTTAAAAGGGAGAGAATTTCAAAGTTTCACCAAAGTCTTAGGGTCCTGCAACAGCTGGGATCTGTTAAATTAAATTCCTGGAAATTCTAGGGAGCTTACCACATGGAAAGCCTATCACTTGTGAAGTTCTACACTTCATTTCCTGATTCCTGTAACAAGATCCTTTGTGACGATCTGTTTCTTCTTGTTGTGGGAATTTCTTTATTCCCTGTGTCATATACAACTTTCACAAGTTTATACATTGTTCTCCCTACAGTAATGAATTAATACATTGAAAACAATTGGTCCCAGGTCTACTCCTTAAAAAGAAAAAATTCACTGTTAACTTCTCTATCCTGAGAATAACCCTGTTTGCTGCAGTCTTCCCTCTGGCTGTGCTCCTGAACTGTCTTAGAACTCCCAGCACCTGTCCTACTATCGCTGTTCCACCCAGCTCCCGCAGGGCACTGTACCAACAAACTTAAGACTGCAGCTGAGCATTAAAATCCACTCCAGTAGTTCTAAGAAATCCATTAGCTCACCACCTCTGACATGACCTTCCTTTGATAAAACTGTGTTGTGATTTATTTTTCCTGCCCTCTGCCTACCATTTTATTCTTTCCTTCAAGACTTTGCTGTTCCTGCATCCCATGCAGACACAGCAGTCTGTGCGGCAGACTCTGGGCTTTGCATTGGGATCCTCTGGGGACAAGGTCCAGAATGATCATGGAACTCCTAGGAACCTTCTGAGAAACACGAGGGTGCTTGCTGCTTTCAGGCAACGATGAGATAAGGGGAGCCATGACTGTGTGGGCCCCAGGAAGCTCTAGCCACTTCTAATGAGCATGACCAGATGCCCTTGACCCAAGATGCCTGGAGCCTTTGTTGCAGCCACCTTCTGATTATAGAAGGTCAAGAACCCTTTCAGCTTGAGCTCAGAAGAGGCCTATGGAAGGGCCAGGCCCAGAGCACAGCTCCCAGAGACAAGCAGCAGCACAGCAGGTGGAAGAGAGTGGAAGAGAGAGGCAACTGTGTTCAAGCCAGCATAAATGGTCCCGGGTATGGCCATGACACTCCACAGAGTAGCTTCCCAGCAGCTTTGGAGCATCTGACCCTGCAAGCAGCTGTGTGGTACTTTAGCTGCTGGCTGGGTTAAACCACAACAAGCACATCATCTACCTAGACTTAAGCACAGCTCTTGACATTGTCCCATAAGATTCTCACAGAGAAGCAAATAGAGCATGAGCTGGACAAGCAGACAACGAGGTGGACTGAAAACTGGCTGAATGGTTGGGCCCAGAGTGTGGCAATCACATGGAGGTCAGGTCCCTCTGGCCAGTAGCTAGCAGTGCACCGCAAGGGCACTCAGCGGGTTTGCTGGGGACACAAAACTGGGAGGAGTGGCTGATACACAAGAGAGTCGTGCTGCCGTCCAGAGGGACCTCAACACAGGCTGGAGAAATGGCTGACAGGAACCTCATGCAGTTCAACAAGGGGAAGTGCAAAGTCCTGAGCTAGGGAAGAACACCCACCATACACCAGTATGTTCTAGGGGCTGACCAGCCAGAAAGCAGTTTGGCAGACACCAGACTGAGCATAAGCCAGCAGCACGACCTTGTGGCAAAGAAGGATAATGGTATCTGGGCTGCATGAGGTGAGTGTTGCTACTGCAGGTCAAGGGAGGTGATCTTTCCCCTCTATTCAGCACTGATGAGCCCATAGATAGTGGGCCAGGTGCAGTTCTGGGCACCCTAATTCAAGAGACATGGACACACTGGATAGTGTCCAGCAAAGTGCCATGAAGGTGATTAAGGCACTGGAGGATCTCAACATGAGGAAAGTCTGAGTGATTTGGGACTGTTCAACCTGGAGAACAGAAGGCTCAGAATGGGGGAATCTCATTGATGTATATAAATCCCTGAAGGGAGGGACAAAGAGGATGGAGCCAGGCTGCTTTCACTAGTGACAAAATCAGAGGCAACGGACACAAACTGAGACATAGAAAGTTTCATCTGAACAATAGGAAACATTTTTTTAACTCTGATGGTCACCAGGCACTGGCACAGGTTGTCCAGGGAGTCTGTGGATATGCTAAAACACTGTCTGGACATGGTCCTGGCAACTGGCTTTAGGTGTCCCTGTCTGAACAGGGGGTTTGGACCAGATGACCTCCAGAGGTCTCTTCCAACTTCAACCATTTTGGAATTCTCTGAACGAAAACACTACAAACATTACTGATGTCCTGCATATAGTTACCTCAGACAACGCAATGGACATCTTCAGATACGGCTAACAGATTTAAAGCCATACCTTGTGCTTTAGAGTAACAGTTTAGGTTTCAGAATGCTCCTATAATCCATAGTTATGTCTAAACTGCCTTGAAAAAGAGTGTTTTTCTGGGACTTGGCATTAGGCTTGTGATGTCGATTTGAAATCTTTTCAGTGCAAGACCTAAAGCACAAGATTTGGAAAGAAGAAATGTCTGGTTGATGTGTCCTACATATCTAGAAGTTTTGATACATGTCAGTAGCTCAAACTATTTTACTACTCTGCAACAAAGTTGATTTCTGTCAGTCACAATTTGGAACTATTTTCCAAGCTATGACAGTGTTTAGAAAGTTATTTTCATGTACACCATTAGCCTACTGCCAGTCACTGGGAGCAAACA
Source organism: Falco peregrinus (assembly GCF_023634155.1). NCBI lineage: Eukaryota > Metazoa > Chordata > Aves > Falconiformes > Falconidae > Falco > Falco peregrinus. The sequence goes on from NC_073723.1 coordinate 73,212,618, forward strand.
GGCTCAGAATATGCCAGTGGCAAATAAAAATTCTTAAGAAAAAGGGTGGTAATGAGGAATGTTATTAAATTTACCAGGTCACATCTCTCAAGGACACTTTCTCACTCAGATAAAAGACATTCTGTTCAACGATGCAGGGCACTTATTGCCTATGAATGACCTCTACTCTGTAGCTGAATGTGCACAGACCGTTTCCTATAAAAAGCAACAAACCTAAGCTAAGGTTCTCTCTCTGCTTTCTCCCCATTTCCCATATCATAATCGTATGACTTTCCCATAATCCCATGGCCTCTAAATATTTACCAGGACCCAGAAGAACCATACTAAATTTAGTACTCCTAAAGGTTTTGAACACCACTGGAGTCTCACTGTAACTTTGACAACTTCTCTCTGTTTCATTTCCATCATATTATCATCATTTTTGCAAACAAAGGAAATACAGCATGGAAAAACTCTCCTGGCAAGCATACACCTAGATCTGCTACATGCCCCACTCACTCATGTTGGAGGTGAACGATCTTCTCAAAACCATAGAAAAAGTTTTCGTACTGGCTTTCAGACTCCCATCACACAAAATCTTCACTCTGCACTTTGAGTGATGTCCAGTAAGTCTCCATGAAAGTTAAGTTTCCACTTTTCCAAATGACATGAGAATTGCAGAAAAATTATAACCACAGAGCCTGAGTCACCCTGCAAATGGAAGCTTAGCTTTGGGCAGATGAGCCGATCCACGACAGTGGAATGACTGCTAAAGATCACGTGCAATGGAGAAGGCAGAAACTTGGCAGGGGGATAAGAGAGGACTGCCACTTTCATCAGCAGCCTGCAGTTAAAGGGGGGGAGTAAATAAAACATGAAACTGCACTGGAAGCCAAACTATGTGGAGATCAATCTGGCTGCTCCAGACAAATGAACAAAAGACTGGCCAGATGTTAACAGCTTACATTCTTACTTTTCTGGGCGACTGCCTGCTTGAGCCATATGCTCCAGAGTGGTCTACATCACCAGTTCACTCAGATCCTCAGTACGACACGGCAGCACAGATAATCAGAAGATGCATGGCATTGTGTTAATGATGGGGCAGATGCATGTTTTGGGGATGACTGAGAATATGTGAAAAAGTCTCAGAAGAGCTGTGTTAATCCTCATCTTGGACTTTTTTTTTTTCTACACAGTAAATTAATAATGTGTAAAGAAGGCAGAATTCTGACTGTGTGACAGTATGTATGTTCTACATTTCTAGATTTGAAGTCTAAGAGGGATGACTGATGTCTTTTCTTAAACACTTTTCTTAGGGAAAAGCTATCTCTAGCCCCAAAAAGGTTCCACTGTCCTCACAGGGCACAAGAGGTTCTGCGATCTGTTGAAACTGAATCCTGAATCACTGCAAAACAATCTAAAAGCAATAATGAAGACAGAGAAAATACAATATAGATTTTGGTGGACACAACCAGAATAATACAGAAAAAAACCACCACAGTTCTTGGGAAGAGATCAGTTTTTTTAAACAAATCCCAGTAAATAAATGTATCCGTGAACATGCAGCACTGAGGAAAACACACAGGAACACTTAAAAATTACTCTCACATCCTGAGCTAATTCGGGCTTTAATCTTTCATAATGACAGTGATAGGAGACAGGCATATTTTTGAAATCAAACTTAAGGAATGGCCCCAGTCCTGCACATGCTGACTTCAAGCAGTTTAACAACTGCTTTATCTTCTTGACTCCAGTGCTTGCAGATTACCTTTCACGGGGAATGGATTCTGTTAAATTTGCATACTCTTCCAGGAAGGTTCATCATTTCAAAAGACATTCTATGACATTTCCAGGGTTTTATTTTAACCTCTTAGCAATTAAGACCTTGAATTTTAATAAATTGTTTCAGAAATGGTTATTTCAGTGAAGGGAGCTTACTCTCTTCTGATTTGGACAATATCACATTTTCCTAGCACTCATCTACATCATGTGCACAATGGTGCCCACTTTTAAATTTCATCACTGCACCACTGATTTTAATTTGAAAATATCCTGCAATTGCCTGATGAATGGAAGATAATTAGATACTCAATCAAAACTATTGCGTGGGGGAAATTTTTGCAAGTTAAATCACTGTTTAGAATCATATTTCATCCTTTTATTTTCATTTTCTAAAAAACAAGCACCAAAGCACAGCAAAACCCAAAGAAGAATTAGGACAATGCTGTGGTATAAGCAATAAAATTTCAATGTGCAATGCTAACATCTGTTACAACAAGCATTGTCTTGGAACACATTTTCAATATAATCTAAATGGGAATTTTCTTCTTTGAGTCTGGATCAGTCTTTGTTTCAGATAAAGGGATGATTTTTATATCAGATCCGTCAGAGAACTCTTAAATATATGGAGTTTGTCAGCCAGGAGGTATTAGATGTATAGAAGGTACTGATGATTCCACTCATTTATCTTGTATTGCAAACACCAGCCTATCACACATGCACAATATAAGGTTTAAACATGCTAGAATGGCGACCAGTTATCTAAAAAATTCTTAAATCTGATTTGGTTTTGTTGAAGACACTTGGATTTTAACAAGGACACAACAATATAATACCACTGCATAGCTAATTCTCTGCCAAGTGATGTTCTAGCCTCTTTTTTTAAGTTAAAAAAACGTAAGAAATGTATTAGGGAACAGAAGCAAATGTGAAAAATATTGAACAATGTATTACTGCCATATGAAAAAAAGCTTCCTAGCATGGATGACATTTGCGCAACAGGCCAAAAAGACACTTATGCATGCCTTTCCGAAAATTCCAGCAAGTGACCACCTATATTTTATATGCCTGAACATCTTCCTTTCAGATTCTGAAATTTCTTACTGAAAGAAATGCCTGTCTCTTCCATTTTAAATTGCTACAGTGATCCGTCCTCCTTAAACCACTTACAAACACTAGCGAAGATACAGTTTCCCATTTATATGAATAGTATTTTGTGATATTAGTTGAAGTCATTATCAGAGACTGCCTTTCTGTCATGATCTTAAATGTATCGACTTGAATTCTAGGAAAACGGAATTGTAAGACAGAACAGGGGAATTCATTCATATTCGTAGGATGAAGAGAACTTGAAGTTGTTCCTAAGAATTTGCTGCAGAATTCAGGCAAGAACTGGCAATAGGGCAATATGAAGATCTCTGGCACATCTATGCCTGTGCTTTTGCTTTACAGGAGAACTTCGAAACCACAAGTAGGACAGAGTCTCCATATTTCAGCTTATTGAATTCACTAGAAATCTCTCTGGTAGAAGAAGATTGGGGCTTCTTGAGATCATGAAAAACACCAATCAAACAAGTGATTTCTTCATAACAAGTGAAGTTTGTTTAAATATAGACTCTTTTGCTACGATTTTTACATCAGTAGTTCACAGCTTTCAAAGTATACATCCACACTTGGTGAAAATTTGCTTTTGTTTTTCTTTTAAACCAATGAAGACAAATAAAACCCTCTTTGTTTGATACAGGATATATTTCAACAAATCCTTAAAGAATATTTAAGGCCATATTAAGGCATCTCAAGCATCCTCCAAACTCAGGAAGAACAGACCATGTCAATAGCTGTCCAGTAACAATGACCAAAACTTTTGCCTCAAAACCTTCATATTAGTATTTTAAATAACATCTAACAATTTATTTTATTACCAGTCAGCTTTATAAATATTAGTGAACACTGGACAGAAGTTATCTGTTTATTTTGTCCTGACTATAGCAACCTATGTCAAGAGAAGACTGCTCCTTCCTCAAAAGCAGCTAAGCACAGGGAGATGGGAGAAATTCCTGGGTGGAACCAGCAAAGGAAAGACATCACAGAGATCTTTTCATTTCCTTTAGAGAAAAAAAATACGAACCAGTAAAAAGAATCTGAAAGGCTTTGTGGAAAGAATGAAATTACACAGAAAACAGACAAAAAGATAGATAGAATACAGGAGGAAGACAGAACACCTTAAAAAAATAAGAAAAATCAGAAGAGACAGTTTGCAAAAGTTCTACAGTTAAACAGTGACATTTGTAATGTCTCAGTTTTCCTGCTTACTTTTTTTACTCTTTTTCTTTTACTGCCTGCTGTGTCTTATCTTCTGCCTCTCCCACTTTTCTGCTCTCAAAGTTGATGGTACAGGGCACCTTCTAGGATGAAATCACTAGGTGCTATTCAGAACTTCCAGTTTAAACACTGATGTTACCTGGAGAATTTGATGCTTCCAAGATCATTCTTAGAGAAAAATTAGTATTTTTCTTGCTGCCCTAAAACCTGTTGGAAACTTTGATGGAGGGTAGAAGTCTCTGCTCTTCTGTCTTTCCTCAGAAGCCAAGCCTGAGAAGGCAGAGCGTAATCACATCTTGAAGTCCGCATAGTGTATACCTACAGCCATCAAAAACTGGTGTCTCAAGCTTGCTTTTTGGCTGAAATTTGAAAGGTCACCAGGTATTTCTTTTCCCTGCCTAATACATCTCAGCCCCTCAGTAACTGTCTCATTGCATCTGCTTACCCAACGAATTTTCATCAGAACTGACCACTAACTCGGGTCCTAGTTTGCAGACTCCACAGTGAGAGTGCAAGGCTACGGTAAATAAACTTCTAGAGTAATAAGACTTCTGCCCTGCTTTCTCTACAGGAATAGAGATATACTATTGGCTTCTTTTTCCAGTATTACATTTTCTGGGATGAGAACTGGAATTTATAGATGCTAATGCTTTCAAGTTAGGTAAAATGGACCCTGACAACCAGCTGATTTTTGAAGTAGATGTCAGTGTACAAAATGCAGTACAACCTTAAGAAATCCTAAGTGTGTTAATCATGCCAGCCAGAAAAAGTACTATTTTGTCCACTTACAAGGATTTTTTCCTCTTTATTTTTTGTCACAAAGGTATTTTTAGGCTATTAAACTCAATGAAGATTGTGACAGAGTCACAAGAGAGAATGCTTCATCTTTTATTTTTCATATTGTTAATATATTTCATTAGCTTACTGCACACTTCTCATTTTTTCTGTCTTTTTGAAATGCCACCTACACTGATAAAATTGCATTAGGAGTTCTCAATATTTCCAGGAAGAAGCACAGAAATCACATAAAAGGATGACTATTAAGAAGCAGAGGAAAACAAAGAGTCACTTGAGATGATCAGAATTTAACTTGTTTTAAAAACAATTCCAGACAAGATACTCAGTGGGAGGGAAATATATATATATATTTTAAATCTAGAAATATAATGAATATGCCACCAAATGTGAAGTTAAAGTGCAGTTCCACTGAATTAAAATTAACATTACAGGAGCAAAAGAAAATGACCAAAGCCAGTCTAAGGGAAGTGTCCTATCACAAAACAAGGAAGCCAGAATCCCTCCTGGCGTACCAGTGTAATCAAGGGCCAACTTTCAGTTTGAAACATATTATGAACCAAAAAGTGTGTACAAATAAAATTAGTATTTTACTGTTCCTTCCTGCATATTTCTCAAGTAAGGTAAGCTAGAATTACTGATTAACAAATACAGCGTTACCTGAAAACCAGTACAGGATTACACATTCTTCCATTTCACAGTCACATTATGAAGCCTTTACATCTTCTACAATACTGGTGGCTCCAAATATTTTGAGTTATTGATAGTTAAGTATGATTTCATTTCCATGATTCTGCCCACCAAAACATGGAACATAGCAAACAGACCACAGGAATATTGCTTGGTTTGCCTAACTCAAAATACAATCCCAAACAGCTACTGCTAGACAGCCACAAAATTGAAGGCACCAACTGCTGCATAATTTCTGATCAACTGAAAGCTCACCTGGGAACTGGAAACAGGCATGGTCAGGACTTTACTGAGAACTGTGTGCAACAGTCTTCAGGGGTGATAAACATTAAAGCTAGCCTTGCTTTCAGCAGTGTGTTGGACCGTACGATCTCATGAGGTCTCTTCCAACCTAAATTACCCTATGATTATATACCATAGCAAATACTTAAAACTGAAAACCCTGAAAATATTTTGTAACCTCATTTATAAACCTTTGCCACAGAATTGTTAACTTTTGAAACTGAGGCTTCTCCCAGAGGATGAGAACAGGGCGGCAATCCACAAAATCTAGGACACAGAGCACAAGAGGTATGAACTTGTCCTAGTTAAGTAACTGAACTGAAGACATTTGTATGTTACCCTTATACCAAGACAACTTATAGACTTCAAACATTAAACTAATGGAAGAGACATTTCTGGTTGTACAAACAGACCTGAATAACTCATACAGAATGCTAACAGTGATCTGCGCTATTGGCAACCATAGACTTCTGGTCATTTAAAAAGTCATAATCCTTGAGATCCAAGCAACACCAAGAAAGGAAGCCTCCAGCCATGCTAGCAGTATCAGATATACAGATATTTTCCATATGTTTTAAGAACTGAAAGCATGCTGGTATAAACATCTCTGTTCTCTCTTCCTAGCTTTTGCCTCTCTGTGTGACCTGAAGAATGAGGAAGATGTAACATTTATTTATAAGAAAGAGGTTTTCCACCAAGTGAAAGGAAATGTGTGATAACGCAGTCTCCATAGGAAGGTTTCCCAAGGAAAATGGCTGACACAGAAGCAAGAGATCCTCTGTAATTCTGGCCTCCAGAGGTAAACCAGAGTAAGACTGATAATCTAAGCAATTGAGACAACTGTCTCATTACAAGACAAGGTAAACCAAAGCAACAGCTTTATGACTTCCAGGGACAGATAACTTGCACATAAGTTAGATGACCTTTAATTATCTGGACATAAGATAATAGTACAAATTGCAGAGAGACAGGAGACAGTGATCCAGCTAAAGAAAAAGTGATCAGCCCCCCTAAAAAGAAGTTTAATTGCATCTCTTCAGCTGCCATCTGAGTTCCTGTTGACTAAATTATAGCTGTATTAAGTCTTCTTTATATAACATGAACAAGAAGGCAATATCTATTGCCACATATTTTTAGGTGGAATGACAACTGGAAGAAATTAAGATAGGTATGCAAATTGTTGTAATTTTTTTTTTAAAGAGGTCTGCCAAACTGATACAGTCTTCCTGGGAGATGGAAAAATAAAAGAGAAAATTGCTCTGTCTTGTTGCTAAAAGTAAAACCACCTGAGTTACTACACAGACTTCTCTGAAGACCCATTTATTTCTGCTTATTTCACTTTATATGAGAGTAAACAGAGATGACAGTTACTTCTGGTCTACTGGTTTGTAATGCATTTTGAGTATAGAAAAGAAGAATCACATCCTAAGCTTAGTGGAATTTTACAACAAAGAGATAAGTTTTAGATGCTTTTCAACAATTTTGTCACTTTCAAAAAATGTTAGAAGGATAGTTTTGGCTTATGTTCCTTTAGAGGGAAAATTATGGTTTCAGTCAATGTACAGATTTATACCAGCACCTGGAAGTCAATAACAGGCCCTAGTGGTTCCTCCTCTAGAACTTCCACCCACACCTTTAGTCCTGTGTCTTCAGTCTCTGCCATCGACCCACCCAACAATCACTAGACATGACTGTGACCTGGGGATTGATTTCCCAGCTTGGCCTTGGACCTGTCTCGCAGCCATGGGCTTCCTTGCCTGATGGTCTGCATGCTTGGCTGAACCTGGGCTTGCTCTCTGGGCTGGTCCTCCTCCCTTGCAGTGGGGCTGGGCTCTGCCTGGCCATGGCATATTCTTCCCCCTCTGCTGCTGGTGGCTCCCATCACTCATTGCTCCTGTACAGCCAACTAGTTATTTTCTCCAGTTTTTTCTGTGCTTTCACTGTCTGCACAGGGAAGGGAGAAACTGCACGGAGCTGAAAAAGGAAGGATGGAGCTCTAAAAATGTCAAAGACTCTGGGCTCAACAGGCTCTATAAAAATCACCTGAATTCAAGGAATTTTAACTGGACCTTGCATTACCAGAAAGTTTTAATGAATCACACTAAATTGAGTTTGCAGTCTGACACAGAGGGTTGTTGCTCTACCTTTCAGGAGAAATAGAAATACTTTGAACTCAAGTGCAGCAATCTAAAAAGTCCTTGAAAGCTGCAGTTTTAACATTTCTTAAGCGACCCTGACAGACATGAAATCCATCCCTCTGTCCCAAAGGAATAACAAGAAGCCCTATGTCACGTTTGTTTAGTCTTGTCTTAACAAACCCTATATGATGAAGGTACCTACCTACAACATACCCAGACTATTCCACTGTTTTCCATTTCTAATCTTTCTTGTAAAACATGTTTCCAAATTACTGAACTTTCCTTATAGACATCTCTGATCTACTTCCTTCTTGGACAATACTAGACCTGATGTTCCAACTTGCACCTAATGAGAACTAGTGTTGAAGTTTACTCTGGGTGTCTTATGTGTCAACACTGCCTTACATTGGGGGTGGAGAAATGAAAGCAGTTTGCTTCCTTTCTACTTTTTACAGTAGGTCAAGCAGTTTGACCTTCTCGACCCTTATCCAGTTTGTGGTTCACTACAGCGTTTATCCTTCTCTGGAGATTGGCTGCCTAGATAGCCATTTAGCACTTTTTCACTTAAATATTATTTATAGTAAAACCTTTCTCTACTTGTCAAGATCTTTCTGAAATCTAATCCTGTCCTCTGCAAAGTGCTTGCAGCTTTTCCCAAGTAGGTCTCAGCTGCAGATTTAATAAACATTTTCTCTATTCCACTATCTAGAGAAAACCTTATCACTTTCTAGAGAAAACCATTTGACAGAATCCCATCCTTCTTGTGTGACAGTTAACCACTGATAACTACTTTTTGAAATTATAGTTCCAGGCCAAACAAGGATAAATCATATCATACTTTTTGGTGACTTTTTTCTTCAGCATTTGTTTTAAAAATAAATATTCAATTGATACAATGTCAATTAACCTTGGTGGCAGGAATATTGCTTAGAGACTGCATCTTCCTCAAGACCAAGTTTCCCTGCTTTTCTTTAGGAACACCTTTAACATTTTTATAAGTCATAAAACATCACACTTATCTATCCCATCTCCTTGAGACCTATTATCCTGTCATAGAGGGAAATTAGATTGCTTTACATGATTTATTCTTGACAAATCCATTTTGGCCATTGTTTAGCATCTTTTTATCTTCTGAGTGATTCCAAACAGATTATCTGCTCAAGTGTATCTCCAGGAATTAAATTTAGCCTGACTGATCTGTAATTCCCTGGGTCTTTATGTGTTTTTTTTTGGAAAGACAGACACAAAGGTTTCTTCCCTCCCCCTACAATTCACTTACTTTTTATCCTGTAATTCTCAAAGCCCTTATAAGGGAAGACTCTAAGATTTCTTAAGTAGTCTGTAGTGAATTAATTGTGCCAGACAATTTGAAAATATCTGACTCATCTAAGCAGACTGTAACCTGTTCTTATCCCTCTTCATTAGTTTTAATTATGCTAGTCTTCATAACACAGTCAGCCTTTTTCTTTTAATGAATGCTGAGGAAGGGAAAAAAAAAAACAAACCACGAAACTGGCATGCTTCTATTACTTTTGCCTCTCATCAATTAACAGGCCAATTCTTTCCCGTGTCTTGCTCTGATTAATTACTTTCTTTTAAATAATCTATTGTTAAAACTGTGCTTAATGCACTTGGTCTATATATTATTACAATTTCTATGACCAAAATGTTGCTCATAGTGAAGCTCAGAGGATCTGGAGGATGCATCGTATGTGATCTTATCAACACTGGGGACTTCAGTCATTTCTCTCAGTAAGTTCTTCCACTGTTTTCAGCCATAGACCTACCACATTTTGTCACTCAATGTTCAGACTGATGCTTATAATACATCAGAGCGTAAAAGGAACACAATAAAATGAGATTTATTCTCTCTTTAAAGGGAACCAATGTCAGGATACAAACCTTCTTCAAAATCATACATTTTGGCAAGTCAAAGAGCATGAAGGAAACTTCGCTACAAAAAAACCCAAACTGTTTTTTTTGCACTTGGGTGCAATGATCTTGAGTATGAAAAACAGACAAGGGAAAGCATGTGTAGTTTTTAATATGGACAGTCAAATAAACCCCAAAAAGGAATTAAGTTTATTCAGTACAGCAAATGTGACCTAGTGAGACAAAGCCAAACAAGACTGAAACAGTAGGTCTGTTGGGGTTTTTTTACTTAATTGCTACTAACAGAAGAACTAGCTCCTTGGACGCATGAGATTAGTAGCGCTCTCTGTGTACTGGAAATTAGGTAAATCTTACCTCAGAGAACCTTTGTACATCCTGGGTTAAAGTTCCTACTCTCTTCCACTGATAATATTTGAGTAACTTCAAAATTGCTGGATTCACTGCGTTATCAGATGGCACTGTCCGGAAGAAATAAGGATATTTTTTCTTATCAGCCAACTCTGGCGTTGTTGCTGCAAATGAAAGCTGAAAAAAAAAAAAAAAATCAAACAAAAAAAATGAAAGTCACCATAAGTCATCAGGCAGCCAGAACAGAAATTTTGCTCTTCTCAGTGCAACAAGACACAATCCATGCATTGAAGTCATTAGAATTTTAATTATCATACAGCTTGGGAGTCCTACTAGCATCATTTACCCCTTTATTTTTAAAGGCCTGTTTGAAATACCTTAGCTCTACAAACTGCCTGCTACAAATTAAGCTAGGGAATTTTCAAAGTCAGTGGTGCAAAATCCTCTGAGATTATGCATTTTACACATTGCACAGAAGGAGAGCTCTAAGGAAGTAAATCTCTATGATGAAGTCCCCATCAACTTCCTTCTGTTCTCTTCATAAAAGTTGAGAATAGCTCCAAGGGGATATTCTCAAACTCGTATGTCTTTAAATTAGAAGGTGAACCTCTAGTAGCACTTCTTCCTATTTTCAGGTAATAAAACAGTTTTAGGTAGCAGAGAAAAAGAAAATAATTATGGCATCCAAGGCTACAGCTCAGAAGTTTGCCTGGCTCCCAGTTTTCTCCACTGAAGCAGCCCTGTGTGATTTCTGTTATCAAAGGGGACTCAGTGGCTAATTCTACACATCTGAAAACACCAGAATTTGTACAGAGTTTGAGAGTGCTTATAACAAAAGAAAAGAGGAAACCTTTTAACACACACAAACACACACATGCACGCAAACAAAACTACCCTGAATTCTTCTGCTCAAGTTAAAGGCAGCATATTTTTGTGAATGATTTTCAGGCAATGTTATGAATAGACCCCTGCAAATTCAGTTTTTGAAAATTCTCCTATTCCAAAGATACTTGTGGTCATTCCCTCAGGTATTTTTTAGGTTTCTAGGAATGTGTTTCTCAAGCATTTTTTTTTTCAGCCATGCATAGCAGCTGAGGGTTCTTTTTTAAAGCACTGATTTAACGCAAATTCATTTGAGTATCAAAAAATATGCTCCCTAATACAGTTAAGTCTTTCAAACTCAATAAAGAGTTAGAAAATGTAGGTGAATTCAAGCCTATATAAGTACATCCAATCATAGTATTAAATTTACACTTTATTCAATCAAGCATTCAGTATATTTGGGCTAGATAGCCTTTTCTGAATTTCAGAATAGGCAAGTTTAATCTGAAATAACAGTTCTAACTTTTTCTTCATGTCTATGAAATCTAGATTTAGCTTGACAGTGACAGAACTCATTCTCTGATTTTAGACTCACAAAGAACATACTGCATTGCTACAACTGCCTGAATATAGGGCTTTTTTTTCCTAATTAAAACCCCTGAAACCCAAACAACTTAAACTGTACATAACTGGACAGCTTACACTATACCTGTTTCTTCATCAGTCAGAAGCTAGAGAATTATTTTAAGACCTTCTATTGCCATGTAATTCTTTTAAAATACTTTGATTATTTATTAAAATTTATGTATTAATGTATATTAATATAAATGAATAATTTTCTAATTATTTATTAATTAAAAATTTTATTATAGCAACTGGGATTTTATTAGATTTTATGAAGTAATTACAGTATGAAGCATTGTAATATTGTCATCTGGATTTTCTACAACTATACTGGTTGGCTCACCTAGAACTTCATAGCATTTAGCAACCAGAAATGAGCTTGTGAAGAGTTGATTTCAAGGGAAAAAAGAATAAAGATCTGCCAGGCAGACCTACCCAGCTTTTTTGTCTAGCCTTGTAACACTGAACATCATGCATCCAATGCACAACGAAAGTAGATGGACCTGTGTATCTGACTGAAAAAGAGAAAATTTGACTTGTGAAATCCAGCATGAAGAGGAATGCCTCTCAGCAGCCTGGCTGCTTGCAGCATGGTGACTGCAAAGGACTCGCTTTTCAAGTTATTATGGTTTTGGATCGAATGTAATGTGATTGATCCTTAAGAGCAGCACTGAAATAACAGTAATTTATTTCTAAGACAAGCAAAGTAAGACAAGCAAAATCTGCAAGGTTCAACTAACTCAGATTCACAGATTGAACGGTAAAGTTTTCTGATCAGAAGTACAAAAAGCCTTAGTAACGAGGAGCATCTCTATAGCTGTGAGCTGGCTTTAGGACAAAGATCTGTGATATAAGCAAGGCAATTCAGATGTGTCCTTCGACATTTTAGTGACTTTTTTAAAGTGCCTAAGTTAGTATCCTAAGTGCCCAGATTTTCTTGAGAAACAACGAAGCAAAACCTTACCTGTCTTCATTGTTTAAAGAAAGATGAAAACTCCTCATAACAGATTTCTCAGCCATGTAAAATGAGACTAGATGACTCCAGGCTCATATAATACTAATGACATCTGAATTACAAAAGAACATTCTTCTTCATTTACTTTTTGAAGAAAGGTTTTATTAAAATATAAAATGGGAAAGTTTCATGCTCGAACAATTCTTAGCATGTGGGATATGTTCAGAGGCCTTTCTTTCAAGCATCACACATACCATGGCTGGTCTCATTAAAATGGCAAAGCGATGCAGAATAAGACACTCACAAGAGATGGATGAATAACCTGAAATAGTTGCAGCAGCCATTTTTAATTTTTTTCCTTCTTCTTCTTTCTCATAGATGTTAAGCCATTTAAAATATTTAACTTTTCACAAAACCATCCCTATGAGGGTCTGGGGGCACGCAGTGAACTTAACCCAATAATCACTGGCAGTCAAGATTGATTTGAGAGGCACAAAGAGGGAAAAGGAAAAAGAAAAACTCATTATATTTTAAAAAGTGGTAATAAAAAGATCATGTTAATAAATTGACATAATGTAGGTTTACTGGAAAAGTATGTGATATAGCACAGCTATACAGAAATCTCAGTAAAACATTCATAACAAACTTTAATCTATGTGGTGAAATAAGACCACAACACAGTACACCCACACATGCATTGAGATGGTACAGTCCTTGTTAACTGAACATAAAACCTCTGTATTTTAGAGCTAAAGTTGTTTACTCATGAGTAATTTGAAACTTGAACCTACCGAATAGCAAACTTTTCATAGTTTCTTCGCCTTATTCTACAGTACTGAAAGGCATAGAGATCTAGTTCTGGGTTTTGTTACAGGAATTTCTTTTTATAACTTTTAGTTATTTAGTCAAAAACCTGGAAAAATAGCAATCCTACTGCTCAAATAACTCTTTGCAAACCACAAGTACTATTTTTCACATTACTGTATTTGCAGAGCATACATATTCATGCATTGCTAAAAACATTTTGTTACACATGTCACATTGCTGCCTCGCTGCATACAGAAAGAGTGTAAGATAAACAAGTTATAAGCGAGATTATAACTCAGCAATAAATTCCTGTGGGGTGTAGGATGCCATTCTTTCAAAGAAAATTATTTTATATAACTACTAAAGGTGACTACCAAAAGTCAAACTTCAAGAAGGGATGAAAGAATTATTTTTTTTCAAATTGCTTTATAATGGAGGACACAGTGGATGTATACCAGGTAATATCTCATAATTGTGTGTGTGCATATGCAAACAGGCTCTGTGTGTGTATATGTGTATGTAGATCTAAAAAAAATACCATTTATATATGCATATACACTATATATATATAATCAGTTTGAATACAGTAAGAAAAACTGAAGCTACTTCTCAGGTTATCCCTGAGAAAACTTTCTTTAGAGTATCTGCTTATAATTTGATACAAATTGTGAGCAACTTCCTCTGAACTTAAAGTGAGTGTATGCAGGGAAACATACATCAGCTATGACTCAGATGGAGATTTCAGAGATGAAGTTTACAACTTTTAAATAGAAAATAAGAACATTTACCATTTAAATAAGAATATTAACTATAGTACAAAATGAGAACCAAACAGACCAAGGTATTGAAAAACAAATGTTTATTTCTTCATAAAAACCATAATTTAGTAAAAGTTCTGCTGCCATATCATAATTAAGTCTGCTCAAATTTTAAAATGAACGACTTGAACACCTAAAATTATTTCTATTGCTTTTGTGTCATCACTATATAAGTGGATTCCAGTTAGCATAAGTTTCATCAGAATGCATTTTGTCTCCACACGTTAAAGAAAAAAAAAAATAATCAATAATGTGAATACATACAGGCAGTATGAAAGGAATCAGTACAAAAGGACTTTTAAGTATGTCACCTGAAGCTCATTTACATATACAATGTTTAGCTTACTACCGTGTTCTCCCTGTGATATTCCATTCAGGCCATATGGCAGCAAAAGCACGTGTGAATGGAGAGGTCCATATAGGGTGGCTGCAAGCCAGTATTTCAGATGAAGTCCCAACCCCGCTAGAGTCAGTGCCAAAACTTCCACCAACTTCCTTAGAGCCCAGATTTCAAGCCTGTGATTTCAGCACCTGGAAATCAGATCTAATTAGTGATATTTACCTGCACCGGTATAACTGTAACTCTGTAGGTTATCCTGACATTTTGTATTATGCCTAGACTCATATCTGTATTTGTGCAGATTCTTCTGTTTGAAAGACACAGACCTGGCTCAAGAGTGAGCCAAGCAGTTGTACTTCATTGCTAGCAATGGAGAAGCAGAGCAGAAACACAGCTAATGACTTTATCTTACCCTGTGAACAGAAAGGAAGCAATGAATAACTGTTCCAGAATGAGTCCGAAGCAGTATAATTCAGGAAATGGTGTGAAATAGAAAAACAACAAAACATTAAAAATTATATAGAAAGGACCTGGTAGTATTATGTGCGTGAAAGAGTGTCTTATGGTAAAGAGTTGTGAGACCACAAAATGTAGGACGGTTTTGTACTTCAAAAAAAGAGTCTTGGAAAATACCCGATTCTGAAAAAGCCACTGAGACAAATTTTACTTTCAGAATTAAAAAAACACCCAACCAAGCATTATTCTGCAGAAGTCAAGGAAATTTCTTTGGCTTCACACTGAGAGTGAAAGTAGAATTTGATAATGGAGAGGTCAGAAGTGGAGACAATGTTATAGAACTATTATGGGAAATGCTTCAGCCTAATATGACAGATGGCCAGGTTAAGGAATTTGCACTGGTAAACTTTGCTGAAAAACATATAGAAGGATTTTATTAAGGAGGTTTGGGGGTCAGGCACATGTTTTGATAAATTAAACTTTCTCCAGAATGATGATACTTAAGGAAACAGGAAAACATTAATTTTGTTGAAAATCCATACAGCTTCATGGAAGGGTTGTAATCAACACTAGACAGAATAAGATTAAAAAAAAAAATGTTAAAGTGTAGAATGTAACAGTTCTGCAGAAAGGGAGTAAAAGCTTGCTCTATAACCCTATATTAAGCTGAAATGAGGTGTGGTAGTTTAAACCAAGGACATCAATCTAAAGTGCTTTCAAGGTAAAGCAAGGGTTCTGCCATTTAAGGAAGTAAGAGTGCATTCCCTTAAAGAAAGTCAGTACAGAAGCTGGAATGGCAAGGTGATAAGCTCTAGCATTTGTTTAAGAAAATAGGATGCAACACTAACAAAGTCAATGGGAAAGATCTGGAGTTATGTAAGAGAGGATGGATATTAGAAACCTGAAACAAAAACCACCATATACAGAGTGTATTATTCCATATAGAAGTCAAGAGGCTGGAAGCTGGAAGGCACCACTCTGCTGTCCCAGGAACAGCAGAGGGAAGGAAAGCCACCAGAAATGGCAAGTAGTTTTCTGGTGTTCAGTTGTTTTATTACGTCTAGGAAGCATTTATGTTTAAATTTTGTCACTGTTGTAATGTACGGAAGTCTGGGAAAAATAAAAGAGCAGAACTATCCCTTGGGTAAACAGTCACCCTCATCTCAGGCAACAGGTCTGTTCTGGAGTCACATTTATTTAAAAGGACTGTACTAGCTAAAGTAAACCAATAACAGAAACCCTTAGCAAAGTTATTGTAGCTCCATAAAGCCCATAGGGCAGGAAACCGCACTCCCTTCAAAGCAGAGTGGCCCGTGGAGCAGAGTGGCTAGAGGATTGGAAGCATCTCCCACCACAAGCTCCCCAGTGGCTCAAAGGAGGCCCCTGACATCTGGCAGGAGGTGCCATATCATCCAGCTTTCTCAATCCCAAATGGAGAATGAGGTGTTGCTCTTGCTACTTGCCTCTCCAAAGGAAAAGGCTGTGAAAGAAAGCTACATGCCGTGTGCTTAGAGTATTATAA
This sequence comes from Falco peregrinus, assembly GCF_023634155.1. Taxonomy (NCBI): domain Eukaryota; kingdom Metazoa; phylum Chordata; class Aves; order Falconiformes; family Falconidae; genus Falco; species Falco peregrinus. The sequence continues at coordinate 73,229,188 of NC_073723.1, forward strand.
ATCGAAGGGGGGAAAGGAAAAAAAAAATGCCTCAGGTAACAGAGTAATCTCCCTTTAATAAAATATCATATGCTAAGACAACAGATTTGTGCTTGCAAATGGGGAAAATTAGCTTATTGAGCACCAGAGAGACTAGCTCAATTTTCCTAGGCTGTACTGTGTTTTTTACAAGTATTTTATTAATGATTCCTAGAAATCTAAATCTGCCTCTGTTGCTGCAAAACTAGTCTGGATGTAGAGAGCTTTTTATATATGGCAGATATCACCTGTATTTCCTATACCTTTTCTAGAAAGTGAAATTATGCTGATAAATCAACATTGCTAAACAGGATATACACTGCTGATTCAATCGATTGTGATATAATTTATTATTATCATAACAAAAGATTGCATGTCATGTATGCTTAGATAAGAAGAAATTATTTTCTGCAAAAGGAAAAAAAAAAGGAAAATGCAAATAATTGTTTCCAAAAAGAAGGCAGAATGTCAGAGAGCTCCACAGAAAATACACTTACAATGGTACAGGGTTGCACATACAGAATCTTATCACAGGAAAATAGCCAGGGTGAAACTCAGGAAGATGATAATTTGTAGCAACGTGTACTTGCGACACCACAAACCCTTCCTTTGTGTGCCTTGCCAGGAGCTCTAATGCTTTGACAAGCTCGTGCCAATAATAACAATACTCAAGTGTGGGCATGTGACGACTTGATGGCCCCTGAAGCTAGGAGGACCAGAATGGAAACTAATGAATAATGAAGAGTTAAAAGATTTGCCTGCTGCAATCCTTGAGACAGCGTTAGATGATGTCATGTAATGAGAGAAACATTATACTCTGAACCCAGAGAGAGAGAATAGATTGAAGTGTAACAGTTAAATTGCATTTTTAATTGAATGGTAATTGACGTTTTGTAAGAAACATTAAAAGACATAAAATATAAATATTTAGGTTAAATGTTAATTCACTACTTAAAGATGAACAGTAACCTTACTACACAAGCCAATTTGCCCAGATGTATGGTCTAAATACCACTGAATTTGATTTTGCCACTAGTCAAGTTATAAATAAATTTTAATATAACAGTGCTTTAGACAAAGAAAATAGTGATATATATAATCAAGAAGATTATTAAAGAGAACCTTAAGAAATACATGATAGCATGTAAAGTAAAAAAGTGATATATTAGACTGCTCCTTCCACCCCAATGCACAAAATGTATCATCTAACCAGCTTTGATGGATGATTTAAAGAAAAGGTATGTAGAAATAAAATTGAAAAGATGGTCACAAACACCTATATATTTGGAAAATATTTCAACATAATAAGAAGCTAAGTGCAGCAATTTCATTGACAAAGGCACTGCATAGATCTTCAAAGCAGGTGAAAGCGACACACAGTAATACAGATCAAGAAACAAAGATGTTTCTTGACAATTTGCCTGCACAGCTGCTGGTGATAAATGCCTGTATATGGACAGTAAAGGAGATGGTTCTGAACCAGACCTAGGAATAAAAGTGGCAACCTTCCCTACTAGCTATACTCTAATCCCCATCCCCAAATGGCACAGGTGATGCACTAACATAAGTTGAAAGAAGAAAGAAGGGGGAGTAAAGAAGAAAATATTAACAAGAAATTATGCTTTTCCAGCACTGGTAAGCCAGCTACATTTTTACCTGTCATAAATACTCTTCAATATTCACTTGAATGAAAGCTCTTGAGACTCCATCGTACTTACATTCAGGAGATTTTATGGGATTGGACAAACTTCAGTGCTATAAGAAATAAAACTAATGATAATTTAAAAAATGTTCTGTTAACTCTGTATGGGATTTCATTATGACAGTTGCAAGAGCAAAATAAAAGTCTGGGAGAATATCTATGATGGCTCACTAGCTGGTACATGGGCAGGATGCCTCATCCAAATGAGGACATAAAAATACACATTGTATTAAACACACTGGAGAAGAATGGATCTCACAGACGAACATCCCTTTCATCATCCATAATATATTACCCATCTGATTAGAACTACTGTTCCTTTTAAAATCAGATTTTTTGCCAAATACTCCTGCCCAATATCATCTGCTGTTACCTTCATTAATTCTGTGTCTGAAATTGCTTCCACTGACTGCCTTTTGGCACCTGGGAGTTTCCAGAAAAAGCACTTCCAGCTGGTCTCAAGGTTGGAAGGCACCCGCCTCCACACTGATGGTATTCCAGTGAATTAATCCAATCACAATAAGACTGATATTCAGCTGCATGCAGTTCTGGAGACATTTCAGGAAGCAATTCTGGCTCCTGAATGAATCAATATTTTTGAGGATAGAAACTGGTTTTGATAATATGAAATCCATATGAGAAGTAGTTCAGCTAAAAGATGTGTGCCTATGGACCAACGTGACAGGAGCACACAGTCCTGTTTGCTTCCTGCTTGGGTAGCCTGACCTACTCCCAAGACAATCTGGTAGGAACTGCAGATGTCTGAATGCAGAAAGTCAGAGCAGACGATAAAGTTCGGCCTTTTGGTGTTAAAATTTTGGACTCCTATAACGTCTATGGGTTATGTTGAAGAAGAGTGACTGAACTGATCCTCAGCTGAAGGGCTTTTTGTCTTCAAGTAATGAAGAGAAAAAACACTAGCTGAAAATTGTAGCAGATTTTCTGAAACAAACAAACAAACAAAAAAAAACCCCTATCTAGACACTAGCATTATTGCTTCACCTGCTTCTTGGGCTGAAAGGTTAAAAAGTCCACCCATCTGTCCACACTAGCCAAAGCCTATAGTTAAGAACTTTGTAGCAAATAATGTGTTAAAGGAATTCCTAGCACAACGTTCCAGGTGAATGGAGAACAGTTATTAGTGTTCAGAGCAGAATAAAGTTACAGATCAAATCCAAGACCAAGTACTGGGATCCATTGCAAGTTTTAATAAATACTGCCTAACAAACCTAACGCATTCACCTTACTTCTGAGACATACCAAGGAAGTACGTCATGGAGTTATGGAGACTTTCCTTCAATTCAATGGCTAACAGTGCAGCCAGTAAAGTTGATAGAGACTTTAAGGTTTATAGTTCCAGTAGGCAGCCAGCTGAACATGAGGCAGAATCATCTCAAACAGATTACCCCACCCAAAAGTCAAAATTCAGCATTAGGCTTAACTTTATTCTTTCACTATTAATGCAAAATCAATAACTGCTATCCCTTTTTCATAGCACAGTTCTTTTGATCATTCATTTGAAAAGGTGTATCACAGTCTGAAGGTACTAAGGAAATAAATCTGGCAATCCTTTAGTGCTTTTCCTACTCTCCAGAAAGTATTTTCAGATCTATAATAAATAATTTACAGCTAACCCAGGTGTTCTGCTTACTGCTAGAGGTTGACCAGAGCATTGAAATTAAATGGCAGATCTACAGAAGTTGCTGCAAATTTTGGTTTAATTTCTAAACAGAATAAAAAACAAAATCTTTTGAGCATTTTCATAAATGGAACTGCATTGCAAAAGAGGGTTGTATATCTTTGTCACACTCAGTTGCTTAGCATTTGGCTACTGGCCTGGATTATACCAGAATTCAGCTTCAAATCCCTGCTCTGCTTCAGTCACACCATTATTGTTTAACCCAAATCAAGCAGTCTCCTACACTCATACTCTGGCTACCCAGCTTGCTTGCCTTTTGTCTACAACAGATTATCCTCAAAATTTAGTGAAAACCACCAACTCTGTAAAATATTTCACCTTTGATAAAACAGGCTATATTGCCATAATCCATTAAAAAAATAAATTATTTCCAGACCTATTCACAACAGCATGTTCCTGGCTCGCTGCCCAAAACTATTATCATTCTATTAGTATTGTTTGTTTGTCACATTTCATTCAGCTAACACATGTTAAAACTACAGCTGTTCTGTCTACATTTTGATTTTAAATAACTGTTTTATTATTTTTTCCCCCTCTAAATGATGAGAAGGAGGGAAAAACATCCCAACAGAAAGATACCTTAATTGTACAATACAGGGGTGCTTGCTCTTGTGAGCAAATAAACCCTGCACTCTACTGGAAATGGGGAGAAGGACCATTGGTGAGATTTAAGATGAGAATTCCCCAGTTCTTCTGTGGAGTGGACACCCCTATATAGTCCCAATTCTGTCCTTTCCATCTTTTATTTCTTTTACTGGAAAAATAGCATCTGAAGAAACAAAGCACACCATATTAACTCACAATTTACTGAAATCCTTACTAAAATATTTTTTCCACAGTCCTAAGTCATTAATTAGTGGTTTATTTTTTCATTCTCTGGTTTCAAACCTGAGCAAGAAATTCCAGATTTTTCAAGCCAAAGCAGGTTACATCCTTAATATGCAAAGTAGTAACACATAAAGAAGCTGTTTCAATGAGCAGCACAGCTCAGAGTTGCCTTATCAGGTCCTGGGAGCAATACTTCAGCACTAATTCTGCACTCTGCTTGGACTAATTTGCCTTTTCTTTCAGCTCTGCAAATTTTCTGATATCTCAGGGCTACATGCTGCAGTCGCAAACCACCAGGAGTGTTTAGAGAGTAGTCTGACATCAGTCACTTGGAATTGTACCTTCTCTAATAATGGATAAAGAGGGGTTATGCTACAGAAATCAAGGGCTTGCTGGAGGGGAGATGACAAAATAAAAACTGATAAAAAAAATAAATCAGGGAACTTTCTTTGCTAACAGACATTGCCAGCAAAATACGTACTGCTTGCCCAGCAGCAAGGGCAACTTGGGTTACATTGCCACTAAAAATCTTCAGAAGAAATGACAATCACAATTATGATTATAATACATTTGGCATTAAATGTCAAATATGTCATTGATCCTCCTCTAAGAAATAACCAAGATCACACATACTTTATGGTTTTCTTTATCTGCAGCCAATACAGACTTTAACAACATGCTCTTATACAAAACCTTTCAGTAACATATGCAACTAGGGAATGTTCATGCAGATATACTGAGACAACCTAAATCACAAAACTATTTATCAACTTAAAGCTGTATTCTGTGGTTTCTAATCTATAACTATGAGTGGTTGTAAAAAAAAAAAATCTTATGAGGCATTATAAGCTATTTTTATAACATAAAAAAAGGCAAACAGTCTTGGTCCAAGCACAGTTGCAAAACAAAAATCTCCTCTCAAATGTGACTGAGGAAGTGGAAGAAAGCATAAGCATTTCCTCCCAGTGCCAGTGCCCCCAGGACATCAGCTAATTGTTGCCTGAGTAACCCTCAATATGTTTTTCTCAATACCTATGCCTTGCAGGTCACTTCAGCAGCTACTATTAATTTAATAAGCGTTTCTTTATGTCTGCATTTGATTTTAAGTACAGTACTTGCCCCTGGTCTTAGAATGCATGCTGGGTAGAAAGCCTTAACATTATCTACACCGTTTAAGATTACGCACACTTCAATTAGATCTCTCAACCATTCTTCCTTAGATGCTGCCATCATCCTAGTTCCTGCAGGCTGAAAGCTGAATGTTTTTTCTAGACCTTGTTATCTCTTTTGTCACTTATTCCACAAAACTATTCACAACAATCCCATCTATTCCTGAAAACAGTCCTTATCAATTCACTCTTCTTACAATATTTTCCATAACATACATACATCCAGGTGAGATAAAAACTGAACTGAAACACTCCACATCCGTATGTAGTATTAAACCCAATGCAGCCTTATGTTTTCACATGCAAGGAATATCTTTGTGCTTGACCTTTGTCACAGGGCCAGGAAAGTGCTTAAGAATACAGTTTAATTTTAAATATTTCAAGAGTTGTATTGATTTGAGAGATGGAACTCGTATGAAAACTCAGTACGTGCATTAGAGTTCAGTAATGCTTATTAGTTTTGGAAGGCTGGTTTAAATACCATCTTCGCTAATTCAATCTCATGTAATTAATTATTTATTACTCACTTCTCATGTACAGTGATTAAGCTGTAATTTTTTAAGTCGCTTCTTCTCAACTTTCTCATTTGCAATCCAGAGTTTTTTGAATTGCCATTTATTTTTATACAACATTTTTGACCAAATTGTTATCATATTTGTGCTTTTGTTTGGAGGGCTTGCCTTTTTTTTTTTTTTATAACCACATATCTTATGGCTTTGTCTACTCAGTCGTAACTTTAACCAACTTAACTTTGTTTAAACTAACAAAGTTTACTGACTTTGGCTTCTATTACTTTGGGTACTGTTGAGTTCTTTCAGACTTTTTCAAACACTGCTCTTGGATGTATTTCTGCCAAATGTGAACATCTCTACTATTTTTACTGCCCCTCTACACGGGACAAACACTTGATGGAATAAACAGCAGGGCAAATGGAAAGCATCTTTCCCAAAGATAACCAGTGCAATTCCAGATCAGAAAATATAAACCATTAATATTCAGCTACAGGTTTCAGAAATTAAATTGGTGATTTGATGGCTTTTTCTGGGGAATTACACTTTACTCCACGCTAACATACTTTCACTATGAATTTTGAAGTACCTCACACAGTGAAAATAACATCAGCTTTATCAAGAGCACATATCAAGAGCTGCACTAACAACCTATATTAATATACTGTGCATCTGGGTGAAAAACTAGATAAGATTAAATATATTCACTGTCTTTTTTACAAGCAGGTTATTCAGAAATTCTCTGAAGTTAGACAGCTAAGTTTGTTAAACAGCAATTGTAAAAAAATCTTTCCCCCTTTAAACTTATGTTTCAAAGAGAACTATGTCTTTGAGAATTGAGATTCCTGGTATATATGATCACTTATCCAGTAAGAAAAGAGAAGGTAAACCACAAGTGCAAGGCCCCCTCTCTGTTTCACTGAGCAGTAGTGAAAATGAAAGTACTTTTTCCTAATGTGCATACAGTATCTTCGCAGCAAATTCACAGAAGGTCCTAGAAATTAATAGGGCATTCTTTTCTTAATTTGATTATCAGATTAATCCAGTTTACTAGCCATAAGTTACTGGAATTGCCAGCTTTCATTTCTATCACAGTAATTGTTTATTCTCCATCTTCTTGGACTCCTGAGAGCAGAGAGATTCACATTACTCTGAGTAGAAAAATCACTTCCCACAGTACAGATAAGGAGCAATCAGAGGAAGGCCAGCTTGAATATAACCTCTTGACCCATTCCAAAACAAGGCTCTGAAGATAAAAAGCAAGGAGGAAACCCTGTCAGGAAATAAGCAACAGCACAAGAAATGGATAAGGGACCGTGAGATAGATGGACAAATGACAACAGAGAACAGAAGAGGTGCTGTTCAGAGTGCAGAAAAAGACAGACACTCTACAAGAAAAAAAAAGCAATGAACAGACCAAAACAAAACATGGACAGACACCATGGACAGATGCAGTGAACAGGAGGAATCTTGGCATTATTTATAATCTGCTGAAAGCCTGGCTTTGCATTTATCAGCCCAAGTACTTCACAAACACAGGCATCTAACCAGCTGAGCAATTACATGTCCACATGTTCAATGAAGGAACTACGGAGGTCTACAGTCACTTGGACCTGAGAGAACAGTAAGTAGAGGACAGCATATGTTTCTAAGACCTTTCTTAAGTCTACATGAAGAATTTTACCTCCCAGTGTATTTTTTACAGCAGTGTAAACCTTCAAGTTTGATGTGATTTATATTAGTACATCATCACTTGTATTGACTTGCTGGGATAAGCTGTAAGGTGAGATGAATCACTCCCTAGAAGCATCTGCTTCTCAATACTGTAGGCACTAATAGGAGACTAAAGTGACTGTATCAGATGCAGCCACCTACACTGCACTTGGACAAATGAATCCCATACAAATTATCAGATCTATATAGATATTTAAGCATGTGAAGAAGCAGTAAGGCACTTAGAAGACACTTTTGCCTCTTAACCCCTAATGATTTTTAGCTATTTGATGTCTTTAAAAGTTTAAACTAAATGGTTAGTAAAGCTGATGGTGTCTTAATTCTTCAAAAATCATACTAAAAGGCAAACACAGATGTCACTAAATGTTCAAGTAAATCCACATCTTCACTGTCTGGAAAAATTCTTACCATAGTGCTAAGGATCAAGGTAAGTGAATTTTCACTGTAATTGCTCTCAATCTTAAAAATACCTGGAGATTCAAGTCAGGTGCATCAAAATAGTCTTAATCCTTACATCTTCCATTATGTCGTAATACTTCCACTTCTACATAAACAGCCCAAAGAAACTTATGGGCCAGCTGTCTACTTTGTTGAATAACCGTTGCCATTTGAGCCAGTGATTTTTTTGTAGCGTCATTAAGCATTTAGTGTCATCATATGTCATGTCCATATAACATCCCTCTATCACCAGCAAGCTATTTACCTTAAACTTCAAGCAACAGCCAAACAAAACAATGCCCATACACTTACATCTGCTCCTTTAAAGCTTTTGTATGTACATACACACGGCTAAGGCTGCAGGCAGACCTGTGGTACATACAAGCCCAACGAAAGTCTGCTGTTGAGCCTCCACAGACACCACTTGTTGTTGGATTAAGCCAATGCTACACACCTCCGCTATATCCCAACTGCTGCGTGACACTTGAGCTCTCACTGTCACGGAGCTAAGCACTCACTCTCTGTTGTCAGTTTTCTACATGCTCTGCTTTACCAAAAGACAAATGCAACACAGCTGAAAGAGCAGGAGGTGTACTTTAAAATGACTAAATCAAAGAGAAGGGACTACAACTTTAACCCACCCCTTTCTACGCTAAACTGCACGGCTTTGCAGAAGCGCTGTGGCAGACTTGAGGGAAAGAGGACACTGGACTGATACCACAGCCAAATCCAATCCATTTTTGGTTTGAGGAGTCAGGCACAATTATCCTCCTATGACAGCCAGCTAAAAATATGGAAGAGAGGCAGATGGGTAGAAGGCTTTCTCACTATTCTTTGCACAAAACAGTGCACCGCAGATACGAAGTTTCCATGGAGGTAGTCGGAGCCACAACCAAAAAAGCAAAATAGAGTAATGCCTCAAAACATATGGTCTGGAAATATTTTCAGTTAGTGGAGCCAGAAAAAAAGAAAAATATATGGAAGTATTATAGTCTCCTTCCCTACGTTGGCTGTAAAATATGCTGATGGTGTCAGGATGTCATTCAAATTACAGTTGTTTCAAGCCCTTTTGTGTTAAAGTGATGTCTATTTTCAAGTTATTGATCAAAAGAAAATGGAATGGCCCCATTGCTGATAGAAAGGAGGTTTTCTGTATTCACATAGAGAGCATAACAATAGTTCAGAAATTTTCATGCTATTACTTATTGATGTTATTGAGAACTCATAAGCTACACATAAAGATCAATACATATAATTTTCCTACATTGACAGCCTCTATCTCTCACTGCCAGTAAAACCACACATTTATTCAAGTTCTGAGCCTGCAGGACTCAATTCAGGCTGGAAGGGAGCTGGTCAGGATGTGGCAGGGGAGGGCAACGACTCCAAAAGGAATATTACGCCTTCTGGGTATTTCTGGGTTTCTGCATGCTTGTTTCAGGAAGGTACAGCAATGTCTCACAACAGCTTTCAAAGAGTGAGAGGACACTCCAGTTTTTGCAGGGTGGGGCTGGGAACAGACACATGCCCCCCCTCTCCCCCATACACCTTCCTACCTTTCCCCTTTCTCCTGCAGCACATGACATCTGCCTCCTTCTTGAGACCCACAACACAAAGGCGCAATACAGCCATCCTTCCAGCCATGGCATAACCTCAACTCACCTCCTCTTGAGGCAAGAGCCAGAAGCTGTTCCCGGGGAAGGTGAAGCAGAAAGGTGAGTGTAGAACAAGCAGCCAAACAAATCAGATGGCTGGAAGAAGTAGTGCATGCCCAGACTGCTCTGCCTCTTCCCTCTGCAGTGATCCCTCTCTCTAGCCCCTTCCCCACAGCTGCTGAAGACCACTAGTCAGGGAAGGTGTAGATACCAGAGGGCAACCTGCCCCCATGTCCTGGCACAGAGGCAAGACTGGCAGCCCCCACAGCACCTCTGCCCCTCGCAGCTTCCACACAAACCCAGCACTAGCAGCGCACACAACCTGCTGCTGTCAAGCACAACTGGGACTCATAACTACAGCCTGTTGCAAGTGTGTGAGTTATGCCTGTTGTGGATTCTTGGAAATGAAGTAGCTGTTCGTAATGCCAAACACTGTCTTTACTCTTATAAGATTGAAGTATTACAAAAAAAAAAAAATCCTAAGGATTTTATACAGTGTAAGATGCATATATTTATACATATATAAGATCCCCCCCGAGCCTTCTCTTCTCCAGGATAAATGATCCCAACTCTCTCAGGCTCCCCTCATATGATAGATGCCAAAATCCCTTCGTCCTTGCAGTGGCCCTTTGCTGAACTTGCTCCAGTATGTCCACATCCCTCTAGTTCTGAGGAGCACCACTCCAGATGTGCTTTAGTCAGGGCTGAGATGAGGAGAAGACTCACCCACCTCCCTTGACCTAGGGGGGGGTAACACTCTCCCTAGTACAAACTAGGTCTGCTAGCCATCCATGCTGCAAGGGCACATTGCCAGCTCATGTTCCACTTGGTGTCCACCAGGAGCCCCAGGGCCTTTACTGTGAAGTTGCTTTCCTTCCTTTACTAAAGATGTTAAAACACTGTTGGCCCCAGTATCAATCCCTATAGTCTAAATACTAAATAATATATTTTTAAATGCTTACATGCTTGTCATCTTCTCAAACTATTCTTGATAAAAGTAAATTAAAACAGAAAAATAAAACCAGTGAAAGAGAACAGTAATAAAGATGACTTAAAAATCACTAAGGTGCAGTTGCAAGTTAAAGCTCTAAAGCAGAATAACATGTATGGTATACCCCTCTATTTTCCTCTCTGCCAACAAACTGATAGTAAAGCAAGCACATTACTCCACATGAATTATGCCCCCTAGCCCTATTATTCATACACAGTTATACAGAAAACATCTTTATTAAATCCAAACTAACATTGTTCAACCTCAATCCTTTGTATTGTTTCTGCAGTTACTGTGCTGTATTTCAGGCTCAGATCGCCAGCTGCCTTCATTATTTAGATGGCTGTCACTGAAAAATCAGTGCTATTTGAGTCACATAATTCCAGTACATGATTTCACAAATGCAAATTCACGAATCCCACAAATGCAGTTACCTCACTGCTTCTGCACTCAGAAACTGCCATCCATCTAAGAACTGCAGATAAGAGAGTAGCTTTAGAATTCACCTAAGATAATCAGCCATACATTTGTTATTGCTTCACTTCTCTTCATGAAGCTTGAGAGCTGACAGTTTTACGAGATGAATGGGAAAAATCCACACAACTTTCAAATTTATTAATTCAAAGTTATTCAATCAAGTTGTTTGCAAAGGCAGGCAAGCACCTGCGCAGGGGTCCACTGTGCCCAGGCTACATGCTCTGATTCAAAAAAGCCAAAGAACATATCAGGGCAATGGCCACACCAGGTCAAAGCAAAGATACACATCGCCGTTTCCTTCACCTCTGCACCTGCTCTTTCCTAGACATCTGCTCTCAGCCCTGTTAAGAGACATTCCCAAAGGAATCTTTCAACCTCCAGTAATATGTGGCTCACAGATTTCTTTGGATCTTTCTGATGTCTTTGCATTTAATATTCCTCATGCCTTTTTTTTTTGTTGTTGTTGTTCCATGAATTTATCTAGCTCAGCTACTTTTTGAAGTTGTAATTTTTGGCCTCCATAATAATGCACAGCAAAGAGATGCACAGTTTAACCATACTTTACTTGAGGAACCATCTTTTCTACTTTGGTCTGAACCTGTTTCTTTCATGTTTCATTTTATACTGCATAGTTCTTGCTTAGAAAAGAGGGTGACTAAACTACTGGCTTAGTAAAAGTTCACAAAAACTCACGACCAACACTTTTAATTACCTGAGCGATACAGTGTGCTCATTATCATACTAAACAATATTTGCATTTAATAAGAAAGTCAGGATTTCAAGATCCAAGTACAGTTGCTTAACAGTCCAAGGAGTAGTAAACACACTTTTGGCAGAGACAATGGAACTATTCCTTCTACTAACAAAAAAGTAGATGTTCACGGGTAAATACTGGGGCTTGTTCTATTACGATCCTAAATTAATCAGTAATTTTGTGTATCCCATTGGTAATGTCAGAAATGTTATCATTATTTGCATGCTTTAGAAGTCCCGTGTAGCAACATGACATTAGAAACTGTAGGACAATTGGCTTATACATGGACCTTTTGTATGCATACAGACTGACTTCTTTAAAGGTTTATGTTTTATTACTAAGTCTTCCTATACTTACTGCAGCATCCCACACAGACAACAAACAGAGGGTGGGAAGCTGCTGGCACAGCGCTGGAACTCTGGCAATTCTTAGCTGGAAGCTAAATCTCTAATCCTCGGGCTGCTTTCAATTATACCAAGATAGGAAATAGCATGGAACTGCTCCCAGGATAAGAATTTTATAAGTGGTTCCGTAAAAGCCCATCCTCACCCGCTGGCAATAAATAGAGGGTACAGTCACACTGAGAATCCAGCCCCCTTCCTTCTTGAAAATGCAAGGACAGCTGTAAATCACAAAATACAAATTTAATACTGTCACGTAATGAAGCTTATCAGCTGATTTACTAGCAAAAATAACTACATGGACATTCTAAAGTTCTTCAGGTTTTATCTTGGTAATTAGATTTCACCAGAGCCAAGCAAAGATGGACAAAAGAGAAGATGCTGTGAATCCTGTATTTCAGGGTTTGTGGCTCTTACATGTATTGCTAGGAAGCCAGCAATGCTTGCAGCTGTCAGAAGTCGTGGAGTTCAGAGCTCCTGGGTGTTACAAACTCTGTCAGGCAGCCGGCAACGCTTCAAACCAACATTGATCACCTACTTTGGAGTTCACAGCCATTACAAATAGTTCCAGCAACCTGGCAGGGCTAGTAACAATTTATTTCACTTAGCAACAAATGCTGGCGTATGGGTGTTGCTTATAATTTCTAAGGAGCTTTTTGCTAATGCTATTAGCTTCTACAGTCAGCTGGGGCTACAGTAATGGGAGATTTAAGACATTTTAAGAACCTTTCTAACACTGGTGGCTAACAACAAAGAGTACCTTTGGCTATAGTAACTGTGCATACAAACATTGCTAATATGTTGGCAACTTTCCTAATAATAACCAAGTGCCTGATACTACCTACAACTGTGGAAGCATTAGTCAGTGCTTCAAAACACTGCTGCTATGTCAACAACACGTATAGAGTTTAACAAGTAATTCTGACAATATCAGAAGATATTCTGCCAGAGCTCTGTGCCGCAGCTAAATCCCTCACTCAGCAGGGTACATAGCTCAGGCTCAGCACTGTGCAAATAAAGTCACACAGATTTTGAGCAATGTGAAAATAGTGAAAACTACACCGCCAAAAACACAAGATGCTGTGAACACAGAAAGAGGCTCTGCTTCTGAATACTAAAAAGTGTTTATCACAGCCGAGAGTCTGAGCAGAAAATTTTAATTCAGACATCACTGTCATTGTTCATGAAGATGTCTGTAGATTTGTTTCTTTTTAAATCTGAATTAAAAATAAAAAGGAAAATGCTCAATGTCTTTTAAACAAGTTGTGGATTTGATGCATCATGTCTTAATAAAGAGATGTTCAAGAAAATATTAGAGTGAAATAATTCTCAAAATCAATGTATTATGAAAGCTATACTGTAATCCAATCCCTGAATCCTGTAATATGAAGGTGTATTTTAACATTACTTTACTACAGAGCAGGAAAACCCTTGCCAAATCCTTAACTTCAAGATTCACTATATCTGCAAATTTCACAGGGAAGTTTTTGAAAATTAATTTTTTTATTGGCAGAAGACAAACTCTCAAAATTAAAGAATACCTGTGAAGTCATTCAAGTTTTCTTTATAGAAAAAGTGAATTACCTTTAATTTCCTAATTTCATTTTTAAAATGTTTAAACATTTTATCCTACAATTCTTCGGTTCAGCTTGGTTTGCATTTTTATGTACTATACAGCTAAATATGTGATATTAACATTAATGCTTTCAGATGCAGTAAGATATAAACCCCATGCCTAAAGATAACTTTGATTGTTGAAAGTACACAATTTTACTGCATAACTGACTCTGTTTTCCAGTTTCTTTTTAACTGCTGATTCCTTCACAAACGTAGGGCAAATCATGCTCAACCAGTCACATCACCTTTTTCAGCAGAGAACAAACTATGTACCCGAAGAAGAAACAAGGGAAGGCATGCATCTCACTATCACGTGGTATTTTCTAAGCAGGCTAAACTATCCTAAGCAGACTGAACTGCTATATATGAACTGAACATACTATTCAGTGGGTATATAACTAGCTAGAAAACTACAAAAGAAAATCAGCTATGGTAATTTCATAGGATGTACAGTCTTTTCCTGTTCTGCTACCTTATGGGACCAAATGATGAAATAACACGTAAACTATTAAACTTGCAGATAACAGTTCAGAGGGGATCCAAGATACAGAAATGCAGTTGTAGAACTGAGAACAATGGTAAATGAGAGAAGCACTCTGGAAAAAATAGATGAAATTCAGTAGGAAGAAATTAGAAACAGACACATTTAGGAACAATGAAACCCACCAAATAATAATAAAAAAAACCCCAAAACAAAAACCAAACCAGTCTAAACCCCAACTTGTTAGTCTTGCATGGGGAAAAAAAAAAGATCTGAGCATATAATAGTTCACAAGGTTAAATGTGAATCGACAATGCCGTCCTGCAGGAAGAAGGGCATGCTGTTGTGTATGAACAGGAGTGTTATCTGTACTACAGCGGGAGTGGAGTTTGTCATCCACTGCTGATAGATGTCAATACAGCAGCTAAGTCTAAGAACATTTGATTGTTAGGAGTACCAAAAGGAGGAGAGGTCAACCATTTCTTTTCTACTTCTTTCCAGAGGTTATGTACACTATCAACTCAGAAGCTCCAAGTGATGCAACTCCTTAAAAAGCAACTATTTTTAGTTGGTGGCATAAAGTCAGTATAATCTGCCTACTGCAATATAAAACTAGACCTTGACCATTAAATCCCTGTTCAGCAACTGCAGGATACCATGTAGTAAGAAGAACCTAGAGAATACATGCTCCAGTAACCCAAAGCCACAGAACATTCTCTACACACTTTATTAAACTGAAAACTTGTAGTAAAACCCCCATCGAGACAGCAATGATGTGCCACAAAACGAGAACATAGAAAGATGAGAAACACTGCCAATGCCCTTGACCTACATAGAAACAGGCAATTTATTCTGTGAAACTCCTAATGACCTTTGTTAGAGTTGCTGAATCTAGTGGCCCAACAGAGGCAAGGCTGCTACAGCTCTGTGCCCCCAGGTCTCGCCAGTAGCAAGGCTGAGTGGATTATTCCCTACATAGAGAATATACACATATACATATGTCCAGCCACACAGATGAACACAAATACTGGCAAAAACACAGACAGCAGCAGTGGCCTCACCCTGTTCCCCTTCTGACTGGTCAGGATGAAAGTGCTTTAGTGAAAAAAAAAGAATATATATACATATACACAGTGTGGACCCCTCAAGTAGCCAGGCTTAGGACACTCATCCGTCCAGCAGCTGTCCCTGAACACCCAGGTCTCCCTAGCTGCTGGTACCTGAACACACAAGCCCCTGAGGCCCACAGCCCCTCCCCAGCTGCTGGTGCTCAGGCACACAGATGCAAACCACAGGTCCCTCCAGCCAGTGGCCTTAGACCCTCCGCCTACCCAATAACTTTCCCTTGGGCACTCTGGTCTCCAGTTGCCACAGGCACGTACACTCACACATATATAGGTGTCTCTCAGCTGTCCCCATGGCCTCTTTTGTAGTCGTTTTGGCTTCCTGGTCCCCCCAGAAGCCAGCTCTCAGACCCTCTGGTCTCTCCGCTATCTGGCCTAGACTTTTGGCTGCTTCAGTACCTGGCTTCCAGGACTCTTAACCTGCTCAACAGCTAATCTAGCTTGATGATTGCACACTGCAAACATACCCTCACTTGCTCCAGCTTCTGCAGACACATGAGCCCCAGGAGTCATGTTCCTCACTCCAGATGCTGGCACTTAGACCTCCTTAAGCACACATGTGCACAGAATAGAGAGCCCTCGGCCAGAAAACTCATTAGAAATGAAGTTTAATGAGAAGGTGTAACAAATAATGGTGGTCAGGCATGGAGCATGGCCATACAAGTGTACTGACCAGCAACCTGTTTACAGACAACCAGCCTCTTTTAACCCCTTGCCCATGCTATTTCCCATGCTTGTTCCTCCCCAGTTTGCCTTGATCACTTGTGGTACCTCCTCTAAACATTCCATAATAAGTCTTGCACAATGCTGACACTCTTCCTCTACATGCTACAATGATTCCCACACCCTATAGGCAGTAACCTCCCTCTTTTGGTGGTCCCAAGGCCGTCTCCCATTGACTGATCTTGATGGGTCTCACACCTGGACAACAGGGCCCACCACTCTCTTGCAGCAGACCTGTGAGCAGCTGGGTGAGGGTGTTCTGTTTCCCAAAGGAACTTCTGGGGTTCCTCCACTTGCCATTGTCCCTCTGCTCCTTTGTGCTCATGGAGATTAACCTTTTACTTCATACTGTAACAACCTGAAGAAGTTGGCTGTGTCTCACCTGGCAGAGGCGAGGAAGGGGAAGGAGTCACCACTAGCCTGAGGTGGCAAGAGCCACAATCCTGATCTCAATCCAGGCAGCCACCTGCACTCAAGCAGGACAAACCAATTAAAAGAACTTCCTACTAATAGGAATACCATTACGCCTTATCCTACTCGCTGTCTCTTTCTGTAGCTGGTTTCCAACGCTGAAAAGCGAGGCAATAAATAAATGAACAAGCAGAAAACCCCAAAGTTATTAATCTTAGGGCTTGAAATCCTTCCTTGTTCTTGAGGGTACCTAGCAGAAAACCTTAAGCAATATCATTATTTATGTGATATTCATATAATAATTGTCCAAATTACCACTACCAACAGAGCTCTAAACCTCTTAACTGGTTTACCAGTCAGACAATGACACATTCTAAAGCCTAGCTCTTTCACCACAAACTGTCTACAGTTTCTCATCCCTTCCCTATATAAACACAGTAACACAGTCTACAGACATCCATTAAACATGCTCTCTCTCTGCCCCCCCCACCTCCTTTGATGTAGGCTGTCCCAGAGCTTCACTCTCTGGACATTTAGAAACTTTAAAAAACCCTTCTAACCTAAATACTTATGGCCACTCTACATGCATTTGCTCTTTCAGCAGAATTATTCTTCCTCCTTGATAAATATCCTCAAAGCTAGTTGGAAAACATTCACATACACTCTGATCATCATTTCAGTAAAAAAGTTATGACATTTTCAATCTCTTCCTCCAAGATTCATCTTCCATTCTCTAATTCACCTCTTTTGGACTGTTCCAGTTTAAATTCTGTGAACATTTTGGCCAATTTTTTGCTGAATATTCTAATGATTTAATGAAGTATTACCAGTGTTGTGTACTATGATACTAGTTGTTTCCTGTTCCTATCAAGAACCCCTTGCCATGACAAAACTGAATTATCTTTTGTATACATATCACACTGGTGGTTTACAGTCACAGGTGGCTCAAGTCCAAGGCCTGTAGCAGAAATGTTTGTTATTAATTTTGAAATGCATGATTTTGCACAATGACCCTTCCTTATAATTTCTACTGCTCCTTTCAAAAGTGCATGTCTTTCCTTCAGAATTCAGCAACGAAGTTCTCCTCAGTAACACAAAACACAAAGGCTTTGACAAGAGGATATGCAACTTCCCACAAACTGTTGAACAGCCAACAGACAAACATTTTAGGGGGTCTTTGTGAGAAGGTGATGAATATGGGTTTGAAATCCTTCAGAAGGAAGAGGGCAGTAAACCTGCATATAGCACGCTTATGATTCACAACAGTTTTAAAGGAGATGTGTGTCTGCGCATGAGCAGAGGGGAGGAGGAATAACAGCAAGCGCTGAGACATGCTGGAAAAGCTTAGGCTGTTGTGGAGGAAGTGTAATTTATTGGGATGGTCTAAATAATGCTCAGTTTTGGAGGTTATTTGATTTATTAGATTTTGTTATTTACTACAGGGCATAAATACAGAAATTGATCGGTGTGATTTCTGTGCCCTTTTGTATTTATCTTTTATAAGGAAATTTACAGATATTTAGCTTTGTTAATATGTACATAATCATGGTGCTAGGTAAGATTCATTAATTTTACCTGGTAAAAAAAATATTTATTTTCTCCCTCAATTTAGCTGAAACATTGAGATTTTACAGATATACAGAAAAATTTTACTGTTGGAGGTAGTTGTTGGCTTGGGTTTTTTAATTTTTTTTTTTTTAACTTTCCATAAATCTTTCCAATTTGCTCACTATAATTTCCTTCACCAGTATAGTTATGAGCAGTAGTCACTGAAGACAACAGAAGGTACAACAAAGATGAATAGT
Source organism: Falco peregrinus (assembly GCF_023634155.1). NCBI lineage: Eukaryota > Metazoa > Chordata > Aves > Falconiformes > Falconidae > Falco > Falco peregrinus. Next base: position 73,247,724 of record NC_073723.1, read on the forward strand.
TTTTGATACTAATTAATCACAAATGACCAATTAGAGGATCCATTAATTTCATTTTGTGGCACCAAATCAAATGGCCCATGTGTAAAACGAGAAGAGCACTTCTTGCAGGGGCAGGAAAAGAACCAGGCCATTAGGGTATAATCTGTTAGCTTTCACACGCACAAGTCCTACTGAGTATAAAGAGAAATCTGTCTAGCATTCAGTAGCAAGATCTGTCCCAAATTTGCCTAATTGCTTCGTAAGTGCTATTGAGACAGGAAATGTAGCTGCTACTGCAGTTGTAAAATGAAAGGCAGAGAAGGAAGATGGTTATTGAGTCTATTTTTAAGTATGAAAAATGCACTCGGGTAGTATGATGATGCAGACATTCAGACACACCAGAATGGAAATACGAATAGTACAGTGAGAGAACTGGTTTGTGTTACATTTCAGGATAACGACAGCCACCCTAGACCTACACATTATAAAAACATAATAGCTGAACAGCTTAAGGTTTAAAGGTTAGTAGAAACATCCTGCAGATAATATTTCATGTGTAAAATATGCTTTTGAGAATTTTATATTACATCATAGTTTAAGAACCGGAGGGCTACTGTCCTGTGAGTTCACATAACTTAAAGGCTGTCAATACTTTCCTGAGGTCCCATTAGGTGAAGAAACAACTGACCATATTGACAGTGGCCCTGCTAAACAAAAAGCATGCATTATGACTTTGACTTTATGTCCTATTACAGTGATGGAAATTTTTTAAAAGCACTCCTTCAAGAGCCAGGTAGCCTCAGAAGAGACGATGTATCTTTTTTACATTACAACAGGAGAAAAATCACTAAGATACACCAGGATCTGGCAAGCCACTTTGTATATGGATAGTCCTGAAATGCCAAGCTATGACAACAGAAATGGCCGATGAAGTTTATCACAGAGTTAATCCCCCATCACCAGATGGATGGATGGGGCACAGCACTGACACAGCATAATGCCACTAAAGCATTTTCAACTACAATTCAGAAGGTCTTTTAAACAAAGAGAAACTGTCTACTGAAGACAGATCACAACTGCCCTACAGATACAGCAAAATACTTCTTCCTAGTGGTTTACCTGGGATGAATCTTGATTGGCACTGAAAAAACCAGGCATTTATCATTAACAGATGCATTAACATAAAGAAGCCATTTTTAACAGTTAACCTATTACAATTTGTTTACCACTGCTGATGGAGATAAACAGATCAGGAAAATAAACCCTCAGTAATTTTTACAGTGCTACCAACATCAAGCATAAACACCACCACCCCCACCCCCCCAACTTGTTTCCTTCCCCAATGAAAATACAATTAAAAAGAAATCACAGCAGCATTCTCTTCCCCTGCACCCACCCCGCCCCCCCCCCCGTTCTGTGAGGTTCATAATTCAAGCTTGACCTACTCATTTAGGGGGAAAAAAAAAAAGAAAAGAAATTGTTTTTGCAGGGAGGACAGAGATTCTTGCCTAACAGCAGCAATGCAGGAACCGAGGCGTTAAGTAAAACACCAAACATCACAAGTGTTGCTATTGGATCCTAAGGGCTGACAGCTCTATTCAGTCGATGCTTCCACGGCCAGTGGCAGTTGATAAGCTGGGACTGAAAATGAGGTAGTTTGTGCACAAATGAGGATCTGATGATACGTACCCACTGACTACCTTGTGGGTGATGACACAATTGAGTTTGTTAATCTCTTACTAACAACAAGGCCCTAATTAACAAGGTAGTGTGAATGTGGATTTATGTTTTTCCAGAAATCACCAAATTAGAAACCCGATAACCATGTTTGAATAATAATAAGATCTTTAAAACATGGGGGTTTACGCCTTGGCTAAATAATAAAATTCCATTGCAAGTTAACCCTTACCTTCTTAAATCACTTACCTAAATATCAGGGAAGTATCTTAATTAAATTAATGAAAATGTCCATCCATGGATGGTTAACCTATTTGTGAGCTCACTGAACCTGCAGGTTGAATCCTGCAGGGTTGGCAGATGAAAAAAAGTCTACTTTTTTCACACCCCCAAATCCTGCATGTGTCAGTGGTTCTTTCAGATTCAACAACAAATTATTGTCATTTCAAAGTAATTCTAACAGTCCTCAAGAGTCTGCTGGAAATCACTGGAAAGTATCTGGAAATCACAGCAAAATGGAAGACCCTCAATCCAGAACTATTCACAGCTTCTCCTCCTTTCCAGTGTCCTCAGAAGTGTTACCCTGAGTTGGGAGACACAGGAGTAACAGACACAGATGCCTTCAGACTAGCAGTTCCTAATCCTGTTGTACAGGTATATGGCGCAAAACACGTGTACGGCCCTTGGCTTTCGGCAGGCAACACATGAGAAGAGTCAGACACCCCAGAGCATTCAGCTATGTCAGTACCCAGAGGGAAACGGCAAGCAGGAACACAGATTTGAAACTCTGCCTTTCTACCAAGATTATGTCTGTCCTCTGCATAAAAAGCCTAGCAGCCAGGATTTCCAGGATGTACGCCCCTCTTTAATTCCAGGTGTTCACATCTTCCTCTCCCACCACACAGGATATCACCACAATCACAAGCCCACAGCTACACCAAGGAAGGGCACACTACTTGCACCACACAGCAAAAGGCCACCACAAGCCATGCAAGGCATTCATACCTTCCTTTCTTGGCCCAATCTCCTCTTGTCACATCTTGGAAGAAATTGCAGAAGCCATTGTATTTCCTAATAGGCCTAACCACACTGATAGGGCACAGACATTGTCACAGCATGACTTCTGGTCACTGCTGTCAGGATATTTATGCAAAAAAAACAGGTTTAAGCAGGAGCCAGGTATGACACCACTCAGATGACAGCAGCTCAGGCACATGTACTGTAGAGGAATGAAGGCAGTGGGTTGATTATCATTGTTAATACAGGGTTTATTTCTCTGTCCACAACTGATTGTTCTAGTGAACCCATGATCAATCTCCATGTTGTTAACGAGGCTGTGGCAATTTTGTCTCCCCTTGAGGCAGCCTCAAAAAGTACCTTTCCAACACTTTGCCATGTCTGAACGCTGAAAACCTTTTTCACTGCAACTGGCAAATCATACTTTTTACACCATACTAGCAGAATTCTTATTGCTGTTTTGTCATATTTTACACCTTTTTTCAAATATATCCATAAGTATTGCAAATATAGAATTTGTCTCCCTGTCCACATTTAATTGTTCTAGGAGGTCTAAGACTAATCTCCATGTTATTAGCAAGGTTGTTGCAATTTTATCGCCCCTCGAGGCAGCCTCAAAAAGCAATTTTCCAGCATTTTGCCATGTCTGAACACTGGAGACATTTTTCAGCGTAACTAGCACATCATTTACTTTGCACCATCCTAGCAAAGTTCTTATTGCCCTCTTGTTATACTTTACACTTCTTTTTTCAAATATATAAGCATTGTTAAAGTGGAATTTTCTTCTTCTGTACCCATCTCAATTAGTCCTCATCTATGTTGGGTACCAAAAGTTGCAATTTGAGTCAAAATGGACAACAAATATTGCAATATACCCGTATCAATTAGTTGCAACGGCTCACCTCTCACAGTGTCTGTTACGGGTCACAGGTTCCCCCGCTTGTCTCAGCTACGTTGGGCACCAGTTGTTGTAGTCAGAGTCCAACTCAGTCAGCCTCACACGGGGTACCACTTGTTGCAGCACAACCAGACTAGTAGACTTCAACAAGGCTTTACCATTGGTCAGATTCTACGATCTGTGCTGTTTCTCCTTCCTCCAGATGTCAGACCACACTGCTCCTCCTCCATCTGACCCCCTCTCCCACACTCCTCAAGGCTATTTAACTACTTAGTGGGAACAAGTGCAGCTGCACATCATCCATGTCAATCAACCCACTGCCTTCGAGGCAAGGCCACAGCTGCACGTTATCAACACTGATCAACCCACGGCCTTCATTGCTCTACAATGTACCAGCAGTAGTGTTGGTGCTGGCAGAACTCTAAGCTAAGTTGGGACATGCCAACAAAGTGTACATAGAGTCCCTGTGAAAATTCAGCTTCTGCAGCTTTTGTTTTAGGTATTCAGAGCCTTCCTACAACCAACATTAGATACACACGCTATCCCATGTTCAAATTATCCCACAAAATTATTGTAACAAGTTGTTCCGTAAGTGGGTTTCTATTGTCTTGGGAGAGTTTATCAGTTAACTAGTTATGTTGAGAGCAGAGAGGTTTGGCCACGAACTCTCAATTTGATTTGTGACAGCAGCTGATTGTGATCTTAAAACTAGAAGCATGAATTCATGTGGCAATTGAAGCAGACTAGGGGAAATGGTAACTTTATAAATATTCAGAAGAATGTACGCTAATACATCTTCCACTGGAGGATTTCAGTCTTTGCCACTGCAATGCTCTTCTGTGCCTAAGAGACATTTGGAAGGAACACAGAATAAAACATCTCCTTGAAAAAAAAAAAGTTAGCTGACACATCTAATATCACTAAAATGAATTTAAGCTTATTTTTGTCCATTTTATGTCTCAGGTGCTACTAGAAAGACCCACAGAGATTTTGACTTAATAGACTTAAAACAGATCCATATAGAGGTGCGTATGTGCTGACTGTCAGTATAAAAGCTAAAGATAACATTACCTGGAAAATATCTCTAGGAAGAAGTAAAGACTCCACCCATTGGGGGAAGAGGACTATACCCACTAAATGAGACACAGAAGGAAGAAAATGATAATCCAAGAACCTGGATAGTAGAATACTAATTTGTTTTATAAATGCTGTGAAAGGGTAAAGATGGAGTAAAGAACCTGTTGTTTTGCCAAAATAGATTTGTTTGTATTTCCTCGCTGTGAATAGGAACTTGGTACAGCACATAAAGCAGAAACTTGCTTGGGAAACAATCAGAAAAATTACTTTCTGAAAAATATTGATCAGTGATCGTAGACTTCCTGTTAAATGAGGCTAGAGGTTTAAAAATTATTTTTCATGATAAAAAAATACAATCATTATGCATATGCACCTACAGAAGAAAAAGAAGCTGAGGAAGAGCCTTTAAACATGCAACAGCAGAAACAACAGGGCATGAAGTCAGGTACAGGAGGATATTTCAACAGGAGCCAAGCCAGAGGATCCTACAGTGGGCTGGAAGGAACCTAAGCCTCTTCTGGCAGACAGACTGCTCCATTTCCTTAGATAATCTGACAACACCTAATAAAGTTTGAAAGTTGTTCCTAGGGTCTAAGCTGCACTTTGCCACTGAAGCGAAGGAAAGATCCTGCCTCTGCTCTCCTCCTCCTGGCAGTCACCTTCTTCATGCTTGAAGCTTGCCTCCATTCTTCCTTCCCACTCCTCCTTGAGTAACTCCGGTTCTTCTGGCCTTTCTTTTTCAGGTCAAGTTTTTTGGTCTAACAATTATTCTCATTGCTCTCCATGTAACCTTCAAGTGTTGTGCTCAGACATGAACACAGGCTTTATCGGGTCTGAGCACTTATCCCATTATCATCTTTCCCCTCGCACTCTCCCATTGGTCAGTGAGCTGCGCTAATTTGGGCTTTATTATGTTGTTTCCTTTAGGGCGGTAACGACAGCTTCAAAATTCAAATAGCCCTTGGTGGTTCAAGCTGTACTAACTAGCTGAATACAGAACAGCAGAGCTGAAAAAGCTCAGGAGCTTGTTAGTTTCTGGGCTTCTCAAGGACATTCTTCCACTTTTCTTCAAAAGCCAGGGTGTTTCTTGCTGTTTGTTCACATTTTTGTTCCCATTTTTAAATGCTTCGAATTCCAAAATTGCCTTTCCTGTCAGAGAAATCAGCAAAATAGGGGAAACCTCCCAGTGGCCACTCATCAGTAAGCAAAACTAACTTAGAGGGACAGTGATGCTACAGTTATTTCTGAGCACAGTCATGAGGTATCAGGAGATGGAGATTCTTCTGGAGATTTCTACTTCTTTTTTTTTTATGTCACTGCTACTCCACTGCTATCTCGGTCTGACTACGGGATTATTGCTTTCACTATTCAGTAGCCTTTGAACACAGAGCATACTTATTAAATCATCAGATAGCACTAGGTAAAGGTGGGCTGTGAGCAAATTAAAGGTCAACATTACAACTAATAAACACAATCTCAACACTCTGAAGAAATAAATTGAAAATAGATCAGGAATTCAATAGAAATATGGGCAAGGTATCACATCTGCAGGCAGAAATAATCACCTGCACAAAAATAAAATGGGAAATAAGTGGCTTTTCAGAAAAGGACATTGGCCCAGTTTAGGGAATAACACGTCAAAAAGGCTGTGGACCAAAGTGCCCGAAGACAAGCATCAGGAATGACCAGAGGTACAGAAAACACCAAAAAATTGAGCTTTAACTTTATAGGAAAGAGACAGTGGATCTAATAGAAACGTTTAAGAACATAAAAGGCTTCTTCAATAAAGGCATCAAGAAGAATCTGTACTCTGTTTTTAATAAGAAATTATGAGTTCAGATTTCAGCAAGGGAGATTCTGGCTAGACCTGATGAATAAAAATCTGCTAGCCAAGCATTGGAGAAGGCAGGTTGCACAATGACTATTTTGAAAAGCTTTAAAACCAGATTAGTAAAAGAACTTTGCCAGTAATGATACCGATATAATTTTTTTAACTCCAAGTTTTTTCCAACAGGGATTGCCACAGTGATGAGATAATGATTATTGAGTATTTTTCTCTATTGTGATTATTAGGTTAAACATAGAAATAAAATAAAATTTTAGTAAACATTGAATATTCCACAGTATATATAGTCCCAGTGGCTTGCAAAACAAATCAGAAAATAAAGTGCCCAAACACCAGAAAAATACTGGATTTTTATGACCACGTGAATCCTGTGACCAGCTCTACCTTTCAGGCCTATGCCTGCAAGTTCAGGATGATCACTAACCTGGTATGAAAATTTTGGTTTATCCTTATGGCCTAATTAATGCCTCATACAGACTTCCATAAGCCCATTTTTTGAGCTGGGATGCAAACTTTGTGCTATCTTTAGAAATTTAAAAAAAATAAAATAAAAAGAGAAACTGTTAAATGAATAGCAACAAACATACTAACTATGAATAGAAAGCTGAATGAGAAATTATTTTAACTGATTCCACTCTACACCCAATGTAACGTAGAGAGTACAAAAAAACCCCTCAATTTCCTACTTTTCCACTTGCATATATTGTTTAACCTACATATCTGTAATTTTGCTTGTAATATAAATTGTATACAGAGAGCCAGTCAAATAATATATCTTAAAGTTTAAGTGACAGATGTCTGAAGATTTATATTTTCACCACTTGGTCAGAAGCAAAACAGCAGGTTTGGGATTTTTTTTCCACTTGTTTGTCTTGGTTTTATGGTATTGAAAAAGTCAGTCTATTCCAACTGAAACATGGCACAAGGACCATACTAAGAGCAGATGCTAACTGCCAACAGTTTTAAAGTACTTAGTGAGCAGTAACTGGTTAGTCTTTAACTGAATGTATATAATAGGTTAAAGAAAGATTGTATCAAATATTTACTTCAGCTTCCAGCTTTTTTAAAATCTGAATTTCTTCTTAAGCAAGAAAAAGAATGAGGAAGATTGCTACTGACATGACTTTAGTATGATTGGTAGTCGTGGCAGATACAAAAAAAAAATACCCTAATTGCTGCCTATTTGTTCAAATACATTACCCAATATAATTGGTCTCACAGAACATATTTATCTAAATGTGTAAAAAGACTGATTTTCTTTAACGTGTTTTTGTCTGATGGTGTAAGAGAAGTTATTTTTTTAAGTGTTTTGGAAATAACACGCATGTTTTACTTTCCCATCTGCCTGCAGGCGTGAGTTGGCATTAGCTCTACTGCAGTTTGTGTGGTAGCCTACTGAGTTGCCATCAGGACTGCATAGGATGTTATGTCACATCAGGCCAATAGTAAACGCAACCAGATTTTTAATTAAAAACAGCAAAACCAAGGATGATGCTTGTATAAATGTATACAAATTAATAAACACATACAAAGAAATAATCCACTGAAGTACAGTCAGGGCTTTTTTGGTGTTTCTACAGGGGGTAGCATAGGTCTTTTCATATTCCCTATCCACCTTTTTGTTCCTGTTTGCTTATTAAATAAATCCTTACTAAAGCTAGTGGACAAAAGTAATGTTGTCTGCCAGTTAAGGCTGAGGAAGTACACTGTCCGTAAGCCCAAGCTCCATTTAGTCACAGGGTGAAGCCTTTTGTGATTCTATTTCCCTAATGCCTGCAATGTACTTAATATTGTCAACAAGTAACAGAAAAATACATCTTACTTCACAACATGCCATATCTCCCAAGATCTCATACTCTTTGGCATAAAACTCTCTAACAAGATCAGTATATTTAACTTTCAGACATCTTAGGATTTGGGATTTTTTTCTGCCAAAACTGACTGCCAAAGTCATGCTAAAGGCTTTGCTTTAGCCTGCAAGTTTGATGCATATGGGGCACATATTGCTTCTGATATTTGTCAAAGATAGATCCTTCTGTGTGTTGTCATTAGCTACTGGTGAAGCAAAATAAATGTCTGCAGAAATTATGTATAGATACATACACATAACACACACACAGAGCCTGACACTGCAAACACTTTATAAACACCAATCCCTGATCATTAAAGTGCAGCAACACTAAGCACTGAATATGCTGTACTTTGTGCTACATCATGACTGAACACTCAGTGCACTGATGGAGTCTATGCTGCCTGTGACATCCATCCCTGCAAAGACTGCAGAAAAAAATGGGTGTGTACTTGTTTTCCTATAAATCTCTAGTCATATTGTTCATCCTTCATGATGCGAGCAAGGGCATTACTGATGACTTCAAGAAAAAAGTGGACAAAATGTGATCTTGAAAACTTAATTTCACAGTAAAATAATGAAATTACATCTACAGGATTAAAGTACTAATGGATTTCTATTGAAATTACATTTACAAACAATCATTCATGGCAGACAAACTTCTTCACACAACTTCACACAAGATGGCAAAATTTAAATATGTAATGTATGGACTTAGGGAAGGTATCTGTCCCCAGGAATCTTTCCTTTTTGCTGCAATGGATTTCAAGACAACTTCAGAAAGACAGAGAGACCTTGACTGATGATTAATAAGCCACAACTAACAGAGCATCTTTCTTCTGCTGCCTTCTGCTTCTGTGGTGAGAACAAAACAGATTAGAAAACCATTAAGTTGTGGTTTCCACAAGAAACGCACCCCTGTACCTGTATACATTGCCACCTTTGATAAAGAAACAATTATTTCATCAGAGCCAGCCACAACACTGCTCCTCCCTCCCAGCCAAGCAAGGAGGTGCTGGATGTGGTATCTAGAGAACAGTTCTCCCCCCAGGTAGCACAAGCAGAAGGTAGACCTCCTCCCACGGTGTGACAAGCATAGGGCATACAGTGCTGCTGCCTCTAACATACTGCCGGACAGATCTGCATCGCCTCCCCTTAGAGTAAATGCTTTTAGTAAGAAAGGAGCAACAAAACCTACATGTGATACTCCTGAGAGGCTGGGAAGGTACAGGAAAAAGGTGAGCTGTTACTGCAACAGCTCAAGCAAGCCCTCAAGTAATATTCTGTTCAATGTTTAATTACTATCTTATTAACTGGGTGTAGAGCAGTAATTTGAAAGGCATAGAATCATGGAACGTTTTTGTGTTGGAAGGGACCTAAAAGATCATCTAGTTCCAACCCCCCTGCCACGGGCAGGGACACCTTCCATTAGACCAGCTTGCTTAAAGCCACATCCAATTTGGTCTTGAACACTTCCAGAGATGGGGCACCCTCAGCTTCTCTGGGCAACATGGTCCAGTGTCTCACCACCCTCACAGTAAAGAATTTCTTCCTAATATCTAATCTAAACCTATCCTTTCAGTTTAAAACCATTACCCTTTGTCCTATTGCTACATGTCCTTGCAAAAAGTCCATCTCCAGCTGTCTCGTAGGCCCTCTTTATGTACTGGAAGGCTGCTATAGGGTCTGCCCAGAGCCTTCTCTTCTCGAAGCTGAAGAACCCAACTGTCTCAGCCTGTCTTCATGGCAGAGGTGCTCCAGCCCTCTGATCATCTTTGTGGCCCTCCTCTGGACTCGCTCCAACAGGTCCATGTCCTTCTCATGTTGGGGACCCCAGAGCTGGAGGCAGCACTCCAGGTGGGGTCTCATGAGAGCAGAGCAGACAGGCAGAATCAACTCCCTTGACCTGCTGGCCATGCTTCTTTTGGTGCAGCCAGGACTTGGCTGGGGCTGACTTTCTGAGCTGCAAGTGCACATTGCTGGGTCCTGTTGAGCTTCTTATCTGCCAACACCCCCAAGTCCTTCTCAGGGCTGCTCTCAATCTAGTCTCTGGCCAGCCTGGGCTTGTGCTTGGGATTGCCCCAACCCATAAGCGTGTGAGTGTAAACTTAAACTAATATATTTCAAACAACACCTTTACCTTACTAAAATTTTGGTTGTGGTTACTCTTTTTTCCATTTTCTGTGAGAATGCGTGCCAGTCAACCTTTTCAAAATACAATGATTTTATCTACACTTTAATATTCAAGCCATATTTTCATGTTTAATAGAAGTGCTAAATTACAGGGTTTTTTTTAAAAAAACAATCCCACTTGCATTTTATCCCTTTTAATGTAGGATTTATATGTCCCTGAAAAGATTAATGCACAGGGCTGCAATGTGTTTTATTAACATACCAAACTACCCAGATTATAGTCACTTGCACATGTGAAATGTACTAGCGTCGGTGCCCTCTGTATTGTTAATGTCTGATAAGGGAAAAATTATGGACCAACTCTTTTCTTTTTACACGGAGAAGAGGAGCAGACACGCTAAGCAGTTTTGGGTGCTCAGTCTATGCAGAAATTAAGAACCCGCATCAACAAGCAACTAACAGTTGCATTAGGCAGGCTGCTGGTGCACACCTCATCCCACTTAATGCACATTATGGCACAGCCAGTTGCTAGTCACCTATGGTGCTGTAAATTCAAATTATGCCTTAGAATGTCATTAGGAGCTCTGAAATTTAGACTCATTGAAACAAAACAAACAACAACAAAAAGAGGGTTTGGTGATTTATTTATTCCTTTTCTGAATAATTTTTTTCCCAAGATTATCCTACCTCAATATGTAGTTTTTCTTCTTTCCTAGAAGACTTTCGAATACTGGTTAATTATGCAAGAATGATTTTAGGCTCCTTTTTAATTATAAATATTATGCTTGGCAAAGGATATGTCTCATTCTTATAGTACAGCATTAACTCAGAGTCCACTTTTGCAATTTGTATCACAGGAATGGTGTTTTATACCCACCAAAAAAAATCCCAAACAAACCCAACTTGAAATCTCTTTTCTGGGCACAAAGTTTAAGCAGAACAGTATAATTAATTATGCCTTTAATTTGTAATGGTAACTGATAGATTGAAAAGTGTCTGGAAGCTAATAAACAGAAGTTGAAAAAGGTCCTTATGCTTGTCATTTAATGACAACCTGTTTGTCGCTTGTGGTAAGGAGCTGGTTTGAGTTTATTTTCCCCTTTTCCTTCCCCCACCCAAGCTGTTTCTTTACAATACCCCCTCCTTGTTTTCCAAGGGCATCCACGATCAGGTTTTGCTCACTGCAACAGATTTTGATATGTCAACAGAAAAACGATGAGGGCATTGCCATGCACTGTTGCTATACAAATGTTATTTTTGAAATGCCCAAACTTATCTATCATGATAAGGACTTTAAAAATCACTGTTCCTAAGATGATCTTACTGATTAATTCAGAATCTTTATTACAACTGAACCAAGACTGCATAACTAGAAAACAAAGATTAAACGTTTTCGCTTACCTGAATTTCCTTCTGGGGAGATGCTATATTTCAGCAGATGCTGTCAAATGCCTACATGCTCAAACAATATTTTACTATTACATCATCATAAATATTTCCTACAAACTTAACTAATCATGGTTCAACTTGCAGCCTTTCCATTTTGATGACATCTATACTTCAGTCTCAGCAGAAAATACCTAGATTTTTAGGAATAAATAACTGAAGATTTCAAACCAGCTATGCAGTAGTTCCCTGTTCACTGAAGACAAAGGGAGCACGAACCAACAACATGCCCTTGCAACAAAGACAACTGATCATATCATGGGCTGCATGAGGAGTGTTGCCAGCAGGTCAAGGGAGGTGATCCTTCCCATCTACACAGCACTGGTCATTCCACACCTGGAGTGCTGGATCCAGTTCTGGACTCCCCAGTACAAGAGTAACATAGGCATACTGGAGAGAGTCAAACAAAGGGCCATGAAGGTGATTAAGGCACAGGAGCATGTCAGGCAGAGAGAGCAGTCTGGCCTGGAGAAGAGAAGGCTCAAGGAGAATTTCATTGATATATATATAAATACCCAAAGGGAGGAAGCAAAGACGATGGAGCCAGCCTCTTTTTAGTGGTGCCCAGTAACAAGACCAGAGGCAATAGGCACAAACTAAAATAAAGGTGCTTCTGTCTGAACATCAGGGAATACTTTCTGCTTTGAGGGTGACTGAGCACTGACATGGGCTACCCAGAGAGGTTGTGAGTCTCCATCCTTGGAGGTATTCAGCTGTCTGGACATGGTCCTGGGCAAATGACTCTAGGTGGCCCTTCTTTGAGCAAGTGGTTTGAACCAGATGACCTCCAGAGGTCCCTTCCAACCTCAACTATTCTGTGACTCTGTGCTTACATATGTTTTCTATTGGTTATGTACTTTAATGATGTTGAAGTATATAACATAATGAGATCTACTGTAAAAAAAAAAAATGGATTCTCAGTAACTTTCATTTAGGACACATACACTTTCAAGAAAAACAACATTTTTGTTAATGATCTCAAAGTGTGTGTTTATGTTCTGTTATGTCAGGAAGAAGCACAGTTAATTCATATCAGCATTTGAACAATCTGTTACAACTTTACTGAATTGTATGTTGTTTACTTTCAGATTTTTTGAACAACTGTCCTCCATCTCCTAATGTATTTGTCATTTTTTTCACTGTTACCAAGGTTTCCAAGCAAAATAAGAGCTGAGAGCAAAAAAGGACCATGTAGAAGACTGTCTTCAATTTCTGCATTTTTTTGTAACATAGAACAATGTGCATCACATTTATAAAGTGGCTGATGGACTACTGGAATTTTAAAACAAAAAAATAGCATGAATTCATCAGAACTTCTGAATAACATTAGATTTTACCCTATTTCTAATGGAGCTGGAGGAGTCTTGATTAAATAATCCAAGTGCAGCTGAGTTGAAACCATCACTCTGCTCCAGTGCCTGATTATGGTTTCTTTTAAGCATTTGTATATAGTTCTTAATTTGCTAATTTTACTTTCTAGACACTAAGTACATTTTTCATGATAGTTTAGAGGGCCTTACTTAACATCTTTCTTTGTATGTACTTCCAAGGCCACATGTGAGTTATCTCTTAATAGGCACATTGATTAAGCAAATATTATACTATACTTTACAGCACTGTACTCATACCTGAGACCACAGGAAAAATGCACAGGATTTTTAAACTGATTTAGAGAAGACATGACATTCTTGGACATAATGACACTGAGTAGAGGACCAGGAGAACTTTCAGCTTCAAAAACCAAATTAGTTTCAGTTTCAGTTGAGTTGTTTCCTGAACCAGCTTAAAGAATTGCAATTCTTAAAAATAATTCACTCAGCATGAAAGAAAATTTCTTACTTTGCAGTCTCCTTTTATGAAGAATTGAACACTATTATAACATGTATAGTCTCAAAAATAAAATCAGCTGATAAGTTTAGACAAGAATACTAGGAGTATTCTGATTCTGAATTTAAGTTTTGGGGGGATTTAGGGGGAAAAATATTATAAACATGCTGCAAAAAGAACAGTTCTGGTGAACACTGGAGTTTCTCTAGGATGTGACAAAACTCTGGGTTTGATTCACAAGGACTCAGAAATATCTGGTTACTACTGGGTGCAATGACAAGAGCTTTCCAAAAACCACTCAAAAAAAATTCCGAAATTTTAAAGAACATACTTTCCCTAAAGCATACTCTGTACTTTCTTCAAATCAAGTGCTATGTGATAGACAGTCTTTGAGTTTCAAGGCAAGACTAGCCAGGAAAAAACTGCTACTTGCTTTTCCTTCACTGTAGTGAAAATGTTATTTATAAGAAGCCACTGCTCTGAGAAACTAGGCTCATTACTGGAAGATTTTGGGAGATGAGGCGAGGGAGAGGAACAGTTATATTCCGGCCCATGTAGAGATATATTCTACCAAAATAAGAGAAAAGGCAAAATATTGCATTAGGTACCTTTATGCAACTGAAAGGACTCATATTTGCCCAGCATTTGTTTTGAAGGTTTTAGATATATACATATATATAATGGTATGATTATCAGACATTATCAGATATAAAGATACAAATGCTAATGAATGGCACAAGTGTCTTATTCTATGTTGAACTGCAGATACTCAAAAGTCTCCTAAAACTGGTAATTGCAAAGGTTGCCAAACCTCTTTTCTGTCTAAACAGACTCTTTTTAAGCTTATATTGAAAAATCTGCAGTTTCCATGAAGTTCCGTCCTTGCTGTTAGAGCAATTAAGTGATACAAAAAATACGGAAGTTTTACTGTAATCTTTGCACTGTAGTATTATTTTAGCAACTTTGAAATGTGTATATTTCAATTTCAAGAAAGACACCAATATGGAATTGCTGTGATGCTAGAAGAAGCTTTAACTGTGAAAAACGATAGCGGACTATTATGCGATTGGATTAAAAAAAAAATAGAGAGAGAGACACCCCTGAGCAAGGACTGTGATTTATACTGCATGCCACAAATCTGTTGTTAACACATTTAAATCTGACTCATGTGCATGTTTGTGTGGAAAACAGCTACTCTCAGATGCACAAAACAAGGTATAACCTGACAGACCTCATTGCCCTAAGTGTGGACAACATACACAAGAGCACAGAACTAAGAATTTTGAACAGGTGAAGTGGAGTACCAGGCAGCAGTTCTAGCTCAGGTCCCCAGCACACTAAAATCAAGCCGGCGTGACGCTGAGCTAATTTAGCCTGCTTCACAACAGGAAAAAAATTTATGGTGAAAGCTACATGCTGACACTTAGAGCCACTGACTAGCTCTGCCATTCCATGCTCCAAAACTAGCTTTGTCACAGTATTCCTAGGAATTCTGGACCTCCGACACGGCAAGGTCAAAGTGTTTTAAAAAATGTGAAGTATAAGAAAGATATAGAGGGAAGTCATTAAGTTTTGTATTCTCTCTTAGTCCTGCACTAAGGAGGAACAGAAGGACAGTCAAACTTATAAGAAAAAAAAAACAAAACAAAACAAAACAAAACCAAAAAACAACCCAAAACAAAACAAAAAAAACCCCAACCAAGAGCAAGAGAGCAGAGACTGTGACTCATTGGAATCCACGACTGGGGAAATCTCATTGACCAGAAAGATGAGCTGCCAGCACACAGCTGGTGTGGAGAAAGGACAGCGTTGGAAGAAAAAGTGGCAGGCAGGTCTCCAGGGGAACATCTGCAGGGAACTTTATGCAACACAGAGTTACAGTCTTCTAGATGGATTGTCTCTCACATCTCAGGGGACAAAAACAGCAGTTATAAAATATTCCTCAACTCTACTGGTGAATTTACTATTAAGCCAATTTTATTCATTGAATTTACTTCTGTCTTTAATACTACATTTAGGTAAATTCAGATTTATTTCTTTTTCTTTAGCCATTTGTTCTTAAGAGTAGCTGACGTTGAAAGCACTTTGATCTCTCCCTCTGGCTGTAATCACGCTGCTGTTACCTTTGTCGGTCTTTCTCTGAACTGAAACATTTTTGTAAAACCCAGAGTCATCAAATCTGGCAATTGATGTAGAATGAGGTCGCTTAGTTATTACAGAGACTTAAACAATTCAACCCCTATTATCAGTATTACAACATTTTTAGTCCTTCTGCTTTCAGTAATGGATTACAGATCCATGGAGGTTTGAGATACAAACCCTCAAGTAGTTTAACATATCTCCACCAGACACCTATTCCAGATATATCATATAGGTTGCAGGGATGCTCAGAAAAGTTATGGCATTTTCTGGGAAGATAACTTTGTTGTAGAATCACTTTCCACTCCAGTAGATTTCTGAGTCCAAGCCCTCTCAGTGGTTTCCACTGTTCTGGAAGGACCAGGCTGAATAGGTTGGGCTGGATGACTGGAAGACTTGCAGAAGTTACAAGACTAGTCATTACTTTGTAGAAACAAAAGAGAATACTGTGCACCTACATTTCTTAAGCTGATACAGCATCTGAAACCTGTTTCTATTTTGTTTCACATCACAATTTACAGTTTCATCCTGTTGACAGCTGATCAGAATAAATCACTCTCTAGGACACTGTTACCAAGGTTGTAAATAAAAAGAAAACACTTGACATATTAACAAAGTGACAGCTTAGCTCTATTAACTGAAAGAAGGAAGTTTCAGAAAGAGACAATAACAAACTAGTGTTTAAAGAGAGCATCTTTCAAGTTTTTCCACCCTGATAAGGGGAAATTCACTTGCAAATTGTACTTCAGAGTTCCATCTGCTATACCTGGAGTACTCTGTCCTGAAGGTCAAAATTAGGATTTTATTTTATTTCTAAAGTGAGGATATTGCATGAGATAAATATTGATGCATTTTAAGTCTTATCACTGCTACTATGTGTTCAAAAACTACCCCCGAATTAACAACATTTCTATATTCAATGTGTTATTCCACCTGAGAACAAGACAAATTTCCTAAATATGATTTTCCTTTCAGAATTCACTTTATGTTCAACTAGAACAGTATGTAAGACAAGTAAATTAAAAAAGGCAAAACAGAGTTAAAGAATCAGAGAAATTAAATCTATTCTGCTGCCTGAAAAAGGCCAGTATTGGATCATCAGAACACAACAGAAGAAACTCAAAACCAGGGGATACATGAAGCTTATTTTAAATATTTTTTTTAATCAGCCCAGCCAGTGACATATATTTATGAATTTAGGGCTTAGAATCACTTATATTTAGGGTTTACCTTTATTCTTCTCTGAAGCATGTAAAATTGTACCCATGTTTCAAATAAACAATATGCGGAAAAAATCTATTAAGTTATTGCTTTTATTTGTATTCTGAATCAATACATTCTATTGAGTGTTAAACACTAAAGAAAAACCTAAAGCTGAAGGGGGGTGCATTGGACCCAGGCAGCAAACCCAGCTATGTAATATAAATAAGCACTAATAGTGGGAATCAGAAGGGGGGGGGGGGGGGGGGGGGGGGGCAGCAGATGGGGGGGGCTGTTGGTAGGGGGGTATGGGTACTGTTTTCTGGGTCACAGTTTAAAGACTGGGAAGGATTCAGAAAGAATTTCTTTAGGTAAAAGAAGCTGTACTCTGATAAAATAAAGCACTCCTGACTAGTCTTATATAGGACAGTGCTATTTTCTTTCAGTTGACATTAATTGGGTGGAGCTGTCCAATTTCTTTGTTTACAGCAAAGAAAACACACTCTGAGTTTCAAGTCTGGATGGTTGTGGCTTGGTTGACATGAAGCCCCAATTTTAAGATCAGTAATTTTCCATTTTACTTGCTGTGTACTTGGAGAATTATGGAAAAGAGATTCCAACTTTATGCATCAGTCAGTATCAAACTAGTACAGATTTTAGAATTGTGTTTGCAATAAGGACATGGAAATCTGAAAGAGAACTCACTAGAATATGCCATGTAAATATCAAATAAGAGACTGAAAATAAATTAACATTTCTGAAGAAACTGGGTTGCAAGATACGGACTTTGGGGAATGCATCCAGCAAAAGGCAAGAAAGACATTTAGGTGACTAGAGCACCTCTCCTATGAGGAAAGGCTGAGAGCTGTGACTGTTCAACCTGGAGAAGAGAAGGCTCAATGAAGAACTTACCAATGTGTATAAATACCTGATGGAAAGCAATGAAGAAGAGGGAGCCAGACTGTTTCAGGTGCCCAGTGACAGGGCAAGGAGCAATCCACACAAACAGAAACACAGGAGGTGCCATCTGAACATCAGGAAACACTTTTTTTACTGTAAGGGTGACCAAGCACTAGCACAGCTTTTGAGTGTCTCCAAGGCTGGAGACACTACAACTGCTCCTGAAACCAGGACAACCAGACAATCTACAGAGGTGCCTTCCAGCCTCAACTACTCTGTGAATCCTGCAGAAGTGACTGCAGTTCTTAGATGCGAACCCTGGAGCAACATGTCAGAAACTTACCAATCCATACAAAAAAGAAGGCTAATTAGTTAATTGGTCTCAATTTATAAATCAGCAGGTGGGGAAGTACATACATTCTTAAAACAGAAGCTATAGAGGTGTTATGAGGATTACTGGATTAAACAGCTTGTGTTACTGTCCTGTTTTGGCTGGGATAGATTTAATTTTCTTCTGAGTAGCTGGTCTAGTGCTGTATTTGGGATTTAGTATGAGAATAATGTTGACAACACATATTGTTGCTAAGTACTGTTTATACTAAATCAAGGCTTTTCAGCTGCTGATGTGCCAGTGAGGAGAAGCACAAGAAGCTGGGAGGGGACAGAGCCAGTACAGCTGACCTGAGTTGGCCAAAGGGATATTCCATACCATATGATGTCATTCTCAGTATATAAACTGGGGGATAAACTGGCCAAAGGCTGCTGCTCAGGAACTGGCTGAGCATTGGTTGGTGAATGATGAGCAATTGCATTGTGCATCACTTGTTTTGTATAATTCTTTTAACATCATCAGTATTATTATATTGCCTTTCTGTCCTATTAAACTATATTTATCTCAACCTGCGAATTTTCTCACTTTTATTCCTCTGATTCTCTCCTCCATCCTGCTGGGTGCAGGGGAGTGAGCAAGTGGCTGTGTGGTGCTTAGTTGCCAGCTTGGGGTTAAACCACAACAGTTACACAGAGGTAAGTCTAAGTGTTGACAGTAGAAATGCATGGATTTCTTTGCCCATAAAGACCTTCTAGGTGGTGTTTTAAGTTGATTTACTCCAACCAAATCTCTATTTTATCAGAAATCAATTTAGTCAAAGATAGGTCATACAGAAAATGTCATCTGACACATGACTAAAATTTTTGAGATCTTAGCAACATTTAAATTCTCTTTTGAGCTTTTACACCTCAATCACCTGTAACTCCAGCATTTGCTCAACCCAGAAACAACAACCATAAGACTAGAGCATATCTTTACAAGGTAATGTTAAAAGTCTTAACATTGGTATAAAATAAATTCTGACCAAAAAAGAGTGATCCATTGTGACTTACTTCTTTTCTAGAACAGAAGCCAGTTGACAATGTCACTACTTTATGGCTTATATCTTTAAACAGAAGGTGCTGCAGCCCCACAAGAACCATTTGCAATGAAAAATGTATCAAACTGAGTAGTAGGTGGATGCACTTCTTCATGCTGGTTGGAGTACTGGTTAATGACTGGATAAGAAAATGAAGAGTATGACAAGTACTACAACAAGTGCAAAGGGACAGTGTTGGTAACAAGGTGGGAAGACAGATTTCTGTTCCACTTGCCAGGACAATACATTTCTTCTGACTACCACTTCTCAAGGAGCATTAAGGAAACACACATGCCTGACAGGCCAAACACTCCCGTAAGGTATCATCTAAACTACCAGCTTTGATGATCTAAGTCCAGAAAAACCATGCTTTGATAGTCCTGAAATATGTCTTGTTGGCTAGTATGTGGGATGACTTTACAACTGCTACTTCAGTTGCAGTGATTTAAATTCTCATTTAACTGACTTGGTACTACAATGCTACTTTTATCTTCTTCTAATTGAACGTGGCAAAGTAGTCAGTCTACGCCTCACAGCTGCACAGGTGATAGTATAATAACATGCAATAATTACATTTTACTGTCTCAGTTGTTATTAACACTTGTATTCAAAGTTACACATAGTGTTCAGTTGTCAACCTCAGACTTAAGACTGCAGCAGGTGAGAACATCTGTGCTAGTAACTGCCTTCTAGCTTCAGAGATCTACATCAGATTTGAGTTTTTTTGCTACCTTAATTGCTAACAAATTAAAAATGCAGCATTTCATATAATATCATAAACTACATTGAAAATGCTTTTATGTCAGTGTTTTGAGGTCTCAAGAATTTATGAAAATGGCAAATAATCCCTGCAGATTTCTCTGTCCACATAAGACATCAAATTGTGCCATATTTTCATGTTCTACCGGCAGATGAGCAAACTCAAGGTGGACATATTAAGTGAGGCACATCTGTACCTCAATAGTATTTGTACACGGGAAGCCATATCCATGTAGTAAAACCAAACAAAACCTGCAGCTCTAATTAAGTGTATACAAAGTTGAGCATTAAAACACTAATCAACGTGTGGTTATGACAGGTAGGCCTCTGCAGACATCACACTAACATTCAATAGTAGCAAAACATTTCAACAGAATACTAAGGATTTCTAGAAAAAGGTCATAGCACAAAACAGAGGACATCCTTATGACACTGTATTTATGTCCATGATGTCACCTTGCCTAGAACACTGAATGTTTCCAGTTCTCTTTTGCGTACTCCACTTAAAAACTGAGACAGCAGAAACAAAGTAGGTACAGCAAAAGTATGCCAAAAATGATCAAAATCATGGGATGATTCCTACAAGGTGACACCAAGGAAACCAGTGAGAGATGCAAATGAGTTTGCAGTGGAGATACAAAAACATAAATAATTGTGAAGATGGTAAGAAAATCAGAAAAAAAACAAAACAAACAGGTAAAGTGAGAAAAGGACAATGGTTTTCTAGATTCTCCAGATCAGCACTTCAGTTTATATTCAGAGACCTGATCTTTCAAATGTGAAAGCTAAGAAGAAAAACAAAGAGAAACAAAACAGGCCATTGCTTATGTGCCCCTTCTCCCATGCTTTTACACTTCCACGGGGGGTGGGGGTGGGGGTGGGGGTTAAGAAAAGATAAATCATAGTCCAGCACCAAACAGTTGAAGTAAAATCCTAGCAGATGTGAAATTCCACTGCACTACATTGTTGTTTTTTCCGGTACATCATCTGACAGCCTAAGATATCACTATAGTGGTGAGCCACAGCTCCTCAAGATAGAGGAAAGAAAACTGGAGACAGAAGTTTCTAGAAGACAAATGTGCTCTTTCAGCTACATGCTTGGTTATCCAAGTTCATTGTAGAAGTGCTCTATAACATGGGTGTCCCACTCCTTGTGCAAAGGCCTAATCCAAAGCCAAGCAGATCCTTTCCATTGCCCTAAGAGAAAATCCTTTGAACAAAGAAATATGTAACAACTGTCACTTTTTACAGCCTTTTCTGTAGGAGATAAGTTGTTGCATTGATGTTTTACAGAATTTCAAGTGAAGGGCAAATTCTCATCAATGAACTGTTGAGTAAAATAAACACAGTTCACGTAAGAAATTGCTTCCTCTGCTGTGAAAGACACTCTCATACCATTCAAATTAAGGTTTTTCCATTGGAGTTTGCTCATTTCTTCTCTTTCAATTCTATAAAAAGAAAAATCACTAAGGAGCAGCTGCCTGTTCTTCAAGAGCAAAAACCTGCAACCTAATCTAAATTCTGTTTTTCTTGCTATGTAAGCATTCTCATTTCTTGACTTGCATTTTAAACTCATTTAGCAATAAACATACATTCAAAAAAGAAACCAAAGACGTTCAATTTTCCACAGAAGCCATCATGGTAAGTGGTTTAACAATGGAAAAGGACAAAATACTTTCAATATCTATAAAGCTAACTGATCTTAAACTAAACTTTATGTATTGTCATACCCTGATGCAATTTGGTAAGTATTTATCTGTTGCTTTATCTTTTACTTATATATCCTTATTTTTATCAAGTAACTTTAAGGCAATCCCTGCTAAGGTATCCTAAAGCAAATTTTTATGAGTAGTGCAATTCTTGCACAGATTGAGTACAAAGCCTCAGTATTGCAGCTTGCTTTATTTCTAAAGCTCCTGTAATGCAGAAAAGTGCAAACCTCTCTAAAAAAAACCAAGGCAGTAGATGTGTCATATTTGTCATGGAGCTTTTCAGGGCCCAAAAGGGTTTCTTGAATGTCGAGAAATATTTGATATAAATGAGGTATTTTTTTCTTCAACTGCTCAGCCTAATTCAAGTTAGGAAAGTTCATAGATTCATTGTTCCCACTACAAACTCTTCTCTTTATAATGATTTTTTTTTTTAAATAAACATGCATGCACTACCATAGTCCCTCTGTTTTTCTGGCATTAGCTAGTTCTGCAGAAACATTTATGCACCACAATAGGCTTACTTGCAGCAACAGATATTCTTCTGGTTAACATTCTTCCCAACTTTTATCTCTGTAGTTCTTAATGCTTCAAGATACGTGCTATCTAAGTTCTTACTGCTAGTTATAAACACAAATTTATTTTAATTGAAGGTCACATAAGGAGTTGGGAGACAGTTCTTATCTTCCTCAGTTCCCCATAGTGCTTAACATTTTCATATATTACTCTTTTTTTCCCCTCTATAAGTTGAATAACATTAGATTTTTTAATTGCTTATGGGTTTGGCTAATAATCTTTCCTTTTTCCTTTTGGAGATCCTCTCCATTTTAACTACTCCTGTTCTGTAGATATGTATCTACTGTAGAAATATTGATTCCATTCAGTACAATAAAGAATTTATTCCTTTAAAATAAGACCACAAACATACCAAAAGAATAAAAGCCTGAAGACTGTAAAGTTAGGGTCCATGACTTACGCATTTTAAAAAGCTAATGATCTGCATCAACTACAAATGCACCAAATCACTGAAATCAAAAGGCTCTATTTCTATTTTTACCACAAAGTCACTGACAGAATAAAGAGACTAAAAGTAGTGCAACATTCATGAATGATTTAGTAAGAGAAGATGTCGATTGCATCAAGATTCAGACGTCAGTATTTGTCAGCCAAACAGGACAGAAAGCTCCTTATAAATGAACCCTTAAAACCAGCTAAAATAGAAAATGCAAGTGGTGTCAACATTTTTTATTCATTATCTATAGATAACATAAATGTCTGGAATGTTGTTCTTGTATCTCATAATATATTTTCTTCTGTTTGCTGTATCTTATCCTGTGACACATAAAAGGATACCTCTAACATGAAAGAAATAATCTTCATCTGACCAAATGTATAGTCTAAACACCCTCTACCTCTGCATGCCTACTCACTCTAAAATTAAATCACTGAAAAAATAAGCACCAAAAAAAAATATGTATTAGACTCGTCTTCCATAGAGGTCTGACCACGTCTCCTCACCGTGTACTTCAGTAGAAGTGCCTGGACCATACAGAAGGTTACAATTTAGTTCATAGCTTCATCTTTTTAATGATGGATTTCTAAAGTTTGATCCAAGATTTTCTAACCTATCCCAGATAACCTGAAGTAGTTCTCTTAAGGATTTTTTGGTGAATTTTTTCTCTGTTTGCATTTCATTCAAAAATGGAAACTGGAATTACATATTACATTCTAAAAGAGATCGTAAAATTAAACCTCAGCAGCTATAAAATATCAAAATTAAACTGCTGATGCAAGTAGTATGCATGACAGTACATACTGACTGAAATTATTCTTATCATATGGGGCTTAGTTATGTTCCACTGAGGTGTAGTTTCAAAAAAAAGTTGAACTGATCCAGATGTAGCCAGATTAGAACTAAAGATACGCAAAACCCCAACAAAATCTGCTGCAGAAAGATTTGCAAATGGAAAAAGATCAACATAACCATCCAGGCAAAAGCAGGTCATAGTATCAATGACACTAGGATAAATTCCCTGTCCAGCAAAGGGGAAAGGCAGACATCTGAAAATTCTTGAGGGAGCAAGGGGAATTTCAACCACTCATGAGAAAAGGAAGTGACACAATGTACGATGGACAACCTGAGGAACTAGAGCCAAAAATTCATAAGAAAATAAGATTATAAAAATGGGTAATAAAGAACATTGATGCCTATCTCCATTTTGTTTACGGACAAGTTAAAAGCAGAGGAAAAGATTTCATTATGCCACCGCTACGAAACTCAGGAATGGAAGTAGATTTTCGTAAATCTATGATCCACATCAAGACTTTAGAGATTAAAATGGAAATACATGCAAGTAGCTGAAAACATGCAGCACAGCATTCTGTAGATACTTCAGTAAAGTAACAGTAAACTGGAGAAATGTGCAGCCACTTTTGGATACATCTAAATGAAATATAAAGTCTTGCCTCAGCTCCTGCAATGCAACACTGGGCAACAATCTTCAGATTCAGTGACTTTTATGAATTACGTGAATCTAACAAGACCTTTCTCTAGATTCATGAAGTACATCAGAGAGGCTAATAATTCCATCTAACCATGACAGTTCCCAATTCTGATATCCCCTAAAATGAAAAAAAAAAATCCAAAGAGAATACCTATAACAATACGCTTTACTGAACTAAGAGTTTGAAAGTAAAATTATTTCACTTTCATAAACTACAGTCTAGGTCTTAAAATAGAATCAGTTTTGCTCATTGCAGTCACTAAGGTCAGTGAATATCTGCCCAGCAGGTGACCAAAGTGATGTTACTTGTCAGTCTGACTGCACTGTGATTAGCGACAAGACACAGAGTCCATATTTAACCATATTCATTTGTTAATTACATGATGACAGAAATAGAGCACTTCAAGACAGAATACATCTATTTGCATCTTTCAACCCAAAAGGCACTATTTTCTACCTTCCAATTCTTTTCCAGGACAGTTGAGGTTATATCCTCTTACCCACACTCCCAAGAAACATGACAGGTCTCCATTTAATACCAGTAGGAATAGTAAATTGACAGAAAACAACAACTATATGGAGTGACAGAATTTGGAGGATGAATTATAAGAGTTGAGCTTATTCTGAATAACTGCAAAGTAACAAAATTTGTAATTCTGTACAAAATCTTATTTTGGGCTAGCTTAAAATTCTTATTTTAGTGTCCAATTTTTATATTTCATTGCCATACAACAGAAGAATGGAAACAAAAAAAGTTTCAGAATAACAGTGAAATTTCTTATTTATAAAATGTTTAAATTTCTAATTTTCATCCACCCATTCTTATCTCCCTGAAATTATATTGCCAGTCTTTCTAAAAGAAATACCCCGTGTCAGACAAACCTCACAGGAAAAACACCTGTAACATTCTGCAGCTTCATAAACCATTTAATTTCAGCACAACTCCTTGCTGCAACAGTATAAGTTTCTCTGATCTGCTCTCCAAAAACCGATGGCCTTTTTGAAATTTCTGAGTGACTCACTCAATGGTATTTGGAAGTTCATAGGCAGGAAACAACCCACTTTTATTTATTTATGCGAAATCATCTGCACCACAAGGCCCCTGAGTTATGGTAGGCAACTAAGTAATGCAGCTAAATCACATCGAAGTGTATTAGCTGGAAATTTATTTATGACAAAATTGAATCTGAATATAGCAAGGTTACTTTGGGAAATAAACTTTAGTTGGCAGGAAAAGAGTAGGCTTAAAATGTACATGAAAACAAAACTGTTAACTGTAGGAGAAGAATGGAAACTCCACAGGTAAAAGTGCAGCATGACAGAGAATAAACAAAAAAGTAATCATAAGCAAACAAAAACTACCAATTGCAGATAAGCAAAACAAACAGCAGTTCTGCAAAATCACATGTTCAACCAGAAATTCCAGCCTTTTCCAACTCCAAGCTAGAAACAAAGAGTCAGCACAAAGATGACAAAAAAGACTCATGCTGAAAGTACAGAGACTTATTTCCTTGGGTTCTTCAACAAAAAATAATATAAAGTTAATAGGTTTTTTAAGAGTAGTTTCTGATATGGGAAACAGAGCAGCCATTAAAAATACACACCATAGCATACTCATTTCAGTATGGGAAAACTTTTAACAAAACTTCATGGTACACAGAATAAAACTGTGCAGGGTGTATTTGTAAAGACATTTCATTTTAAGTGAATCAGGAAAAAAAAAATCCATGATTGAAAGCAAAAACTTGTGAAGAACTACACATGTTTCTACATATGTGAACAAATACATGTTTCTACAGAACAAGTGAAATCAAGTATGCGAAATCTAGTTAGTTGTATTAAGAATACATCATACCTAGCTTACTGTAGAAAATTCAGGGTTTATGTGCTGATCTTTACCAAATAATAGTGAATATGGGTCTACAGGTAGGTGTTCTGCATGTGAGTCAAACAGCTTTCATTTTAAGTGGTACTTTCAGAGGCTGTTTTAAATTAAATACTATCAACTGGGTGTGCAAGTTAAAAGGAGTGCCAAGCTCCTTGCAAATCCCTTTTGAAATGAACAACATGCAGTAAGAGGCTATGTAGTGTTTTACTGCTTCCCATGCAAATGAACTCTAAGTTTTTCAAAAACAAATCTGGAAACAGTTTTCAGTGATGTTCCCACATTAATTGAGACACTCATGGAGAAGATATTTTGACTAGAAGCTAAAAAGCTAAAAAATAAGGATGAAAAGGTTGTGCAGATGGAAGGTGAATTTATATCACAGAAAAATCTCCAACATGTTGATATAATTAAGCCTTCCTAATGAGTTAGAAATCCAGGCTAGTTACACAAGCTATTTTAGTTTCTCTAGCCTTCTGGAGTCGATGGAGAAACTCTTCTTGAAGGCAATGGCTCACTCTGGAGCTGATCTTGTTCTCTAGAGGGCAGTCTCTTGCCCTCTCTTTCTGCATTGACTACAGAAAAAAAAAAAATAGAAGGATTAGAAATTAGCAGCATCCCTTTGTTAATAAACTCATTCCATGCTGAACTGGTGTGTGGAAAGCTGGACAAGGGCAATTACTTTGAGGAATTAGTTACTGTCCCAGGTATAAAGCTCTACTAAAATGTTTTGAGTTTAACAAAGAAACCAGGATATCTGTTAATGCGACAGCAGCAGCAGGTTGGAAGGCTTCTTTCATGATGATTAGACAGGTGACATGTTTTATTAAACAGCGACTAAAGCAAAGTGAAACTATATTCTTGCTGAGAAACTAATACTAGAAATTTGTCTTTATGTTTGAAAAATATTTATAATTTTAGATTTATTGATGGCTAAACAAACTAGCCATTAGAAATCACTTTATAGAGTTCTAGTGCAAAGGTCTGTTAAGGTCTGTTTAGGCTTTATAAAGTGATGCAAACTTGCAGAAGTACCCCTAAGAATTAAATACTATGCCAGTATGAAATTATTATTGCAAATAAATTTCAATGGCACCTTTCAAAAATTAAATTAAGAGGGTGTAGAAAGGGAAATTTTAAATGACTCGCATACCATCCCAGTATGGAAAAAAAATAATTGGAAAAGTGTGTGTGTGCATACATGTATGAAGTCTGAAAAATTCAAATGGGAAACACTTTTTCAGGACCACTGATTCTGAAATTTATGCAGATTACAGTGAGACAGAATACATTTAAGTGGAAATCTAACTAGCTTCTTGACTCAAAACCAGAGTTAAACCTAGAGGAGATTATTTACAAACTGGCCTGAGCAAATGAGAGACTATGTTAGACATCAAACAGTGTTTAGCAACTTGCTGAAATAGCCCCCTGTGCTATGGTTGTATATCCTCACTATCTCTGAACTTCTTCTGCCTTGCTGCACAGATAAAGGATGTCTAAATAAAAAACAAGCAATAAACTGACTTTGCATTTTTGAGGGACTGCTGTAGGCAGAAATAACTTGTGCCATCTCCTTCACTGAGGGAGGGACTAAAGGAAGGTTATGAAAGGCAAGGGTAAGATACAGAGAACAGTAAACAGTCCAATGTAAGAATTCATCTCAGAAGTTCAACAGGGCAATTTGTCTCTATTCTGCCAATGAGAAGCAATGGAAAGAGCAAATCACACTCAGCGTGAAACCTCTGGAAGACTAGTCTATGTCCATGTGTTGGCTAGCACTGAAAATTATCATCACTTGGCAGGGGAAGGAGAGGACCTGAAACTAAGTTATGAACATGCCAGCTGGTAAAAGTAATGGTATTGACCTTTGTTCTGTGGCAGTGGGACTAATTTCTGAAAAACACACTTTTTAAATCCTAGTCCTGACAGCATTTTTCCTGAGGAGGAGGGGTATTTTATTTATTTTTATATAAATATAGAAGTAAATATATATTTAAAAGTATTTTACCAATGCTTCAATAATTACTTTGTCTTTGAGATTTTTTAAAAAAACTCCCCAATTTTAAGCATAAGCACTAGAACTGCAAAATCATTCAGAAATATAGGAAGCTGGATCAGGGGGTGGGGTGGGAAGAAGGGGGGGGGGGAAGAAACCCCACACTTCTTGGCTGGAAAAGTCACCTTCCTTCTGTATCAGCCATATTAGCTAAATAACAGGAAAGGCATTTTAGTGATGTTTTATTATCTTTGAGACCAGGCACCATGACTCTGCTCCCTCCAATGCCCTGTGCTACTCAGGAGCAAAACAGCAAATTCTTGATCCATAGGAAGCCAGTCATAGGTATGGATGCATTGGTGAACGTCCACAAAGCAGATCAGAAGTGCTGATTACTGTCTTTTACTCCCAGGAAGGCTTACATAGTTACCTTTATTTGTTCGCACACAAAATCTAAAAGGTCAGACCTGTGAGATTCTCCCATTTCTTCTATTTAATTTTACCCCAGCAAATGTCCTTATCCTCTAAAGGCAGGAAACGGTGACACCAGCACCAGCACGGACATTATGGTCCCAATTATACATTGCACCGCTACGCCTGGCAGAACTCGGGAGCTGTTTGATGTTCTTTTGTCTTCCTGAGTTGCCAGAAAATAAAAGTCCGAGACGTGAATTTCCCTATCCTCTGTTAATCTAACTGGGCTGTTCACTCATTTTAAGTGCCAGCATTAAGTGTTCAATGATCCTGTTTTGGAAAGCAGTTGTGAGAGGAAGTGGAATTGAAAGCACAGGAGGATCAGCTGGGAGTTCTCAAAAGCAATAAAACACAGAAGGAAAAAGTAAATGAGAAACAGGATGAACTGGAAAGAAAATGCTAAAAATGCCAGAAAAGAAAGAGAAACGATAAACAGAAGCTCTAAAACTGGCTTTCCAGCTCTTTGTGACATTCAGTCTCACTGAGATATCTAGCCTGCGTACCAGCAGTCCATTTAGATACTGTTATTTATTTTGTCTTAAGAACTTTCTACTCACTTCACTGGGGAATCTGTCTTGGGTAAGGGGAAGTGGATGGTTCACAGGCTGTGTGCAAAGGTAGAAGGTGGCATTCCCACAAGGATGTGTTCAGTCCCAGTTTCTAATGGAGAAGGCCATTTCAATATTTAAGTGCAAAAAACTCCCAAATAAATGCTTAGTCCTCTGGACATCAAGTCAAGCAGTTTGTGCTTTCCTGAACAAAAAAACCTTCTTGTCTGGAACCTGCAAGAGCAGAGAAGTCATAATAAGCTCTTGGCTTTCATAGGCAAGTTAAGGTAACTGCATTATAAAGAATATTCATTTATCCATGATGAGGTGACATGAAGGAGAAAGTAGAGAACTTTGTTACTCACAACAAAAAATAAAAAAAAGGGTGTAAATTTGTGGCACCTGTTGCAAAATCCTGCATACTGGGCCATTTTATACTGTTTGCTAGCAAATTTACTTTTGACACTGCTGACAGCACCAGTCAGTGAATAATCAACACTGTCTAATAACACAGACAAGTGTTCATTAAGCAATAAGAAGAAACTGAACAAAGTATTTGAACATAAATGAGCAGCAGGCATCTTTCAGATGTGTTATGTTACCATGAAGAAAGCTGTGAGGTTGCAGGCACATTTTGGTTCTAACATACCCAGGTACTGAATGATAGACACATAAAAAATGGGTTTCTTTTATGACTCTGAAATTAAAGGCATTCCAGCAAGTAAACATTAACCAAACATTGCAGAGAAACAAAGGTAAATGAAACATTTCTCACTTGCATTCAGTTAAAAATACTCTTGACTTCAGAGTTTTCTGATTATTAAAAGGAATCTCAGCACAAGCAGGGCTCATCATCTTTATAAAGAAAGTGCTGATTGTCAAGAGGATATCTTTTGGTACCTTTGATATCAGAAATGGAAACTTCCACTGCAAGTATTAAGCTATGGCACTGAAAACAAATAAGGTGTTTGAATCAGGGTGACAGAGCCTATCACTTGAAAACACAGCTGAGTACATAAAACAAGCGTACTTCATCAAGGTAAAAATTGGATTACTGTTAGAAAAAGAGAAAAATCATTATCAATATTAACATTTTCATACGTGGAATAATGTATAAATGTATAAGCATCTCAATCGATAGATTTTACCTAGATTTGGTATTAAACCAGTACTTTTTAGAAAGCATATATGATTAAAATTTTTCTAAATTCTTTGTGTTAGACAAAGGCCATCAGAATTCGCCGATTATAAACATGGTATTATTTACATTGATCTATATCTGATTATTTAAATCCAAATAATTTTAACAAAATTTTAAAAAAAGCAAACATACATTAAACTTTGTGAGTGTACAGAAGGATCTAATTTTTCCAAGAACTTTTTAAATAGCCTTACAGTAAGTACCATAGTACTGTACTGTATTTTGCTTTCTTGAACCAGAATAATGGAAACTAAATACTCAAAAACTCTCAAACACACACATCAATAAAGATTTCCTTCTTTACCAGGATCTTACTGTAACTTGGACCTTTAATTTCAACAGTCACGCCAGCTAAAATCCCCAGGTAAAAACAGTGAGAATATTCTGGTAAAATAAATGAAATTAAATTAGATTCCCTCAAACTAATGCTGAAAGTAGAATAGGGAGGTGGGGAAAGGGTGGAGGGAAGTCATACGCAGTCTTTACAGTCACTTTCTCAGAGGAAATTCAAATGTCACAACAAGCAAAGTATTTCTCTAGTCAGAACAACAGACACATTAAAAACCCACATGCATTCGTTAGCCTGCTGCAAAAAATCAACAGAGCAAAAAATTAAAATACCTTATTTAAACACATGCTGCCTTGTTCTCAAGAAAAATAAAAAAATCTAAGCAATTGAAACTAACATGAAAAATCAAGCCCAATGCAAATAGGATAAAGTCGCTTACTCTAAATAAGTAAGAAGCTGACAAAGCTTGTTTATCAGAAACTCATTCTATAAAATCGATTTAGCCTACAGTGCCAAAACAAATCTGGTAAGAAAATTGTGCGTGTTTTTAAGCATGTATTTATTATATACAAGGGCAGTAGCTTTTTCACTGGGAAAAAATATGTCTTCCAACTTCAGTTAATTAAGTAAAAATTAGTTAGAAGCTTAGAGGAAAGAAATTATATCACTTTCAGTAACTTTTCTGTCAGTCTAACAACCATTGTTCTGGTTATCCTAAATATACTACCACTAAAGTAAATAAAAGATAAAGATGATAGATATCAATTAAACAGCTTGGATACTTAAGCAGTCAGCAGGAAGCCAATATTACTTTTCTGACTTGATTCTGTTTGCAAGTAAAGGTAAGTAAAGGTATATATCATAAGCCAACTTACTAAGAAGCCCTTGAAAACCTTTGAAAATAAATCCATTACCTTTTCTAGTGTTTTCCTAGCAAGTTGCTTTTCCTTTTTTAGTCTTTTTGCTTGCTTACAAAGCCATTTTTGTACTCTGTTTTCACTGTAAGAAGGGCAGCAACACCTGCTTAACCCTTTTGTAATAGTTACCACTCAGTTCTTTAATAGCAGATGCTGAAAACTCATAGAGGAAATGAGACTTTTAAATCTCCTTACAGAGTACATAATTCACTGTTTGTAAAGTCCTCATCTATAAGGTAGTAAACAGTCTAGACGCTTTTCTTCTTCATGTATAACCACTGGAAAGTAACACAGAGAATAACCACTGCAACTTGGATTTAAAAAGCCGCTAACACTGCTAGCGGGGAGTACAAGGAGCAATGCACCCGCTCTGCTGTCACAACAGTTGTAAAAGAAAGGTGTTGCGAAAAGACAAGCAGAAAAGAATGTCCCTTTCTAATTCCAAACTTTCATCTCTACCTGTCAGTGGCACAGTAGCAAGCAGTCCCTACAGGGCTAACACGGAGGACGTGTAGGGTATGAGCCCCTTACACCATCCAGCTCCTCATTTAAGGCAGGCTAGAGAAGGTGGTTCAACACCTCCCACACCAGCCTCCAGCCACCTGTGCTTCACCTGGAATATACTGTTTGGAAGATTTTCAGCAATAGCAAAACTCCCACAGCTCTCGGGAAACTGCAGCTGACCCTCGCATAGAAGATGTCTCCCCATACACACATCTGAATTTTTGTAGCTGAGCAAGGGATCACATTATGTTTTGTAACTGACCTTCTCTGACTGAGCAGACATTATAAATCAACTCCTTGCATACAAATCAAGGTCTCTGAATCTTTATTCGATCTCAGAGAAACTAGATTGAAGAAAAGAAGGGGGGGGGGGGGGGGGGCATCACCAAAATGTTCCCAGACAGTTACAGTACTTTTTTCATATGTTTAAATTTTATGGTCTTCCAATGCATATAATATTCCAGTCCTCAAACTATTCTTCATATAGTTTCTGTGATATAGCTACAACAGATAATCCAGTAGTTCCTCTTGTGCTGGACTTCAATGTAAACCCCATTTTCTTTCCTCTGTATTTACTTGCATTTGCTTTATTAAAACCATGGAACCATCTGTTCAGTTCATCTACCAAGACTACTCAAATGACTTCAAATCCACTGATGGTGAGTCTTTACAAGACTCTATGCTTGATATGGAAAATGTATATAAAGTTAGGATCTATTTCATCACATTTATTCGAAAGTAGTAAGCTTTCTACACCTGCATTACTTGTTAGTAAAACTCCCTTTCATTTACATGAAAGAAGAAGTTATAGGTCACATAATTCCAGGCTCCACATATGTGGGTGAAGTTCAAGGGAAACCAGACTTGAACAACCTACCATAATATATAATGGAAAAGGCAGTGACATCGAGGGCTATAGAGAGGCTCAAAAAGATTTGAAAAGACAAAAATTAATATTATGAAGATGACCAAAAGCATAAAATGCTCAAGAAAGTACTTCTAGCATGGGCTTCAGTACAAAAAAAGGAATATTCTTCCTTTTAAAGATCACAAGCATTTCCTTTCACAATTCATCTTCTGCCATAGAATGATACACCAGAACTACTTCCTTCTCCAAAAATTAAGTCACATAACATAGGACTATAGCTCAGCAGGTACCTAATTCCTCTTTTTATAGTCACACACCAAAACCAACAGGCAACAAAGAAGCTAAATAGCAGTGAAGAGACTAAATTTGTATCACAAATTGGTATGTGCACTCTGCACCTATTTGCTAAAACTACAGCATTGTCACTGACACTGAATGGTGTCTTTTGTCTTCTCACCTCTTTCCATTTTTATTTTGTTGATTTGGTGATTTCTGATTTCACTGTTTAGCCAGAAAATAGACTGGACAGGACCTCGAGTCAGAGTCTAGTCCTTTGCTGTTACAGGCCTGCCTGCTTTTATTAAGAGATAGGACCAGAGCATCACCATGCTGATGACAAACCTTCTCAATTTCAATGTAAATACACCAAAACGTTGTGTAAGCTAGAAGGTAATGTTTTATCTTCCCAGTTCTTGTAGAGAAAGCAATCAGCCATTCCTCTTTGCATCTGTCTCTTGTGTCCACTGAGCACTTTAACTAGATTGCAACGAATGGTTCGAAAAGACAGAAAGCAAACACTAGTGTCAGGCTCACAGAGGGAACTGGAAGAGTTGGAAACACTGGCTAATAGCTTCTGCCACGTAAATTAAGCTATCTGTTCCACAGGGATTCTTACACTGGACGTTGCACCACAGACTCAAAACAACCTAATGAACAGAGCAGTAGTACAAACCTGTGGAAATGACAAAGAAAAGCTGCTCTAAGAGGCTTCAAGCTTAGTCTCTTCTCTAGTACACGGGAAAATGCAGGTTCAGACAGGAATTAGTGTTGTGATTTTGGTGATCAAAGCCTAACACATGTGGCCATACTGTTTGGAGAGCACGTGACAGTAATTGTTGTAAATATTAATCCAACATAAAATTTGTTGACTATTTTCAGCCATGAGTCATATTTTGTGTTTTTGCAAGGGGTAGAAGCAAGGAAATTGATATTGCTGTGGAATTTAATGGCTGCTACTGCAAAATACAGAAGTTGCTGTCAGAGACTTTGATGCCATTGTGCAGCAGAATACAAATTACTTCAGCTACATTTCAAACTATC
Organism: Falco peregrinus; assembly: GCF_023634155.1. Lineage (NCBI taxonomy): Eukaryota > Metazoa > Chordata > Aves > Falconiformes > Falconidae > Falco > Falco peregrinus. The sequence goes on from NC_073723.1 coordinate 73,282,095, forward strand.
TGTATGGAAAACTTCATAAATTGCTTAAAAGACCTTCAAATAACACATGTTCATTACCATATTCTGACCAGTTTACTTATGAAAAAACAACATTAAAATCAAAATTTTTCCTAGTAAAAAACCTGGAAAATCATTCTGTGTAAAAATAAAACAAAGTTACTCCCACACTCATGCACACGGAATTGTGTATAACCAGCATGTAAACAGTTTTCAGCTTCTCTTTCTATGATGCTCTACAAACCACAAAACCAAGAAAAGAATCACACTCCCAGTCACATAGAAAACACACTAGAAATTGATAAGCATTGCAATCTTTTCAAGATATTTTTCACTTGGGAATACTATAAGAAAACGGAAACATCTCTTTCATAAAAAGTCACCACTGCTTTCTTCCCACATACAAATAAGCCAACACTGCATACAAGAAGGATGTCAATAACAGTATTAATAATGTAAAAGGGACCAAAGATGAAAATTTAGATGAAAATACTGCCTTAGCTTTAGTCACAGTGAACTTGAAAGATTATGGGAAAAACGGAGCATGAGAAAAGATGAGATTAGCAATAATTAACTGAAACATGATTCATAATTGCACATGGACAGAGAGCACAAAGGAAAAGAAAGACGTCATGGAATTAAAAGAGTTGAATGTGTGGGGGTTTTTAGTAACCATATTTGATCAAATACCATGATTTGCATGACCACTGCTGTTACCTAGGGAGTTGAAGATTTTGTTGAAAGTAAGTTCACTACAGATCCTTAACTACTGAAATACTTGACCTTGCTAAAACAAATAATCAAACCAACCAGCCAATCCACCAGACATACTGTTAACGGTCAGTAGACCTGAAATGCACTTCTGTTCCCAACAATGACAATGACTCCTGACATTCAATAATTCTGAATTAAGACATGTGTGTACTAACTGAATACTACTGCATTCACTTATATACCTAACAGTTAAACACGTATTTAATTTCTTTGCTGAATCAGGACCTTATGTAACAAGTTTATTTTTATCAGATGCCTATAAAAGAGTATAATCTTAGAGACAATTTTGAATTTGAACACTGACAGCCTGGCTTCCCTGACTTGAAACTTTCCAGACTTCACAGTTTATTTGTAGAAAAATTACAAAGACAGGCATATCTTTTCTTTGATTAAAAGGAATGAATTAGGTAATAGGGTAATACTTGTTTAAATTTTGTGATACAATACACTGTGCTAAAATGAGAGATTCATTTTTCTCTTAGCTACTAATTTGCATTGCTTGTATATTGGCTTGTCTGAAAGAGGCAATACTTTGTAATGGCTAGAGAGGACTGGGAGACAAACTGCAAGTGAATAAAAACGAGTTTTGTTTCCTGATTGTTAGTGTGTGTCTTTCTGTGTAATTTTCAATAAATGCAAACACCATGCCTCAATTTACTCACTACAAAGAAACCAGTGGAATTAATTTTAGGCATCACCATCTACCCCTGTGTGACTGTCTGTCAAAAGATCAAGTTGTTAAACTGAGATTTAGTAACCAGCAGTATAGAACATGGGTGGTTTATTGCTGCATGTCAACAAAGCTGCCAACTTAGATTATCAGTTCAATAAAGCACTGTTTCACATACAGCATATGCTTAGGTGATATGGTTACATGAGGACCTACTGTCTATTTTGGGCCTTTCTTGCTTAAGGAAATGAAGTTTAGTTGGTCTGGAAATTAATTTCTAGGGTTGTTCTCCAAACCTCAAAATACATCAGTTTTCAACCAGCTTCACACAAGTTCTCAACCCGGAGGAGGGAGCCCTTATCAGCTTCCCTTAATGAAAGCAAGGGTGAAACACTCGTGTGAACCCACTTGCAGTGTTACTTCACAGAATCAATTCAAGGTGGAAGGGATCCCTGCAGGTGATACATGTCAACTCCCTGTTTAAGCAGGGTCTTCTAGATGAGGTAGCTCAGGGCTGTGTACAGTCAAAGTCTGAGCGTTGCCATGGACAAGGATTCAAAAACCTCTCTGGGAACCTGTTCCAGTCTCTGATTATTCTCATGGTAAAAAATAAATTTCTTTGTATCTAACCATGCCGCAACTCATGTCCATCATCTCTCGTCCTATCATTGTACATCTCAGGCTGGAGAGCCTGGCTCCACCTTCTCTACACTTCCCATGAGGTTTTTCTAATTTTGTCATTTTTGGGGGAAAAAAAAGCTTTAGTTGGTAGCAGCTGCAATAGGAACAAATTTCTAAGACACAACTGATTTGAAAAAAATTAAAAATAACCATCTTGTACCTCTCTGAAAATGATGACATCTGTGAGGTAAGGAAAAGGAATGCTATACCAGACTTCGTTCATTTCAACTCACGGCCATGGTTTGGTAAAAAAAGCTCTCTCCATCTCTTGCAAGCTCAGTATAACTATACTATATATAAAGAACAAAAAAGGTACCTCTCATTTCCTTGTTATTCCTTGAAATTGGAAAGAACCAAAACAAAGTGTTTAAAGTTCTGGTTTATTTAAAAAAAAAAAAAATATTTTGAAAATGTGTGTCACTTTACTGAACTGTTTTCCCAAGGGCACCAAAGTCTTAGTTGGTAAGTACCTACGTATTAAAAGATTTTTTCAGTGGCAAGCAGCTCCTTGACAGACAAAGGCACGAAGATGAATGACTAGAGACTGAAGCTAAGCAAAGTCTGACTAGGAATATTTTAAAAGTGAGTGCAATTAATCAATGGAAGACCTCACCTAAGGGTATGCTGGATTCTCTGTAGAATATTTTAAATCAAAAATGGATGTCTTTTATAAAGATGCGGTCTAGCTCAGCCATAAATTACTAGGCTGTACAAAGATGTACAGTAGATGAAAAATTTTGGCCTGAGTTTTAATTGGATGTCAAACTAGCTGTCATAGTTGCTTCTTCTGACCTGAAGATTTTGGACTCAGTAAATAAATCATTTTCAACTTCTACAAAGCAGCAGCTTCAATAAAAGTTTGTAAGGCCCACTGTAAGTGTGAAAGGCCTAGGATACCCAATGGGATAAGCTCTGTGTGGTAACTCCATCCATACAGTCTCATGTCTCACACTGTGAACATTCAGGATTCTGGTTATAAGATGACTCTTCAGGCTTCTAAAGGTGCGGAAGCAAAAAAACAAAGCAGCCCAACAGCTGTTCAGGAGCAATATTTACCAGGCACAGATGCTAGCAAAGGCATCACCCTTGCCTCCTCAGCAGCTTATGCTGCTCCTGCCACAGAAAGGGAAAAAGGATCTGCTGGATGCTTGAGTTCTGTCAGGCTGCGCGAACATCAGCAAGCAGTGCAAAGAAAGAAAATCTGATCTGCCTAGCAAAACAGTTGGTGCAGAGGACCCAGCATCCACCACATCAACAACATTAGCTTTAAAGTAGTCCTGTGGGTGAGCAGGTTTCTAGAGGAAGAAAAGATAGTTGTGCTCCTGGAGCATACATGGCTCCTGGTTCTTCCTTGTGGAAGCTAAGTCATGCACTCCAACACCTCCCCTTGGTAAGAACAAAAGCACAGTAAGTGGGGGCAGTAGTACAATTTATTTCAAAACTGCACTCCACATCTGAACTAAAATGCTAATGTAGGTATTGTCTTAGAGTCCTAGCCAACTGGGCCCAGATGCAGTTGAAAAGCACAAGTATAATTTTCCTTAGAGGGTACTTCCATGCCTTCATAGCTGCAAAACAATCTGTTACATCTCTGATGTCTTGGGGCAGAGATACAAACTGTTACTCACAATACAAAAGCTAGAAAATTGCTAATGATGAAATGGAGTCTATCTTTTTATGTGATTTAATGAATCGGTGTTCAAACATTTAAAAAGATTATTTCTGTTTTCATTTAAGAGCAAGGTAAAAACATGCGTTTATGTAATTCCTTCTTCTCCCTCAAAGCTAATGTGATTTGGAACATTATTTCCTTCATATCTTCCCCTAGAAAACAGATTCACATGAATATGTTTTCCATTTGAAAATGAAAATATTGTTTCATGAAAAGGCCAGATATTGTCCCTTTACTGATAGACATTTGCCTGCCTCTAGACTGTCCTCAAAAATCAGGACAGTCATTTGATTTTTTCATTGTGGATTTCTGACCAAAAAAAACATTCTACCAAATCATTGAAAGATTTCAGTGAAGAACTTCAGTCAATCATGCTTATTCTTTTTATTTATTTTTTTTGCAATTACTTTATCTTGTGTACAATGAAATGTTAATATCCATTACAATTTTACTTCATGCAATTTCCAGATGAATAATTTCCTTCTAATACTTTTTCTCAATTTAAGACAATAAGTAGCTTTCTCCATTATCTAAGAAAGATTTTCTGGTTTTTTTTTTCAAAAGGTCATTTTCCATGCTTTCACAGTATAAACAATAACACTTCAATTTTCCTGTAAAAATCATCTGTGTTCAGCTGATCTGTAGATAAGGTTGGACTGAATAATTTTGAGGATCTAGGGTGACCTCATACACATAACATGCCAAAGGACTGCTCTGAATTGCATTTCCTTTAACCTACAGCATAGCATTAGAAAAAAACATTTGCTTTTGACTTACTAGTAAGGTAAAATTGAATGAAAGATTCAGTAAATTATTCTATTAAATATCTCTGCTCTTAAAAATGTATACCTTACTTCTAGCTTCCACTTTGAATTATTCTTGACATTTTTCTTTGTGGTTATCAAAGTTTTTACATAGTTCAGGTGGCAAAATTTCTCCATCATCTGTTCTGGGAGTCTGAAGAGAATTCTGGGACTCTCTCCTTATACAAAAATCTTTTAACTACATTTTAGCTATTTGCATAGCTGTTCTCTGAAAACTTTGGAATTTATGAATATCTTTTGATATGGGCATCACAACTGGACACATAATTCCTTCTAGAAGTTCCCCTATTTGCCTATCCATCCAAGAATCCTGTTCTGTTGAGTGCAGCATCACACTGTGATGACAGGTTAATTATCTACCAAGTTTATAGCCCTTTTTAGGAACACTGCTCTCCAGAAGAGATGAATGTGATCCAGAAGAAATGAGTATGAAACGTATTAAGACACGCTGTCCTCTCACTAATCAGGATCACTCTGTGCTAGTAACTTGTTTTCATTACTTATAATTCCCTATCCTTTGCAAGGCAAACGTCTTATGAGCGATTACTTAGAAACTAACTCATAAGTTATTTTTTTTTCTCAATATAAATTATAATTTCAAAGCAAGTCAAGTTTGGCAGGAGGAAATTTTTCATAAATCCACATGGGTAATTTTTTTCTTTTCCCTCTGTCTGCTTGTTATTAGTCAAAAACCTGTATCACGTGTTCCATTTTGTAGGACTCACTTCAGCCTATATCAGCTCAAACTATCCTCTACAGTCTTTTAACTTTCTAGTGCAGTGTTATCTTCCTTCTAGTTCCTTTGAAGTTCTCCAGTGGTCCCAGCCACTAACATGCATGACAGTCACAAAGTTCTTCGACCAATTTGTCAGAAAACAAATATGAAATTATTCAGAACAACTTGTTCTCAAATACCTAATCATCATCCTCACAGGTTATTGCAGAAAAGCTTGCAGCGTTTTTTTTGTCATCTGTTCCCCCCAAACAGACAAGAAAGTACAATTCTATTAAACACCTCAAGTGTTTATACATTGTTACTGACAATCCTATATCCCCCTAACAATGAATTAGTATCATTGTTAGATTTACTTTGGTTCCCAATATACTTAAGTGTCTTATTGCTATTCTCCTTTCTCTTACCATCTTAGAATTGCAGAATAATTTAAGCAGGGAGGGACCTCAAGAGATCCTCTAGAGCAAAACTCTGCCCAGAGCAGCGCAAATCACATCAGATTGCTCAGGACCTTGTTACGTTCACAAATGTTCCTATCTTCTGTTTTTCACCAGATGTCATCACTTTCTCCTTTTTAATTTTGCTTTTATTAAATGTCAAACAGTAAGCCAGTTAGTTTTTTGGTTGGTTGGTTTTTATCTTCAGGTCAGCCTGTAGTTGACTGGTTATGGAGCAAAATTTTTAAACAAATCACAACTATAAACTGTGTTAATTTAAACAAAAGTTTATGTTCAATAGTCCTTCTCTTTTTTTTTTTTTTCCCAAGAAGCTGACATTGTAACATATTTCATACAGACTGAAGTCCTCCATCACACCTTCATTTTCCCCTATACATATCATAACTACATCATGAGTTCATCTCTTGTTTGTCAGTGTGGTATGATAGTCTTCTGCAAACATCAGGAAATAACTTTATACTGATTACTTGCTTCATATTTCTCTAATGTCTGACAGTAATCCCTTAAATATTCATTTTCTTTCAAGGGGTCACTGGCACAGCAACAAGAAATGCTATATTTGAGTGCTCCCTCTTGACTTTTGCCCACTTGATCTTTCTTAAAGAGGCTGTGACTGTTGAATTTAGCACTCCAATCATGTCAATCTTTCCAGAATGATTCAGTAATACCTAGGGATGAATTTATGTTTATAGATGAGCAATTATAGTTGTTCTTATTTGAAACTCAAGTACAACCAAGTAAAGAATGTCTTGACCATTGATATTTTGACCAATCGTGCAAAATATCACCATTTTGCATTAAAATAGGTACACTTTCTTCTCTGTATTCTTTTTTACTTTCAGTTCAGCAAGCTTCTGACCAACTTCATCAATCTATCTCCCCTGAGTTTCCACCCTTGTTGTAGTGAAGAGGAAGCCATACAATTTATTCAGTCTCTGCTCAGGACTGAAGGCAGCCGCTGTTTCATTACGTTAATTCTGTACATTTCTGCCTGCTCTCTTTGGCTGTTGGGCTTGACAAAATTTTTTGAAGGATCTTTTAAATGTTACTGCCTGTCATATTTTTTGATTGTTAGGGTTGTTTGGTAACTAACTAAGAGGCCCAAGAACTTTGCTTGTAGAGCAATAGCTTTAACACTTCAGTATTATGGCAAGACATGTTATAAGTTCTGTTTATCTGCACATAAATGCTGTTATTGCAGTTTTTTGAAAAGTGCTTATTATTAGCTGGGAAGCAGTATGGTTTCAGTACAGCACAGTTTCTGGAAAGCAATTTCTCCTCATTTCAGAATAATTTTAAGCCTACATAAACCGACATTGCATGCTGTACACCTTTTAGTATTAATGTCTACCTGCCACAGAGAGTTTTCTGAAACTCATTTACTTTGACAGTTTTTCAGTCCTCTTGTCAGTATACTCACCAAGAAGTTATACCCTCCATATCGAGCCACAGAAGGCCACATTTGTATCCAGAAATTATCATATGTGCAACTGAGGCAAACAAATATTTTCCATATGCCCCAAAAGCAGATCATAAAACAAGCAATTGTCAATGTCTATTTTAATTTCACACTCCTTTGTAGTGCAAATCACTAATTTGGACACTTGATAGTAGTTGTACTTAACTGCTTGTAAAGTACTATCATTTCCACAGTTCAAGAAAAGTATTAAAACTGACTTCACAACAGATACTTTGCTTTCTTGAAAGCCACTGCTGTTGCAGGAGTTGAGTTCTCTGCTGGAACTACCTCAGGACTTATCTAGAAAATGGCACTAGATTAAAGGTTTCATGGATCTGATGACAGCTCAAAGAAAAAGTAATGCATGATCTATTACAGAAAATAAAATTCATTACTGCAGGAAAGCTCTGTAGAAGGACTGACATTATCCTTAGCTTAGAGATTATTCCCCTCTCCCAATACAATCACTAGAGAAATCATTACCCCCTCTATCAGGAGGGGGTGGGGTGGGGGGTGTGGTGTGTGGATAGAATCCTAGCACTACAATAAAATAAACCCGTTTTTTGTGTGTGAAAAATAAGCAAAGAGACCACCTTGCAAATACTTTGCTATCATCTAGAAATACATGAACCCAGAATTAAAAGTTTCTATGTTCTGGCAATTGTCAATAATGCCAACACTTTCATAAGTCTAATGTATGAAAGATAAACCATCTTTAGTGTTCCTAACACAACAGCAATTACTGTGGCTCAGCAATTTCAAAATCACAGGATCACAGAACAAGGAGCTCATGAGATCAAATAGTCCAACCTCCTATTTAAAGGAGGGTCAAACTAATGTTATTTATGTCATTACAATACTTCTTAAAAACAAATATCTATTTGCACATGGATTCATATTCAATTCAACTCAGAGGTTATAGCTCTGTTTCATTGTTACTGCTTTTTAAAGCCTGAATGAAGATTTAGAAAAAAAAAAAAAACCAAAACCAGTAACAACAAACGCATACGGGTTTAAAATCTACTCATCATTGTTAGTTGATAAGGGAATCTGTAGTGATTTCAGCCCATCAGTGTAATTTCACAGCTATTGCTTCAATTTTTTTTTTACTCTACAGTACAAATATCAAAATGAAGATTGGGGGCTACATTCACAAAATCACAGAACTGAGGTAGGAAGACACCTCAGCACACTGTCTGGTCCAGCCTCCCTACTTAGGGCAAAGGCTACTTGAGCAGGTTGCTCAAGGCCCTGTCCAGTCACATTTGCAAATCTCTCCAGGGATGGACTTCTCACAGTTTCTCTAGGTCGGTCACCCCTACAATGACATGGAATTTCCCGCATTTCAGTTTGTGCCTGTTTCCTCCGGTCCTTTCATTGGGCACTGCTGAGAAGAGATTAGCTCTAGCCTTCTTCACTCATTCCCATCAAGTATCTTTACACATTGACATGATCCCCCCAGACCTTCTCTTCTCCAGGCTAAACAGTCCTAGCACTCTCAGCCTTTCTTCATACGGCAGACACCACAATCCAATCATCATCTTTATGGGCCTCCACTGGACTCATATGAACATGCTCTTGTCTCTCTTGTACCAGGGAGCCTAGATCCGGACACACCAACACACCACTTCAGATGAGGTCTCACCAGGGATGAGAAGAGGGCAAGGATCATCTTCCTCAACCTGCTGGTCACAGCCTGCCCCATGCAGTCAGGCCCAGGAGTACTGAGTATCAAAAAGGGTGGAGGCTCCACACTACCCCTGGGAAGCCTCTTCCAATGTTTGACCACTCCTATGTTAAAGAAATTTTTTTTTACTATCTACTCAGAAGTTCCTTTGTTCCAACATTACAGTACTCAGACTAGAAAATGCATTTATGCTAAAACCAGAGAATATATTTAAAGACGACCTTACTTGTGCACTGCAAATATAGCTCCCATTTTTATGGCTGCAGATATTTCAAGTATATTTCTAACAAAAAATTAAGCAGGTCAAATAGACATAAGACCTCAGCATCTAACGTTTGTAACTTCCAACCGTAATACTAAGGTATTTCTCCCTGAAATAAAAACATTTTCAAAACTGTTTTATGCATAAAATTAAGAATTTACATCTTCATCTGACAGAAAGCCATACAGAGTAATAAAAACAAAGAATTTAAAAAAATGATATCTAGCTGTATTTCTCAATTTCATCAAATTATACCTATTTTAATAAAAAAACTTCAAAATTTTTAGCTCTGATCCACATGTTCTAGCATACCTTCACAATGTAGAATTTAATGCTTTTATGTCAAAGAAAATAGATACTGCCATAGGAAAAAAATTATACATAAAGTAGTGCATAGGATCTAGGAATCAGCACACAGATAAGTATCTTCAAAATATGGAGATGCTTTTCTCTGAATTTCCTTGGAAAAAAGCTTAGAAAACATTAATTTTTATTAATGTCTAGGTTTTGAAATATTAAAGCCTATATTTCTAGATTGTGTGCACAACTGTAAGAGGTAGAAGATTACAATTTTTGGTACACGTAGAGTACTTTCGTATATAATGCCACGACTTCCTTATGACTTATGACCGCAATTTTTGGTCAAATAAAGAATGTTGTGATTAAATATGTGTTAATGTGGTGAAGAATCACTGTAGCGATTCTGGAAAATACATACTCAGAAGTTCCAAAAAATGAGTGTAATCAATACCTAAATTATATAATTTAGAAAGGTTTCCCTTTCTAAAAAAAAATTAAAAATATAAATAATAAAATAATGCAATCTCTTGTTCCTGTAAGACAGACAATTAAAGTGCCCTGTCTTGAATTGAGTCTGAAGAACGGACAATACTCTACCCAGATATAAGTTCAGGAATACCAAATGTCACATCCTATATTTAAGAAAAATTAAAGCTGACAAGATTGGTCATATACTTGGAAGTTACATCTTCAGAAGAACAGGAGACTGACTGTTCTTCTACAATACTGAGAATCTTTGAAAATGAGCCCAAAGCTATATCATCCATAAACTGGCTAATTTCTGGTTCTATCCTTAGCAGACATTTATATTGTACAAGGTAATTTCAGGTAGCACAGTGTAGACAAACTCAGTTATAGGTGAAATTAAGTATCCCAGTACCCACAAGTTAAACACTGCAGAGTACAATTTGTGGGAGCTGCATCCCAGAAGAGGATCCTGGACTCTGTGCAGATTTAGCTTCCTTCTAACATGAACTGGAAACTATGGTAGTGCAAAAACACAGCCAAAACCAAGCCATATACTAAACAGGACGTATTTAGCTGACGGGAATGCTGAGGGTAACGGTGAGTGCCAAATCCTCTCCCTCTGCAAAGGCCAAGCACATCAGTCAAAGCAGCAGATCCCTACTTCCATGCATACCACAGGATGGTGGGCACCAATACCTGGCCTGCCAAAGCAGCTGGCTACAGTTCATTATTTTTATCTACACACACAGATTGCCAGAGCGTAGCAGCACTCATATTTTAGAGGCAGTACAACAGTGTAAGTCTTGTTCAAGAGAAACAAAACGTAGATGTGGAACCACCCTCAGCTCGAGGCACTAGGGCTGTCTTTACCATCGTCCTAAGCTCAAGGTGATAACTACCCTGGGCAGTCTTCTCCTACCTCATGTCAGCGGTGCCCCACTGCACACCAAAGTGTTTAAAAGGTTCACGTGACTAGAAAAACAGCATGTGAGGGACAGTGACTTTGTAACCTTATGGCACTTAGATGTTATTTTGACTATCTTACAGTAAAATGGTAAGCCTTCAAATTTCTGGGCAAGCGTTCTGACTGTTGTTTTAACAGTCATAAGCACCAGCATCTCCTTTACTATCTTATCCGCTGGAAAAGTCTTGAAAAACAGTGTCTTTTGTTAAGGCCTATTTCTGCTGCTAAGTGACAGCAACCTGCATTGACTAGAGCAGATCTAGATATGATGCACAAAAACAAAGTCATACATATCCAGCACCTAGAGCCACCCGAGACAAAAAGGGGGCTGCCTTGTACATTTAAGCATTCTAAAATCAGGTTGAATCTCCATAAAGAGTTTTTTGTTTGGTTTTTTTTGTTGGGTTGTTTTTTTTTCCCCTCAATCTGTGTGTCCGTCTTTATGTATAATTCTAGCTTAAAACCTCAGTAGAGGCATACAACTTCCTCCGTACTGAGCCTATAAAGTTGTTATAAGAACTTGGAAGAGATTTCTCCAGATGACTATTAGATTGCAGAGCAGGAAAAAGGATTTGGCTAATAACTTTTCATTCTGCATATTATAGCCAATTGTGATGTTAAAATTAGAACCACAGTTTTGTATGTGGCAATTAAACATAGCGAGCAGTTGCAGTACGATAAAAGACAAACATAGTTTCAGAAATACCTGGCCAACACACATACTCTGAGAACATCAATGCTTTTTCAGAGGAATGGAAGACAAAGTCAGGCTCTTAAACTTACTGTACAGCACACAGGGAGAGTTAAATGCCTCAGAATGAGACACAAATGCATCAGGGGAGGTGGTTAGAGCTAGAGCAATGAGCCACACCAGGCAGAGGACTGCATTTGAAATCCCACCCTCCACAGGGCTTAGGCAGCAGACTTTGTAACTCTATGCTCTTGGGACAAAAGCATGCTTTGAAAATGTGTACACATCATTATTCTTCACTCTTCTGTTTTCAGGTGAAGTTGCAAGGTGGGTATGCTTATTATTCCATATAAATATTGGTTAGAGCACCCAAAGAGAAGTGGAAGCCCATCCCTTCAGAGACACAGGTACTCACACAGAGCTTAGCTGTATCAGCAATCACCAAACAAGCAGCTGAGACAGTACCACTTCCAATCCCTCAACATTAATTTCACCAGGATAAGCACTGAGCTAGGACTGGTTTAGACAGTTCACTGCACCTTTGATGTTTTGCAGCAAGACAGAATCGCCTCCCTCAAAGGCCAAAAGCAAAGGAGGTACAAACCCAAAAATCACAATATTGGCCACAATAACCTTGATGAAAATTCAGAAAAGTGACATTTGTTTTGATCTCTCTTTTTATTTTTTTAATAATGACTGTAGAAATGGCATTCTAAAATACTGGCAAACTCACAAGCAGTATCATCTGGGACAGGATCCCTCCTGACAGAGCCCAGCATGTCATGGAGGCCCTTGTGGCTGACTACCAAGATGACACACAGAATAAGACATTTACACTCCAGAGCAGTGCAGGGTCAGATGCAAAGTCTGACGACAAGTTTATGAGGTGACTGACGGGATTGGGCCTCGAGGTGTCCTCATACAGTGGAGTTACCAAAATTCATTTCATACGTGGACAAGTCTGAAGGTCTGTAGAATTCATGTGATCCACACTTCATTATTCATCTAGGAAGCTGATGCAATAATGTTATACTTGAAGGTGAGGTTTGCTTTCGGGGATCATACATCTCATAAATTCAGCTTTTGGGGAACACATTCAGGTAGGATGTACATAGTCTCTAGACAGGCAGCTAAGACTTCCAAAGTAGCAATCTCAATCCACTTATTCTCAGTAAACACGAATCATTAGATTTACTGTTCAGTGCCCTCTCCCCTTTACATCTATGCTAAGAATATCATATTCTGTGTGAAATCATTTGTGACTGGAGACACAAGCTGTCTTTCCAAGGCGTTTAAAATCCTATAATAACCTGTGTGTAAAACAGTACAATATTGGGCAAAAACATTTAAAGTTTCATTTTCCTGGTTCAGATAACCAGTTAGACCACTGAATGAACTATGAAATTATACCCTGTTGGTTCATCTGCAGTAATAAATGTGGACTCTGGACATAAAAATAAATGCCTACAGTTCAAATAAGCAGTCTGCAAGCCATGACTAATTGGCAATGCGTTGCCTTTAAGTCCTCCTAGAACTGCTCGTGGCAATGGGAAACTGAAAAGTTAAGAATAAGGCTAACAGAGAAAGCAAGCAACAGAAACATTTGTACAAAGATTATTACTCAGTTCTGTTGTCTTATGTCTTGATGATTTAATTGGGGGAAGGGGGTGGATGGGGTGGGGTGGGGAAAGAAAAAAAGAAACCCACCCCACCTTTTAAGGCAATATAAGGAGCAGAATAATAAATCTCTTATTGTGGTCTAGCCATTACACAGTGAATAGGAGACAAATCAAGCCAGTGCAAGCACATTTGTTATGAGAGGTTTGTGTTATAATTGAGGATATTCCTCATGCAACCTTGAGTACAGTCTGTGTATAAGGTGACTCTATGATAAATATAGTTGCAAGAACAGTAGCTTAAGGTCTTGATCAATAAAGGTGGATGTGTCAGGTAGTGAAACTCAGGGCCCCATAGTTGCACCTTTCTGCCCTTTGCTCTAAAAAAGGAAAAACACAAGAAATAATTGTCTGCATTTTCTCTCTTCTTCCCAAGCAAAAAACAGCATAAAGACAGGAGTTTATCACATAGAAAGAATTCCAAAAGCAAGGACAAAATCACATTGGTCATGAGAGTTTTCACACTGAAAACTCAAGGAACTCATTATCAACATTAATGTTAATGTCATTTAGCATTATCTGACTTGGCAAATGTAACATTACTGAAATTTAATAATTAAGACACAAGGATTTGAAAAGATTGCATGAAATTTGCCAGGTAAAAATTGTTTCTTAAGCTTCCATCTCTATAATCAAATTTCTTCCAGACTGGTCTGATTATAGCCTGTAATCTGTATTTCTGACCTCCCATATCAATATCCACAAATAACATACAGGACCTTTACATAACAGTAAACTATCGGTTCTGATCCTTTCTTCTCCTTCAGATTTGCAGATTAGATTTTTTTTTTAACTTGCAAAACAGGTGAAGGGCAAAACCAACTGGAGAGCAAAAAGCCAGAGGAAAAAAATTTCAAAGCAGGCTCTAGCAACCACCTACACGTCAACCACATTTCTGAACGAAAAGTCATCCTGATGAAATGTAAAAGATTGCAACTACATTTATCTGAATTGTAACAATGCCCCATCAGCAACAGAGACAAGGACTGAAGACAGTTTAATATAGCTCTAAATATATACGTGTGTCTATACATATACGGACACACATGTAGGTACACCAGACAGAATCAGCACCTTAGTCTTCATATCTTTATTACTTCATTTTCATTTTGTTAGTAAGAGCTAAACATAATGCTGCTGCTCTCTGTTGCTTGCTTAGTCACTGCCTTTCTCAGTAACATTCAGAGCCTTCTAAAAAGAATCAACAAAAATCTGCTTACCTAAACAAACCATAGAATCATAACACAGCTTGGGTTGGAAAGAACCTTAAAGACCATCTAGTTCCAACCCTTCTGACAATGGCAGGGAGTGTTTAAATTAAACAACAGATATTAGGAAAAGAATCTCTTTAGCATGAGTATAACTTAATAACATGGGGGGGGGGGGTGTGTGTGCTATAATCAATGATGCAAGTCTATCCCACTTCCCAAATCTGATCTTTTCCTTACGGCTACAGATATTCTTAAATAGAATAGTGGATCCAGTTTGGGAGTTTGTTTACAAATGCAAAACCCAGCATCCAGCTTTTGATTTTGTAACTGTAGACTATTTCAAATCGAGACTATCATCATTCTTTAACAAGCTTTTGTTGTCAAAAGCGTTATGACAAATACCTTTCTTGTTCTGTTTTATAGAACAAATTACATCTTTCTTTATGTCAAGATGGCAATGTTTAATAATGAATTTATTATATATACAAAGTTGTAGGTCCCAAGCACTTCATGCAATGCTTTCGACTGCTGAACTGGAGATCTTTCACTCCCCAGTCACAGATGTTCCCTCATCTGAATATTGAAGGACTTGAATTAACCTTTCAAAAGCTGTGCCACTAATCTTTTTACTTTCAGGAAGCAATCCAATACATACTGTGCCCTCACAGTAGCTCAATTATAAATAATCATAGAAGTTTCCTAGCTTAGTGTTGTAGCATAACACAAAGCTCATAGTGGTTATATTGTCAATCCTGCTGTAGTTTAGTAATCAGCTTGTGATAAGCTGTCTATAGGATAACAAGGTCTAATGGACTTCTGCAGAATAAGGAAAGATAAGGACTACACGTCACTGGGGATACACTTTCCTTTGAGAATTAGGAGCAGAATGTGTCACAGCTTAATGCAGAGTTCACAAACTTCAAGCTACTAATCTCCTAAAAATTAATGAAACCAAGGCAAGACAAGAAATCAAAGCAAATCTGGATTTGCAACTTCAGTTAGGAGAGTCAACAAGAGATTCTGAAAGACCAGAAAGGTGAAACTGTGGAATTGTTTTCCAGTTTAAAAAAAGAAGAAAAAAAAAAAAAAACCTCAGATACTTAAGCTTTCTATAGCTATAAGTCCTGAACGTAGCAAGAAGGAAAAGACAAATGCCTTATCACAAGTCTATGCTTAAGAGCTGTACAATATGTTCCTGTTTTCAGTGTAACCCTAGGACCAAACCTTCCTAACTCCAACTACGGATTGTTTCAGCAGCAGTTTTGTATGCATTTATAAGTGCTTTTCCAACAAAGCCTGGAGGCTCTTAAGCTGCAGTGATCATACCCATTTTCCCTGACAGTATGTTTTTGCTATCTGTGGTAACTAAGTCTAAAGTAAATAAATGTTTCCAAATCACTTTAAGTTCAATTACAATGTATCTATCCCTTGTTTTATAGGCCTTGTATCTGTCCAGTTGTGTTAGAACTCAACTGACGCCAGGAAAAAACAGGCAGAGATCTACGAGTCCCCAGGAACTGCTCTACAGGTATGGAGTACTCTGAATACCAAGAACCAAGATGCATGCCATACCACTCATAATATTAGATGAATCATACCAAGCACACTGCAGTGCACTGAGAATCAGGCCCTTTGAACAGCTTCTATTATGTGAAGATTTGTACTTTAGTGCTTACTTTTATAAAAATATATCAGCAATGTATTACTTTTTCAACTAAGCATAATTAAGCTTTTTCTGGTTTTAACGGTCAATAAATACATTATTTCAATTTCAAAATTATGTAAAGGTGTTTTCTGTTTTGCAATTGCTTGGTTTATGACTTTGTGTTCTTCAGTCTATGCCCAGGAGCTGCTGTTGCTATTCTGTATGAATTACGCTCTCCCTCAAAGTAAGTGATTAAGTAATCGCTGCCAAAACAGCATTCAGGGGAAAGTGGGTTAATTTACCACATGAGAAAGCTTTCCTTGCCCTACAATAGGACAGTAAAAGAGAATGAAATGAAGTGGATTTAAGACCATAGGAGTAATATTATGAAGCAACAAATTTGTTATCATACCAATTTTGCCTTGACTTAATTGTATTTACCTTCTTTCTGTGGCCAGGTTTCTATGTTCCAAGGACAGCAACAGCTGTGGCAGGAGGGTGCTACTTGATATAGGGCCACTCAAGCCAGGGTGGTCAGAGGGACTGGAGAGAAAGCAATCCCAGGGCTTTCCAATGAGGATGATGAGAAACATCAAACTGGTCTTGTAGAACACAATCGACACTATCTTTTAGAAAGAAACTGAACCAGTCACTCTGGCAAACAGCATACCGAAATAACCAACTCCAGATTTACAGAAACTGTAGGTATGGTGAAAACAATCAGAAGGACCACAATTGGGGAACTGGTGGTAAAAGAAGTTTGAAATGAACATTCTAGAATATTTGAAATCTTGCAATAGTTTAAGAAATACAATACTATAATCTCAACACTTTGGAGTAAATTAATAATGATTGCCAAGAATCAACCAAAAACTGACAAAGTTATTGTATTTTCAGTGAAATAAGATAGTTTTCAATCAATATAACCTTTAAAGCAGAAAAATCACGTACCTATGTGCAAACAATTAGCATCCGATTTCTCTGAGCTGGCTTTCAGATGAGAAACACAAAACCAAGATTTGTGTAAAGTCAGGCAGAGGTTAAAATGCAAAGAGGAGTTCAAAATTCAGTGGTGCACCTGCCAAGAAACTATATAATAATGTGCCTACTTCACAATGGGAGACTTTCAAGCAAAGACTGTGGGTCACAGCAATGAAAGCAATAGGACTAACAAATCAAAAGGTGATTCTCTGGGCTGCCAGAACTGCAAATAGAATCAAAGATTATCATTAATGGTGTGTTAGTGTCACACAGGTACATCCCTGCAAATTGTATGACATTTACCAGAAGTCAAGAGAAGACATGCTGACCAGCTATGGGCTAGAAGGAAATTTAGAAGCACTACTGTCCAGTGGGTTGGACCATACAGAAGACAGACATCAGGCAAGGTACTAGAAAACGTGCCATAAAAACCTCCTCAAATCTCAAAAAGAAATCAGTGTATATCACAGTCCTCATCCAGCATAGCTAAGATGCTGAACCACAAGTGATTTCCCAAAGATGCAAACTTTAAGTCTGCCTACCATATCAGGACAGGATGGAGAAGAGATGGCAGAGATGGAAATCAAAGCTACCCAGCTACCTCTCAAAACCACCTCCAGAAAAACTGGCAAATAGTAATAAACCAGCCTGAGGGGACATGAAGGAATACCCTTTGTAGCAGTGAAGGAAGCTGCAGCAATAGCTGAAAGGTGCAATACTGAAAACTTTTGGTAACTGAGTAAGATTCTACCTGTCACGTCTATCCTAATCACATAAGAAAAAAGACTTGCAGTGAGACAGTACACTTCCATAAAAATCACGGGGGGGGGGGGGGGGGGGGGGGGCGGGGGCAGGGGGATGCCCTTCAAAAAACACACACACACATTATTTACTCTGATAATAAATTAAGCTGGATGCTTTCAACACCTTACCTTACCAATAAATTAAGCTAGCATTAAAAGACAAGGCTTTGTGTTTGGAAAAACATCAATGCTTGTATGTTACATTATGGGTTTGAGGGCTTTTATGTATTTTATTTTTCTTCAACAGACCTTTCAGATTTAAAGGAAGAGTATATGGAGGAGAGGGAATATCTGATTTGATCAGAATTAAATGTTTTCCCAAACCTAAATTATACTGCACACCATTCCCTTTCCAGTCTGGGTCTGTTCCCTAGACCATCAACCATATTATTGATCCAACACTAAACAGAAGTGAATTAATTATTGCGGAAAGGTATCCAAGAATGATAAAAAAAATACATATGATTTTTTTCTGCCAGAAAAGTTAGAATAAATATACAGATTCAGTCCTGAACAGCTTTGACTTTACTCTAGAGCTGTATTAAAATGCCTTTATTCATGCTTCATATAACGACTGAACTTGTTGACGTTAGATCAAAGGCAAAAACCAGACTGCATACCGTAGTTTTACTGTTTTCTCCAACAGTAGAAATACAAGACAAAAATGAAAAAGAACAGCTAATCATATTTAAATAAAATGAAAAATACTGGATAGAAGCCAATTTCAAACTGATGGAAAACCAGGTTAAGCCATACAAACCAATTTCATACATTTAAGCAGAAAACAGAAAGAAGGAAAAGAAAGGTCCTACTAAATCTTGCAATGCATTTGAAATAAAGGATGTGCATCTCTTACCATACCTCAGCCTGGAAAATTTCAATTTAAACTTTGGCGACCAAATTTCTGCTATTAATAGCAAAGTAATGCTAATATCTCCCCTGGGGTACAGCTGAAATAATGGACTAGGAATCAGGTCAGTGTTTTGACCACTGTGAAAGAACTTTTGTCACTAAATTGTCTTCTGCCCTAGTGTCCCCTCCTGCACTGCATTTCTCTAAGTTAAAAGGTGAATATATAACTACTTTCCAAGGCTAAGTCTGCTCTACCTTGGGCGTGTATGCATCTGTCCACATACAGCCACAGCCTAATTAGGAGGTATGGTACCGCTGATCTGTCTCAACTCCCCACGCATTTTCCTCCCCAACAGCAACCACAGAGCTTCAGGAGGGCCACATCAGTAACAGCAGGGCTCCTGCTGGCAGCTGGTATCAAAGGGAGGATTTGCAGAACTAAAAGGTCTGTCTCCCTCCAAATACACCAGAGCTTCTCTCGAATGAGGAGAAACTTCACATGAAATTCCGCCTGAAGGTCAGTCCTGCTGTGTTTTCTTCCTCTTCAGGAGCTCCCAGGCATTCCTACGGTGAAGTGAGTATAACTTCCTTATGTGCTCAGCTAACTCCCAAAAGCAAGACTAGAATGTCATCAGGTTTGCACCTTTAATATAATAAGACCTTAAGAGGCATTACTCCTCACAAACTTTGACTATTGAAAGTATGACGCAAGTACAGAAAGCCTATAAAATTCCTCCAATCCCAGGAGATAAAATTGGAAAAGCAAAGAAAAAAAAAGATTTTAAAAATGAAAATTAAAGCTTATGATGGTGAAATGTGGGCCAAGAAGCCAAAGTCTCAAGTCTTCTGGTGCATTGGGTCATATTCCAGTGGGAGAAAGACCTGTTCAAGTGGGACCACCTGCATCTTGTAGATAGAAGTAGCTAATCTTCTTAGCCAAAAACTAGTTTAAATGCTCTTTTCATTGCTTAAACTAATAATACATGGAAATTGTGCAGTGAAGGCAAAAGTAGCACAAAGTCACTGTACTGGAACAAACATGACAAGGATTATAAAAAAAAAAAAAGCAACAAACACCAACCACAAAAAAAACCAAAATGAAAACACCACAAAAAGAAAATCCAACAACAAAACACCAAACACATTTTTTATCAAATGTTTATGTGTCCATGCCACAGCTCTGGGTAACAAGCCTGAGGACTTAGAAAATGCAGATATTAACAAGGAGAAATTTGATTCAGTGGCCAGTATAGAAACCTCTGTGATGACTTGCATCACTTAAGTGTTAAAACACACCAGTTATAACCTGCACATAGCTGTGAAATTCCATATTAACAAGAATTTTTATGAGTAACAGAGTCAGGTAATAAAGCCTTGTTTCCTACAGATACACGTGTCCTGGGCTTCTGCGCACACACAAACACACACCCTGGCTCCTACTTTATATCCTTCTGGGCTTGACCCCTCCTCTGAGTTTTCTCAACTTTCCTTTCTGCTGCTTTTTTTAAGTTTTTTCTGAACGCAGCCAGTCCCTTTCCCATTGACAGTAGCTGGACAAGGAGCACCACATGCCATAGCTGGCCCAAAGTTCTCTGTGCCCATGCTACAGCCTCTCCTTCATACATCTGGATGCCTGTCTTCATTTTCACAGAAATGTATGGAACCTAATAATCCTTGGGAAATCCTCTGTTAAAATTTGGTTGCAATCGGCCAGTTCCTCCTAATAATTTCTGACCACTGGCCGATTGCAATCACATCAGCTTTGTTTCAAAAGGAAACCAAGGGCTAAAAACATCACTGAATGCCTTCAACAGCAGCAGTCTTTCTGGTAATTCAGAGATGGGATGTTGAATACCTGTGGGTCTCTAGGAAAATAAAACAAATTCCAGGGTAGGCTCTTTAATACTCAACTAAATGAGCTAGAGAACTAAAGCAATATTCTCTTCCTAACACTCCTTTCCAACACATGAACTTGCCCTACATTAATATGCCCACAAAGTAATACATCATGATTAGGGTACCTATAATTTTCTTAGAAAACTTTCCAACATGAGATGCTGAATCCAAAACAAGATTTCTACGTTGAATGTCATTATGATCTAATCACTGGATCACCTGTAGCAGTTACTTGTCTAAAAGCCAGCAGTTATGAGATTACATTACATTAACTATGTAGAAACAGAGGATATTCCAAGGAAGCACTAATATTTACATTTTGTTTCTAGTAGAGGCTTATTTCCAGAGTTAAAGAAAATAGTAAATGAAGCAGGCTCTAAGAGAATGTAAACAGCACAAAGAAAGAAAAAGGCAAGTCTCCCAAAGAGTTTGACAAATGAAGAGAGATGACCAGTTTGGTCAAAATCTTCATCTTGGTTAAATGCATATATTAACATGGCAATTAGGAAACGTGTGAGATGACAATGGAAAATAAGAGAAACAGAAATCTATACAATTACATGCGTTTGCCACTGTAAAATATTCAAATGGAGAGATAAACTGTTTATGGATATCCTGAAATAGAAGATAAACTGAACTGCAAAACATCTCTGTTCTGCACTAACTGGTTACTAGCAGGAATGCTTCACTGTACAAAATAAAAACATACAACTGGTCTTTTGCAATATATTGTAGATATTATTAATGGTTCTTCTTCACTTTAATTGCCTTTAACACACATTCAAAGAGAATGGGGATAAGATGAATCCAGAATAATTTGACATTGAAATATCCCCCTTACAGCACAGCAACTGCCCAGTATTATACCTTCATGCCTTTATGACCCACTGTCAGATGCACGGAATATTATTGGCAGATTTTAACCAAAATAGCAAAGGTTCAAACAGATTCCACACCACAGACCGGAGATCAAAGCCACACGTGCAGCCTCCAGCCCATGCTCATACTGTCAACGAAGCAAGGACTGCCGGCTCATGGAGATTACTCACAGGGAAGATTTTCATTTGAGCAGCTAAGGAACGGGTGTCTGCATCTGTCCTACTATGAATGTGTGTTCAGAAAACAATTTGCAGGTTGTGTCACCCAGCATACCTCAGTGAAAGTCCTTAAGGATGACGTGTTTGCAGACTAAAACAACTTGCTCTCTCCACAGATACAAAACGGTCCATTAAAAGAATCATTTTATTTTTTTATTTTTTTTTACAGTAAGAGATAATTAAATCAGCCGGCAGTTAAAGGCAGCCAGTTGAGAACAGAATCTCCCTTTCTGTTCCTGATCATAAGTAAATCAAAATTTGTCAAGATGGGGGAGGAAAGGAACCTTCTGTTTAGATATGGTACAGAAATAAGGCAAGTCACCTTCAGAGCGAGACTCTTCCCAGCCTCTGATAGTCTTCTATATCTCACACTGTTGCAGGCCATCAGTGACCTGAATGAACCAGTTAAGTCAAAAAGACAGTATATTATCAACAGCATACATTAAGGCAAGAATGAAGCTACTTTGCAAATTTTTTTTTTCTTCTTTCCCCCCTCTCGTCACTATTATAATGTTGCCTAAGTAGCAAATGGAACATGATAATTTCCAGCACATTTGTATTCTTTGCCGTTTGTTTAGTTCTTTGCTTTTGGATACTTTTTACTGCAGAGAATAGTAGAAAAGAAAAATTCCCCTGAACAGAAGGAAAGGAGTCACCCAGAAACTTGGAATTCAGGGCTAAAGGGCTTTCAGAAAAGTTTTGCAGGTAGCCAGCCTCATACTGTATTTGCCAAGGAAAGTAATTTTTCAGTTGTTATGTTCTGTTACTCTTCTTTTCTTCCCTATTCCTCCTGGTACCATCAGTATAATTCTGCATTTCTTATATACGGAAGACAGCAATCACTTTGCTCAACCACATGACAACTGTGTAAATCAAATCAAATGTTCCTGCTAGGGTTAAGATATTTCTTTTTGTGACTGCCTGCACAGGGACAAAGTGATGGAGTCAGACATCCAATTGCAAATCCTCTATTCAATAATACAATGTCAGGTTACTGTTTGTCTCTATGCTGTTTTCCCTTTTCTTGACTGCAACATAAAATGACTTCGTCATCATCACAAATTCATGTAACTATTTGTGATTTTGCTGGGATTCCTTGAGGTGAAGTTTCAAGTTTTGAGGTAAGACAGTCTTGTATTTTATCAGACTGAGTATTATTGCTCCACTTCTGAGAACTACAGATTTCTATCTATTCCCTCTATTCAAGTTATGCATTTAATCAAAGATGCTTATGACAGCGGATCCTGAGGCGTAGAAGGCTTTGTACTCCGCTTCCCCACTAACTTATACATGCTGTCTGCTGATTTCCAGATACACATATTGCTGTCACCGAATGACATAACACTTTCACAAACTGCATTTAGACTGTTTCCCTTGCTGCTATACCATCCACTAAGCCTTACCACGCTTCCCAGCCACACTGTTGTTTGTGTTCTTCCATCATGCAGTCAATCAACAGTCAACCTGACACAAAGTGGAGTTACGCCGTGTGACAATTTATCTAGTGCCTGCAGGATACTAAGCCCAAGCAGCAAAGAATCCCTTGATGTACTGATATCATTAATAATGTTTAAGACTTAGTCACAGCTGTAGAGGTTAAAGACAAAGAAATAGGTGCTGTCTGGTATCAATGCTTCATATCATTGTATAAGTTCGCACATATATTGACAAATTCAGGCATTTAAAAGCAAACAGAAGCTTTCTAATTGCCCTTCTTTATTGACTAAGCAACTTCATTAATAAATTGATTTTCAGACTTTAGCAAGCAGAACTTGACTTCAAATGAAAAGGGTTTAGCATAACAAAATTCAACTCCTTAAAACACCCTACATCATCTGGAAGTTCCATGTGACAGATTCCCAAAAAATCCAGAGCTCCAGCCATATACTTCATTATAGCCCATGGATTAGGCCATTTTTAAGAAATAGCACTAAATGATAGTTTCAAGCTTTCTGTTGCTTTCTCTGTACTCCCCAGAGATACACTATTATTCTGTTTCCACAGTAGAACTGATGTTTTCCACATTAGAAAAAAATCCTGAAGCATAAGAAAAAAAGATCTGATATGACAAGCATTGCAAATACATTTAACAAGCCACTTTAATTATCCTCCTAAGATTTTCCCATTTGTACTCTGATCATCATCTTCTTCACAACCTTAATTACGCCTCATTTGTTCATTCTGCTCTAATCTCAGTGAGTATTCCAGGTGGAAAAGAGGAGTCTGCCTGTAACCAAAACCTCAGGTAATTGTCATATACTATTATTTTGCCATAAAATATTTGGTTTATTTTAATAAAAATGACACAAACTTATCTTTGGGCAACATGAATATAGAGTAGGAAGCCAGGCCATTTCCACATCTGAAAAGCAGAACTGGCTGGCTACCTTGCATGAACAGCTATCAAGCCAAAGATCATCACTGGACAGATGATTGAAGAAATGAAGAAAATCATGCTGTTATCTGCATTTTAAAGATTAGTATTAATAAATTCTGATTCCTCAGCAGAGGGAACCTTTCCACAAACTTGACCTTTAATAAAGTCAGAAAGAACAACAGCTGGGAATAAATGTACTTTGTGAGTCAAATACTGAGATACATACCCAGTTACTACTTACAATTTGTGCACTTCCAACACTTTTAAAGTTAATAGGAATTATTGCATTTTGACTGAGTAAAGACTAAGACCACACTGTACCATAATTTAAGGCCTTACAAGTTGTTTCCACTAACGTTGGATATGTCCTAGATATGCTTGCCTACCATGACCAAACTTAATCTCATTTAGGTTGCTTTTTGAGATATATTAAGTTGATTTTATTTAATCAATGTTTTGATGCATGACTGCTGCCCATATTCACAAGTGTTTTGAGCGTAACGCCAAGCCTTAAAATTATAGAATTTCTCTTATATAGAATTAACTGCTCTTCTTTACATATAACTTCACTGATCTTTAAAACTGCAATATACTAATTACGCAAAATGTTAAGCTTGAAAAGCATCAAATACTAACTTTTAAATTTTAAAAAGACACACAGATACAAGATAGTCAGCATTTGAACATATTCCATTTGATGCCTTACCTGAACCAAGTTCCATCCCTTCAGAGATTCAGCAATGATAGAAGTAACTGTTGCACATACACCACCAAAAACCATCAGATGATTAGGTCCGTATTTTATTGCATCATAGAAGGCTTTGAGTCCTTTTGCATTGTCACACTGGGGAAAAAAAAAAAAAAAAAAAAAAAAAAAAAAGAGGCAATATTCAATGTCACAAGTAACATAATTAGCTAAGAAATAAACTACTGGGCAGGAAAAATTTCAGAGGTTGCATGATGTAAGAACTGTACAATATACAACATTCTGAAACCTAAATATGAAAAACTGGAGCACACTGTTCTGAACCTCTAATGCACTATAGTAAAAGGACAGGAAAAGCCCTCCTTACATTGTTCAAAACCCCTATGTCTTCCTTCCAAGCCAAAGCTGCAAGATCTGAATTTTGATACCAACATCTGACAAAAAAAAAAGCCCAAACAAAAAATGATTGACTGCAACTTTTTCTACATTCAAAGCTACAATTTCCCAAAGTAAAATTTGGAATGTAACACCAGATGTCAGCAGGACTTCCACAGTTGGAGGAAAGTTTGACACTACTGATGGTCTCTGTAAAGAAAGTTCTGTCTCTAATGAAGACTCCTAAGTGACCTCTCCTTAAGGTCCAACCTCAGTATTCTGTGCAAAAATATATAGTAGATAGACTTTGTGTTATCCTTCTAAATAACAGTCTTTTTATATATATATATATATATATATATATATAATTCTCTAAAAAGACTAAGAATTAATTGTCATCATTTCAGGTGTAAATAATTTTAGCATAAATCAAGATCAGGATTGAAAATTGAGAAACAGAGGGTGATGCTAGTCAGTATTGCAAAAGATATATCAATCCTTGAATAAAGTAGAATCAATCATTCATAATAACTTAAGTAGTCATAGCTTAATTCCTGAGCTTATGTACCTGAAGTTAAGAATTTGATTCTAAACCACACTGTAAGTCAGGAGTGCCAAAAGGCTATAACAGTAGCTGCCACTGCTCCACCAGCAATCACTTCTTTATCTCTCTTTTTGAAACAAAATATTCTGCCCTCTTTTGCCTCCTCTACAAAGTCTTCCTCAAATATAGTCTTTATAAAAACTATCATACACCAGCCTCCAATATTTCATTATGAGAATTCAATAAAACAGTTCATTTACTATCAGCATCCAAGTAGTAATTGTCTTGCATTCTCTGGAGAGAATAAAGATTTTGACTAAGAAGTTTGCAAGCTTCTATTAATCTCCTTATTGAATTAATATGCTAAAAGAAAAATTATTCTATTTGCATTCTATCTGCAAGAATAGAATTACTGCTCCCACTTATTCAAACAGATACAGATTTTCACTACATAGACTGTTTTGAAATTGCATAATATAGCACAACATTTTCCTTCTTACAGAAAAAAACACCTCAAAACATTCAGTACAGCAAAGGCTCCCTTGTCAGTCTGACAGATTGGTGGCAAGCTCACATTGTAAAGGAATTAAGGTTGTGATTACTGGAACAAGCAGCATCCTCCATACTTACTCCTCCACCCCCTAGTTAAAGACCAGTTTATTCCAAGCGCAACTAGAAGGCTCAGCTACTTTTTTACTTTGATAACCAGCCAAGGACACTAGAGCTTTAAGTATCTGAACTTAAATGACATTTAGCCAAGTCTTTGCCCTCATCCACCTTACCATTTGAAGCTACAGAAAAAAAAAAGATTGTTGAACTGGTTTTCATACCAGCCTAAAACCAGATTTTTTTATTTTTTTTGCAAGATGTGACGTTTTAAATGTATTCTTCTTAAACTGTTAGTCAGTGATACCTGTCATATATGAAATAAGGAGGATGCTGATAGCAAAAGAACAGTCAGAAGCTGTAGCCCATGAAGAGCTAAATACATAAAAAGTTATGGAGAAAAAATTCGGCAGTCTAAATGATAAGACCTACAGTCTGTTATCTTAAGTAAAATTCATACTAAAATTCACCATTACATCACAAAATACTGATGCATTTTTAACTATTATTTGCGTACAAATTGTTTCTCACTGCAGTAAAGTAACTTACGCAGTAACAGATCCTAGTAGGTCAATTTGCTGGGAGGTCCAGAATTGCTATTATGATAAAGGTTTTTTTTCTTATTTGATCTTCTCATGTTTATGAAGATACTTGCACAACTACCCTTTTTCAATCACACAGTGATTCTCTTGGGGAGGCATGCCAAAAGCTTTATTCACCTCTCTCAAAGTAAAGAGTTCACACTGCCAAGATACATTACAGATCAATCCGAAGCATGTACAATAACATGTGGATCCCTCTTCAATGTGTTTCAGTTAAAAGCCTACCATGCTTTCATCTTCGTACTTTCTTCCCGACTAGTCCCTCTCTCTTGTACGCCACCACAAATAATTACAGTACTCAACCTGCTCCTTTAGCAAAACTGCCAAAATAGTCCAAAGTAGGGCTCAGAGATAGAGAACTTAATACTGTGGCTGGCCACAACTGGACAGAAATAAAAGGAAAAGCGAGAAAGATGGGAGAAAGCAGACTTTCACATTTGTTTAATGTCACATTTCATAACATACCCCGTGTATAACATTCTTCCCAGCAAGCAACAGAACAGTCTGTCACAAGCAATAAAAAATAAACATTCAGATAAAAACAATAACCCTACGAAGCCAGACAGGTGAGCAGTTAGAAAAGGTTTCCTCCTGCCTCTAGTCTGAGGAACATACGCTTAGTGAGCTCCTGGAGCCCTTTTAACAGCTTAACTTTTCCAGAGATTCCAGAAGGCCACCATTGCTGATCATGATCTATTGCCAAACTCTACAAACATAACCCTGAAAGCGGGCAATACTGTTGAAAGACAACAAGCACAAACACCACTGAAATTCCCACCACGTAACCACCAAACGAGTTCCTGAATTGTTGATGCCAAGTGACTACAACTAGGTCCAGAACCAACACCATGCAGCAATCTAATTCCATTACAACAAAAGACCTAGTTAAAATCCAAAAGCCAAAATCCACGTTATAAAAGCAGAGGCTAGGAAGCCCTGGCCACATGTGGCTGACAAGAAGCTGACTGGCTTATTAATTGGAGCATGACTAACAGCAGTGAAGGGGAAAGAATCCCTCATAAAAAGCCACAAACTTAAATGATAAAAAATACCACCCAAAGGAGCCAACACTGCTTTTGCAAGCTAGTTTTGCTCTCTCACCTAAATTGTCATCAACATCTCTGTTTTGCTGAGCCAAACCGCAGCCAGCTCACTTTCAACTTGTATATAAAAACAGACATCCACACTGTGCTGTTGATCTCGACCACACATTGGAGCACAGAGGATGGCTGCAATACCTTTCATTGGAGATATGTAGGTTTACTGTAACTGGAATTCCAAATACATGTCGTTTGGAAGATGCTACAATTTTCTTCAGAGAAAGGGGCTGAGAACTGTTCACCCCAAACATGTTAATTGCTGTGCTTAGTCTCGGCCAAAAGCCAGTAATAGGCCACATATAAAATAGCAAACATACGTTTAATGTAATTATTTCATTAATAGGTACCTCAACACATTGATTTGACACAGATTATATGGACAATTCATAAAGAGAAATACCAGAAAAATCACCAAGCAAAGGTCTGAAGGGCACTACCTCTCAGTGCAACAAAGATGGATTAATATCACAGCTGACACCAGACAAAGGCATAGTTTCCATTACCATGGAAACAGAACCACTTATTAAGAAAAATAGCCAGATGAACTGCTGCATAGGAGAGGAGTTGAATGAGTTTGGGGACTGAAGTGTTAAACTTACTGAATCCTCTTCAGAGGAGAGGCTGCCAGATAAAAACTATCCTCCTCCACAGAGAAAAGGATCTGAATGCACAGGGAAGAAGCACTGCCTGAAGTGTAAGGGATGCACAAGGACAAGAAGCCTTTCTGGAGAGAACAGCACGGCAGCACAATGCACAAGTGAGACCTCCTCCGCTGTATCCAAAGGCCCTCTGCAGCCCCGAGAAAGGATGTCCGATGTGAAGGACACACATCACTGATGTCAGGAGAAGCAGCAGAACTGACTCGTGAGGGTTGCTGACTGCCAGGAAAGCTGTCTGGCAGACAGATACCGGGGCACACACTCAAACCCTCACATCCACAGGTATAACACTGCAAATCATTAGTGCACAGGATGGAAATTCATATGGGTCTGATACATAAAGCTTTGCTGACTCCTATAACATTGACAGGTTCAAACAATTACAGGGCTAGCAGAAGAGCAGATACTTGTAATTTAACTGATCTCGTTAGAATCGTGTAGCAACGAGAACTATTGGGAACCAATGCACTGGTCAGATGCATGATTATATTTAAATTTCTAGCTGTTGGATAGCTATGTGCAGCTGTTGCTCAGTTAGCTATATTCTGGCACAAATCTACTTGTCCGAATAAAAATAAACCTGAGGAACAATTTTGGTATCTATTGAGCTAGTGACTACTGAGGTTAGAGATCCTTTATGATGACAGGGAATAGCCAACAGCTGTCATCTGCATAATGAAATATCAAACTTTTTCAAGTGATATGAGAGCTTTCAGCAACACTCTGCAGTCAATATCATTGGAAAGAGAAGCAAGTGCTCATAAATATACGATGAGACTTCCTTGAACAGAGGGGACAGAGGTACAAAGCCTTATTCCTATCCTCTGCAAAATCTTGCTCAGGAACCAACTGTGCATTAGACTATCAGCTTGAAAGGAGCTAAGAGATGAGGAATGCCAAAAATGGTTTTCATTTGATTTTCATTCACTTGTTCAAAGTCATCAAGCAATACAGGCAATTAAGTGAAGAACATATGGACAACTGCTCTAAGCTACAACAAAGGTCAATCAGGTTAACATCCTCTGCCTGGGTTTATAGGCAGGGCATGCTTTTCCCGAGTTACCCTCTCTGTTTTCAAGTATCAGTACTTTCAAAGCCAGAGATTATATTCTTGCATTTAACTGCTGTAAATGGATTTTCTTTCCGTGACTTTGTTCAACTGCTCTTGGAACCACCACTTTGGCAACCATAACATCTGGTGACAATGTAATTATCCACTGAAAGAAAAAGCACTTCCTTTCATTTGTTCTAAACTTCTTCACACTGTGCAAAGTAGGTGTAAGTGAAGTAGTGAAACGTCTTGCCAGGGATGTTATGAATGTTAAAAAGCTCACAAATACATGAAAATAAATTGAACGAGTTCACAGATCAAAACGTCTTAGAGAGACAGTGATTTTTCTCAGGAAACTCCTGAATCACAGATCTTTGGCATCTAGGATACTGTTCTGGGGATGTAGGATTAGAAGCTTGGCCTGTCCTGGCAATCAGATTGTTCCAGGACAACACAGAGTACTTGCACCAAGTCTGGCCTGAAAAAAAAAAAAAAAAAATGCAAAAACCCCGTCCAACAACTACACCAGACTTCTGTATCTTAGAACTGAAGTTAACTGCAGGCTCTTCTGTATATTATTTATCTATCACCTTTTAACCACTAGCAATCAGATTTCATTTTGGATCAGGAGTGGACACAGCAGAGCAGGACTTAATCTATTCAGTGAAACATTTCCAGTAAATCAAACCGCTCACCTTGACACCTCTTGGCACACTGACAATTTACCTAGCAACTTCTGATCCTGCCTGCTGCACAGGGAATAGTTCAGAGTGCTACCACTAAAGTACTGGTGCTTGTAACAGCCTACATTCTGCCTCAGGTGCCACCTTCCTGAGAAGCCGTCTAAAAACCTTGTGAAGACTCAGCTTCTTTCTCCACATAGTTTTCTTTTTCTTCATTCGCTATTTGGGAACTGAGTCCACACAGCAAGACAAACAAAACCTTCCTGTTTCTCCTTATAAGAGAAGTACATATACTTTCTCCATTTTTTCCCCCAATTTTTTTTTATCTGACTTACGTTTTCCATCTTGTTACTAGTTCTCCAAGTATATAACATTTACACTGGATGATTCCAATTTAAGAACTCCAATATCAAATGGAGTTGAAGTGTAGCAAATAGATAAATCCTGTGTAATAAAAAACTGACTCTAAGTTTCCATGACAATTAAATATGCAGTAATAGCAGAGATCAAATTGACTTCCTCTTTTCACAGTAAACTTGCATTCAGCTTGGAAGTTGAGGTCTTTTGCAAAGAAAGTTGCAGCCTTTCCTATCTGTAACTGTTACACAGACAGAAGTTCAGAAGACCATCAAAAGAAGCACTTTGTGTATTTGTGATAGGAAGGTGACTCCCTTTCAATAATGCCAATGTATTGAGTTTATGTGGCAAGGTTTTGGTAGCAGGGGAGCTGCAGGGGTGGCTTCTGTGAAAAGACACCAGGAGCTGCCACCAAGTCTGTCAGAGGCAGCTCCAGTCAGAGCCAGCTCCAGACAGCTCCAAAATGGACCCACCAATGCCCAAAGTTGAGCCCATCAGTGACGCTGATGGCAAATCCATGATAACACATTTAAGAAAGGGTAAAAAACCACTGACAGCAGCTGTGAAAGAGGAAGAGGGGAAAAAAATGTAAGAGAAACAGCCCTGCAGACACCAAAGTCGGTGAAGAAGGAGGGGGAGGAGGTTCTCCAAGCACTGGAGCAGGGATTCCCCTGCAGCACATGGTAAAGACCATGGTGATACAAGTTGTCCCCCTGCAGCTCATGTAGGACCACGGTGGAGCAGATATCCCCCTGTAGTCTGGGGAGGATCCCACATCTAAGTAATTTTAGATAGGATCCACCGTATTCTTTTTCCTGGCTGTACCACTAATCAAAGGCAGGAGCTGTTCTAGGGCTGCACAGCAATGGAATTCTTAATTCAGGTAACATTAGCCAGGACACCTGTAAGATGATGAACATGAATTCAAAACATTAACATCTCATTCTGAATCACTAAGAGAAAGCTAACATTTGGACCTTAGAGAGATCCTATTGTGCAACAATAGCAATCAGTCAGATCCCACAGTATAAGTTACTGAGTTCTGCTAGATTATTCTGCAACTGGACCCATCATCTAACCAGAGTCAAATTGGTGTTGATTCAAATATTCCCGGGCCAGAGGGGATTTTATAACATCCACACTGTATTTGCTCACCCATAACATACAGTCCATTTCATTTAACTCTGACTTCCACATCAATATTACACAACACAGTTTTACAGATGTTTTCTAATTAGCACCATAGATTAAAATGGATCAATGTTCACACACACACACAACGTCATCTTCAATTAGACATTTTTCTGAGTATCCTTAAAGCTGCATGTGGACATTCACATTCAATTTTATAGCACAAATCTGTAAAAAGCAAAATTTAGTACTGTATTGTTTTCTATGACATTCCAGTGCTCATTTATCATATACTTTGGTACACACAGTATTAACAGGGAGACCAATGCCTTGCTCACTACTTCTTCCTCCCTACATAATCTATACTGCTCCATTGCTGTTACATTTCACGGAAATAAGAGGAACTATAGAAAAGCTTAAAAGTCCAGAGGAATAGCATAGGAAAATAATATATTCAAAGACATTTAGGAAACAAATGACATGTCCTGTTGTTGAGAATAAGCTAGCTCAGTTTTCTCCAGCTTTTCCAATTTTTACCAAAGAAGCTCAACATTACAATGACTTCTAACAAAAAAAAAAAAATACAACAAATGAGGAAAATATCTCTGTCCTTTATTTACATCAAAAGGCTTTTTAAAAGTCCCCTAGGAAATCAGTTTTGGTTTTGCATTTAAGTAACCTTATAAGGTGCTAATTGTTTCAGAAGCTTGAGCCCCAAGATCATTATCACTTAAATTTATTGTTGCAAACTACTTACTATTTTGTTGCCTCTCATTTTGAAATAAAGACATGTGCTGTAGTAGATTGACAAGGCATTTGCTGGTTGCAGCTGAAGTACAAAATGAAGAGCTAAGAGAGATAATTTTGGCAGCCTCAACACAGAGTCACTAATGTCAGTTGTTCAATTTTGTACTTGCCTCGTCTTTCCTTTTCTTCCCTTCATTCATTACCATTTATTATTACACTACCATAAATAGCCTATGTTTTCATATGTTGGACTATTTTGGTCAGATTTCCTTTCATTCCATTCCCTGTGCTTTTTAGAATATAGGGAAGAAGTCACAGAAGTGAAAAGATGCGTCATTGAAATATGATATTTGGGTTTCTTTTCCAGATCTAGAGTATGAGCGCTGCAGAGGAGATGACATTCAGCATGATCAAAAATCAAAATCATAAATCAAAACTTAATACAAAAGTACTTCATTCTATGTTTATTAAAATACATTTTCTGAAACTGCCTTTAAAAAGTCAAGTTTTACCAGTGTTCTCCTTTTCTTATGTCTACCGTTGACTATGTACTTGGTTTTAATAGGAGGATTATTTTTTTTTTTGCCCTCAGGTCATTTTGGGAGAAAGAAAAATCACCTAATGCAGGGAAGGATCACCATCTCTGAACTGTTGATT
The DNA here is from genome assembly GCF_023634155.1 of Falco peregrinus. Taxonomy (NCBI): domain Eukaryota; kingdom Metazoa; phylum Chordata; class Aves; order Falconiformes; family Falconidae; genus Falco; species Falco peregrinus. Next base: position 73,315,491 of record NC_073723.1, read on the forward strand.
TGCTTCTTTTCAGTACACTGAAAATTTTTGTGTACTGAAAATGTGAAATTCCTTTTAACTGCAGCTGTGCTCTTTGCAGCAAATAAAAGGAAGGACTGAAATAAGAGAGGAGAATATAGAAGGAGAAAATCCAGATTTATAAATAACAGTCAGGAAGTTCATGTAGATGGAAGAAAATGCAAGTGCACTAGCGCAAAAACTTTTGAAATAACAGCAATATACATCATAGTATGCCTGGCATCTGACTCTTGAGTAATAAACTGCAACTGAAACAAAGATAGGAGTGCAATAATATTTTGAAAAATCACTTAGCCCTCAGCAAATCAAGAATCAGTTGTGGGGGAAGTGTACTATATGAATTCTTTCTTCCCCATGACCTACTTGGTCCTGAAAAAGAATCTGATTTCATAAGGGTAAAAAACCAAACAACCAACAACAAAAAACAACCCCAAAACCGCACACAACAACAAAAAAACCTTTCTTTTTCGACATGAAATTAAAATAAGACATGTTCCGAGTGTGAGAAGATATGGAAAAAGAGCTCTTCAGTATCTTTCTGGCTAAGAGCATCATGTTGAAATAAAATCTCCCATATGTGCCTTGGTCACACAGCAACAGGGCCTGTCTCCCAGTGCACACAACCACAGAAGTTTCCAAATAAACATTGACTGGGGATGACAAAAGGCACAGATGTCTGAGGCACTTCAGAATTGTTCTTATAGCTTCTGAAAGTCACTTTCCTGGAAAACATGAGAAGTTCTCTTAAGCTATCACAAGGATGTCTGTGGCATTCTGAGAATATATTTCAATTTTAATAAGAGGTCAGAAAGCATCTGGTATTTTTGGAAAATAAGATTAGACTCTTTTCCTTTACAGATTTATGTTCTTCATGAAGAGTGCTAAGTGGTACAAGCAGCTCCCAGCATATTTTTTTCTTAATCAACATTGTTTGATTTTTTTTTTTCTTTTTAAATCTTAATTCTCAAACAAGAATACTGGAAACACAGGCACAGGTCAGAAGAACAATACAACTGACAAAGTAAGAGTTTAAAAAGGGCTTAATGAATTAAGAATAGCAAAAATAAATTTCTTGACCCAAAGGTCAAGAAAATCTGGTATAATAGTCTTCATCATGGATCTATGATTTTTAATTAAAATCTTACTGTGATGTAAGAGTTGAACTTTGTCTATACTGACTACAACTCTGCTAAGCTAATTTTTTTTTTTTAAGAAGGAATAACGTGTGATCATTTGGATAAGCCACCATTTAAGTTAGCACATAAAAGCCAAATGGAATTCATGCTATGTTTTAATTTGGCTTAAGTTAACACAGCACCAGACTACAATAATTTGCCATTGTGACTTGGCCTTGCCCTAGTGGTGCCTGACAGCGGATTTCTCCAGTAGGTGGAAAATGCCTGCAATGCCTACAGCACTCGGACTCTCTCCTGATCCCACTGGCCACCATATTTCATGCAGTGCAAACTGTCAGAATAAATTCTGTTATTCACAGGAGAATGACACAGTCCAAACAATTTACTGGGAATGTTTTGGAAAAGAGGGATTTTTAAAATATTTTTTTTTTAAATGCAGTAAAGTGATCTGCAGCACCCGAGAAACTGAATGTGCTCCTCGTTCAAACCCACTGTGACAAATGGTATCACCATGTGTGACATCGTTGTGCGAAAATGGTGCACTCCTCACCTCCCACACACACAAGCATGTCCTGGGTGCGGAAAGGGGCAGGAAGGCAGAAGCAGCAGAGACTCTGAAAGGGAACCAGCAGACTAACACAAACCTGAGGTGTCATAGGCTTAGCTGGAACAAGGAGCAGACTCAAAGTTGAGCCTCTGAGGCAAAGGAAAGAAAAGGAGCAGCCCTGAAAGTACAGGGAGATATTGGAATGGAAATACATTTTGAAAGGATTCAAACTTCATGAACACCACAGGCGGGGTTATTGCAGGCATTTCTTCAAGACTTTTATTTAATAATTTGCCCAACTTAATTTGGGTTTTCCCTATTTAAGATTCACCTTGATCTAGTTGGGTTTTACAGTCCTGGAAACTAGTAGAGATTAGGAACTACTTCAAAAACATGGAATGATGGATCTGTTTGACTTGTGGTCCTTTCACATTCACACATAGACACTAAATTTCTCTGGCTTTAAAGCTATTGCTTCCATGCTGCAAATTGCAACCCCGTTAACAAGAGCTATTCCTTTGCAAGATCAAGACAGGCTAGCAGACTGCCAAATAAATCCTCACCACTCGCATTCAACAGCGTAGTATGGGAATTCTGCAAGCAGAACAACCAAAACCCCCTTGGAGCACCTACAGAGAATCTTAATTAAGCTTGCCAAGAGCAGGGTATTACTCACCTTGACGTATCAACCCTTGGGGGTTGCCTCCTTATGCTCCAGAAAAAATAGGACATGTGGAACAAAAGTGAAATAGAGCTGGGCTGTATGCAGGTGAAATGCCCACAGAGGGCATAGATCAAACATGCAGTCAGCCCCAGATCAACCTCCCAGAATTTTTAAAGCAAATACATTCAGTGCAACTCTGGATTGTTTGCAGTTTCCATACCATAAGCTAAGACCCACTAGCTTGTCCATCTCACCCCGATTAGGTCACCCTAATTCTCTTCCTTAGTTACCTAGTTTAGTTTGCTAAATGTAGTACATGCTTTTGACACAGTCATGACAAACCTGTCTGATCAACTCCTTGCCTATTTGCCACCCAAGGTGAACTGTAAGAGCTGCAGACCAAGAGAGAGCTTTGTCTCTGTGCATGCTATTCTCCTTCATAATAAAATCCCAACACAAACTCCCTCAGACGTGTCTCACTGAACTAGTAATTCCTGCTGGTTGTGTATTACCAAACTCTATAGAAATCTCACTGACACACCATGAAGGAGTTCCAAACCACCCAATCCTCTATCATTTGCCCAATTACCTTCACACCGTGCTTTTATTTAGCACATCACTGTTGCCGTTAGTTTGGCACATAACACTCTGCTAGGCACTGCTACCCTGTAGGCAAAGCTCATGTGCCTGAGTAATATTCATGGCTGTATAAATTGACTTTTTTGACTTGTGTAATGGCTCAATTAAACTCTACTAAACTCTAAACGACTACAGTCTTCACTGAACCATCATAGCAGAAAATTCTCAGTCTAGTTTAGTACCTGGATAGACAAACAGATCAGTTTTTCCATCTGTCTACGGAGACCTCCCTGCCTTAAAAATCTCCATGATTTTGCCAGATTCAGTCCCAACTTGCCCACAGATTTAAAAAACAAACAAACAAAAAAAGAACCCCACCGTGCAAATATCAAGCTCCTTGAGACATACTGCTTCCTGTTTGTTACACTATGTACTCCAGCAGAGCTAAACTGCTTTAAGATTGCACAAGGAACTGAGCAAATTCTTGACGTTCCTTTGCCAAATAAGTACTGACCTTCACCCAAAATCCTAACAGGTTGACATGGTATAAAACAGTAATAGGATTATTTTAATCATTTTGTCAAGCACGCCTGACACTACACTGTCAAGTGAAAAAAATGCACTCTGTACAGTTCTAGATCAATTTTATTTCTTACTATGACAGCATAATAAATGGTGTGAATGAGTTGAAATTTTCTTGGTTATTTTTTAGGCAACAATTTGAAGCAAAATCTGCAAATCCTGACCAGGTGAAATATTACATTGACAATGACCCTGCCCAAGGAAACCATTCTCAAAATGAACCAGGGCTCTGAATACCTGAATAGATTTCAAATGTCTTTACCTAAATACAAAACTCAGAGTGCCTCAAGGGTAGAAAAGAGGTTACTTTGTGAAGTCTTCTGGTACAAAGTAGTGGTGCAGTAAAACAGAGCTAAACAGGTTTTCGGTTGGTTACGTGAAACTGCGTAAGAATTGACAGCTGTGGAAAGTGTTGGTGCAGGAGGGAGGCACAGCACCAATTTCAAAACCAGCAGCAAGAATGGATGCTAACAAGCCTTTGTCAAGAGTCCAAGGTGTTGAGAAAATACAGGAGCAGACACACTCCAGCGCCGTAGACCAGATGGCACAGTAGCACCAAGGAAAATGTTTTCCACTTAGGCTGTGGTCAGAAACCATCACCTGGCTACTACCCTTCCACAGCCCAGTGAGAAGAGTCTACGTGAGTGGTTCCCACTTCAGATAAAGCAAGCTGACAAACTACAGCCCATATTTATAGCTGTTCAAATATAAGCCTGCTGACCTCACACTGAAGTGAGTAAGAGTCAACACCATCTTTTCCACTTTGGCACAACAGGATGTATATGTACATGTGTGTATCAGTGTGTGCATGCAGGGGTAGGGACAGAGAGAGGAGGACAACAGCACCGCTGGTTGCCACAGACCTTCCTGCAGCACTTATTTGACTGTTATGTTTTAAGGGTGAATGACAATACAGTAGTCAAAAGGCGATTCTCTTTTCAAACACCCCATATCTCAGCTTCATGACCAGGAGCTTACCAGCAGACTTCTACGTACTAATCCTAAAAAAAAAAAAGGAAACCAGCAAGTAAATAGAAAAAAAACGCACCCCACTAATCTCTGTGGCAAACGGACTTGGAAGCACAAGTCAACTTGTTGAGCTAAGAAGCACATGGTGATAAATAACATCTCAGGTGCCAGTTTATGAGCCCATGGAACAGCCCCTTCCTCTGGCACACAGAAAACTGTATTCCCTAGCAACAGTAAATCCAGCAGAACATGCACAGACAGATTCTCTCAATGCCTTCTACTTAGACTGCTAGATGAAAACTGATGACCGAGTGAGCACCAGCATCCAGTATGCTCAAAATGTAGTTTAAGCTACTATAGGAGTTGGAAGATAGGAGACTTATACCCACACCAAAGAAGAAGAGAGACAAGCAAAGGTATGTATTAATCATAAAATGCACAATATTAACATGGATTTGGGTGGCATATGGTGTGTTAGCATGCAAACATGTGTCTGGGGGGGGGGGGAAGGCAGCACGTCATATGTTTCCCCTAACCACACTTATTCACTGCTTTAAGCTCTTCAACAGATATCAAGTTAGATGCAGATATGACAAAACAACTACACCTCCAGATTTCAGAACTCCTCATGCTTTAAATTCACCATGATAACAAAACTCTGCTGAGGGAAGGAAAACAGAAAATTTGCCCACTGCTTTCTTCATCACGTAATCACTTCTATGTCTTTACTTTATTCATGAACAGTTCAACCATAAATATTAAAGACAAATAAAAACATAATTATTTAAGATCACAATAGAAAACATTTTTTTAAAAAATTAGACTACTATAAAAGTTATTTGCAGTGTTACTCAGAAAAAATTATGTCTCGTTTGTATTTTAACATTCAAATCAACCTAAAAAAGGCTATTCAGTACTTACTATTTGGTACACAGAGTACTGATAATCACCTTCTGAGTGCTGTGTACTTCTGCTCTATACCACAACATATGGAAAACAGAGATAGATCATAGCTAACAAAGTACTAGTTCTTCTTTTAACTTGTCTCCTGACAATTTAAGAGACTGTTTAGAGTCATTTAGGTGGGTTTTCAACTTGTTTGTGCATTAACTCCACCAGGTGTATTATGAGCAACTTATACCAGTCACCCCCATATTCCTCACTGAGCAGAAATAATTTGTCTTCTAATGCAATCCTTTGTTTATCACTGTTAGTGAATTTGCACACACACCTTGCAACGTCATTTAACATCCTAGTTTAGCCTTTTCAAAAAGCATTTAGCAGCATTAGTTCCTGTATTTTCCCACCTTCAGCAAATATTGGATACGTTCTTAATTAGAAATATTTAGGGTCCAGCAAGTACAATGTTATGATTCTAAAGGCCATTTAATCAAAAAGTGCGTAAAACAACACGGTTGTCTTACGAAAGACCTGTGTAAGTTAATCTGATATGAAGTATTAGTTCAGCATAGACAACCGTTTTTTCCCCAAGAAATCACATTTTTATAAGGTATCTGCATCAAATGACACACAGATTGTGCCAGATTGTGCAAAAGAATGCAGACAGCACTGCTTTCTACTTAGAAATAATAAAACAGAAGTGGTATTGGCACGGCTTTAATCTGTTATAATGTAATTGCCTGCCATTTGCCACTAAGCCCCATTTTAAAACCTTACCATTTCTGTGAGCACTCCTATTAACATTACTTACTCTGGGACTTCAAACTTTAAGAGAATATTTACAATTGAGTAATGTCTTCAAAAAGATATTTCTTCTGCTTATTGAAAAATGTTTATTTTGTGTGGAATGATTTTGCTTCCTTTTAATATAAACCACAAAACCAGCCATCAAGGACCTGAATAGAAGATAACCTTTTTTCTATCTGAACATCTATTTGAGATAAATTAGAAACATTACTCTGAGTAATTTCAGGACACCTTTAGCAGTAAAGCAGAAGCGCACCTTGTCCAGACCACCTTGGGCCTGGCAGATAAAAAACCTCTTCTGAGTGGCAGGACTGAACTACCTCGAGGTGAGAAGAGACATAAACATGAAGCTCTAAACACTAGCTAATGCTCTGAACACAAAGGTCAAAGCTAGCTGACTCTCCTTTTATGCAGATTCCAACCCCTGCCAGCAAGGGCTTGTCAGACTAACTCTTTAGACTTGAATCTAAATGCAGTAACACCTTGATGCCATTGATCCCTGAAGAAAGGGTTCGGTGATGTGCAAACATAAGCCTCTCTTTTGATGTCATTAATTCTGTAAGAAGGTAGCAAAGCAGAGAATATTAGCTTGGAATTCAGTAAGTTACAGTAATGATTTAGGAACCCCTCAGAAAGTACCTAAAGGCAAAAGCTGAATGAGCTAAAGGGAACATCAAAGCAACCCCACAAACTGTGAAGCCAAGCAGGAAAGGGCAGGGGCCAAGACTTCACCCTGCCAGGACTGCGAAAGACACAGCCTTCCCCTTCAGGGAAGTTGTTGGAACAGCAAACTGAAGTGCTTTGCTCATAACTCATTTACATAAGCTCAGCCAAGCCGTTATATTTGTACACTGGAGGGCTGGGCTGCCCTTCAGTGGGGCCTTGACAAGCCAAATGTATGGGCTGACAGCACCCTCATGAATTTCATCAGGGCAAATCCAAAGTCTTGCATGCAGGAGAGAATAGCCCTATGCAACAGTTCAGGCCAGGGACTAACAAAGTAGCACTGAGAAAGGAAAGGGGGACTGTACTGAACAAGAATTTGAACACAAGTCAGCAGCGTGAGTGCTAACTGCGGTCTGCATTAGCAAAAGCAGAGCTCTTCGATGGAAGAGACTATTCCCTTCTAGTCATCATTGTTAAAGCTGCATTTCAAGTCATGTGCTCATTTTGAAGCCTCCAGATGCAAAAGAAATATTGATAAAGGAGAGGGAATCCAAGGAGAGCCATTGAAAAGGTGATGGAACACATGATGCATTAGGAACAGCTGAGGAAGCTGGGCTCCTCCAGCCTCAGGATGAGAAGGCTACCAGTGTCTCTAACTGCAGCCTTCTAGTCCCTAAGAAGAGTCTGACTCCATCTGTGTTTCCCCCTCTTATAGATGCCCAATGAAAGAACAAGAGGTCACAGTCTCAAGTTGCAGCAAGACAGATTCTAATTAGATTTAAGAGGGAAAAGGGCAAACCAAGTGATCAAGCACTGAACTAGTCAACTAGAGAGCCTGGAAAGTCTCCATCCTTGGAAGGTCCTGAGCAACCTGATGTATTTTCAGGATTGGCCCTACATTGAGCAGGACGGCAGACTAGGTGAACCCCAGAGGTCCTTTTCAATTAAAATTAATTTGTGGCATTTCAAAAGCAAGTAGCCACAACAGCTGAAGCAAAGAAAGGCAGGCAAAATGAGCCTCACAACACCATGTTCAGTTGCAGCAGCCTACAATGCAGCAGTAATTCTAGCTAATCCAGCAGTATTCCAGCACTGATGCAACAAGGTCTGCAAAATTTTGAGCAGCACCTGGGGGGAGGGAGAAAAATAAGGGGTCTTCACCCCATTTTTGGGATGAAGCTGTGCAGTTAGACTGCTAGGCTTCTAGGCTAAGGCTTGTATCACACCCTTCCACCACCAATAAGAATCACTTTGCATTGGGAAAGCTGAAGATTACTTTGGCTGGCATTTACTTAAGACAGCAATAAGAACATACATAAAATTCTTGAGAAAGAATGGCATTGATAATTTTAACAGAACAGCATGATCTCTGGCTCTCGTGTTAGATTTTATTTGAAATCTTGGTTCTTGTTTTGCTTCTTTAAATTACATTTCCATTGTGATGCGTTCTTTGCTAGCATAAAGAACATTATTTACAAATTGCTATGGATAGTTGAACAATTGGTATCATCTGCTGCATTCATCTGATGTACTAACGTCAGACTGGTTTGCTGCAATTTTTCTAATTAGAAGAATTTTAATTTGTCTAGTTCAAAATTTTTTTTTAAACATCATTTAGTCAAGCAAGTGATATCTATGTTCTTTCATTTTTTACGCAGTCATCTCATGTTCACCCAGCGACGTCAAACAGGTGAGGAAAAATGCAATATGACAATATTTAGCCCACAAGCACAGGATGTGTTACCTTTTGCTCAGGTCCCAGAATAATTCATTGCAAGTCAGAGTTTGCAAAAGCTCAGTGAAAGCAATGACAGTAATTTTCCTTGTAATCATTTAAATGAAACATTGAAATACTGTAACTATTTAAGGTACCTATGACTTAAGGTAATTACAACTTCCCCTAGAAAACACCAGATTGTCTAGGCTATATTCCTGGAAAGAAGGCGTCTACTGATCTTGGTATACAGCGGGGAAAAGTGGGGTCCGATTTAGAATAAACATTCTTAATATATATTCATTACTTTTCTCAGGAATATTCCTTGAGCCAGCCCCAGAAGTTGCCAACATACACTACACCCAGTGGAACCAAACCCTTTCTCCCCATCATGTCACTACCCAACTGTAGGGTGCACACTGTTTCACAGCGGAGTTACTGCTGCTCATAGCCTGCAGCTGCAAGAGAACAACCTTAAATGTAATTCATGTGTTTCAGCATCAGGATCTTGTCTTTCACGCAAGTACTATACTCTATAGATCTAGGAGGTGGTAAAATAGTATGGGGAAGATTTAGTCTGGGGTAGCAAAATGGGTGGGAACAGAGAGATGGTAAAATTTGAAAAGGTAAGGGAACCCAAAACAATCATGCGAGACAAAAATATCATTGAGTGAATCTACGCTAAAATATTCTTCATCTAAATTGTGATCGTGAGCCCTTTTCCTTTAAGGACAGATCTCATTTTAATTAATTCCTTTAGGTAATCAAATAAAAACTTATTTTTGTTGCCTACCATCTGATTAAAATAGGAAGGGGAATCGCAGATGAAAGTTGTGTATGCAAGAATGTACTATCACCTAGATTTTCCATCTCTTCCCTGCGTACTACATAACCCTAGCACCGCTTCTGCCCTGAGACATCCCTGTTACTTTTACTCCAATCCTTCTCCTTTACACCCTGTTGAAAAATCTTTCCTCATTCATCCCTTCTGCATACTTTTGCCCCAGGGCTAAGCTGACTTACAGAGCCCAATTAAAAATAGGCATAATAATAATCTTTCCTGTTGGAGTGGTAGAATTATCTACCTATACAGCTTCTTCTAGATGCTTTCCCATGTACCATACAATCTCCTGTGTATCCCAGCTCCGCTAATACTTGATCCTGAGCTGAGACCTAACCCAACACTCCTGGTACCTTACCAATACTTCTGTCCTGCATTCCCACCCACTACTGGCATCCCTCCTCCAAGGGTACAGCCTTAGGTGTCTAAATAAGTACAAGAGGCTGGGCATGCTACTACAACAGACATACACACAGCAAACATCCTCTGAGAAACCACTTCTGCGACAGACTTTTGAGAACTGATGAAATACTTTTATAAGATAGAAATCCAAATTAGCAGTGTGGCAAGGCTAAGAGACATCCAAATTTTTATTTTTATTTTTTTTTTAATTGAGCATTCAGTATCATTTTCACTTGGGAGAACATCATGTATGTTGCCTCATTATTGTATGCTCTGTTATTCAGTGTAGTTTACACAAGGCTTTTTCAGATCTAGCATTCTCAAATGTTGGCATTCAAATAGAAAGGAAGTGGTCCAACACACTGAAGTATCAGTATGGAAAAATGTATTTTTAAGTAAATTTGCATTTGAATTTATTTTTTTTTAGTATAAGGAGATGAAAAGCAGCACATGCTATCCCTATGCTTTATATAGTACTATCAATATGATTTTTTTTTGCTTCCCAATAAACATGAATGAGATGTCAGTCCCAAATACTCATGACATTTACATTCAAGAGAGTATATTAATATTACACACCAATATTTGACTGATAAATTACCCATAAAGATTATTTAGGAGCTTCAAGACCAGAAGTATCTCACACTAGATGCCTTCTCTTGCTTCTTCCTTGTCTTTCTCCTAGCCCACTGACCATGAAGAGAGTGGGATACAAGCCCTTCACCCACAGGCTAGTACAAAGCTGCTTTAATACAAGGACCTTTGGGACTGTCACCAATTACCTCAGCAGAGAACTTAGCAGCTGTAAATAGTTTCTGTACTATTCTTTCCCATCCCCCCCGATAGCGTTCAGCAAATATTGTAAGATCAGAGAGAAAGAATAACTAGCACTTTCTTGTCCATCAGGAATAACCAGCTTCCCATCACCCACCTTGTGCAGGTAGAACAACTTAAAAACTTAAGATTGAGCTCTTTAAAAATTTTAATTAAAGGACAAGTAAAGAGTATGGCCAGTCAGCAGATGGGCAGCAGAAGAGTGCAGTAAGCCCAGCATCAAAACTCAGTCTGCTAAACTGCAGTGTATGCAGTCCTTTGCCTGAGTTATTATCTGCAAGAGAGGAAGGGATATTGTTGCATTCCTGATTCTCATATTGACCTGTAGTTTGTCATTAGGCCATGCATTTTATTTCTGTATAGACTGTGAATTGGCTAAAATCCAGCCTTTGGTTGCTAATACAGTGGATTCAAGTTCCACAAAGTTATGTATAGGATCATAATTCATTGCTAGACCCAATATTGTCAGCAATAAACACTAGAACAAATATTCTTCTGGGCTCAGAACAGAAGATGAATTTCTACAATTCCTAACATTTTTAGTTAACTGTAGTGATTAATCACTGGCAAAGTTATCCTATTCACACACACAGAGGAAAATATTTTACTTCTACTACCAATTATTCTTAGCTCAGGAGGTAAAGACTTTTACTTTGCATTTTAAGTTTCTCCTTGCTAAACATGATGCTGTCTTGTCAGAAATCTGCACTCTCAGTTGTTCAAGGTACCAAAAACTCCACTGCAGACTGCTGCACAACATTGTTTATGAACAGTCAACAAACACTAGAAAGATTAGATGCATCCAGACCAATAAATCTACTGCTACTATTCAAAGCCCATGCTAAAATCTTTTCTGGTAAAACAAAAAGGGGAAGGCAAAAGGAAATTACACAAGAACTGGCGCTTGACACCTAAGTGATGAATAGAGAATGAGTGAGGTGAACTACTGTCACTCACCACTCCATTTAGCTGTCTTTAAGATGCCGTGAGAATAGATTGAGCAGCAGAAGGAGCCTCATAGAGTCAAAAAACTGAATCTCACTGTCAGAGCTGCAGCAGGTCACTCTGCCACCTCTGTGGCTCACAGGAGGTACACAAGGAGTGAACTGGGACTGGGACACCCTGACCAGGCTGGGAAGGAACCAGATAGCACCACCACAGGAAACGAACGATACTGCAGTCTTCTCTGCCTTCTGTTGGATCACGAACACCTGGGAAATGGCATCATCTATGCTCCTGCTTTCACGGCTCTGCTACCTTTTGCTACTTTGGTGTCTCAAGCTTGCGAGGAGAATATTGCTGAACACGGGACCTTTAATAAAACCACCGTGAGCCTGTCCTCAAAAGGGCAAACTAGAAGCAGCTCTTCAGGTCACTAAGATCTCCTTTGAGGACAGTCTATATGGCCATACTCATCCATGGGGAGATATATTGGAGTTTAGGGTGAAAGTTACCCCATATGAAGGTAGAGAGTTTGCTGCTTTTTTAATTTAATTTATTATTCTAGAGTCCTTGTTTAGAAGTCTTCACACTTACTGAAAAACTTGAAGTTACAGTGAGCAGAAAAACGCTGAAAGCTAAGTTGTTATAGCAATCCACATGCGCTTTCTCCACCCATGCCCTTAGCACAGCTGAGGGTATGGCTTATCCCAAGGACTGAAGCTGAACTAACATCTTGCTGTGGACGAGAACAAGAGGCCCTGGCCTTCTGGTTTTGACAGTCATGCAGTCCCACTGTGAATAGCCTGAAGCTATAAAAGAGAAGCACACAGGTGACCCCCCACAACTCCCACCCTGATCAGCGAGTTCAGTCAGCTAGTCCTGAAACCAGGGCAAGCAGGCGGGGGGAGGGTGGCACAGGGAAGGCACAAGAAGTCACTCCTTCTGCAATGGCAAGCCCCTCACTGGGCTGGCTGCACTGCCAGCGTGCTCTTGATAACTGCAAGACTGCCTACCCAGTCTGTTTCATAGCAAAGGGCATGTCTTTGCATCTACTAAGGGCATACTCGCACCTCTTCTCTTGCTCACTCGCTGATTTCCCATTCTTCCTCTACTAGTGTTTTGGTTTCAGCACTCACACAACACGCATAGCCTTCCAACATATGCCTTCAGCTTACAACTGTAATAAAACCACATAATAACAGTAATAAAATATATAACGATAACTTAATAGAATATGTAATTATATGATAAAAATATTATTATTATATACTAATAAGCTGGCTTTACTAGACATCCATCTAGCTTCCTACCACACCTAGCTATCACTGTGAAGAAGGACATTTAAATTCCACTTACATTCAGCTTGACTAAAAGATGATTAAACCTGTAACTTTGACTGGATCCATGACTGCATACATGACACCCACTGGCAGTGGGTGGTAGCCACTAACACTACCAACACTAACAGGGATTTCTTTTTCTGGCAGCATTTCTGAAAGTTTTGTGGCCCAATTTTTAAGTTATGGTTTTCAATAGCTCTTTGTAAAAGCCATTTCATGAGGAATTATTTTAATATTACAGATACATGCATGACTCTCCTCTTCCTTACAGCAGTTATTTGCTACAGCAATTTCACTGTCTTCAGAGGACTTGGTTCTAACTACATTAATTCAAGTTCAAAAGTAGGCCATGGAAACAAAATGAAGTATGGGCAAAGTGCAAAACCTCTTCAGTAGTCTCATTTAATTTGACATATAAAATAAATATGGATTTTATTCAGGGGTATATTGTCATCTTCAAAAGACTGCTAATCCTAGAAGTCATTTTATTGAGTCTTTGGTGGTGATTTTTAAGCAATAATTTATTTCAATTAAATGACAGCATCTTTTAATCACAAGGAAGTGACTTGGCAGAGAAGCAATTCTGTCTTTGGAGCTTTCATACATTTATTCATGTGCCTAAATTTCCTAAGACTTTAGGAAACAACTGAGTTCAGCTGAAGTTTCATCCTGAATTAATAATTTGGGGAAAGCAATCTGTTTTCTTATAACACATATGAAATGAAACAAGGTGAATGTTAGGCGGAGCAGGGGTAATGTGATAACTTCAGGCCTGAGAAAAGCAGATGCAAACCCACTGCAATCATTGGCACATGGAGGTGCACTGCCAGAGTTAAAATTAGTCCACAACAGCAATGATTTTTATGTCAATAAAACCATAGCTTTCCCAAAAAAATGATACATGTCATACAAAGCAATTAAGACTCTTTCAAGCAAGCAAAGGCATTAAAAACTGCTGATACAGTTAAGAAGTATCTCTGTGCCTGGGAGATAATGTTTAACATCACGTAGTCATAGAATTAGGCAAAACTATTAAACCCTATAGCAGGCACCAGACCTTGGCACACACAGTGATGTGACCATTCCTAACAGGGCTTGAGAACACGCAAAACTCCATTCATTTACACCAGGCTGACATGAATGACTGTGCCCTGCTATAATACTCCATTTTTGAAATCTTTTTGCCTGCATATAGCTGGAAAAACAACATCAACACCTGAAACTTTCTGATAATAAATTTCTTTCCCTGATGTATTTTTCTATTTGGAAAGAGCCCTAATAGCTCCGCTTTCTATAATTGGATGTTTTCATTCAGCAGAGGAGCAGCCCTTAAGACACCAGAGCACATTTTTTTTGTTGTTGTTGTTCTGATGAAAATTTTCTGCTGGAGTACATTAGAAACCACTGAAATCTCCTTACAGAGTTTATCACATTTGCTTCATTCAGTCAGCAATGAAAATAAGTTATAAGTTAAAAACTAAGCCTGCTGCTTGAAAGTTTCACATTATCAGACCACATTGCTATAATCATAAAAATTCCACACAAACCCCCAGTTCCTGGCCTTATTAAAATATTATTTTTGTATGTTACACCTACAGATTATTGTTCCAAACTAAGTAGTTGCTGTGTTACCTTGCCACCTCTCAATAACATAGTTATGAAATACAAATAAATGGATTTCAAAACTTGCAACAGTAGTATCCATGAAATTGTTTAGCATGTCATAAGATAAAGGCATTTAGGAAAACTTTCTTCATGGAACAGGTGGTGAAGTATTGGAACAGGTTGCCCTGGGAGGTGGTGAAGTCAATATCCCTGGAAGTGTAAAAAAAAAAAAAAAAACCAAAAAAAAAAACCCACACTAAAAAAAAAAACAAACAAACACCACGTAAACGTGGTGCTTAGGGACACAGTTGAGTGGTGAACTTGGCAGTCCTGGGTTAAGGGTTGGACTTGATGGTCTAAAGGTCTTTTCCAACCTAAACAATTCTATGATTTAACAAGGCTTTCTGATGACATCTCTTGCACTCAATCCACAAATACACCTCCATATTACTTAGCCTAACAGTCCAGTTTCTGTGCTAATCCACACGTGACAAGAAAGGAATTAAGCCATCAACCATGAATTCTTCTCCTCCCTGAATCTAGGATTTATCTCCAAGATATGTGTGAAGCTGAGCACTGTACAGCACTGAAATCCTGAAAAGTGTCAGGTTCATTACATATCAAATTAGAGGAGCAAGAAATACGTACTTAAACTGCTTGATAGCTCATCTGTAAGCCATAAGTATTAAGGTATTTTAATCATCGAAAGAACCTGGTACTGTATCACTAGGAACCCTTGCTACACCTAAATACGCAATGAGAAATGATCTAGGGGAAAACTATTTTTAAACTCAAGGGCCAGCCAGTATACAGTTCTATAAAATCTTACATTAGAAAAGAGGTCATGGTGCTGTGACAAAGGGAAAAAAAGAAAAACCAAAAACCACAAAAACAAATCACCCAAAGAAAATAACAGTCATCACCTTGAGAAACTGTCACAGAGTCTGAAACCTAGACAGATCTACAGCTTTTTGCCAGCAGCAAGAAGCCATAGTAAAAAGGTGCAAAACATCCTGCAAGCAGGATGAAATGAAGTTAGAACAGCCTTTGGGATTCTTAATTTGGTGTACGTATAGCAAGCTGAATTAGAAAATACAGTGGTGAATAATGAAAATAAACATTCTTATAGCTTTGACAGTCTTACTATAACAACTGTGCTTATTTAGACAGCATGTTTGTAAAACTGAAGAGCTTTAATCTCTAGCACAGTTGTCCTTTCCAGGTTCAGCTTGTAGCACAGGTGAGAAATTTAATTTTGTGCAGCCTCAAACATTACCCTGATTCTCTCCTGCTCAGAACCCTTAGCTTCACAGGCAGCTGGAGTATCTAGAAAACTTGGATGCTCATTGAGCAATGAGAACATTCAAAGAGTGTTTACAAGCACTGCCATCTGAATGGCACCAAAATAAAATAGGCCAAAGTTCAAAAATATTTTCTCAGCAAGTTCGGAGATACACCTTATGATTACCTACAGTTGGTTTATACTTTAAAGGCTAATTTATTTGAAAAAGAAAAAAGACAACAGCTGATGCAGGCTGTGTCCATAATTTTCCCCCTTAAGTGTTTCCATTGCCAGCAGACATGCTTTATTTTATAGGGAAATACCTCTAAATTTTATAATAAATGTATATGGTATTGCTTGTATTTGACCTACAACCTTCTGTGTATTCCAGTATTATCATAAGAATTATTAATATTCGTTAATAGGTAGATCTCTTCCTATTTACAGTATAAAATTGACTGTATTTCAACTTCTTTTATTCCTAGCAGTTATGCAGTTTCAATGGCTATCAAGTACAGTATTTTCTGAATATATAAATATGCATAATTGCAAATTCTACAAATGAGGTTACATTTACTCATGTGTCTTCACTTTCAGAAATTTTTATGCATGCTAATTACTTTTCCCTCTCTCTGTACAACATTTAAACATCTCCAGAGATTTCACTATGATTTCCATGTATATCAGATCACATTTAACAAGTCTCAGTAACACAAAAAATACTGCCACCTCTGTGAGTAGATCCAAATTCACAATTACAAACTTACTCAAACTGTAGCAAAAACACGTCTCCTGATTCTTTCCCAACAGCAAATTACATTTTTTTTTTTATACTCCTTTACCCTAATACTAAATATGGATGACATCTTAATGAATAATTTCTCCAAAAGCACCGTCTCACTTCTTTCACTCTGGAAGTCAATTTTACTCCCATAGATAACAGAGCAATCACTTAGTTTCTCATCTCCTATCGCATAGCACCCTTGGGGCAATCACAGAAAAAGCTTATTTATACATTAGCAGAATATTAGATTATTTCATCCATGTTTTGATCAGGCATTTCAGTTGGGGCACTCTTTTTGTTTTTCTTACATCTTTCCTTGCTCCTTAGTTTTCTTCAGCTGGAGAAAAGCTGCAAATCAAAACCACAGCACTGCTGCACACAAAACCCAAGGGTGGCATATGCTCCAAAACACAGGTGCTGCTGCTTATACAAAGTGCATAAGCAAAGCATCAATATAAAAGGAATTCACCAGAATTAGGCCTGCAGGGACTGATCTTCAACCACTATCAATTGTCTTACATCCCGGCAAAGTAAGCTCATATCAATAGATTGGTCTACCCTTTAGCCATTCTAAACACCTTTAATCATTCAGTGAAAGGTCATACTTCATAACTGGAACTAATACTTTGCTCTCCGCCATCTTTCTTGAAGTCAGGTTATTTTACAGTTAGAATACAACTGCTCATTAAATGCATCTTAAATATTGTAGCCTTGTACAAAAACAAACAAACAAAAAAAAGAAAAATTAAAAATCTCTACTTCTCGAGTCAGGAGTTAACTATATTTTTCTTGACCACTAACTTATCTTTACAATTTAAGCTTTAGACCTCCCCCTGCCCCCAACTATATTTATAACTTCAGGTTAAAATAATGAGACTATGCAATATTTTGCACTAAAACTACAGTATATATAGGATAGAGTGGTACCCATTAAAAACTTTAAACTTGCATGATTCAAAGATGCAACAGAGTGCTTTCATGGCAAGATTGCACACACATTGCTTCTGCAGTAGTTCAAGACTTTGTCTTTCCAGAAGGCAACAGAATTGTGCAATAGCAGAAATATAACTGCCCCATGGCACAGGATTGCATACCACACTGGCTATTGCTAATAAAACAAGGAAGCACAGAATTATCCCTCCCAAATCTTCCACAATAAATCTCTGCCTTTTAAGCCATATTTATGTGGCAAGTTTTTACTAGCATGGCTATTTACACTCCACTCTACCCATGCAAGAAATTTCTTCAAAGAAAATTTGGTTCTTTACTGCAATCAAAAAATCTGTCTAGAAAAATCGTAATATTTGTCATTTAATCCTATAAATGTAACACGTTAAACCAGTTTGCTTACAATGAATGCCGCACAAAATGAGGATGCAGTATTACAGCATGCTAATGTTGATGGTCAGAATTTTACAAAATTAAACGTAAAGTTGTACTGATTAATATGTTACACCTGTGCCATATATTAATTCTACATTAATCTTTTGAGCAGACCTAGACATCTATCCTTTAATCCTTAAAATTAAGGACAGAAACAATGCAGTGTCCAAGACTGTGCACGCCTCAGTGCCAGCAGCAGAATCCTTCTCACAGCAGTCCTCCGAGCTGCATTGAGAAATACAGAGCACTTTCACTGGAAAACTCCTAGGCTCAGCCCCAGAATTACCTGTTACAACGGCTGTCCCAAAAACATTTGTCACAGCTGTATTTTGGATCTACTAAGTAAAAACAGAGGATAAGATAATGTTTTCCTTCTTCCAGATGCCTCCTCGTCCTGTCCCTACAGCTGCCTCCAACTGCTCCATCTCCCACCCAGGGGATGCCTCCGCATCGCCATGCTGCTCTCGAACATACGGCTCAGGCACTTGGTTCTGGAGCTGCCAGACACACACAGTGAAGCTGAGGGAGGCTAATGCTAGCAAACTGCTGAAGTCAAATTATAATATCACATAGATTTAAGTGAGCAGAATTGATGAACTCCACTGTTTCTCTTAACACCATTGCTCTGATCTTGTTTAAGCACTGAAGAGGTGCACCGACCTCTGCATGCCTGTTCAGCTGACCTGAAGGCAGCCACACGAAGACACCCCTGAATGACAGCTCTAGTCTGCACACAAGCAATAACACTTTTCCAAATAAAAGGAAAAGATACTTTGTAGCTGAAATTGATGCCTTTATGTGAATCTTAACTACGCTGCTATTATCTCCATTTACTTAAACAAATTATTTCTACCTATAAATAGCAATGAGAAACTCAGTTCCCCAGAGACAGATGGAGGTACACCACTGCAAAGGCCAGGAAACAAACACCACATCTCTTTCATTTGCCAAGCTCTGTTTAGAAGTTTGTTGTAATTGTGTCTCACCTCCTCAAGTTTATAGCGATGCTTAGGTCCATGCGCACTCCACTGGAGAACAGTAACCAGCAAAAATCAGAAGGCAAACAAGTTTTGACACGCTTCAGCTTTCAACACCCTCATAAGACTGTTGTAACAGAAAACATTTCTCCCTGTTACAACCTATTGGTTTAATTCCAAATTATATTAAGGTATATAAGTTCATAATAAGTACTTTAGATAACACTAAGCTAGAGGTTGGAAGTTGCTATAGATTAGTGCTACCAGTGAGAGGTCAGACAGGGAACCCAGATGGCAAGGACACTGGATGTTGAACATTCATCAAATGGAGCAAAAACACTACTTGTATCCGTGATCTACAGTTAAACACAGCACGACTTAGTTGAAAAACATGTTCGTGTTTGAGTCACGTCTGCTACTTCCGATTTGTTTACTGCCCCACTGCAATCCCCAGTTCCCATTTCTCCAGTACTGTACGTTCATTCCTGTTCTCATTCCCCCAACAGAATGAATCGTGAGCTTATTAGTAATGCATACCAACATTGGTTATATCACTTCAAAAATGCTCTCTTCATTCTCCTCACAGGAGTATCAATTTTCCTTTACGTATGGACTAAAGGACACTTCAAGTTTGTTTTGAAAGTATTGGGGCAGAGCTTACTTTCAGTTTTACATGAAGTTTACACTAAAAAAAAAATTTGGGCATACACTTCTGACTCTATTCATCTAACAGCATAAATCTGTCCCATAACTCTAGATTAAAATACCTACAATGAAAAATAATAGCCAGAGAACATAGGTACTGGAGCAACACATTAAGGGCTATAAACTAGTTAAAAGAAATTTATAGAAGCTGAATCACACAGAGCTGCTTCAGAAAGAGAGGCAAAGAAGTTGTCTCCCATTAGCGTCACTTGTCACAAAAAGAATAATTTTCACTTAAAATCATAATGATCAGACATTTTCATTTAAAATTTAATTAATTTTCATCATGTATTTTCACCTTTTACTGAGTTATTATGCAAGATAACACAATTAAACAGCTTTATTATAGTTGAGGATGTAATTTTTTTAAAAAATATTTTCTCAATAAGATTAAGATCATCTCATTACTCATTTGGATTAAAACATCTTGATTTACAAACCAGAAAAAAATGTTCTTCAGTTTGCTCACAAAAAGTGGAACTGAGGTTATACTACAACAAAAGACCATAGCCACACCAATGACTTGGCATTAGGTAACAAAATGGAAAAGGGACAGGGTTCTTTTGTGCATGAAAACTATAGTGGCCAGTTAAACTGACAAATGTACAAAGGGATGAGATAATTAACACCTTTTAGTTCTCTTTTTGGTCTCTAAATTACAACCTTCTTCCTCATGCTGGCACACTATTAAGAGTCATTTTGTTCCTGCACTAAGGTCGAGATCTGATGCAGCACTCCTGACTAGAGTCATTTATAACAACGGGAAACACTACAGATGCAAAAAAGACCCAGGTCAGTCACCATCAGTTAGTATGTGAGATCACATATTTGTTACACAGAAGTTGTTACAATCTTAAAAATAACTGAAATTAGGAATGAACCTAGGGGCTTCCACAA